>NC_086447.1:735890650-736490650 GCF_028390025.1 Pseudophryne corroboree | reverse complement strand
ACTACGAGAAAAGGATTTACCGGTAGGTAATTAAAATCCTATTTTTACACAGAACTGAATATTTAGTTTTAGGTAAACCTGGTTCCAAAGGTTACCCCTTTTGTCTAGTGTCCAGGCCATCAGATATGTGCCCCCAGCATGTTGAGTGTGCTCACTACTGCTCCGCTCACTCCTCATGCTCTCATTGGCAGCATATAAAAGGGGCCACACATTCCCCTCTGAAACGGACTTTAAGAGCAGGTCCGTCAAGAGATCTGATGGGCCTAGGTACTGGGTGCTTGGCCAAATCTGGGAAGGCGTGGCCATACACCCACAGGAAAAAACTGAATAAAGCACTATTTGCTTGTGCCAACTAGGGAGGCCAATCCCGGGCCATTTCTCATACGTCCTAGAGGATGCTGGGGTAACATAAAGAACCATGGGGTATAGACGGGATGCGCAGGAGACATGGGCACTTTAAGACTTTCAAAGGGCTGTAACCTGGCTCCTTCCTCTATGCCCCTCCTCCAGACTCCAGTTTAGAATCTGTGCCCAGTGAGACTGGATGCACACTGAGAAGCTCTCCAGAGTTTCTCAGAAAAAGACTTTTGTTAGGTTTATTATTTTCAGGGAGAACTGCTGGCAACAGTCTCCCTGCTTCGTGGGACTGAGGGAAGAGAAGCAGACCTACTTCTGTGAGTTTCAATGCTCTGCTTCTTTGGCTACAGGACACCATTAGCTCCTAGATGCTCGTTCCCAGAGCCCGCCGTCACCCCCCTTGCAGAGCCAGAAGTCAGAAGACAGGTGAGTAGAAGATGATCAGAAGACTTCAGTGACGGCTTTGAGGTACTGCACAGCGGCCGCGCTGCCCGCCATGCTTCCACACACAGCGGCACTACAGGGTGCACGGGGGGCGGGGGGATAGGGGGGCGCCCTGGGCAGCATGAAAAACCTCATATAAGACTGGCATTGTGGTTTTTAAGGGCCAAGGCACTAAATCCGACCCCCCGCCAGTATAAATATTCTAAAAAATAGCGGGGCTGTAGCGCGCCATTAAGGGGGCGGGGCTTAGCCCTCACAGCTCACATCAGCGCCATTTTCTCTACACAGAGACGCTGGTCCTTCCAAAAACACACTACTGTTCATAACAGGGTGAAAAAGAGGGGGGGGGGCACAGTTTTTTGGTGTAATATAAGTTAATAAAAAAGCACAATATATACAGATTGGGCGCTGGGTGTTGAGCTGGTAAACTCCTTATGTGGTTCCCTGACAGAATTTACTGGGGTCTATCTCTTATAGCCAGTGTAATGTCGGTGGGTGTTTGGTACACGTGTCGGCATGTCTGAGGCTGAGTGCTCTGCCTCAAACGGCTGTGGGAATGACCCTGTCGGCACCACCGACTCCCGATGGTACTTGGTACATGTAAAGAGTGTCAGCATGTTGGTAGATGTATGTTTCTCTAACGTCCTAGTGGATGCTGGGGACTCCGTAAGGACCATGGGGAATAGACGGGCTCCGCAGGAGACATGGGCACCTATAAAGAACTTTTAGTATGGGTGTGCACTGGCTCCTCCCTCTATGTCCCTCCTCCAGACCTCAGTTTGAATCTGTGCCCGGACGAGCTGGGTGCTACTTAGTGAGCTCTCCTGAGCTTGCTATAAGAAAGTATTTTGTTAGGTTTTTTATTTTCAGGGAGCTCTGCTGGCAACAGACTCCCTGCATCGTGGGACTGAGGGGAGAGAAGCAGCCCTACTCTCTGCAGATAGGTCCTGCTTCTTAGGCTACTGGACACCATTAGCTCCAGAGGGATCTTACACAGGATCTCACCCTTCGTTGTCCGATCCCGGAGCCGCGCCGCCGTCCCCCTCACAGAGCCGGAAGACAGAAGCCGGGTGAAAGAAGCAAGAAGACTTCGAAATCGGCGGCAGAAGACTCCAGTCTTCATATGAGGTAGCGCACAGCACTGCAGCTGTGCGCTATTGCTCCCACACTACACCCACATACTCCGGTCACTGTAAGGGTGCAGGGCGCAGGGGGGGGCGCCCTGGGCAGCAATTAGAGACCTCTTTGGCAAAAGTTTGCATAATATATAGTTGGGCACTGTATATATGTATGAGCCCTCGCCAAAATTGTACATGAAAGCGGGACAGAAGCCCGCCGTCGAGGGGGCGGGGCTTCTTCCTCAGCACTCACCAGCGCCATGTTTTTTCTCCACAGCACAGCTGAGCGGAAGCTCCCCAGTCTCTCCCCTGCAGATACACGGTAGAAGAGGGTAAAAAGAGAGGGGGGGCACATAATTAGGCGCAAAAATCAATATAAACAGCAGCTACTGGGTTAACATTAAGTTACTGTGTTATTCCTGGGTTAATAGCGCTGGGGTGTGTGCTGGCATACTCTCTCTCTGTCTCTCCAAAGGGCCTTATGGGGGAATTGTCTTCAGATGAGCATTCCCTGAGTGTGTGGTGTGTCGGTATGTGTGTGTCGACATGTCTGAGGTAAAAGGCTCCCCTAAGGAGGAGATGGAGCAAATATGTGTGTGAGAGGGTGTCTCCATCGACAACGCCGACACCTATTTGGATATGTGTAATTAAGTGCTAAGGTGAAATTATTGCACAAAAGATTAGAGAACAGACAGGAAATCTACCCATGTCTGTCCCTATGTCGCAGAGACCTTCAGAGTCTCTCAATGCTCACTATCCAAAATAATAGACACTGATATCGACACGGAGTTTGACTCCAGTGTCGACTACGATAATGCAAAGTTACAGCCAAAATGGCAGAAAAGTATTCAATATATGATTATTGTAATAAAAGATGATTTGCATATCACTGATGACTCATCTGTCCCTGACACAAGGGTACACATGTTTAAGGGGAAGAAAGCTGAGGTAAATTTCCCTCCTCTCATGATAAAAAAGAGCGTGAATCTCCAGACAAGAGACTGCAGTTTCCCACAAAGAATTCTCAGGCAGTATCCTTTGGCCACTAGGGCCAGGATATGATGGGAATCTTCCCCTAGGGTGTCACGTTTGCCCAAAAGGTAGCCCTGACGTAACAGCTATTCTCAGGGATCCTGCAGATAGCGTGCACATTCTGGTACACTACTCAGACCGGCGATTGTGTCGGCATGGGTTTATAGCGCTGTGGCAGCATGGACAGGTACCTTATCAGCAGAGATTGAGACCCTAGTATGTATATATATATATATATATATATATATATATGTATATATATGTATATATAGAGATATATATATTAAAGATGCTGTCTTAAGAGATATATATATATATAAAACATGCCCAAAGAGACATGAGTATACTGGGTCCTAGAGTCAAAGCTATGTCGATTTCTGCTTGACGTGTCCTGTAGAATATGCAAGGGACAGATGATGCCGACTTAAAAGGCATATGGAAGGCTGAGGATTGTGTGGAGAAGGGTTCTCAGACCTGGTCTCCACAGCTATAGCTGGTAATTCTGATATTTTGCCTTATATTCCTGCACAGCCTAGGAAAGCACGACATTATCAAATGCAGCCTTTCGAACAAAGAAACAAGAAAGTCCGAGGTGCGTCCTTTCTTGCCAGAGGCGGGGGCAGAGGAAAGAAGCTGCACAACACAGCTAGTTCCCAGGAACAGAAGTCCTCCCCGGCCTCTACAAAATCCACCGCATGTCGCTGGGGCTCCACAGGCGGAGCTAGGCCCGGTGGGGGCACGCCTTCGTAAGTTCAGCCACAAGTGGGTTCACTCCCTGTTAGATCCCTGGGTAATAGATATTGTGTCTCAGGGATACAAGCTGGACTTTGAGAAGATGCCCCCTCACCGACGGCCCTGCCGGCTTCCCCCCACGAGAGGGAAACAGTGTTAACTGCAATTCACAAATTGTATCTTCAACAGGTGGTGGTCAAGGTTCCCCTCCTTCAACAAGGAGGGGGTTATTATTCGACCATGTTGTAGTCCCGAAACCAGACGGTTCGGTCAGACCCATATTGAATTTAAAATCCCTGAACATATACCTGAAAAGGTTCAAGTTCAAGATGGAATCGCTAAGAGCGGTCATTGCAAGCCTGAAAGGGGGAGATTTTATGGTGACTCTGGACATAAAGGATGCATACCTTCATGTCCCCATTTATCCACCTCATCAGGCGTACCTCAGAATTGCGGTACAGGATTGTCATTACCAATTTCAGACGTTGCCGTTTGGTCTCTCCACGGCCCCGAGAATATTCACCAAGGTAATGATGGAAATGATGGTGCTTCTGTGGAAGCAAGGTGTCTCTATTATCACGTACTTGGACGATTTCCTCATAAAAGCGAGATCAAGAGAGCAGTTGCTGAACAGCGTATCACTTTCTCTGGAAGTGTAACGGCAACACGGCTTGATTCTATATATTCCAAAGTTGCAGTTGGTTCCTACAGCTCATCTGCCTCTCCTAGGCATGATCCTAGACACAGACCAGAAAAGGGTTTATCTCCCGATAGAGAGAGCTCAGGAGCTCGTGACACTGGTCAGGAATCTATTAAAACCAAAACAGGTGTCAGTGCATCACTGCACTCGAGTCCTGGGAAGGATGGTGGCATCATACGGGGCCATTCCCTTCGGCAGGTTCCATGTGAGGACCTTCCAATGGGACTTAATGGACAAGTGGTCCGGATCACATCTTCAGATGCATCGGTTAATCACCCTATCCCCGAAGGCTAGGGTGTCTCTCCTGTGGTGGCTGCAGAGTGCTCACCTTCTCGAAGGTCGCAGATTCGGCATTCAGGACTAGGTCCTGGTGACCACGGATGCAAGCCTCCGAGGGTGGGGGGCAGTCACACAGGGAAGAAATTTCCAAGGGCTGTGGTCAAGTCAGAAGACTTGCCTTCACATCAACATCCTGGAACTAAGGGCCATATACAACGCCCTACGTCAAGCGGAGTCCCTGCTTCGCGACCAACCGGTTCTGATTCAGTCAGACAATATCACCGCAGTGGCTCATGTAAACCGCCAAGGCGGCACAAGGAGCAGGGTGGCGATGGTAGAAGCCACCAGAATTCTTCGCTGGGCGGAGAATCACGTAAGCGCACTGTCAACAGTGTTCATTCCGGGAGTGGACAACTGGGAAGCAGACTTCCTCAGCAGGCACGACCTCCACCCGGGAGAGTGGGGACTTCATCAAGAAGTCTTCATGCTTGATTGCAAGTCGGTGGGAACTGCCACAGGTGGACATGATGGCATCCCGCCTCAACAAAAAGCTGCAGAGATATTGCGCCAGGTCAAGAGACCCTCAGGCGATAGCTGTGGACGCACTGGTGACACCGTGGGTGTTCCCGCCGGTCTATGTATTTCCTTCTCGTCCTCTCATACCCAAGGTGCTGAGAATCATAAGGAAAAGAGGAGTGAGAACAATACTCTTTGTTCCGGATTGGCCAAGAAGGACTTGGTATCCAGATCTGCAAGAAATGCTCACAGAGGACCCGTGGCCTCTGCCTCTAGGACAGGACTTGTGCAACAGGGGCCCTGTCTGTTCCAAGACTTACCGCGGCTGCGTTTGACGGTATGGCGGTTGAACGCCGGATCCTAGCAGAAAAAGGCATTCCGGATGAGGTCATTCCTACGCTGATAGAGGCTAGGAAGGATGTGACGGCTCAACATTATCACCGTATATGGCGAAAATATGTGGCTTGGTGTGAGGCCAGGAATGCCCCTACGGAGGAATTCCAGCTGGGCCTTTTCCTTCACTTCCTACAGTCGGGAGTGACTTTGGGCCTTAAATTGGGTTCCATTAAGGTTCAGATTTCGGCCTTATCCATTTTCTTTCAAAAAGAACTGGCTTCTCTGCCTGAAGTTCAGACGTTTGTAAAGGGAGTGCTGCATATTCAGCCCCCTTTTGTGCCTCCAGTGGCACCTTGGGATCTTAACGTGGTGTTGAGTTTCCTGAAATCACACTGGTTTGAACCACTCAAAACGGTGGAAGTAAAATATCTCACGTGGAAGGTGGTCATGCTATTAGCCTTGGCTTCGGCTAGGCGTGTGTCAGAATTGGCGGCTTTGTCACATAAAAGCCCTTATCTGGTTTTCCATGCGGATAGAGCAGAATTGCGGACCCGCCCACAATTTCTGCCGAAAGTGGTTTCATCCTTTCATATAAACCAACCTATTGTGGTGCCTGTGGCTACTACTGACTTGGAGGATTCCGAGTCACTGGATGTAGTCGGGGCTTTGAAGGTTTATGTCGCCAAAACGGCTAAGGTCAGGAAAACAGAATCTTTGTTTATCCTGTGTGCTTCCAACAAGCTTGGGGCGCCTGCTTCAAAGCAAACTATTGCTCGCTGGATCTGTAACACGATTCAGCAGGCTCATTCTGCGGCTGGGTTGCCGCTGCTTAAATCAGTTGAGGCTCATTCCACAAGGAAGGTGGGCTCTTCTTGGGCGGCTGCCCGAGGGGTCTCTGCATTACAGCTTTGCCAAGCGGCTACTTGGTCAGGTTCAAACACCTTTGCAAAGTTCTACAAGTTTGATACCCTGGCTGAGGAGGACCTTGTGTTTGCTCATTCAGTGCTGCAGAGTCATCCGCACTCTCCCGCCCGTTTGGGAGCTTTGGCATAATCCCCATGGTTCTTACGGAGTCCCCAGCATCCACTAGGACGTTAGCGAAAATAGGATTTTACTTACCGGTAAATCTATTTCTCGTAGTTCGTAGTGGATGCTGGGCACCCGTCCCAAGTGCGGACTTCTTCTGCAATGCTTGTATATAGTTATTGCTTAAATAAGGGTTATGTTATAGTTGCATCAGAGTTTATCTGATGCTCTGTGATTGTTCATACTGTTAACTGGGTAAAGTTATCACAAGTTATACGGTGTGGCTGGTATGACTCTTACCCTGGATTCCCAAAATCCTTTCCTTGTACTGTCAGCTCTTCCGGGCACAGTTTCTCTAACTGAGGTCTGGAGGAGGGACATAGAGGGAGGAGCCAGAGCACACCAGAATCTAAATTCTTTCTTAAAGTGCCCATGTCTCCTGCGGAGCCCGTCTATTCCCCATTGTCCTTACGGAGTCCCTAGCATCCACTACGGACTGCGAGAAATAGATTTACCGGTAAGTAAAATCTTATTTTTTCTCAAGAGAAAACTATATGGAGGACACAGACGTGTGGGTGACCATGCCGGCACCAACAATATCTGACTGGGTAAAAAAAAAAAAAATATTTTGCATGATAATGTGATGCATATCAGAAAGGGCTATACCTATATGTATTTATATGTATAGTAGGATTGAAAAAATCTGTGGCACAGACATGGTAATATTTATGGAGGGGATCATGTTCATAGAATATATTTCCCTCAGACCCCTCGGGGTCGCAACAAATGGTTATTTTGCCCAGTTACTACTCCCTGATGTTGACACGAATACTGTTTCCTATGTCGACCGTAATGTTTCCTGTTTTGATCCACAATATAATGTACAGCATTCAGTACATGTTCATACACACTATGAACGTATTAACGTCACTAGGGACCCTGCTGGTCCTGACAAAAGGCTATATATATATATATATATATATATATATATATGTGTGTGTATATATATATGTGTGTGTATGTATATATATATATATATATATATATATATGTGTGTGTGTATATAGATATATATATATATATATATATATATATGTGTATATAGATATATATATTTATATATATATATATATATATATAAATTTATGATGAATGCTGAGGTAAAGCTCCTCCTTCTCATGTGCTGAGCGCTCTGTTGGAAAAAAGTCTGGGTCAGCCATGACAAGATGTTTTCAAATCCTCAAGAGGATTCCGAGTGTTTATTCTTTTCCCACCGCAGAGAGGATAAGGTGGGAGTTCCCCCCCTGTTCTGCACGGGGCCCTGTCGCATAGGATCGTATGCAGGAAGCTACGTTATATTCTAGTTAGGTGTCCACGCGTGCGTAAATTATACCTGCCATTACATGCGCATGGGGGAGTAGTAGTATTCAGAAATGGTCGGTTACCTTGTCATCCGACGTAGATACCCTGGGGAAAGATGGGATATTCCTTAAGTTGGGTCATATCTGGGACACTGCAGCTTACTGCTATGCTACTACAAGGGAGTTCGCGGGCCAGTTCCATGGCAGTATCGGCTAGGAGGCCGTGATGGAGTCACCAATGGAATGCTGATGCTGACTCCGAGGAGAAAATTTAGTTTTCTTCCCTATGAAGGTAAAGCCTGGTTTGGTGACGGCCGAGTTAGTTTGATCTCGGCAGATGCCGCTGGTAAGTCTACCTTTTCTTGCCCTATGTTCCCTGACAACGGATGATGACGCATCATTGTCGGATGCAGTCATTTCGGCATAATAGGTACAGGCCCCCCTTTCTTTGCAGGTAGAGGAAGGAGAAGAGGGAAGAGGTCAGCAACCTCTTGAAGATCACAGGACCAGTTATCATCCTCTGTTTCTGATACATCCACAGCAGGATAGCCCATGCCGGTGGGTCCACGTCTAAAACTCTTCAGTCGTCAGTCCTGGAACGGACTGGGACCCGTGGTTTTTTAGAATAGTGTCCCAAGGGATACTGGAGTCGACCTTACCGACTCTCCTCAGGACGGGAAGGTAGTATGCGACGCAATGCAAGGGTCAGGATCAGGTAATTGTCCTGGTGTCCCTGTCACAATAGGAAAAAAGCTGTTAGTCAAGCCTCTTCGTTCTCCTGAGGCCGGACGGCTCGGTCAGACCTGTCCTATATCTGAAATTCCTAAATTTCTACTTAAAGAAATTCAAATCCAAGATGGAGTCTCTCGGGGCAGTGATCTCCAATCTGGAAAAAGGATAAAGGAGGTCTAATTATGGTTTTCTTCCGCATTAGGCTTACCTGAGTTTTGCAATTCAGGATTGTCATTGCCAATTTCACCAGGGTGATGGCGGTAACAATGGTTCTCCTTGGATAGTAAGGAGTCACATTTATCCCGTACTGGGGCGGTCTCCTGATTACGGCGAGATCAAGTAACCAAGTGGTGCAAACGTTGCATTCTCCCTGACAGTTCTTCAAATATCACTGTTGGTCCCAACGACGCGGTTGTCGGCTTTGGGGATAATACTAGATACAGAACTAATGATAGTTTGGGTTTTCTTCCGGTGGAAAAGGCTCTGTGGATCCAGAGTCTGGTCGGACCTACAGCAGTGTCAATCCATCAATACATTCGGTGGCTAGAAAAGATGGTTGCGGCCTACGAGGACATTCGTTTGGCAGGTTCCATGCAAGGGTGTTCTGGTCCAGTTGGACAAGTGGTCCAGTTCCCACCTAGGATAATCCTGGCTTTCAAGACCAGAATCTCACTTCTGTGGTGGCTGCGCAGCTCTTACTTCCTAAAGGGGCGCAGGGTCGGGATCCAGGCCTGGATCCTAGTGACCATGGATGCATGCCTCCGAGGCTGGGCAGCAGTTACACAGGGGGAAAAACTTCCAAGGAAGAGGGTCAAGTTAGAAAACTTGTCACCACAATAACGGTCTAGATTTAAGGGCCGTTTACAGCCATTTTCTACAAACTAAAAACGGAGCAAAAATGGCAGAAGCCAGAGGGATTTTCCGCTGGGCGGCAAAACATACAAGCGCTCTGTCAGAAATGTTCGTTCCAACAGTGGACCACTGGGAAGCAGACTTCCTCGGCAGACACAATCTCCATCCAGGCGAGTGGGGTCTGCATCAAGAGGTCTTTGCAGAAGTGACAAGTCTTTGGGGAATTCCTCAAATAGACATGATGGTGTCTCGCCTCAACAAGAAACTTCAGAGAGATGGTTCCAGGTCGAGGGAACCCCAAGCAATAGCAGTGGACGCACTAGTGACACCATGGGTGTTTCAGTCGGTGTATGTATTCCCTCCGCTTCCACTCTTTCCAAAAGGGCTGAAGATCATAGGAAGAACAAAGGTTCCTACTGATCCTCATCGTTCCAGACTGGCCAAGGAGGACTTGGTATCCAGATCTTCGGGAATTACTCATAGGAGATCCCGGGCCTCTTCATCTACGAGAGGATCTGTTTCAGTGAAGGCCGTGCGTGCATCAAGTTTTATCGCGGCTGTGTTTGAAGGATTGGCGGTTGAATGCCGGATTCCTAGCCTGAAAGAGTGTTCCCAGAAAGAGTCATTCCCACACTTCTTCAGTCTAGGAAAGGGTTACGTCTAAACGTTACCACCGAGTTTGGAGAATATATGAGTCTTGATGTGAATCCAAGAAGCCTTCTACGGAAGAATTTCAACTAGGACGTTTTCTCCATTTTCTACAAGCTGGTGTGGATGAGGGCTTAAAGTTGGGCTCAGTTAAAAGTACAAATTTCAAAAATTGGCCTCCTTTCCAGAAGTTCAGGCTTTCGTGAAAGGCGTATTGCACATCCAACCTCCATTTGTGCCCCCGGTGGCACCGTGGAATCTTAGCGTGGTGTTGCAGTTCCTTCAATCACATTGGTTTGTACCTTTACAGAAGGTGAAGTTGACATTCATCACTTGGAAAGTGGTCGTCAGGTTGGCCTTGACATGCGCAAGGCGAGTGTCTGAGTTAGAGACCTGGTCTCACAGGAGACCTTATTTGATCTCTCATGAATATAGAGCAGAGTTGGAAACTCGTCAACACTTCCTACCGTCGGTGGTTGTTTTCTTCCACATGTACCAACCTATTGTGGTGCCTGTGGCTACTGACGCCTTCGCTGAGTCAAAAGTCTCTGCATGAGGTCAGAGTTCTGAAAATGCATGTCGCCAAGACGGCTCCGTCTAGGAACACAGGCTCTGTTGTCCGGATTGCTCCCAACAAGTTTGGGTGCTCTGCTTCCATGCAGACCGTTACGCGTTGGATCTGTGGTATGATTCAGCTTGCTCATCCCACGGCATGATTGCCATTACCGAAATACGTGAAGGCCCATTCTGTTGGACAGGTGGGCTCATCCGGGCCGGTGGACCGGGGGATCTCGGCATAGCAGCTTTGCTGAGCAGCTGTTTAGCAAACTGTTTAGCTATTTTTTTACGGGTTTCCACCTTGGCCGGTGATGACCTCAAGTTTGGTCAATCGGTTCTACAGAGTCATCCACACTCTCCCGCCCATTCTAGAGCTTTGGTATAACCCCATGGTTCTTGATGTTACCCCAGCATCCTCTAGGACGTATGAGAAAATAGGATTTTAATACCTACCGGTAAATCCTTTTCTCTTATTCCGTAGAGGATGCTGGGCGCTCGTCCCGGTGCGTACTGTATCTGCAGATAATGACTATGGTTACACACAGGTTGTGTTACGGTTTTTGTGTCAGCATATGCTGCAAATTCTTCATGCCGTTGGCTTGGGTTCTATTGAATGCCACGTTCTGCGGCATACTTGAGGTGTGAGCTGGTAAAATGCTCACCGTGGTTTACCAATAAATTCTTTCCTCGAAATGTCTGTCTCCCTGGGCACAGTTCCGTAAACTGGAGTCTGGAGGAGGGGCATAGAGGGAGGAGCCAGGTCACACCACTTTGAAAGTCTTAAAATGCCCATGTCTCCTGCGGATCCCGTCTATACCCCATGGTTCTTGATGTTACCCCAGCATCCTCTACGGACTAAGAGAAAATGATTTACCGGTAGGTATTAAAATCCTATTTTTTTCAATCCCGGGTATCGGGATTGAAAAATGGTCAATCCTGGGATTGGCGGTTCCCTGTGTGGCCGCCCCCCTTGCCCCGCCCGCACAAGTAACTCCCCATACACCAGGGGCGGGCTGGTGGGACACATCTTCTCCTCTCTACTGGCTGCTCCCAGCAGCTGGGGAGCCGCTAGGAGGAAGCCGGGCAGCGTCTGCACGTCCTGGGGACGCTCAACGCTGATCCCTCAATCCCCGGGATTGGAGCATCCAATCCCGGGATTGAATCATCCAATCCCGAGATTGAATCCCGGGCCATTTTTGGGCCTAAATCCCAGGATCCCGCCGATCCCAGGATTGGCCTCCCTAGTGCCAACCCACACTCATAACAGGGGGCAGCTCCAAAGAAGAGGGGAGCGGCTGAAGAAGACATCCTTAGTGCCCACTACCGCTGTCCATGGCTGTATAGCAGCATGGCATATTGGGCAGTGAGGGGAGACTACTGTACTGCATGGCTGCACTGTTACACAGGCGCAGCCAGCGGTAGTAGGCAGATCAGTAGGAGACAATGGAGATCATAGATCCAGGCCCCTTTAACCAGGCCTGGGTAAATAGAACCCGTTCCCCACCCCTCTCTGCGCCACTGTTTGAGGGCATAAGTATCAAAGCTGAGAGAGAGATATAGGTGTCTATTCATGTGGCAGAGAAAATCCTGTTTTGCTTTGGACTAATCACAGGGCAGGTTACCGTGGAGAAGTTCCTGACTTCTCCAGCGGCACCCCCACTCCGTGCCTGAATCGTATCACCATACTTTACTTCCGTTTCTCCATGAAGTTCAGATTTGCCATTTCAGGACAGCGTAATCTGAACTTGGGCGCAGAAACTGCTCCCTGGTCTCCCCCCAGCCTCCTGGGACCTCAGCCGCTGGTGCATGTGCAGACCCGCTGACTTTGCAGAGGAAACTGCAGGGGTAGAATGCACCACTGGAGCCCAGGATACCACATTGCATCACAGGAAGGTTATGTCTACATGAATTGCTACTCATCAAAGCTATATATCACATCAATCTGATCTGCAGTGATAAGTAACAATTCACCTTCCTTTTCTACATGAGAAGACCCCAAACCAACCAATCGGCTCCTAACTGTCATTTTTCAAACACAGCCTGTAACATAGCAGTTAAAAACTGCTTATCTGTTGCTTGATCCCTCTCCAAGCTTTGATATATATGGCCATTAGATGAGGCAGACATCACTGGACTTTACTTGCTCCCGTCATCCGTCTTTATGTAGACAAACAATGTGTTGTCCAACAAGATACGGTTATAGTGATGAGAACTCCCAAGAGCTTAAAAAAAGCCCATTTCTTCTTCGGGTTCCATAGGGTCCACAGTGATAACATCAGGGTTATAGGTGGTAGGTTCCTGGGCACCATACAGTTAAGCCTTTTCAGGTATCCCAGGATGCCCCTCTCCCTATAACCTCACCTCCATACTCAGGCAGGTCAGGTTTTCTATGGTGCCAGCAGGAAGCTGGATGCACCTTTTACAGTGGGTTGCTCTGTGCATCCTCAAACTTTTTCTTTACTTTTATTATTTTATTTTTTCTTCATTTTACTCTAAGCCTGTCACTGCTAGAAGTCTGTCAGACTCCATCTTACAAGCTCCATTACTCCCTGCCGGCGCCAAAATTCCTGCACGGCGTCTGCCAAGACGGGTACTTGCGGCAGGGTCCACATGGACTGTGTGGCCGGCAATCGTGGAGCAAGTAAGAGGGTCCATATCTCCGGGGCCCACACTTAAACCACGGCCCGCTGTGCATCTAGGGCAGGCCTGGCCAACCTGTGGCTCTCCAGATGTTGTGAAACTACACATCCCAGCATGCCCTGCCACATTTCTAGCATTGATTAAGAGCAAAACTGTGGCAGTGCATGCTGGGACTTGTAGTTTCACAGCAGCTGGAGAGCCACAGGTTGGCCAGGCCTGATCTAGGGAGACTGGCGCCGACGCTGGCGTAGACACTGACATAGATCGGGAACTCCAGTAGAACACCAGGGCATTGAGGGACAGGTTACAGTGTTTTGTATTGCTTTCACAGGGTCCTCTCAGTACCGGGTTTGATGCCTCAGAGACTCGGGCTGCAATATCAGAAGCAAGCAAGCAAGCCAGGTTTCCGGGAATGCTGGGTTCAGTGTCCCTTTAAAAAGTAGCCAGGTTTTAACATCACTTACATCCTACCTGCTGCCAAACAAGCTGAGTAGTTGATAAAGTGCTCATTGCAGTTATATTATTGTATTCACTGTATTATATGTGACTTACTGTATGCTAGTTTCTGCTGGCTGTTTTTCTCATTTCAGCTCTATATATATTACGTCTCGTTAAAATGTCCATTCTGCCTGTCACTACTCTTTCCTCACTGAAAGAGCCCACTGATAGACGGATTGAAAGGTGTTTTAAGTCTATTTTTTCTCTCACTAGTGTGGTAAATAGACCAACTGTGGCTGCTAAAGCCATTGAATCATGGTTACAGGTCCTAGAGGAAGAATTGCCCTCTGATATATCTGAGGACTGCATGTCATACTTGGCACTCATTAGGCAAGAAGCTGCTTACATTCGTGATACCCTGTTTGATGCCGGAGTATTGGCAGCTAAGGCATCTGCCACCTCTGTACTGGCACGACGCATTCTCTGGCTCCGTTCCTTGAAAGCCGACCTTGATTCCAAAAAACCTTGGAATTTCTTGCTTTTACAGGTGAGGTGTTATTTGGGGGGCCGAATTGGTCTAAATTGTCACTGCTTTGGCTGCAGCTAAGACAGCTTTCCTCCCATCCACACCGACTCCACGTGTTAGGATTTCAAATTTTTGTGCATTTTGTCCTCAAGGAAAAGCGAAAGGACAGACTTTCCCCAGACACACATCCACCGCAAAGCCCAAGGCCAAACAACCCTGGGTTGCACGTCAACCTTCAGCAAAAACTGACAAGCCTGCGGGCCTCCTCCTGGGGGAACCCCAGCGTGGGTGGCCGACTTCTTCACTTTGCGCATGTCTGGACTCTGACCACTTCGGGCACCTGGGTGCAGGAAGTGGTCTCTCACGGGTACGCAGTCTCATTCAAGAGACGCCCCCCTCCACAGTTCTTTTGCACGGGCCTTCTGTCAGACCCCCAAAAGGATCTTATTCTGCTACAAGTTGTGCAATTATTCCTGCACTCGGATGTGATAATACCGGTCCCTCAGTCTCAGCGTGGCAAGGGCTATTATTCAATCCTATTTCTAGTGCCCAAGCCCACCGGGTCACACCGACCCATCCTCAACCTCAGATCTCTCAGCAGATTTGTTAAGGTTCCCAAATTCCGCATGGAGACCTTCGATCCTTGCTTATGGTATCCCTTGACAATTACTAAATTCCTTGTCGTATAAACAACCCTTTATGAAGCTAAGAACACTGTACGCTGTTTGCTCAAGAAGTACCGTAATGGTACGCTATTTGCGTAACGATCGCTCAGCGGTAAGCGAGACGCTCAAGCGTCACGTTCGCTCACGGCCTAGTGATCACAGGACACGTTATTGGTTATGTCTAGGGGAAAGATTCGCTGTAACGTAGCATACGCTAGAGACCACGAGGAGGTCACCAGCGGTGCAGACGCTCACAACACTATACCTTGATATTAAACCTTATACCGATGAAACACACAGAATACCTTAATGTGAATACAGGGTGTAAATGCAACCTTGTGTAACCTGACTATCTACAAAGCTGTTTGAGCGTCACCGACGCTCAAGTGAACACTTAATACTATAGTAAATACACTGATACTGGTTTAGGGTTCCAAAGCCTATAATCTGTATTATATCTAGTATACTTGTAAAAGAGTAACAGTACAAATGATACACTACAATATAACAAAGACTTCCTAACCAAACACCTAACTAAGGGATAAACTACAATGCTATCCTGGTCTAACACAATATAATACAATACTATAAAGTTTAGTCTAGGGGAGATTTGAGAGAAAAGAGAGAGAGAAATAGACACAGAGAGAGAGAGAGAGAGAAATTGGCTCACAGAAAGACAATGATTACGGAGAGAACTTACGCACAAAGGGTATGATCGCCTGCGCCTCGATATCCAGCTCCCGATTATCAGCAGATAACCGTTGATGAGAGAGTGAGAGCTGGATGTGGTCGGTCTGCCTATTTATGCCCCACACACAATGCAATCTCCTAGTCCCTACAATCCTACAGTTTATTGGACACAGGAATTCGGCCCTGTACTGTAACCAAAGGTCATAGGTTGATTCATACAGGTGGGCTGTGCTGATTTCCAACAGCTCAGGTGGGTGGGGAACTGGGTTTCCCGCCGCATACCTGAGTATGTGCAAATCATAGAAATGGACATAAACTTCTTATGTCCATAACTATTCGCACGAGCGATTAATACGCTCCAAACCAACACCGGAATATTGCTAATTAAATACTCTTCCGATGGGTACCAAACACTGCTGTATGACTCCTGTTAGACCCTTCGTGCAATACAAAGAGGGATTCCTCCGCTCAGGGACATTCTATCTAAACCAAACTTACAGAAACTATTGAGGGGAACATGATCTATAAACTACATTAATTGTGAACTTTTGTAACGAATGAGTCGCACGCTACGATCACATAAACTCTACCGTAAATGCGCATACTGCGCGTGCGAGTGCACGCTATTGCGGGTATGCGCTTCCACGGGAGAGCGTACGCATGCGCAGCACGGACCAGTGTGCGGTGCAAATATGGCAGTGTGCACTAAGACATTTTTCTGACTTTGACAGTCCACCCTTTGGCAGTCAATAATAACTGCCACAAAATATTTAAGGAGAAAAATGTAAGTCAGGGGTTAATTGATTTCCATGGTGGGGAAAGGAAGAAGAATGGAGTAGGTGTGAAAAGGGTATGACCTAGTGAGAAAGTAGAAGCATGTGTGTATGAGTCCATGTTTGGAGGGTCATGTATCATCGTGCCGTACGTGTGGTAAATCAAGCTTCGAGGTATTGCGAAGTATACATTTGAATTCCTTCTTATCCTGTGGTACAGGTCTGTGGATGGGCTGTCAAACTCTACCGAGCTCATTTCGGCTGTGGTTGTAACACAATGGGGATGCACATTTTAGTTGATGATACATGAATTGGGGGGGGGTATGTGGTTGCTGCTATCTGTGCCTGTATTCCCTATCGACTATGTGTGTTATTGCCTGAGGGTTGCAGAGATGAAGATAAAGAACACTTACGAAAAATGCAATGATATTCTATGTCAGGGTAATGTACGTTCGTCGATTGAGGTCTTGATTGGTGTCGGTTGATTGGAGTCTTCTTCTTTGTGCTTTTGCTCATAAATCGTGAGTAAAGCATACAACGTCCATGGATTTACAAAAAAATGTTGGGCTAGCGTGGTTTTAAAGTTCCTAGGGAAACTGGGGTACCCATGGCATTGTCCATCAAAATCTTGTTTATCAGGTCGTCTGCTCTTCTTCTTTCCATCTTTCCGTTGTCGGCCCCTTGGCTCATCAAATCCTTCGTCTACGTGGGTCTTTGTACCTCGGAGGAAAACATAGAAATGGGTGAAAGGCGGACCGTATACTCATTACATCATTACGTCATGGTTTCTAGCATTGGGTCATAAATCAAATCCAGGTTAATTACAGTTTCCTCACTCCTTAAGCTCATCACTTTCGTACTTTGCTTGCACCTCATCAAAGCCTGCCCGCATCTAAATATCAATCCAATAGATATAACGACACCCAAAATACATAGGAGAAACTTTCCAACATCCATTATGACTCCTTGAGCCCAGTCTCCTAAACCGGAGAACCAATTTCGCGGGTTCAACCATGACACCCAACTAGTCAGCTCATTACCTACAGCAGCAAGGGTGAGATTGTGTTTTCGACGAAATTCCCACTTTAATTGCAGAATATCGTCCATCTTTTGGTCTATGACCTCTACCGGATCCTCGGTGCTATTTGTGATATACGTGCAACACTTTATGCCGTACTGTGTTGCCAATGTAACACAATATCCGCCTGTTACTGCTGTAAGATAATTAAGAATCATCCTATGCTGAACTAGTTCTGTTTTGTAAGCTTGAAGTTCCCTTCCAGTGTATCTAAACGTGTCATCATACATTTCAGTGATATTATCTAACAAATTGGCGAGTGCGGAAATGTATCTATAATTCATCACACCTCGAGCGGTGCGAGTGAAATCTAACGCTACCAGAACCTGAATCCCGGTGGATTCATGGATAAGATCAGAGGCCGGATGCTCTAACCTTTCTGACAGTTGTCTTTTAACAAGGTGCTCGTAGTGAGTGTGAGTATAAGGAGTTTGGGCACCACGGTGTATGTCCTTCATTTTGTCATGTGTAACAGTCATTACTTCAGGCAATACTTTTCCAATATAACACAATCCTTCAGAGTTTGGGGCAAGCCACTTGTACGCCTTTCTCCCGCATATGAAATATGCATCATCGGGGAGAACATAAGGGACGGAGAAGGACATGACCATGTTACAAACCTTCCAGGTGAAATCTCCTGACCCTAATTCTTCCATCTGTCTAATGCACGTATCAGTTTGTACGATATGTGCACAGTATCCTGGTGATACCTCTCCAACTTTAGTAATCCTATTTCCTAAGGTATATCGATACCGGAATGATTTTCCTCTACTGGCTATGTGGCGTACGAGTTCTGTATCTGTAGGCATTCTATCTGCTCTGTGTGAAAAGGTCATGGTAAGGTTGCTCCATGACACTTCCCAATTTCCCGGTTTTCTGGGATTGGAGATGTTAAAACATATGAGGGACCTATCCACATGGTATTGGTGGAGCTTTAAACTAGGAGGGCTGGAGATGTTAAACCTCCGGTCCACCGGTCTCCCACCACTTAGCTCAAGTACCTCCCCTAACGTTAAAGGAAATGGTACTAGCCCTGATTTGCTGTGACCCTGAGGTACTTGAGAGCATACCCAACAATCTGTTTGGTTCAACACGTTACCCACTAGAGAGTGATAGTCACTCAATGGATGCCGGTCCATATGGATATTAAAACTAGATTGGCATTTCTTTATGCATCCATCTTCAACCAGATTATCACATAGCCTACAGATACAATTTTCCTCAGCTAACAATCCATCACAATTTCTTCTATCGGATCGTTTTCTGATACTCGCCTTTGCTTGTTGGCTTGGTTGATCTTGGAAAACTACGCCTCCATCATCATAATCGGAACCCATTCCAGAACCTCTTTCGACCTCTATGGTACTCTCGCCGGAACAGACTGTTCTGGTCAACATCATGGTTAACATCAAAATCCGGATCACAGTCTCTTGGGGCAAGTCCATCTTTGAGGAGGAAATAGAGAAGAATGAGAAGGGGGAAAAAGAAATTTTAAGGGAGAGGGGATGGGAAGTGGAGAAAACAATAAAAGGGAGAGGGGAGTCGACAGCTGCTTTCGGTCTTCAAGGCTCAGGTGCCGCCTCAGTCCTCCTGGAACAGACACTCTAGTGATACGACCTCTACCGTCTGTTCCTTATCACGGGACTTCTCTGGATCAGCAACCTTCTTGCAGTGGGATGAATGGACCCAAGTCTCTCTCTCAGCAACCTTCAATGCTGTGGTGCTAGTCAATAAGACCTGGTATGGTCCTTCCCATCTATCAATAAGACAACCTGAGCGTAGAAAATTTCGTATCATTACATAATCCCCAGGTTCAATGTCATGACAATTACTATCTGGTAAATCAGGAATCACCAACTTCAGATTATCATTTTGATTCCTCAACTGTTTACTCATGTTAATCAAGTACTTTACAGTTACTTCATTGTTACATTTCAAATCATCCTGAGGGTTAATCATGACATGCGGTTGTCGACCAAACAGAATTTCAAAAGGAGACAGATTAAGAGGGGACCTGGGAGTGGTTCTGATGCTATACAAAACAATGGGTAAAGCTTCTGGCCACGTCAATCCTGTCTCTGCCATTACTTTACTCAATTTATTTTTAATAGTGCTGTTCACTCTTTCGACCTTCGCACTCGCCTGTGGACGGTACGGAGTGTGCAGCTTGCTATCAATTCCCATCAACTTACACATTCCTTGAAAGACATCACCTGTAAAATGGGTACCCCTATCACTTTCAATGATTCTAGGGATACCATATCTACATACAAATTCCTGCACAATTTTCTTAGCTGTAAACATAGCGGTATTTGTAGCTGCTGGAAAAGCCTCGACCCAATTCGAGAAAACATCTATGCAAACAAGTACATATTTCAAATTTCTACATGGGGGTAATTGAATGAAGTCAATTTGTATTACTTGGAAAGGGCCGCCGGCAGGTGGGATATGGGATGGTTCTGTTGGTATTGCTTTTCCAATATTCTTTCTCAGACAGGTAAGGCATGACATTGCTCTTTTACTAGCATGAGAGGAGAATCCTGGGGCGCACCAGTATGCTCTTACCAACTTGCACATCCCCTCCTTGCCTAGATGAGTCAGCCCGTGAGCTGCTTCAGCCAGACACGGAAGGTATGCCCTGGGGGCCACTGGTTTACCATGTCCATCCGTCCAGAGCCCTGAGGACTCCTGGCCATATCCCTTTGCCTTCCAGACTGCCTTCTCCTGAGTGGAACACAAATTCTGCATTTCACACAACTTTTGTGTGTTGATGGTATTAAATACCATCAGTTGTGTGGTGTCTGTCCGTATGGGGGTAGCAGCTGCAAGCTTTGCAGCTTCGTCTGCTCGGCTGTTACCAAGGGATACTGGGTCTTGACTATATGTATGTGCTTTACATTTGATAACAGCCACTCTGTCGGGTTCCTGTATCGCTGTTAGAAGCCTTTTTATGTGAGCTGCATGCGCTATCGGTGTACCAGCTGCCGTCATGAAATTTCTGAGACGCCATAGCGCTCCGAAATCATGTACTACCCCGAACGCGTATCTAGAATCGGTGTAGATATTGGCAGACTTACCCTTAGCCAATTCACATGCTCTGGTTAGGGCGACCAGTTCAGCAACCTGGGCTGAGTGAGGTGGGCCTAGTGGTTCCGCTTCTATGGTGTCTTGGTCATCTACGACTGCGTATCCAGTACACAAGTCTCCCGAGTCTGACTGTCTGTGACAACTACCGTCCGTGTAGAACGTGAGTTCTGCATCTTCTAGTGGATTGTCACTGATGTCAGGCCTTGCGGTAAAATTTTGGGTCAAATATTCCATACAATCATGTGTATCTTCCTTTGCATTAAATCCTCCTTCCCCATCACTCTCACCTCCCACCCTTTGTGCCTGTCCAGGCACACCTGGGAGAAATGTTGCAGGGTTTAATGCGCTGCATCTCCTTATGGTGATGTTTACTGGGGCCATTAATGCCAATTCCCATCTCGTAAACCTTGCTGATGAGACATGTCTGGTTTGGGCAGAATTCAATAAGGCCGATACCGCATGTGGTGTATGGATTGTGAGGTTGTGGCCTAGCACGACATCTTCGCTTTTCGTCACTAGCAATGCTATCGCCGCAACGCTACGCAAGCATGTGGGGAGGGATCGCGCTACCGTGTCTAGCTGAGCGCTGTAGTATGCAATTGGCCTGCTGGCATCACCGTGTTTTTGTGTTAGTACACCTGCTGCGCACCCAGCACTTTCTGTTCCGTATAGTTCAAAGGGTTTCCCATAGTCTGGCATACCTAATGCTGGTGCCTGCGTTAGGCACTGTTTGAGTCTCTCAAATGCTGTTTCGGATTCGTCTGTATGCGAAATCCGATCAGGTTTGTTTGAAGAGACCATTTCCTGCAAAGGTAGCGCCAATATGGAAAACCCTGGGATCCAATTACGGCAATACCCACACATTCCTAAAAACGTCCTGATCTGTTGCTGGGTTTGTGGCAGTGTCATGTCTCTAATGGCTTGGATTCTATCAGCGGTCAGGTGTCTCAGTCCTTGTGTTAGACAGTGTCCCAAGTATTTTACCTTAGCTTGGCATAATTGCAATTTGTCTTTGGAGACCTTGTGACCTGTGTCTGAAAGATGAAACAGGAGCTGTTTCGTATCCTTCAGGGATGCCTCCAATGAATCAGAACACAGCAGTAGATCATCCACGTACTGTATCAACACTGATCCACTTTCCGGTTGGAAAGACTGTAAACAATCATGCAAAGCCTGAGAAAATATACTTGGACTATCTATGAAACCTTGGGGTAACCGAGTCCACGTGTATTGGACTCCTCTGTATGTGAATGCAAACAAATATTGGCTGTCAGGGTGCAGAGGTACCGAAAAGAAAGCGGAGCAGAGGTCAATAACAGTGAAAAATTTGGCAGTGGGAGGAATTTGCATTAGGATGACAGCTGGATTAGGCACTACGGGGAACTGACTCTCGACTATTTTGTTAATCCCCCTTAGATCCTGCACTAGCCTGTAACCCCTCCCCCCACTCTTTTTAACAGGGAAGATGGGACTATTTGCTGTGCTGGACGTTCTTACTAGAATGCCCTGTTGTAGCAAGCGCTCTATTACCGGGAAAACTCCTAACTCCACCTCTGGCTTCAGAGGATACTGTGGGATTTTTGGAGCTATCCTACCATCTTTTACTTGTACTACTACTGGAGCTACGTTTGCCATTAATCCAGTGTCCTGTCCATCTTTTGTCCAAAGCGACTCTGGTATCTGAGATGTCATCTCTTCTATTTGGGATGGATTCCTATTTGTCATAATGGAATGTGACATTAATTTTGATGGGGAGTCTAACATGTCTCGTACTTCCTGAGCGTGATTCTCAGGGATGTCCAAGAATACACCTTCAGGAGTACAATAAATGACGCAACCCATTTTACATAGTAAGTCTCTTCCCAGGAGATTGGTCGGTGCCGATGCAGCCAGCAAAAAGGAATGCTTGGTATGCAAAGGCCCTATTGTAATCTCGGCTGGTTTGCTAACAGGGTAGTGCTGGACTACTCCTGTCACTCCTATGGCTGGAACTGTCCTACCAGTGGTTCTCATGCCCACTGTCGAATTGATCACTGACTTGGCCGCCCCTGTGTCTACAAGAAAGTTTAAAGTTTTACCGGCTACATTGATTGCAATCTCTGGTTCGCTTCCAAGACTGGCAATCAATTTAACTGGTTGCAGATTACAGGTATGGCCACACCCCTATTGGGTATGCTGACCTCCCTGAATCCCGCTGGCAGCAACTACTTGTGAGGGAGTTAGCTGGGAACTACCAGAGGCATGCCAATCTCTGTTTGGGGGATATCTTTTTGTTTCCCCTGTATGTGGCTCAAAACTCCGCCTCTGTGGACCCTGCTCCCAATGTCGTGTGTGGTGTTGTTGTCTAGGGGGTTGAAAAGATCTTTGTACATTTCTTACTCTACAGTCTCGTGCAAAATGTCCTGGTTTGTTACAAGAAAAACATGTTATTACACTTGCCTTACCCACAGGATTCGGTGGTACATACGCAGGCTGCCTTGTGGTCAGCGCCTGTATACTTACGGACATCAACTTATCACTTTGCGACTCCCTGTGCCTAGTGATATTTCTGTCGTGATCAATAGCAGCCTCTCTCAAGGTGGACACTGACAGACCTCGCCAACATGGCTGCGTGGTCTGTACCCTAGCTTTTAATGTTTCTTTCAAACCATCCATCAGTACAGATACTGCTACTTCTCGATGGTTTGGGTTGGTCTTTATGTCTTCTATACCAGTGTACTTTGCCATTTCTAATAGTGCCCGGTGAAAATATTCTATTGCCGTTTCGGACTCCTTTTGCTTAATGGAAAATATTTTATTCCATTTAACAACGGCTGGGAAATACTCTTTTAGCTGTAAATTTATCCTTTTTACATTATCCTTATTGTACACGTCTGTAAGCGGTACATCTTTATCCAATGCACAATCAGCTAAAAACTGAGTTGCATCAACATTGGAAGGTAAACAAGCTCTTAGCAGTATCTGCCAATCCTTGTTGTTGGGTTCTACCGTGTTACCTAAATCCCTGATGTATTTTTGGCTAGCAACTAAATCCTTCCTGGGGTCAGGAAATTCAGACACTATTGTTCTTAATTCCATTCTGGAAAATGGAGTGTACATGGCAATGTTCCTTATGGGAGTGGCTCCAGACACATCTGTTTTTCCATTGGGAACTGCTATTACCCTTACAGGAGCAATTCTAACAGCCTCTTCCTGTGTAGATTCTACAGCTTGTTGTGGTACAATTGTTTCAGTGTAGTGCATGGTGCCGTACTTACCCGTTGACACGACCTCACCTATCCCTCCGCTAGGGGCTTTCACTAATCTCGTGGGTGTCGCTGTGCCTACTGTGGTCTCTGCTATGGTGGCTGCAAGAGAGAGAGCTGAAATTGTTGCTGAATCGTCTTCTTGATCACACTCCTGAGGAAGGTTCAAAACAGGGTACATCTTGCACGGGTTAATACTTGCATGAGTTATTTGGTTAACATCATTAACATTTACAGTGTTACTAAGAGTTTGTGTTTTACAACCCTGTGCGTTTCTCTCCGCAATCAACTTCTCTCCTGCAATGTATGGTGGGGGAGGAGCTGTGGCAATCAACTTCCTGACTGCCCCAGATCCCGCCGCCAGAGCCAAACCTCTCTGTATCTCACCTTCCTGGTGCCATAACTGTAAATAATCATGATGCTGAATTCGTCTCTTTGCTGATTTTACGAGACATATCCTCCTCCTTAAATTTTGTAACACCTCTGGACTGAAGCTACCTATTCTTGGGAACTTGTCCCTGTCTTGTACAGTCATTCTCTCCCATTCATCACATAAAGATTCGGTGTGAATTCCATATTTTTCACACATTACATATCGTGCCGACCCAACTGGTCGGTTCACAGAATCAACCTGAACCAGGGTTGATCGCCCCCTACCTGAGCAACTGGCCCCCATAGTCTGTAGGTGTTGCTTAGTCCTCCTTGGATTTTCTGTATCAAGGTTTTCAGCAAGCCTTTTCAGACAACCAAATTACTCCACAGTAGGCCGGCGGTGGCGGTTTACCGAGTACCCCACTCACTCGCCCACCTCGACCAATACGACCTGTAAACACCGTTATGATGCCAGCGTACTCGATACAGGGCCCCTATGGAACCTTCAGTTTACTGGAACATATGAGGGTTACCCGCAGGACACTTACTCTTTCCAGTAAAGTTGGGGTTGTTAGATAGTTCCTGAGTGACCAGCGAACTTCCCTTCCAAAAATAAAAAATTACACAAATCACGTCAGAATGTACAAATAGCGTTTGTGACCACTTTACTCTAATGGTATTTAGGTCAGATTACTAACTACTGCACACAATTACGTGTGGTCCAATCGTTCAGTACACGAGCACTACTTGTCATGTACTGAAAGACCAATGGAATCGATGTTTCCGGCCGCGATTCCTTCAGCAAGAGCTTATGGCCTATATGGGTTCTGCACCAACACCCCAGGCGTTGTGCCACTGGACTTTTATAGCGGACCTTTTACCTTACGACCTCCTGGTCTTGTTCCTTATGACCTCCTGGTCTTGTTACCTTATGGTCCGCTATACTCTAATGCTCAAATATTATTTAACCAGGGATGCCTCCCTGGCCACCGTATATGTCACTTACACGTATGTCCCTTGACGAGTACCCGACTTTCCTTTTGGTTCCACCTTAAAGTTATATAAACTTTTGTATACAAAACACACTCACTCAACACATGTACACTTTGTTTCTATATCTATTTCTGCGCAGAAATTGTCTTCAGGCCAAAAGTGTTACCAATTAGGAGCAGGATCTGTTAAACTAAATTTCAGATTTTCCAAAAAATAGATTTGCGTTATTTACCGCGTCGCGTTATCTACCGCTGTGCGTTACTTATCGCTTTTGCGCTAATTATCGCTTTGCGCTAATTCAACTTTTCGTGACTTGGGCTACGTGGGCGTAACCAGACGCTACGTTGCGTAATGAACGCTGCGTGCGTCTGCCTTTTGGATTGCGTACGCTAGTCTTTGTTAGCGACACGTGTACGCAATGCAAAGGATCCACCGTAACACAATATATTTATTTATCAATGTAGATGATCCCTGATCATCTACCGCAATCCACACTGACTGCCTTGTATCTCAGACAAACCGTGTGTTTGTTCTATACTTTAACTATTACCTCTACTTTTAAATAACAGCAAATCTCTTTTTAGCACTTTCTATCAACTATAAAATTTGGCAAACAGGAATAGTGATATACGAAAATGAAACAGAAATGCAGATATATGCGTACGCAAGACAAAAGAAAAATAAACAGTTTTAAAAGACACAAGCGTTTTGTTCTTACTTCCGGTTACCGGATTCCTTCAGCACTCTTTACCTAAGCGAAGCAGACGCTTATCCCGCCAGCACTATGAGACAACCTCCCACCCTTTGCTGGAGGGATAATGTCCGCTGATCTACCTAGTGCAGATGTGAAAAGGACCGGACGAGCCCGCAATTGACAATTACTAAATTCCTTGTCGTATAAACAACCCTTTATGAAGCTAAGAACACTGTACGCTGTTTGCTCAAGAAGTACCGTAATGGTACGCTATTTGCGTAACGATCGCTCAGCGGTAAGCGAGACGCTCAAGCGTCACGTTCGCTCACGGCCTAGTGATCACAGGACACGTTATTGGTTATGTCTAGGGGAAAGATTCGCTGTAACGTAGCATACGCTAGAGACCACGAGGAGGTCACCAGCGGTGCAGACGCTCACAACACTATACCTTGATATTAAACCTTATACCGATGAAACACACAGAATACCTTAATGTGAATACAGGGTGTAAATGCAACCTTGTGTAACCTGACTATCTACAAAGCTGTTTGAGCGTCACCGACGCTCAAGTGAACACTTAATACTATAGTAAATACACTGATACTGGTTTAGGGTTCCAAAGCCTATAATCTGTATTATATCTAGTATACTTGTAAAAGAGTAACAGTACAAATGATACACTACAATATAACAAAGACTTCCTAACCAAACACCTAACTAAGGGATAAACTACAATGCTATCCTGGTCTAACACAATATAATACAATACTATAAAGTTTAGTCTAGGGGAGATTTGAGAGAAAAGAGAGAATAGAGAGAGAGAAATAGACACAGAGAGAGAGAGAGAGAGAAATTGGCTCACAGAAAGACAATGATTACGGAGAGAACTTACGCACAAAGGGTATGATCGCCTGCGCCTCGATATCCAGCTCCCGATTATCAGCAGATAACCGTTGATGAGAGAGTGAGAGCTGGATGTGGTCGGTCTGCCTATTTATGCCCCACACACAATGCAATCTCCTAGTCCCTACAATCCTACAGTTTATTGGACACAGGAATTCGGCCCTGTACTGTAACCAAAGGTCATAGGTTGATTCATACAGGTGGGCTGTGCTGATTTCCAACAGCTCAGGTGGGTGGGGAACTGGGTTTCCCGCCGCATACCTGAGTATGTGCAAATCATAGAAATGGACATAAACTTCTTATGTCCATAACTATTCGCACGAGCGATTAATACGCTCCAAACCAACACCGGAATATTGCTAATTAAATACTCTTCCGATGGGTACCAAACACTGCTGTATGACTCCTGTTAGACCCTTCGTGCAATACAAAGAGGGATTCCTCCGCTCAGGGACATTCTATCTAAACCAAACTTACAGAAACTATTGAGGGGAACATGATCTATAAACTACATTAATTGTGAACTTTTGTAACGAATGAGTCGCACGCTACGATCACATAAACTCTACCGTAAATGCGCATACTGCGCGTGCGAGTGCACGCTATTGCGGGTATGCGCTTCCACGGGAGAGCGTACGCATGCGCAGCACGGACCAGTGTGCGGTGCAAATATGGCAGTGTGCACTAAGACATTTTTCTGACTTTGACACCCTAGATATACAGCATGCATATCTGCATATCCCTATTGCTCCCTTGTATCAACAATACCTGCGTTTTGCTATATGCAACCAACATTATCAATTCCAGGCACTGCTGCTAAGGCTGTCTACGGCACCCAGAATTTTTACAAAAGTTATGGCAGTCATGGCAGCACAACTGCATCATCACGGAGTCAGAATGCTTACCTACCTGGACGACTAACTACTTTTCTCTTATGTTCTAGAGGATGCTGGGGACTCCGTAAGGACCATGGGGTATAGACGGGCTCCGCAGGAGACATGGGCACTCTAAAGACTTTAGATGGGTGTGCACTGGCTCCTCCCTGTATGCCCTTCCTCCAGACCTTAGTTAGATCCTGTGCCCAGAGGAGACTGGATGCACTGCAGGGGAGCTCTACTGAGTTTCTCTGAAAACACTTTTTGTTAGGTTTTTTATTTTCAGGGAGCACTGCTGGCAACAGGCTCCCTGCATCGTGGGAGAAGCAGACCTACTTAACTGATAGGCTCTGCTTCTTAGGCTACTGGACACCATTAGCTCCAGAGGGTCGGAACACAGGTGTCGTCCTCGCTGTTCGTCCCAGAGCCGCGCGCCATTGCTCCCACACGTACCCACACAGAAGGCACTGTACGGGTGCAGGGCGCAGGGAGGGCGCCCTGGGCAGCAATATTAACCTCAAGGGACACTGGCTAATATATTAGATACTGCGGAGGCAGTATATTGAAACCCCCCCGCCAGTATAAAGAATTTGAGCGGGACCGAAGCCCGCCGTTGAGGGGGCGGAGCTTGATCCTCCAGCACTAACCAGCGCCATTTTTCTCCACAGCAAGCTGCAGAGAAGCTGCTCCCCGGACTTTCCCCTGCTGAGCAAGTACGGAGGGCAAAAAAAAAAGGGGGGGGCACATTTAATTGGCGCAGTGAGTGTATTATTTATTCTATAAAAGAGCGCTGTACAGTCTGGGATTTTATTCCAGTGTCCAGTGGCGCTGGGTGTGTGCTGGCATACTCTCTCTCTGTCTCTACAAAGGGCCTTATTGGGGGCTGTCCCCATAATTGTCTATCCCAGTGTGTGTGGGAGTGTCAGTACGCGTGTGCATATTTCTGCTTTGTCCGTATGGTTTAAACATAGGATTGCTCCGTATCCGGATGTTTGCACCTACCTCCAGGGCGTTCTCCGGATCCAGCATCCATAAGGTCCTCCAGTGGCTCAGTGAGATCTGTCTGTGGTTCTGGACGCTATTCAACCTTTGTACTCAGTTGATCTGAAATGGTTAACTGCAAAAACCTTATTCCTTCTGACCATTGCATTTGCCAGATGGGTGTCCGATTTGGGTGCTCTTTCCTGTTGCCCTACTTTCCTGATTTTTCATCCAGACAGGGCTGTACTTCGTACTCGACCAGGTTACCTGCCTAAGACTTGAATAAGGAAATTGTGGTTCCATCCTTCGCCTCACCAAATCTCTCAGCTGCAGAGAGTTTTCTGGATTTAGTTAGAGTTCTTTGTATCTATCTAGAATGGACCAGTTAACTTTGGAGATCGGATTCCCTCTTCATCCTTTATGGTTTTCACAAATGTGGTTGGCCAACTAATACACAGACTCTGGCCAGATGGATTAAAATGGCTATTGTACAAGCATACTCTCAAGCTGATTTTCCAGTCCCTGCTTCGATCTCTGTTCGTTCTACTTGGTCTGTAGGACCGTCGTGGTCTTTTGTCCACACTTAGGTTCTATGCCTTTGATACATTTGCCTCCCAGGATGCTTCATTTGGATGCCAGATTCTACTATTCACTCAGGAGGTCCCTACCCTTAAAGTACTGCTTTAGGACATCCCTGTGGAGCCCTATGGAACTCGAAGAAGAAAAGGAGAGTTATGGTGACTTACCCTTGTTAACTCTCTTTCTTCAAGGTTCATAGAGTCCACAGCACCCACCCTAACACACTTGGCTTATATGGGTTTGCGGCTTTGGTCACTGGTTCCCAGTGGTGCAAGTAGAAAAAATGTCTACTGGCACGATTTTTTTGGCACGCAAATGGGTGTGACCAAATGCCACATGGGCCATGGCCAATGAAAATGGGGGCGTGATACACATTTGGGGGGGTTAGATACACATATGACCCCAATAGTTCCAGATACACACATGCCCCCAATAGTTCCAGATACACATATGCCCCCACCGTGCCAGATACGCCCCCACCATGCCAGATATGCTCCTACAGTGCCTGATGTGCCCCCACGGTGCTAGATGCACAAATGCCCCCGAGTGCCCCCCCTCCCTGCTGCTCACTGTTGCTTCTGCTGTGTGAGGGGAGGAGAGCGCAGCGCGTGCCTCTCCTGCCCCTCAATGTTCGTGAAGTCCGGTTTCCAGCGGCGAGTATCTCAAATGAGGGGCTGGTTCGTTTGGCTGCCGGTCCGCGAGCTCTGATTGTCTAACAAACCGGTGCCTTATTGAGATTCACTCTGCGGCCGCTGGAGACCGGACACATCACAGAGCATTGAGGGACAGGAGAGGCGCTGCGCTGCTCTCTTCTCCCCTCACACAGCGGGATGCAGTCAATTTACCTCCAAACAAAATCCCGACGGTCGAAATCCCGACAGCAATTGACCGACGGTCAAAATACCGGCATGGACAAAATACTGACATTTAAAATACAGACAAGGTCAAAATACCGACATGTAAAATACCGACAAGGTCAAAATGCCGACATGAGTTTTTAATTGAAACCGACTTGTTCATACTTTACCATCTCAGTGGACCTGGAGGGGGAATATAATAGTGTGCCGAGCGCAGCACACTTATATGGTGTCCATGTCGACCTATGTCGACATATACACACACAAAAACAATGAAAACCGCATGTCGGTATTTTACATGTTGGTATTTTAAATGTCAGTATTTTCTATGGCGGGATTTTGACCGTCGGTCAATTGCTGTCGGGATTTTGATTGGAGGTATTTCATACCGATCCCCACACAGCAGCGGGCTGCAGGTATGGTGGACGGCTTGGCAGTATGGCATACCAGCTGGGAATTTCTTACCGGTACGCCGTAACGCCCCGTACCGCCATACTTGCAGCACTGATGGTTCCCTTCTCCTGTGTGTGAGAATGTGTTCTTATGTGTGCCAAGTCTTTCTTCTCTCTTGACCCCCTCTTCCTGCTTTGGGCTTCTTAACAAAACTGACCTGCCTGAGCATGGAGGCAAGGTTATAGGGAGAGGGACCCAGGCATCCTGGGATATCTGAAAAGGTTTAACGATATGGTGCGCAGAAGCTGATCCTACCACCTATAACCCCAATGTTACCCTGTGGACCCTATGGACATAGAAGCAAGAGTTAACAAATTGTAAGTCTACCATAACTCGTCTTTTTTTTTTTTTTTTTTTTTTTTTTTTTTTGCATGTGTCCACTTAGTGGTAATAATGTCGTCCACGAAGTTTGGATGTTGCAAATTAACACCTTACCATGTACACTGCTGACTGTTTTTTCAGGATCCACAAAGTGTTGAATGTGCTCCTTATTTGTATTGACTGGACAAACCCAATAAGGGTTTGCTGCATGTGAAAAGTCCCTGACACATTAGCTACTTACCCTACGGATGGACACTTCTTGTCTCATAGAATATGATAGACAATAGGTAGCTCTTTCTTCATGTGTTTGCGTTTTCCTTTGAAAAAGTTGGTACGGCTCAAGTATCTGCTTTATTCAGTGGACTTTAATCATGGAAAACTAATGAATTGTTTTATATTGCCAGAAACAAGAGATCCTGGACCTGTTTTCCTCCATCTTGTACGAGTGTGTAACCCAAGAGAACCCCGAGATGCTTCCTGCTTACATTGCTATTGACCAGGTGACTCTTCATTTTTTTAAATAATATATTATGCAAGTTTTAGAAAGGGATTGCTTGTTTTTCTCTGGGCACGGCATTTATCTGCTGTGTAGGGTAGCAGTGGTATGGTTGCACATAAGTCCCTGTATAAAGGTACAGACATGGTTAAGTACGGACTTCCAAAAGGTATTGCAGATCCAGATTGATATTGCCCCACATATTATAGGAGTAAGTAGATCTTTTCTTTCTCCTTAAGGCTGTGCGAAGACTAGAAAGGAGAGAAACTACAGAGACCTTTGAATTATGGCAGATAAAATTGGTTTTAGATTTCTTCAACTCCCAGAAACTTCAGGAACGGATGAAGAGGAATTTTAACCGTGGACTCTTCATGAACTCAGAGTTTCTACCGGTGATGAAATGTACTATTGACAACACCTTAGACGAATGGCTGCAAGGTAAAGGGGTCTATGTTCAAAACAACTGATGTTCAGTGTGCATAAGTAGAGTGGTTTGAATATGCTAAAATGCAAATTGAATTTTGCACGCTAATTCTTGTTCCACAACCTGTGTCTGAAGGGAGGTAAAGGCTATACTGTATTTAAAGGGCCTTATGCACTGACAGCAGCTAGACGGGCTGAACTGTCGTTTTAGAAACCACGTCTGGTAGCCCTCAGGTTCATTTTGACATTGAGCTGCTCCACTGTAGCGTGTTGGCCAACCGTGAGGGTTGGCACCTTTGTAGCCGACGTTCACCTCTCACATCACGCGAGCAGTTCACAAAATGCGCTGTTTCAGAAATACCGCCGCCCTTGTCCGGAAAGCTGATACTCATCCCTTTTTGCAACTGCAAGCACCATAAGATTAAGATGCATCTCCGTCTAGTGTCCTATGTGTAATACAGCTTTTCACCATCTTCTGCTATGGTCCTGACTCAAGTGATCCCTGTATTTACGACACCCAATGGATATTCCGATTACTGGGCATTTTCAATTGCTAATTGCTGCTCTGATCCAATTCAGTTAGCGGGGATTACCTTGCGCATGAATCCCTGATGGGGGAATTTTCTTTTCAAGCGCTGTGAGCTGCAGGGTGAGCTGCAGGGTAAAGTCTGTGAGAAAACAGCACAGTCAGGGGCTCACGTGCAGGGAAGACCAATTGATTCCGCAGTTTACACAGAATCAGTGGGACTCTGATTTTAGGCGCTATTTATTTAGCTGTGGGGTTTTGAATATGCTCGTACATGTAACCTTTTCTACTGACCTAAAGCAGACATTCTCAACTCACTAAAGTTCTAGGAGTTCTGACTGTTTGGTTTCACTATATGAAAAACAATCCGTGCAATCAACAATAGGTCACATGGCTCCTGTGTCTGGAGAGGTATCCAGTCTCTAGGTCGACATGAGTTTTTCCAAAAAAAAATTTATTTTTTTGAACTTTATCATACTTTACCATCCATGTGGACTATGATTCGGAATGGTAACCTTGCCCGAAGCATGGCGCGCGGACACATGGCACTAACTGGGGTTCCCCGTCACTGTACGGCGAAAACAACACCAAATAACATTTAAAAACTCATGTCGACCTAGAATCCCTGTCGACCTAGAATCCCTGTCGACCTAAGTGTGGTCGATCTTCCATACCACACCCGTCTGGAGATGTGCAATGTGTGATGGGCAATAATTGTTGCAATTGTTTTGGGTGCCCAGTACCTCCCATAAAACAAGTCTGTAACTGTGCACCTGGGTAAAACTGTGTATCCAAGCTCAAATCTAAATTGTAGTGTAACAATGCATCTGTCCAGCATGTGTGGGCTACATGCAAAAGCAGAGCATATTTTCCCTGCGTGTAAAAATAATAAATGTATCTGCACCTCTTGCACTGCAGCATGGTTTGTTCCAGATACAAAATGACCTGCTGAATTTATTTTTGCTTTGCTCCCAAATCGACTCTCTATTCCAGGATATCTATCCTGATGCATCAGGTGCCTGTTGGAAGAATTGCAGCCAGCAGGGGTCTTGTTTTGTATGTATGGCGTTCCTGCCCTAAACCTCAACCATTTTGGAAGGAGATTGTTACCCAGGCTTGCCAGGTTCTCCATCTGCAGGCTATGCACACCTCGAAGTACATACTGCTCCCTATCCCAGGCTGCCCTAAACAAACCTGTAATTTATTCTGCCTCATTATGAGTGGCGCTGCCTGCCAAATTGATGCCTCTTGGTTCAACCAGTCAGCAACTTCCCCTCCTCTTTGTCAACTCAGTCTGCACCAGGGGATTGTAGATGTACTAAATGGAAAATATTACGATCATCCTGAGGATCTTCTCAGAATCTTTACATGCAGTGTGGGACCATGAATTTCATGGTTCAACTGGCCCATCCTTGACCTTTTCTCTTATTGGAGTGTACTGGTCCCACCCGGAGTTTATATTTTGTTCGTTTGCCCAAAATATAACATTGTTGGGAATAAAGAGATTGAATTGACTTGTCCACCTGTCATGTTGTTGTTTCCTAACAGGTGGGGGGGATGTCTCCCTACACTCGTATTTAGCTGGTCAGCCAGTCGACGACTCTCAACTCAGTATGTTGGCCTGTTTCTTGGTTTACTACTCCATGCCAGCGCCAAAGGATGTATTGGGGGGAACACTAGAAGGTAATTATGAGTAATTTCTCAATTTTCCAGCACCCCTTGCATCCCTCTATCAAGCTTCATATGCTTTACCGTGATTTGCAGCCATGTGTCCGAGTGAGTCCACTGACAGGCTGATTAAAGCAAAAGGTCTCTCAGTACTGCATTTCTAGGTTCTTACTCGACTTCAGTGTCAGGACATACTGTATGACCGGCATAGGGACTAAAGTTTCTTACTACATTTTAGACTACTAAGAAAATGTATAGCATATAGGTTATGTGCAGCGTATTCCGTAAGATGAGATAAAAGACAAATCGCACTTCCTCTGCATATTATATAAAAGCCTTCTTTATATATAACGTATGGAAATGTTCCTTAATATTCATTACCTGATAAGAGCTGATAAGAGGTTTTTAGCCATTTTGGCTACTAGGACTTACAGCAGCACGTTGCAATATAGGAGGCAACAGGAGGGAGCCATGTAGTTACTACCCCTAAACATGATCAAAGGAAACCTTGCTTACATTTGTAGGGTGGTTGGGCTTCCTAATCCTCACCTTAGATTACTGTGCATCGTTCTCCATCTTCAGTACAACAAGATATTATACGACAAGAAGTGTGATCTCTCGCCTCTTGCACGGAAGAGACACTGTGGGTTTTACTTGGCCTATAACAGTTAGGCATGTATTACATCTGCTTATAGCAAGCATCCTTCACAGAGGTACTGTATTTACATTTGATATTGCCCAGGATAAAACCAGGTGGATAATGAGTGCAGGTGCTGTGAAGTTGAACTGCAGATGTGGGTTTTGTTCAGTTCTACTATTTGGTGGAAAAGTGATTAAGGAGGATCCCTTTTATCTGTTCTTTTTTGTTTGTTTTTCTTACAGGACGTAATAGTTTTTCTGAGCTGCTGCTGAAATTCCAGGACCTGAACATACCTGTCAGAGCGTTACTTAGGCTCGCCCCACTACTCCTTGGGAATCCACAGTCTATGGTCCTCTAGTAGGTTGACCAAAACAAGGTTCTTATTGGCTGCAGGGATATGTGTATGTCTCAGACCTCCCCTGCAATGACAAGCCACTATGAGATTTTTTTTAAATGGTGAAATTTTTCCTAACTGAAATAAATATTCCGCTCTACCATGCAATGTGAAGCCCATGTGGGTGATGATGCCAGCTGTACATGCGGCAGGGTAGTAAGGAAAGCATATGGTAGCTTTAGTATTCGCAGAAGGCGTTGTAGCCCATAGCATCCAAGCAGGTGGATCTGCCATTTATCTAGAATTGCTTAAAACAGAAAACCAGTCTGGTTGTTATGGGTTACAAAAGAATCTGATTAGTTACATGTGCAGCGATTACTGTAAATATCTCACTGTCTGTAGTGAGCGGAAGGAGAAGGAATGTCTGTGAATCTCTATAAACTGCTGAGTGTTATTAGTGATGCTTTCATCATCCGCCATCTCACTTACTACAAGCAATAATTTATTTTACTGTCTACGGTTGCTGGCACATTCTCCCCTCCATGTGAATGGCAGGAACCATGTAGAACATAGGATATTCAGTAATCTTTTCACCATTTCGAAAAATCAAGGCCAAAGTGCAGTGCAGTCACATTTCTCATGTCTTATTTGTCTTAAGACTGTGTATTTCTTTTATAAATATGGAATTGTGTTGCTGCAAAAGATGTTTGTACATACAGTTTTCTTACCAAAATAAATACAGAAAAAAACTCTGACTTTGCTTTCATGTTTTTATCATTAATGTGGCAAATGTTTTATTATCAGTCTTGTTGGTAAATGAAGTTTGGGATAATTAGAATGTGTGATGGTGACAGATCTACATCTGCTTATCTCAGGCAGGTGATGCACAGTACTAACGCTTATGTGCAGTTCCCACCCCGTGTGTATGCAGCTAAAGCTGGGTATACACTAGGCAATATGTCGTCCAATCCGGAGGAACAGACCAAAATATTGTGCACATCGGGTAGTGTGCACAATATGCTGCTGCGCGCTCCTGTGTGCCAACGTCAGGGTTGTCCAATCTGCTGTGCTGCACGGGCCGGCGGCCTACAGCATGCAGCTGAATGCGACTAATGAATTAATTATTGCGCGGTCGCACGCTTTATTATTCAGTCTGTACGGGCGACTGATGTATCGTTATATCGGTTGTCCCATCGGCCATGATCCAGGATCATCTAATGTGTGCCCAGGTTAACTGTAAAAGATAGATTAGATGTGTACCCTAACCAATCCACGTCGGAATGATATCTTTTATGATACGTCGTCTGTGTATCCAGCTTTAGGCAGGGAATTGTATTACAAATATATGGCTAATCTACATATTCACATTGACATAAAATGTCAAAAGGTAAGACAAGGGGATCTGATCCTTGAATTCATGTAATATTTTATCCTCATGCTGCACAGCTGTTTGAATAGAAAAGCAATTTACTAATATGCCCACAGTAGACAGAGTAATTGTGTCTTGTGAATGAATTGGGCAGGTGCACACATACCATATAATAATCCTAGGTATGAGGAACACAAACAGGACCTACCTAAGGAGCTTGGTGTCAGTGAGTGTTCATTCATCCCAGCTACACTATTCATGTTATTCTAGCTGCATTTAGGCTACCTGATACTTCCTTGTGTCCATTTCCATAGTAGAAATGCTGCCAGGTTACCATTGACTATTCTTTAGGTAGCTAAGAGAATGACTTATAACAAACAGTTATTCCAAACAGTCTCCAGGATAGAAGGGCTCGGTCTCTCGTCAGCTCAGACGGTACTATTTCCACATGCTGCGAGCAGCTTATCACATAACTGAAAGACCATCTTATTACCGTGAATCAATGTTTGCATCTATAGATAGTATAGTTACCATGTAACACAAGGGGTGGCATGCATGGCATGACTCACAAATTACAATTGTCGTGTAAAGACGGAGAAGCTGATTAACAAACAAATGAGTTATACTTATCTGTCATTGAAAAAGTGGGATTGGTTAAATGTGCGACTATAAGAACATTATTGCATGTGGCAATTTTGCAAATAACAATACATTTATATGGTGCTGTATGTCCAAAATAAAATTAGATTTTTTTTATTTTATTTTTAATTTTTTTAAATAATTTCTGTAGGTGTGCGTTTGCTTCCATGGTGTTACTGCTAATTCTGGCCAGGGCCAACGTTTTTTTCTCAAAAGCCAGAACCTCCACACGTGTGTGGCTTATGCATTAATTAGGTAAGTATGCTAACCATGCGCCCTCTCAAATATATCAAAGTAAAATACTATGCACACAGCAAAGGGAAACATTTATCCCCCTCAGCAGCTGGCCCAGATAATTAGTTCCCATCCCCTACCCCTCTCAGGGCCCCTGGTTACCTCTATTTATGGCTAGCTAGGTTGCAAGTGGTGACCCTCTAAAATATGGGGTCCCCCCTCCTCATGGACTACAAGCCATAGGTTGAAAGCTCAGGGCTCTTCTCCGCACCCTGTGGGCTTTGGATGGGAAGTCAATAGTAAAAGTAATTTGTTAATATTCTCTTTACAGGTAGACTACAGGTCCCAGCATGCCTGCCCTAGCATTATGGCAATGTTTAACCATAAGTGCCAACATGCCAGGCATCAAGGGCTTGATGGCACCTGTATTCCACCTGTAGTAAAAAAAAAAAAAAAAATCAAAATACAGTGACAGACACCGAATGTGGTCACTCCACACCGACCTCTTCACCAATTCATTACTCACAATAGGAAGAGGTAACGTCTTCTTTGCTCATGTAGTATCCCAAAGGCTACACAAAAGGCTCCACTACTGCTCCTCAGGGAGCCACGCGTTACAAATAAGAGGTTACTTGGGGACACTCCATTAGAATGAATGGGATGCGCTGATTGGTTAGTTTGCGTCAGTTCCCACACTTACCAATCAGGGCGTCCTCATTCATGAATTAAAAGTGACACTTTATGGTTACATTCAGTGGTGGCTGCTGCCTGTGTGCTGTAGTGTAGACCACATATAGCCCTATTGCTCCTGTACTCCATCCTGTACACCCTCCCCAGCTGGACTTCGGTGACCTGGTTGTGAGTTTCTGCCTGACACTTTTCCCGCTGTAGGCCAGGGCTCTGTTCCCTGCACCCCTCTGACCATCGGACAGCTAAGCCACCCTCTGTACACCACTATTCCTGGGACCTGGGGTATATACCCGAATCCGGTACAATACCGGTAAATCCAGGATGTAGAGCAATCCTACCCTTACCTAAATTTCTCTAGCATCTCCCACAGGCAGTTTAGAAAAAAAGTGCCCTCAGGAGATGATGCATATCTCTGCAGCTCCAAAGAGTTTTCATCAATTTCTTTAAAATCTTTTCTTTTCGGTATGCTGTCTGGGCAACAGCATACTTGCACCGTGGGAGTTAGGGAGGAGGGTCACCGGCCTTGCGAGGTGCAGAGCCGCTTCCACACTGCAGGACCACCGTCCTGAGGGGTTGTTGTTCAGCGGGGCACTGCGCCTTGGCTGTCACAGCTGCAGCACGCCGCACACTGCTAACGCTGCCTGAAGGTGACATTGGTGGTGAGTACAAACTGGGGACCCCGCTAGGGGGGTCCCTGGTCCAAAGTGTGCCTGAACATGGGCGCGATGTACGGGACCCTCCCGGGGGGTCCCGCTAAGATCCCCTGTGTAGAACTGCCACAAAAGGGTTTGACTAGCACTTGTGTGATGTTTTAAGCCTAAAAGGAGACTTTTGTTAGTATAATCTATGTATGTAACTCCGGCGCCATAGGAGGGGGCAGAGCTACCTCATAGCAGGACCCAAGGCATTTTAGCGCCTTCCTCTGCTTACTGCAGCGCAGACAGCACATACAGCGCTTCCTGATCCTCAGACACGCTGGAAATGTGCTACAGAGTGTAGCAAAGGGGGAGAGCCGCTTGTGTACACTATCCTGATCCTATCTAGGACAATAATTGTTTGTGTTTACTGTGTAAAAGGAAGCTAATAGTCTCACTGGAGCTGTGCAGCTGTGTGCTGGTGTCCTCTCTTCTCTGTCTCCTCTCACATACAGTAGGGCAGGCTTGCATTATAACTGTGTGTATGTATAATTGTGCTTACTGTGAATATGGGTAAACACAAGCTGTGCAGTATATGTCACACTAGATTATCTCCCTTATCTAATGACGGTTTCCTGTGAACAATGCAGTCAATCTTCACAAATCAGTGAAGGGGCTGGGGGAGAGGGTCCAGAGCCCCACTGGTTAGGGTTTCTAAAAACTATGATGTCAGCTATGTCATCCCAGCACAATGCTAATATGCAGAAAACTCAGCTACAACAACAAGCTGATGCAGATTTAGCTGCTAGGGCTGATGCACAGCCCCCCCTCTCTCTCATGCAGGTCCCCAGAAGCGTGGTTTACCCGCTATTCTATCTGATACAGATGATGATGGGGATGACCTGGACCCCGTTAGTGGGGATCCCGATACTGCTCAGGGTATTAAACGCCTCATTTTGGCTACAAGGGATGTGTTACAGTTCCCTTTAGAGGACGCTGCATCACAGCAGTTGTTTTTCTTTGTACAAAACTAGCCTCCTGTCACTTTCCCTGATTCTACAGAGTTAGATGACTTATTCAAACAGGCCTGGAAAAATCCAGACAAAAAATTCCAAGTGTCCAAAAAGTTTTTGCGCACTTTCCCATTTGCTCCTGAAGGTAGAAAATTTTGGGAGGAACCCCCTGAGGTGGTTGTCTCATTATCTCGCCTGTCTAAAAAAGCGGTGCTACCCGACCCGGGCTCCTTTACCATGAAGGGTCCAGGGGATAGAAATATTGAGACTAGAATCTATATACACAGCAGCTGGTATATCGCAAAGACCGGTCATTGCGGGTTGCTGGATGACCCATGCTATTCATTCTTGGGCCACTCAAATTCAGGGGGGCCTCTAGAGGGATATGCCCTTAGTTTCTATGGTAACCCTCCTGAAGCACATTTAAGACACTACCCGTGTCCTCTGTGATTTGCTCAAGGATGTGGGGAACATTAATACTCGGACTTCTACCATGGCAGTGTCAGCTGTCAGCGTGCAGGGCCTTGTGGTTGCGTCAGTGGATTGCGGACACAGAATCCAAACATAGTGTGGAATCCCTCCCCTTTTCGGGGTAATGGCTTTTTGGGGTCGCATTGGATACCTGGAATTCCAAAGTTACGTCTGGGAAATCCACATTTCTCGCCTCTGGAGCCCCGCCGGCAAGACGCTCCTATCCGGGGCCGTCTGTCCAGTCCTTTCGGTCATACAGATTTCGATCTAAGGCCAGAGGTGCCTCCAATGCGGCTAGAGGCACCAGAGGCAAGTCCAGAAAATCTGCAAGCACCAGTTCTCAGGAACAGTCCACCGGTTCTGCTTCCACTAAAGCCTCAGCATGACTGTGCCTACCCACCTTGAGGTGGGAGCCCGACTGTGCCACTTCAGCCGCGTCTGGGAGACCTCCTGCCAGGATGCCTGGGTCAGAGATCTCGTTTCACAGGGCTACAGGCTGGAGTTCGACAGTACTCCCCCTCAACAATTTTTCAAATCAAACTTACCAGCTTTGGAGGATATGCAGGTTACGTTGCAACAGGCAATCCAAAAGTTGGTTCAGTCCCGCGTCATTGTTCCAGTACCAATACTGCAATGCGGCACAGGGTTTTCCTCAAACCTGTTTGTGGTGCCGAAACCGGACAGTTCGGTCAGACCCATTTTTAATCTCAAATCCTTGAATCCTTACTTGAAGGTGTTCAAGATGGAGGACCTGCGAGCAGTGATTGCGGGCCTGGAAGAGCAGAAATTTATGGTCTCCTTGGATATCAAGGATGCCTATCTCCATATTTCGATTTGGCCACCTCATCAGGTGTACCTGCGGTTTGCCCTCTTGGACAATCACTTCCAATTCCAGGCTCTACCCTTCAGCCTGTCCACAACCCCGAGGGTGTTCATAAAGGTGATGGCGGAGATGTTGTTCCAACTCCGGGTCCACGGGGTCAATGTGGTCCCTTATCTGGATGATCTTCTGATAAAAGCACGATCCAGGGAGCTTTTGTTGCTCCATATCGACCGCACCATCCAAATTCTTACAGACCATGGGTGGATCCTCAACTTGCAGAAGTCCCACCAGGAGCCAACTCAGAGGCTCCTGTTCTTGGGGATGTTGCTGGATACTGTGACCCAGAAGGTGTTTCTGCCAGAGTACAAGGCGAAAACACTTCAGGAGATGGTCCGCATGGTGCTCCAGCCTACTTGAGTGTCCATCCATCTCGGCATAAGATTGCTGGGAAAAATGGTTGCCTCATACGAGACGATCCAGTACGGGAGGTTCCATGACAGAACATTTCAATTGGATCTCCTGAGCAAGTGGTCTGGATCGCATCTCCAGATGCACCTGAGGATTCAGCTGTCACCTCAGGCCAGGATTTCCCTCCTGTGGTGGCTACAGTCCCCCAATCTCTTGGAGGGCCGGAGTTTCGGGATTCAGGATTGGACCCTCCTCACGATGGATGCAAGCCTACGTGGATGGGGAGCTGTCACCCAAGGGGCGCAGTTCCAGGGCAGGTTGTCAGCCCACTAGGCCCTCCTTCCGATCAACATTCTGGAACTTCGGGTGATCTACAGTGCCCTGCTTCAGGCCTCTCCTCTGTTCAGGGATCACGCGATCCAGGTACAGTCTGACAACGCCACGGCCGTGGCGTATATCAATCATCAAAGAGGAACGAAAAGCAGAGCCTGTATGCGAGAGGTGTCAAAAATACTCCTCTGGGCGGAAAAAAATGCAAGAGCAATGTCAGCAATCTTCATTCCGGGTGTGGACAACTGAGAGGCAGACTTCCTGAATCGTCACGATCGCCACCCCGGGGGAGTGGGGGCTCCACTATCTGGTGTTCCAACAGATCATCGACCGGTGGGGTTGCTCACAAATAAACATTATGGCTTCTCGGCTCAACAAAAAGCTGCCCTGGTACTGCTCACGGACCAGGTACCCACAGGTCTACCTGTTTCCTCCGATTCCATTGCTCCCAAGGGTGCTAAAGTGAATTAGGCATCAGGGTGTCCAGGCAATTTTGATTGGCCTCGGAGGTCATGGTCTTCTGGACATGTCCGTCGAAGACCCTTGGCCTCTACCACTAAGAAGAGATCTTCTTCAACAAGGACTGTTCATCTACCCGGGCGTACGACGACTTGGTTTGATGGCATGGAGGAACATCCTAGCTCACAAGGGCCTTTCCAAAAAGGTTATTGCTACCATGGTTCAGGCCAGGAAATCTGTGACGTCAAAAACACTATCATCATATCTGGAGGAGATATGTCTCTTGGTGCGAGGAAAGCACGTATCCGCCTGCAGTGTTTCACTTGGGACGTTTCCTGCAGGCTGGTGTGGATAAGGGCTTGCATCTGGGTTCCATTAAGATCCAGATCTCCGCCCTATCCATTTTCTTCCAAAAGAAATTGGCAGTTTTGCCTGAAGTTCAGACCTTCTTGCAATGAGTACTCCACATACAACCACCTTTTATGCCGCCTTCGGACCCTGGGATTTGGATGTAGTGTTGAAATTTCTACAGTCCTCCTGGTTTGAACCTCGGATGACGGTAAAAGACAAGTACCTCACGTGGAAGACGGTGATGTTACTGGCCCTGGCTTCTGCTCGTCGTGTTTCAGAATTGGGGGTCTTATTGTGTAAAAGTCCGTACTTGGTCTTTTACGAGGACAGAGCGGAGCTCCGGACTAGACAGCAGTTCCTGCCGAAGGTTGTCTCCGCGTTTCATCTGAATCAACCTATTGTGATTCTGTCCAGTTCTGACGCTTCAGCTCCTCTGGAGGCATTGGACGCTGTGCGTGCCTTGACGATATATGTCCAGCGTACAGTTCAGTCAGAAAGACGGATTCCTTGTTCGTGCTCTATGATGCGCAGAAGAAGGGTTGCCCTGCTTCAAAGCAGTCCATTGCTCGTTGGATTAGGCTTACTATCCAACAGGCCTTTGTGTCGGCAGCCTTACCTGGTCCTAAGTATCTAAAGGCCCACTCTACTAGATCAGTGGGCTCTTCCTGAGCGGCTGCCCGTGGAGTCTCGGCCTTGCAATTTTGCCGAGCTGCTACCTGGTCGGGGAAGAACACGTTTGTGAAGTTCTACAAATTTGATACCCTGGCCAAAGAGGATACCCAGTTTGGGCAGGCGGTGCAGCAGCAGTCTCCGCACGTTCCCGTCCGTTCTGGAAACTTTGGGACATCCCCATCGTACTAGTTTCCCCCAGTGTCCCTTATGGATGATAGAGAAAATAGGATTTTAATACCTTCCGGTAAATCCTTTTCTCGTAGTCCATAAGGGATATTGGGCACCCGCCTCAGTGCGTGGACTTTTCTGCAGGTTCTTGTACTATAGTTACCTGTTCAGCTGTTGCTGTTGTTGTTACCAGCCGTTGCTGGTTGTTGTATGTTAGTGGTGTGCTGGTGTGTAAATCTCACCACCCTTTCTGTTATCATGTTCCTTCACATCTCATATATGTCCTTTCTCCTTCGGGCACATTTTTACCTATAACTGCCTGTGGGAGGGGGGCATAGCAGGGAGGAGCCAGCACACCCAGTTGAAGAAATTTAAAGTGCACTGGCTCCTTTGGACACCGTCTATACCCATCGTACTAGTTTCCCCCAATATCCCTTATGGACTACGAGAAAAGGATTTACCGAAGGTATTAAAATCCTATTTTCACCCTAAACATTAACCCTAATACCCTAACAACCCTAACTCCAAACCTCTCCCTAATCATAACCCCTACACCGAAGTACTGTACCTTAACCAAAACCGCTAAACCAACACACACATCCTACCCGTAATACACTAGCCTTAATTTCTTTTTCATCCACTAGAGGTCACTGGAGTACTCTTGGGATATGGACGGCTTCTGCAGGAACAAGGCACTGAATAATTAAATTTAGAACTCTCCTCCCCTCCATATCCCAGAGTACCTCAGTGTTTTTTCTGTGCTCATAGTAGCAACAAGGCTTGTGTGGAACTTATCCACACTATTTTTGAAATTTTATTTTTATCTTTATTTTTGATTTTTTCTTTTTTACAACATTTTCCACATCCCTTCCCCCCTTCCAATAGGCGTGGGTCCGAGATAGTGGAAGCTGCTACAAGCAGCTGTGGCGTGTCGGGCCTCTCTAAAAAGAGCTCCCTCACAACCACGTGCAGGACTACCTGCAGGAAAGGCTGGCCGGAGCTTACAGAAGAAGCCCCGTCATAGCCCCTCACCACAGGCGTCCAGGTATGTTGGGGACGGGGCGGTCGGCTCACGCTGCCGCCCCGCTGTGTGGGGACACTGTTGTGAAGCGCCGAGCCGCCGCCGCTTCCAGGACACCGCCGCAGTTCACCGCCGCTTTATGAGCACCCGCCGCCGCTATGTGCTGCCTCCCGCCGCTCACAGAGCCGCGCCAGCCGCATTCACCACATAGCCGCCGCTCCACGGCTCTATGCAGCGCGCTCCCCGGCTCCCTCTACCTTAGCTCCCCGCATGTAAGCCCCAGCTCCGTGTAATATACAGCGGTGCACGGGGGGAGCACACACACAAGGGGGGAGAAGTGTGCCCATAGCAGCAGCAGAACGCTGCATGGGTTATTAGATAGATAGGCTATTAAGCCTTTGTTAACAGGATTATTCACTGGTTATATTTGTTTGCAAAAAGTTATAACCTGCACTTTGTTTTATACTGTAAGCATGGGGGGGGGGCATTTTAACCATGCTTCCTGTTTCTTTCCTGTTGTGATTCCAGAACGTTCCTGAACTACGTCTCTACTCCACCGGACAGGGGTGTTAGTGGGAATTTGGGATCAGATTTCATATAGACTGGCGTGCACTGCACTTGGCCAGATATATATATATATATATATATAGAGACACCTTAGTACTATTTTACTGAGTCGTGCAAGTTGTCTGTCTTTGTATTTTGTGTTGTCTGTCTGCATAATGAGTAAGGCACCAGCAAAAACAAAAAAGCAGTTTCACTGCCATGTCTGTAAGAGTGTGTTACCGGATGGATCTACCACATGTACAGTATGTTTTGGGGATGCAGCTACGAATACAAGTTAGGCTTCGGTTTCAAAGCCGGTTTCATCACCACACCCTCCATGGGATATGCTAGCAGATGTCCTGGCTGGATTGCAATCAGAATTGGCCGCCGCTCGACAAGAGCGGGAAGCGGCAAGATCTGAGTCTAGGGTGAGACCGCTAGAACTACCGGAGGGGTCTCAGCCTTTCCAAAAGTCCAAGTCCACTTTGGGTAGAAGGGATAAATTTCATTTGTCTTATGATTTACCAGTTTCTGCTATGTTGCATTCTGACGATTCTATGCCAGACCTCATTGCGCAAGATGAGGGTGAGGAGGGCGAAGTAGACCAGCAGTCAGATAGTGACGATTTTGACAGCCCGGGCATTGATAATATCATCAGAGCGGTGCGTCAGTCTCTGAAGTTTACAGAAACTGAGGAGCCTCTGACAAATGATGAAGTCGTCTTTACTAAACTAGAGAACTCCAGTGTGTTTTCCTGTTTCGGAATCTCTTAATAAGATGTTACTAGAAACACGAAAGAATCCGGATAAACGGTGTTCTATACCTCGCAGATTTAAGTCTAGTTACCCGTTTCCAGAGTCTGTGATAGCTACATGGGAGAATCCGCCATTGGTGGATTCGTCTGTCTAAACTTACAAAGAAATTAACCATACCAGTACCAACTGCTACTACGCTTAAAGACCCTTCGGACCGTAAAATAGAAGCTATGCTAAAGTCCATGTATATAGCAGCAGGAGTGTTGCTTAGACCTGGGTTGGTTGGCAATTGGGTAACTAAGGCGCTATTGGTATGGATAACGGAACTCAAGTCTGCCCTACGTGACGATCACCTTATACTTCTCTCTGATCAAATCTGGGAAGCTGCTGATTATCTATGCACAGCTTCTACTGACGTCTGTCAGCTCACTTCTCGCCTTTCATCGTCGCTAGTTACAGCACGACGAGCTCTCTTGCTGCGTTCTTGGCAAGTGGAGGTCAAAAGAGGTATAGAGGCGTTACCTTACGGTGGCGAGAAGTTGTTTGGTCCTGAATTGGACAAATGGATTTCTGAGGCCACGGGAGGAAAGTCTGTTTTCTTACCATTGCCTCCAACGGTACCAAGACGGAGATACTCTGGACCTGCGTTCAAATCCTTTAGACCTCAGTCCTTTCGCGGGCATGGCAGAGGAACAGCCATGCCTGGTAGACGAGGTCGAGGACGTGGTTTCCAACAAACCAACACCAGTCGTCAGGACGCTAAGGTCATCGACAAGCCAGTGGCATGACGGGCTCCCAGCCCATCTCGGATCTCCAATTGTGGGAGCACGCCTTCAGACGTTCCAGTTGACGTGGCTTCAGACGTCCACAGATGGGTGGAGCCGCAATTTAGTGTTAAAAGGTTACAAAATAGAGTTCGACTGTCTTCCGCCACTGCGGTTTTTCAAGACAGGACTGCCTGTGTCGGACAACAAGAGGGCGGTTCTGCAAATTGCCATTCAGTCTCTGCTGGATTCAGCAGTTTTGATTCCGGTCCCTGTACACCAACAAGGTCAGGGTTATTATTCCAGTCTGTTTGTGGTACCAAAGCCGGATGGCTCGGTCAGGCCAATATTGAACTTAAAGGGCCTCAATCAGTACGTCACTTACTACAGATTCAAGATGGAATCTCTGCGGTCAGTAATTGCAGGTTTAGAGCCACAGGAATTCATGATTGCGCTGGATCTCAAGGATGCGTACTTACACATTCCGATTTGGCCACCTCATCAGAGGTTCTTGCGGTAATTGCAATACGGCAGAACCATTACCAGTTTCAGGCTCTACCGTTTGGCCTCTCGTCAGCGCCTCGGGTATTCACCAAGGTGATGTCTGTGATGATAGCTCATCTCAGATCCCTGGGAGTGATAATAGTTCCGTACTTGGACGATTTGCTCATCAAAGCTCTGTCTCAACAGATGCTCCTCCAACATGCGTTGCTGACGTACAATGTACTTGTTCAGCACGGTTGGATTGTCAACTTCAAGAAATCACATCTGATTCCGTCTCAACGACTTCAATTCCTAGGTATGATTCTCGATACGGTAAATCAAAGAATTTACCTACCAGAACAGAAAGTGCAGGTCATTCGTCATCTGGTACAATTAGTGCTCAAGCCACTCAGTCTCGGTACATTTGTGCATTCGCCTCTTAGGCACAATGGTGGCGGCTTTCGAATCGCTTCAGTTCGGGAGATTTCACTCACGTCCTTTTCAACTGGATGTGCTCGCACAGTGGTCGGGCTCGCATCTGCAGATTCACCACAGGGTGAGGTTGTCGCCACGGGCCAGAGTGTGTCTACTCTGATGGCTCAAAGTACACAATCTAACCGCAGGGAAACGGTTCGGCGCCTGGAATTGGATAGTTCTAGCGACGGACGCGAGTCTCAGAGGTTGGGGAGCTGTAGTTCAAAATTGTCAGCTCCAGGGTCTCTGGGCGGATCACGAAAGATTGCGGTCTATAAATGTCCTGGAACTCTGGGCAAATTACAATGCGCTACGACAAGCAGTGCACATGCTTCGGTCTCAGACTGTCCAGGTGCAGTCAGACAATGCGACGGCGGTTGCATACATCAACAAACAAGGAGGAACGAGAAGCCGCATGGCAATGCGGGAAGTAGCTCGAATCCTCAATTGGGCCGAGTTATCACCAAGTGATATTGTCGGCAGTGTTCATTCCGGGAGTGGATAACTGGGAGGCGGATTATCTCAGCCGGCGGGATTTTCATCCAGGAGAATGGGCATTAAATCCAGAAGTGTTTCACATGTTGGTCCAGAGGTGGGGTTACCCTAAAGTGGACCTGATGGCATCTCGCCACAATCACCAAACGCCCCAGAATGCGAGATCCAAAGGCAGTGGCAGTGGATGCTCTCACCATCGCGTGGCCGTACAGCCTCGTGTACCTGTTTCCACCGTTTCCGCTGCTCCCTCTGTTGCTAAAACGGATCAAAAGAGAGTCCGCCACGGTCATACTAGTGGCGCCTCATTGGCCTCGGAGAGCTTGGTTCTCGGATCTCCGCGGACTACTCGCAGACGATCCTTGGCCGCTCCCACTACGTCCGGACCTGTTACAACAGGGTCCATTCCTTTACCCCGATTTAGTGCGGCTACGTTTGACGGGGTGGCTGTTGAGACCGCCCTCTTAAGAAAAGAGGGCATTCCAGATTCGGTTATACCAACCATGTTACGAGCTAGGAAGCCGGTTAGGAAGCTCATTATTACAGAATTTGGCGTGCCTACATAGGTTGGTGTGAAGCTCGGAAGTTTCCGACATCATCTTTCAAGTTATCCCGTCTTTTGTTATTTCTACAGACAGGGTTAGATGGAGGACTGCGTTTATCTACACTAAAGGTGCAGGTATCTGCGTTGTCAATTTACTTTCAAAGACGATTGGCTCTATTGCCATCGGTACACACTTTTCTGCAAGGTGTCCTCAGAGTACAGCCTCCATTCATTCCACCTACAGCGCCATGGGACTTGAATCTGGTTTTAGATTTCTTACAGTCCTCATATTTTGAACCCTTACAACAAGTGGATATTACGTTTCTCACTTGGAAAACAGTTTTTCTACTAGCCTTAGCTTCGGCAAGGCGTGTTTCAGATTTGGGGGCCTTGTCATGCAAGCCACCGTATTTGGTGTTTCATGATGACAGAGCGGAACTTCGGACGAATCCCGCTTTCTTACCAAAGGTAGTGTCATCTTTTCACATCAATCAACCAATAGTAGTTCCTGTGTTGACAGGAAATTCTGGAACCTTGGATGTGGTACGCGCATTACGCGTTTATGTATCCCAAACATCTACAGTTCGTAAGACGGATACGTTGTTTGTTCTCTATGATGCTGCCAAGATGGGTTGGCCAGCTTCTAAGCAGACCTTATCCAGATGGATTAAACTGACCATTCGTCAGGCTTACCTTCATGCTAGGTTACAGCCGCCTACATCAGTAACAGCTCATTCCACACGTTCTGTGGGAACTTCGTGGGCGGCTGGTCGTGGGGGTTCTACGACGCAGCTTTGCCGTGCGGCTACGTGGTCATCCGTGCACACGTTTGTGCGCTTTTACAAGTTTGATACGTTTGCGGCATCAGCATCTAGCTTTGGCCGCCTAGTGTTACAGGTGCTAAACTGCTCTCCCGCCCACGGGGGAAGCTTTGGTACGTCCCAAGAGTACTCCAGTGACCCCTAGTGGATGAAAAAGAAAATAGGATTTTGGTACTTACCAGGTAAATCCTTTTCTTTGAATCCATAGGGGGCACTGGACGCCCACCCAGAGCAGTTTTACCTGGTTTGTGGTAAGTTCAGGGGATCTTATGGTAACACATTCTCACCGACTGGTTCAAAGTTTCAAGTTCTATCGGTTATAGTGCCAACTGTTAGTTGTCAGTCACGTTATGTGTCAACTTTATTGTTGTCCGTTATGTTATATGTACTTCTCCATTGTCAACCTCTCTATAGCTCCTGTTCGGCTCAGTAAAAAACACTGAGGTACTCTGGGATATGGAGGGGAGGAGAGTTCTAAATTTAATTATTCAGTGCCTTGTTCCTGCGGAAGCTGTCCATATCCCAAGAGTACTCCAGTGCCCCCTATGGATTCAAAGAAAAGGATTTACCTGGTAAGTACCAAAATCCTATTATCCTAACCACTAAACCAACCCTAATACCCTATCCCAAATACACTAAACTTAACCCCTAAACTAACCCTAAAATACTATGGTTCTCATCTGCTGTCAAATTCTATGGGGCTGATTCAGACCGGGATGTACATGCCAGTACGCCAGTAAGCCCATGTGCAAGGTCCTAATCTGCGTGCTCTGTTTTAGGGGTATGGTCCGAACAATGCAGGCGTGTCCGGACCGTTTGTGGGGCAAGCCTCGGCGGCTGCGTGATATCACATGCAGCCGCTGCGTCCCTTAACATGGCGGGTATCCGTCTGCCTCCGCAGCTAGGATGCGCAGTGGGCTACTCAAAACATGCAAAAGCATCGCTACCGTGATAGCTTTCGCATGTCTGCGGGGGGGGGGGGGGGGAGTGGACTTGCCCTGTGTTGGGCGTCCCCCGCATGTCACAGACGTTAATCGTAGATGTGCGTTTTCTCGCACTTCTACGATCAGTACTCAATTAGGCCCTATGTTTCTATATAGCATGAGGGAACATGTTAATATAAAAGGGGGGTACACACGGAGAAATCCGTGTTAAAAATCTTAGCAATCTGACTAGATTGCTTAGATTTTAAGCAGGGATTTGTCGTGTGTATGCCCCCCAGCGATAGCGCATCGCTATCGCCGGTGCTAGATTGAGCCTGCATGCAGGCTCAATCTAGCGGGTCACTCACTTCACCGCTGTGTGAAGTGAGCGGCCCCCTCGCTCAGCACATCGCACTGTGCTGAGCGGGGTGAGAGATGTGTGCTGAGCGGTCTGAGTTAAGATCGCTTAGCACATCTCTCCCGTCAGTACACACCTTTATAGTACATTTATCTTGCTTTTAAACTGTGTGATGTCTGCCCATCGCCAGGGATCAGCATGCACTGTGGATCACAGCCACTGCACCCAGGACGCAGCATGCAGCATCAGTTCTCCTTCCTGTATAAGCCTGCCCTCAGACACCTGTGTAACTAGCCAATGGGAGTCTGGGGGGTGGGCTTACAGAGGAAGGAGAAGCTGAGTGCTGCATCAGCTGGGATCCACAGCACTGCTAATCCCTATGGGCAGGCAGACAACACACGTTTTAAAAGTGACATTGAAGTTACTATAAGGCTTATATATTAACCAAATCTCCCCATTCCCTATGTGGTCCACGCGCAGCACCTGCCGCCACTGGTAACATTCAAAATTATATAATGAATCTGCGTACCACCAAGTGAATATAAAAGTGCTCATATTAAAGTTCCTTTTAGCTTGTTGCATATTCTTTTTTTGCATTGTGCAAGAAAACACTGGGGCAGATTTATTTAGCTCGGTGAAGTGATAAATTGGAAGGTGATAAAGGACCAGCCAGTCAGCTCCTAACTGACATTTTTCAAACCCAGCCTGTAACATGGAAGTTAAGGGGGTTACTGACGGGGAGATGTGTGCTGAGCGATCTTAACACAGACCGCTCAGCACACATCTATCCCCCGCTCAGCACAGCGCAATGTGCTGAGCGAGGGGGACGGACGGGGTGCCGCTCACTTCACACAGCGGTGAAGTGAGCGACCCGCTAGATTGAGCCTGCATGCAGGCTCAATCTAGCACCGGCGATAGCGTTGCGCGGGGCCACGCATTGCTATCGCTGGGGGGCATACACACGGCAGATCCGTGCTTAAAATCTAAGCAATCTAGTCAGATTGCTTAGATTTTAAACACGGATCTCTCCGTGTGAACTCCACTTTAGGATCTGATTGGCTGGTTGTTTATCACCTTCCACTTTATCACTTCACCGAGCTTACTAAATCTGCCACACGGTTCCTGATTAGCAGACGGTTAAACTGATTAAACTCACATTAAAGGAGTGTGATTAAGCTGCATTCTAACTAATGAACAATACTGTTTATTATCATTGGTCACTGACTAGACTAGGTGCAGCTTGCTCTTAGTATGATTTCAATGACTTTGCTGATCCATATTGAATGCTGGTTCTATAGACTGCTAAGCCATTGTTCCATTAGACATGTCTGGGCAGTGATAAAAATACTGACTAAATAACCGTTTCCTTAGCCAGGAACAAAGTGACCTGTTTGTTTGGTATCTCCCAGCTATGCTAGGTATTTTAGTTATGTAATAAAAACACATTGACATTGGACTTTCTGACTTCAGTGAGATTAATTCCTGTTATCGAGTCCTACTTTATAGTACACGGTTCTTGTTGTTTAGATTTTGCATAAAGTGTTCTGTTGTGATGTATCAGGTATTGAATTGAGGGGCCTATTCAAGAAGTAGGGAAAAATGAGCAAGTGGAGAAGTTGCCCATGGCAACCAATTAGCTTCTCCATACAATTGTATAGTATGCAAATTATAGATGTTACTTCAATGCTGATTGGTTGCCATGGGCAACTACTCCACTGGCTCACTTCTCCACATTTTTCACTGCTTCATGTATAGACCCCTGAAACACAATTCTCTGATCTGTAACAAGTTTTTAGATGTAGGAAACCAGTTGTTGATAAAAGGATCAGTGATTCATTTAAATAAACTATAGATTGGATTTCAGTAAATTGCTCCATAGAAAGAAAAATACCTTATTTGGTTTTAATCAGTTGACTTTAAAGATTTTTAATTAATAATAATTATATGTCATGTCCTCGTATGTGCTGCATTACATGGAACTTTATATGCTTGTGTGTCAAAAAGTTCTTCCCATGTGGTACAGTGGAGTGTCCACAGCAGAGACAGCTGGCAGCCATAGCACTAAAGGGGCTTTTTTTTTTTTACTGGATTTAAATACATCCAGACTGCTGCCCTAGTATCTTATGGGGCCCATACATCTATGATCAATTGCAGCAATTCACTGCTTTGGCGATGCCTGAGTTGGGTCAGCTGCAAAATCCAATATGTTGGAAATCCTCAATTCGCCGATTCTGACAAAAAAAAAATTGATTGTTATGGGTGAGTTGGGGATTTTTTAACATGTAGGATTTCGGTGATTATTGGAATTGGCTCGGCATCAGCATAATGGGGTATCGGACAGTAGATGTATGACCTTCATAATATTCCCTTTCTCTGTTACAATGGAGTGTAGTGTCAAATTAATATCACGGTTCAGAAGATTTACATTGAAAAATCAGCCTGGTCTGGTTAAAAGGGACGTAGGGGGCGAGATTACTTCCTGCTAAAATGCTCACGTACTGACGAGCGACAGTGGAGGAAATCACGCTCTAAGGCAGACTTCCTCCATTTCAAATTCATGCTCTCATCCTTCAGTGCTGCCCTTTCCCTCTCTAAACAATTATACTTCAAAATTCTCATCTCTACCCAGTCTTCCAACCCCCGGCGCCTCTTTGCCACTGTCAACTCCATCCTCTGCCCACTACCACCTCCTCTCCCTTCCTCATTGTCTGTTCCTGACTTTGCCACTTATTTTACATCCAAGATTGACTCCATACGTCAGGACATCACATCCCACCAGACCAGCAACCAGCCACTACCATCCCTTGCCACCCCTCCCCTTCCCTTTCACCAACTCTGACATCTTTCTCCCATGTATCTGGTGAGGAAGTCATGGCCCTCATTCATTCCTCCCCCCACACCACCTCCCCACTTGACCCTATCCCCTCCTACCTCCTCCACTACCTCTCTCCTTCTGCCTGTTCCCATCTTGCCCACCTTCTCAATCTCTCCCTCTCATCAGGCACTGTCCTCTCTGCCTTCAAGCATGCTCTTGTTTCCCCTATTCCTAAAAAACCTACCCTATCCAACTATCGACCCATCTCTCTCCTCCCTTTTGCCTCCAAACTCCTTGAGCGTATTTTCTATACCTAGCTCACTGCCTTTCTTTCTTCCCATCACTGCTTGACCCATTCCAGTCTGGTTTTTGTTCTCTCCACTCCACTGAAACTGCCCTCACAAAAGGTTGCAATGACCTCCATGCAGCCAAATCTAAGGGCCGCTCCTCTCTGCTTTGTTCTTCTTGACTTCTCTGCTGTTTTTGACACTGTGGACCACCCTCTCCTACTGCAAATCCTTCACTCTCCTGGCTGTCCTCCTACCTCTCTGATCGTTCCTTCCCTGTCTCCTCTCATGACACTACCTCCCCCCCCCCCCCCCTTCCACTAACTGTTGGTGTCCCCCAAGGTTCTGTTCTTGGTACTTTCCTTTTCTCTCTTTATACATCCTCTTTAGGTAAACTCATTAGTTCTTTTAAATTCCAATATCACCTCTATGCTAATGACACTCAAATCTACCTTTCCTCCCCTGATCTCTCCCCGGCTCTCCTCCTTCTCTGCAATATCTTCCTGGATGTCCCAGCGCTTTCTTACATAAACATAGAATTTGACGGCAGATAAGAACCACTTGGCCCATCTAGTCTGCCCTTTTTTTTATCCTTTAGGCAATCTCAACCCTTTTTGAACCTTAATTCTTTGTAAGGATATTCATATGCCTGTCCCAAGCATGTTTAAACTCAACATGTCCAGGATTGAGCTGATCATCTTCCCGCATAACTTCACCTCCCACAATCTCATTATCCATTGATGGCATGACTAACTCCTCTAGCCCCCAAGTACGCTGTCTTGGTGTAATCCTTGACTCCTCCCTCTCCTTCAAACCACACATTCAGCACCTCTCACAAACCTGTCATTTTCATCTCAAAAACATTTACAGGATCAGACCCTTTCTCACCCAGGATGCCACCAAGACCATTATCCACTCACTGATCATTTCCAGACTGGATTACTGTAATCTCCTCCTAATTGGCCTCCCTGACAATTACCTCTCTCCACTCCAATCTATCCTCAATGCTGCAGCCCGGCTCATCTTCCTCACCAAACGCACTACATCCACCTCCCCTCTCCTACAAGCCCTTCACTTGCTTCCCTTCATTTCAGAATCCAATTCAAACTTCTCACACTCACTTACAAAGCGCTCACCCACTTACATTTACATCTCTGACCTCACTCCCATTTAGATCTCTGACCTTATCTCCCTTTACTCTCCCACCTGTCCTCTGCCAATGCACGCCGACTCTCCTGTCTTCTGATTACTTCCTCCCACTCCTACCTCCAAGATTTTTCACATGCTGCTCCCTTACTCTGGAATTCTCTGCCCCTCTCCCTCAGACTCTCCACCTCTCTACAGAACTTCAAACAGGCTCTCAAGATGCACTTCTTTACCAAACCCAGCCAAATCTCATCCTAACCCTCTGTCCCACGCTCGGACTACCCCATCTGTGTCACCTCTGTCTGTCTGCCCCTCCCCTTTAGAATGTAAGCTCTCACGAGGAGGACCCTCTTCCATCATGTGTTTATCCTTTTCTTACTTTAATAATCCTCAACTGCCCAAATCCTGCAGTTCTCGGCCACCTTGATACTTATCTCAGTGTCATCTGCTGAAGTAGTTTTGCTTAGTTACTCTGTACTTGTCCGGTATTGTTTCAACTGTAAGTCACTGTTTTCCTGTTTCGATTATGTGCATATGTACTCTGTAATTGGGCACTGCAGAACCCTTGTGGTGCCATATAAATAAAGGATAATAATAATAAAATGTGTAAATGTATAGGTGTTGCATGCCTCCCAAATGTACCGCTTTTCTGGTACTGTCCCGCTGTCCCACCCACGGGCTGCAGTGGAAAAGGAGGGGGTGGGGGGGGGGGGGGTGAAGCACACACCACTGCTCTGCATAGCAGTGGGTGAATAGATGCGGGCATCTCCAAAGTGCAGGAAGAGTCTCTGGGGGGACATCTAGCATTTCCGAGAGTGATGAGCGCACCCTTGGAGTGATGAAACTTGAGAATGCCACAAGGCCACAATTCTTCCCCATGTGGTCGCGCCCCACTTCTTGGGCACACACAAGGTCCTGATTCCTACTGCGCAGATGCTGGGAGGTATGGTGTGTGTACAGCTTCTTTTGGATAATAAACATCACTGTTGCCAAAGATCCCATGCTGTTTACATGACTAACCTATACCTGCTGTGTTCTTGTCTGTCCTGCATTGAATCCAACGTCCTGAGTCACCTCCGCTAGCCTGGTTCTGAGCCAAAGTATAAAGAAGCTTCAGCCTAGGTAAACAGCAAAGATTCTGTGGCAGTTACACATCCACCCAGAAGCAAGCAGTTCCAGGTTGCCATACAAGGAGCCTTGTGGCACCAGCAGCAGCGACAACTCAACTACAGTCAGCAGTTGTCTGGTAACCAAACAGCATCATTAGAAATGGTCAGTATCAATAGGTTGCTAACAGCAAAACCCTGATACAAAAGAACTCCTGTAATGGGATGCGGTTACATTGTCGGCAGTCTGGATCCTGGTGTTCAGGATACAGATGCCGGAATCCTGACCATGCCTATAGCCGGAATCCCGGCTGACGAGGGCTATTCCCACTCATGGGTGTTCACGACACTCCTAGAACCTCTGGCAAGAGCAACAAGCCGCCCAGCCCGCGAGGCGCTTAGTTGCGCTTGCCCCCCTGCCAGTATTCTGGCGTTGGTATGCTGACCGCTGGGATCCCGGCTGCCGGCATACCATATGCAATGCCCTGTAATCTATAAGAAGCCTGTCTCCACAGTTAGAGGCCTTGCCCCCCCTCAGTGCTCTCAGAAGCTGCTTCACTGGCATACAGTGGGCCGAGCCCCCTATATCACAGACAAAGCCAGCATTGCCTACACTGAGTCAGCACATGGAGCCTATGTCATACCCACTTACACTCACCACCCACCTGTGGCAGCCACAACTCGCAACACCACACTCACAACCCCCACTCGCAGCACATTGGGGAGAAGGGAGACAGATGAGAGAGATGGGTAGTCAGCGATGAGAGGGGGACAGAGATTATGGAGGGGGTGAGGAGGATAAAGATAAAAGTGAGATATAGACAGGGAAAAAGATGAGACAGGTGGGTGTGGGGGAGGCACTTGACAGTGCTTGGAGCTGGTGATCTCCCCCTAACAATACACCCTGCATGTCAGCCACTGCCCCCAGTAAAGCGACACCTTCCTCCGTGTCCCCACAAACTACAGTATGACAGATCCAAGGGTGAAGGGGGTTGTCAGATGTCAGACAGATTGGAGGGTGACAGATGAAAGATACAAAGGGGGAGCATGAGGCTGGTGTCTGTGTGTGTGGGTGGGTGGCACAGATGCATGAAGTCGGATAGACATGCTGGTGGCATCAAGCTGTAAAGTAACAAGGGTGGCATGAGGCTGGACAGAAAGCGAGTCTTCAGGTTGTAGTGAACACTGCAGGATTGGGCTGGAAAGATACAGAGGAGGCGAAACTATATGGTGGCCAGAATAGCTGGCGAATGATGGGTCAGATACGCTAGTATATTATATTTTAGCGGCACAATGGGATCAAGCTCAGCACAATGCAAAGTACTGCAAAAAATACACATCGACTGTGATCTTTAATTTTTCTGTACCGAAGTCCTAGCAGCTCCCTGACTCCTGCCACATTATTAGTAACAAATCTTAGCAGACATTTTTGGAGATCTAGGCAGTGCCACAATAAAGGTCATGGACAAGTGTCACTAGGTTCTCACAGACCTTTTCCTGTGGTTGTGTGACTAGTTATGTACAGCTATAGTACACTTTGATGAAAGGGAGATTCAAATCTTTAGCTGCCAGCAGCCTATTATGCTTTGATGGGTAAAGTTAATATTAAACATTGTTATTTGTCAATGTGACCACATGAACATACAAAACAGAACAAACACGGCAGATTCAAAGTCTTGCATGGGAACTTTTATCTGAGTCGGGAAATAATTTAGTAAAGAGCTGATAGGAGAATGATAATAGCAAGCACTCTACATGAAATGCATTACACTGCAGCTTTCATCGGGTAACGTCACATGTGCAGGGATCTGTTTGTTCATAATTATAATGATTGTACACCCTCAGGGCCGGCAACAGGAATCTTAGAGCCCGGTACACGGATATCTCTGGGCCCCCCATAGATGGCCATTATGTAAATAAATAGGATACAGTATAATATATGCTTCTGACAATGCAGTTGCATGTAGAGTAGTAATGCCAGCTGAGCCATCTGCCACAGGTTGCCCATGTAGCCAGCAGCCGGGCTGTTACTGTGCCCCATGCTGCGTGCAATGCCACCATCTGCATCCATGCAGCTAGTAGGAGAGGGCAGCAACCAGCAGCGGGCACAGACAGCGCATGGAGAGGAGCACTTACTCCTCTTGGGGGGGGGGCCTCATTCATCTTGTCCTGATTACCGTTTGGATCCCACCTTGAGAGTCTCCGAGCAGCTCATTCTTCCTAGACTTCGGAGGGTGGGGGGAGAAGGCAGGGGTCTAGAATGCATAGAGGAGCCCTGCACACAGTCTTTGTTCGTCGGGAGGCTTGCCACCTAGCAACAGCTGGTGGGTTAGGTGCAAGCCTCCCTGACGATCGCTGGAAAGGTAAAGTGAAAGAAACTTTCACTTAAACTTCCACAGCCTGGGGAGAGCGGGGACAGAGCCGCGGGTAGCGGCCGCTCCCGGACCCGTTCGCGCGCGCACCGCTGGACACGCGCACGCATGCTGGGCACGTGCGCGCGCACCATATAAGGCGCTAGGCCCCGCCCCCAGGTTAGATTTTACCTCAGCACTGCAGGATGGAGGACACAGTGTCTGTTTCAGCCACAGACACCCTGATAGTGTCCCCACAACGCAGCAAGAGAGGCAGGCAGCCTTCTAGGAAGAGCCTAGAAAAAGCTGCTGACACAACAACTTCCTCAGATGAGGATATTATATTTAAGAGAAGAAAAATTATTAACCCTGTCAGGTCGGATGACCACAGGGACAGCTCTGAGGAGGGAGAAGTCAGTCAGAATGCTCCTTCTCCTCCTGCATATTCTCACAGAGTGGTGAGAAAGTGCACAAGTAAAAAGAAACACACTGACTATGTTTCTCTAACGTCCTAAGTGGATGCTGGGACTCCGTAAGGACCATGGGGATTAGCGGCTCCGCAGGAGACTGGGCACAACTAAAAGAAAGCTTTAGACTACTGGTGTGCACTGGCTCCTCCCACTATGACCCTCCTCCAGACCTCAGTTAGATTCTTGTGCCCGGCTGAGCTGGATGCACACTAGGGGCTCTCCTGAGCTCCTAGAAAGAAAGTATATTTAGGGTTTTTATTTTACAGTGAGATCTGCTGGCAACAGACTCACTGCAGCGAGGGACTAAGGGGAGAAGAAGCGAACCTACCTAACAGGTGGTAGTTTGGGCTTCTTAGGCTACTGGACACCATTAGCTCCAGAGGGATCGACCGCAGGACCCGACCTTGGTGTTTGTTCCCGGAGCCGCACCGCCGGCCCCCTTACAGAGCCAGTAGCAAGAAGTGTTCCGGAAAATCGGCGGCAGAAGACTTCTGTCTTCAACAAGGTAGCGCACAGCACTGCAGCTGTGCGCCATTGCTCCTCATGCACACCTCACACTCCGGTCACTGATGGGTGCAGGGCACTGGGGGGGGGCACCCTGAGGGCAATATAAGACACCTTAGCTGGCAAATCATCACAATATATAGTCCCAGGGCTATATATGTGATAAATTACCCCTGCCAGAATCCATGAAAAAGCGGGAGAAAAGTCCGCCGAAAAAGGGACGGGGCTATCTCCCTCAGCACACTGGCGCCATTTTATCTTCACAGTGCAGCTGGAAGACAGCTCCCCAGGCTCTCCCCTGTAGTTTTCAGGCTCAAAGGGTTAAAAAGAGAGGGGGGGCACTAAATTTAGGTGCAATATATGTATACAAGCAGCTATTGGGGGAAAAATCACTCAGTTATAGTGTTAATCCCTGCATTATATAGCGCTCTGGTGTGTGCTGGCATACTCTCTCTCTGTCTCCCCAAAGGACTTTGTGGGGTCCTGTCCTCAGTCAGAGCATTCCCTGTGTGTGTGCGGTGGGTCGGTACGGCTGTGTCGACATGTTGGATGAGGAAGGTTACGTGGAGGCGGAGCAGAGGCCGATAAATGGGATGTCGCCCCCTGTGGGGCCGACACCGGAGTGGATGGATAGGTGGAAGATATTAACCGACAATGTCAACTCCTTACATAAAAGGCTGGATGACGTAACAGCTGTGGGACAGCCGGCTTCTCAGCCCGCACCTGCCCAGGCGTCTCAAAGGCCATCAGGGGCTCAAAAAACGCCCGTTACCTCAGATGGCAGACACAGATGTCGACACGGAGTCTGACTCCAGTGTCGACGAGGTTGAGATATATATACACAATCCACTAGGAACATCCGTTGCATGATCTCGGCAATAAAAAATGTGTTACACATTTCTGACATGAACCCAAGTACCACATAAAAGGGGTTTTATTTTTGGGGAGAAAAAGCAGCCAGTGTTTTGTTCCCCCATCAGATGAGTGAATGAAGTGTGTAAAGAAGCGTGGGTTCCCCCGATAAGAAACTGGTAATTTCTAAAAAGTTACTGATGGCGTACCCTTTCCCGCCAGAGGATAGGTCACGTTGGGAGATATCCCCTAGGGTGGATGAGGCGCTCACACGTTTGTCAAAAAAGGTGGCACTGCCGTCTTAGGATACGGCCACCTTGAAGGAGCCTGCTGATAAAAAGCAGGAGGCTATCCTGAAGTCTGTATATACACACTCAGGTACTATACTGAGACCTGCAATTGCCTCAGCATAAATAGTGCTGCTGCAGCGTGGTCTGATACCCTGTCAGATAATATTAATACCCTAGACAGGGATAATATTTTGCTAACATAGAGCATATTAAAGACGTCGTTTTATATGAAGGATGCACAGAGGGATATTTGCCGGCTGGCATCCAGAATTAATGTCCATTCTGCCAGGAGGGTAGTAGAGACCCGGCAGTGGACAGGTGATGCTGCCTTTAAAAGGCACATGGAGATTCTGCCTTATAAGGGTGAGGAATTGTTTGGGGATGGTCTCTGGGACCTCGTATCCATCCACAGCAACAGCTGGGAAGAAAATTTTTTACCTCAGGTTTCCTCACAGCCTAAGAAAGCACCGTATTTTCAGGTACAGTCCTTTCGGCTTCAGAAAAGCAAGCGGGTCAAAGGCGCTTCCTTTCTGCACAGAGACAAGGGAAGAAGGAAAAAGCTGCACCAGACAGCCAGTTCCCAGGATCTAAAATCTTCCCCCGCTTCCTCTGAGTCCACCGCATGACGCTGGGGCTCCACAGGTGGAGACAGGTGCGGTGGGGGCGCGTCTCGGGAACTTCAGGGACCAGTGGGCTTGCCCACAGGTGGATCCCTAGGTTCTGCATGTAGTATCACAGGGATACAGGCTGGAGTTCGAGGCGACTCCCCCTCGCCGTTACCTCACATCAGCCTTGCCTGCTGCCCTCGGAGAAAGGTAGTACTGGCGGCAATTCACAAGCTGTACTTCCAGCAGGTGAAATCAAGGTACCCCTCCTTCAATAAGGCCGGGGTTACTATTCCAAAATGTTGTGGTACTGAAACCAGACGGTTCGGTGAGACCCATTCTAAAATTGAAATCCTTGAACACTTATATACGAAGGTTCAAGTTCAAAATGGAATCGCTCAGGGCGATTATTGCAAGCCTGGAGAATTTCATGGTATCACTGGACATCAAGGATGCTTACCTGCATGTCCCTATTTACCCTCTTCACCAGGAGTACCTCAAAATTGTGGTACAGGATTGTCATTACCAATTCCAGACGTTGCCGTTGGTCTGTCCCCGGCACCGAGGGTATTTACCAAGGTAATGGCCGAAGTACTTATCCCGTACTTGGACGATCTCCTTATAAAGGCGAGGTCCAGGGAGCAGTTGTTCGTCGGAGTAGCACTATCTCGGGAAGTGCTACAACAGCACGGCTGGATTCTGAATATTCCAAAGTCGCAGCTGGTTCCTACGACGCGTCTACTGTTCCTGGGTATGGTTCTGGACACAGAACAGGATAAAAAGGGTTTCTCCCAGAGGAGAAGTCCAAGGAGTTGGCGTCTCTAGACAGAGACCTCCTAATACAAATACAGGTGTCGGTGCATCAATGCACGCGAGCCCTGGGAAAGATGGTAGCTTCTTACGAAGAAATTCCATTTGCCAGGTCCCATGCAAGGATCTTCCAGTGGGATCTGTTGGACAAGTGGTCCGGGTCGCATCTTCAGATGCATCGGCGGATAACCCTGTTTCCAAGGGCCAGGGTGTCGCTGTGGTGGTGGCTGCAGAGTGCTCATCTTCTAGGGGGCTGCAGATTCGGCATACAGGACTGGGTCCTGGTGACCACGGATGCCAGCCTTCGAGGCTGGGGGGCAGTCACACAGGGAAGAAACTTCCAAGGCCTATGGAAAAGTCAGGAGACTTCCCTACACATAAATGTTCTGGAACTAAGGGCCATTTACAATGCCCTAAGTCAGGCTAGACCCTGCTTCTACACCGGCCGGCGCTGATCCAGTCAGACAACATCACGGCGGTCGCTCATGTAAACCGACAGGGCGGCACAAGAAGCAGGATGGCGATAGCAGAAGCCACAGAGATTCTCCGATGGGCGGAAAATCATGTGTTAGCACTGTCAGCAGTGTTCATTCCCGGAGTGGACAACTGAGAAGCAGACTTTCTCAGGAGACACGACCTCCACCCGGGAGAGTGGGGACTTCATCCAGAAGTCTTCCAAATGATTGTACACCGTTAGGAAAGGCCACAGGTGGACATGATGGCGTCCCGCCTCAACAAAAAGCTACAAAGATATTGCGCCAGGTCAAGGGACCCTCAGGCGATAACTGTGGACGCTCTGGTAACACCGTGGGTGTACCAGTCGGGGTATGTGTTCCCTTCTCTGCCTCTCTTACCCAGGGTAATGAGAATAATAAGAAGGAGAAGAGTAAGAACTATACTCATTGTTCCGGATTGGCCAAGAAGAGCTTGGTAACCAGAACTCCAAGAGATGATCTCAGAGGACCCATGGCCTCTGCCGTTCAGACAGGACCTGCTGCAGCAGGGGGCCTGTCTGTTCCAAGACGTACCGCGGCTGCGTTTGACGGCATGGCGGTTGAACGCCGGATCCTGAAGGAAAAGGGCATTCCGGAGGAAGTTATCCCTACGCTAATTAAAGCTAGGAAAGAAGTGAACGCAAACCATTATCACCGCATATGGCGGAAATATGTTGCGTGCTGTGAGGCCAGGAAGGCCCCAAAGGAGGAATTTCAGCTAGGTCGATTTCTGCACTTCCTACAGTCAGAGGTGACTATGGGCCAAAAATTGGGTTCCATTAAGGTCCAGATTTCGGCTCTATCGATTTTCTTCCAAAATAGAACTGGCTTCACTGCCTGAAGTTCAGACTTTTGTTAAGGGAGTGCTGCATAGTCAGCCCCCGTTTGTGCCTCCAGTGGCACCGTGGGATCTTAACGTGGTGTTGGATTTCCTGAAGTCGCATTGGGTTGAGCCACTTAAATCCGTGGAGCTACAATACCTCACGTGGAAAGTGGTCATGCTGTGGGCCTTGGCGTCGGCCAGGCGTGTATCAGAATTGGCGGCTTTGTCATGCAAAAGCCCTTATCTGTATTTTATATGGATAAGGCGGAATTGAGGACTCGTTCCCAATTCCTTCCTAAGGTGGTATCAGTTTTTCATGTGAACCAACCTATCGTGGTGCCTGCGGCTACTTGGGACTTGGAGGATTCCAAGTTACTGGACGTAGTCAGGGCCTTGAAAAGTATATGTTTCCAGGACGGCTGGAGTCAGGAAAACTGACTCGCTATTTATCCTGTATGCACCCAACAAGCTGGGTGCTCCTGCTTCTAAGCAGACTATTGCTCGCTGGATCTGTAGCACGATTCAACTTGCACATTCTGCGGCTGGACTGCCGCACCCTTATTCTGTAAAAGCCCATTCCACGAGGAAGGTGGGCTCTTCTTGGGCGGCTGCCCGAGGGGTCTCGGCTCTTTAACTTTGCCGAGCAGCTACTTGGTCGGGGTCAAACACGTTTGCTAAATTCTACAAGTTTGACACCCTGGCTGAGGAGGACCTAGAGTTTGCCCATTCGGTGCTGCAGAGTCATCCGCACTCTCCCGCCCGTTTGGGAGCTTTGGTATAATCCCCATGGTCCTTACGGAGTCCCAGCATCCACTTAGGACGTTAGAGAAAATAAGAATTTACTCACCGGTAATTCTATTTCTCGTAGTCCGTAGTGGATGCTGGGCGCCCATCCCAGGTGCGGATTGTCTGCAATACTTGTATATAGTTATTGCCTAACTAAAGGGTTATTGTTGAGCCATCTGTTGAGAGGCTCAGTTGTTATCATACTGTTAACTGGGTATTGTATCACGAGTTATACGGTGTGATTGGTGTGGCTGGTATGAGTCTTACCCGGGATTCAAAATCCTTCCTTATTATGTCAGCTCTTCCGGGCACAGTATCCTAACTGAGGTCTGGAGGAGGGTCATAGTGGGAGGAGCCAGTGCACACCAGTAGTCTAAAGCTTTCTTTTAGTTGTGCCCAGTCTCCTGCAGAGCCGCTAATCCCCATGGTCCTTACGGAGTCCCAGCATCCACTACGGACTACGAGAAATAGAATTACCGGTGAGTAAATTCTTATTTTCTTCTAGAGATGCCTGTTCAGGTAAAAATATCTCTTTCCCAGGTATTGCAAGTGCTTGGAATACCTCTAAGGGCCATAGCAGACCCCCCTCTCCTGCCCACAGCCGACATACATTCCCTGTCACTGATCGGCAACCTGCACAGGATCGTGCTCATAAAGGGACTAGTCATAGTCATACAACCCCCCTTTCCCATGCATTTAGGGAAACGGGTTACCCTCCAGTAGATTGGGAATCAGAGGAAGTAACCAGGACTAGCGCATCCTCTCGCAGAGGCGAATATAGTGACTTGCAGATGGCCCGTGTAGCCTTAGCGGGTAGAATGCCACCTTCTAAAATATATTCAGCCCACTGGGCTTTGAGCGAACGCTCCCAAGTATACAATTTTGCCCAGTTAGCCTTCAGAACGGCACTAGTTAAGGAGGATGATATGGTTCTCCGTAACCACACTGGCATCCCAGATATTCCGGCCCTATTTGCCCCAGACATCGATCCGGCCTTAACTTCACTCGTGGGAGAAAAAGTCCAGAGTGACACTATGGATAAATTGCTAAGAAAAATTCAATTGAAGGTTTCAGACGCCGCCGGTCCTTTATTATTTGTCCTTGACAAAGCAGAAAAAGAAGGCGTCTCAGGGGGCTCCCTAGATTCCCTGGTAGCTTCCAAAATGGCACTCATAAAGGCTATTAGTAGGGCTACCTTAATAATTGGTCAGACATTTGATTTCATATCAAACGCACGTAGAACTCGCTGGCTAGCTAATGCAGGGCTAACTAACCTAGCACCCATACCAGTAGATGTCCCCAATCTGATAGATTCTGACCTTTTCGGACCCGATTTTATAGACGAAGTGAAGGTCCGCTATAAAGCTTGCAAATCCTTCGCAGACCTTAAAGGACCTCAGCCTTCCAGGCGGCCCTTTCATCAGGAGGGTCATCCTGCGGGAGCCAGCAGCTCGACCCGAGACTACAGAGGCGCTCCCAGAGCTCACAGAGGTGGCCCGCCCCGAACACGGACCGCAAGAGGCGCAGGGTCCGGCGGCACATACGCCCAAAGGAAAGACAGAGGATACGGTAAGTCACTTTACTTTGCAACCTCCTCCTTGTCTTCCCAGGCAATAGCCTCCTGGAGGCAGATTACCACAGACAGGAGGTTGCTAAGAATCGTGGAAAAAGGGTTATCCCTCCCCCTTTTACATTTTCCACAACAAATTTTCCCCTGCTCAAAAAAAGCCAGTCTGTTATTAGATGGAGTCCTATCTCTTGCCCTACAGTTAGGCAAAATAGAGTTGGCAGACACTTCCACAAGAGGCTGGGTCAGTCACCTTTTTCCCGTCAGGAAACAGGACGGTTCATACAGACCAGTCTTAAATGTCAAATCTCTCAACCGACACATAACCCCCGCTCTTTCCGTATGGAGGGCTTAGCCGACATACCTTTCCTACTAACAAGGGACGATTTCTGTATCAAAATAGACCTCAAGGAGGCCTTTCACACAATTCAAATGCACCCAAACCACAGAAGACTTCTAAGGTTCCTGTGGAAAGACGTTCTCTATCAGTGGACCGTCATGGTTTTCGGCCTTTCCAACGCTCCCTACACATTCACTCGTCTTATGAAAGCAGTGATCTCTCACCTACGCCAGAAAACGATCCGTTGTATAATCTACCTAGACGACTTGTTAGTAGTCCACGCAGACCAGAAAACCCTTCTGCTTCACAAAGAACTAATTCTTTCTCTCCTCCAGAACCTAGGGTTTACAATAAATTACGACAAGTCCATATTAACACCCACCCAGTCAATTGTTTTTCTGGGTTTCTTACTAGATACCCCTTCTTTCTCGATAGCAGTTCCCCCAGACAAGTGGAAAGACATTCAAGACTTCGTAATTTGAACCCTGAAACACCGTTTCTCGCTGAGAGACTTGGCCAGAGTCCTAGGGAAGATGAGATCTTTAGATCCTGGTTTTCTCCACGCTCCCCTTGTCTGCAGACACTCTCAGATTCTTCTTTCAGCTCTCCTTCGTCGGGGATGGACTTGGTCAGACAAGATCATCTTGACACCCTTAGTTCTCAAAGAGATTCGCAGTTGGAGGGACCTTCGGCTACCATCCCCCAGACCTCTCCTACCTCCTCCTCCTCCAGACATCGTCATCACATCAGATGCGTCCCTCTCGGGTTGGGGAGCATTTACAAGAGACCGAGCGGTAAGGGGAAGATGGTCCACTCAAGAATCGACAGCGCACATCAATCTATTAGAATTGAGGGCGGCGAAGTTAGCCCTTTCCTCTCTAGTTCCCCCGACCTTCCAGAACAACTCAGTTCTCCTATGTCTAGACAACAGGACTGCAGTGTCCTACCTCAACAGAATGGGGGGTACTCGATCCCTGACACTCTGTCAAGAAGCTATAGACATATGGAACTGGGCGGTGGAAAGATCCATACTCCTCTCTGCAACATATGTCCCAGGAGAGCTAAACGAGTTAGCCGACTCCTTATCCAGGAAGAAATTAACACTGGATCGGGTGACTCTGAGACCGGAAATTTTCACCAGTATCGTGAAAACCTTTGGTCAACCACAAGTAGACCTGTTTGCAACTCCATCGAACACACAGGTCCCAACCTTCGTGTCCAAAATTTGGACTCAAGGCGCTCTCCACTCGGACGCAATGTCCTTTCCGTGGACAGAACTAGTTCTCCCATATGCTTTCCCTCCCCCAGCTATGCTACTGAAGGTACTTCACAAGATCAAGACAGACAGAGTGCCTCAACTCATCTTGGTTTACCCCGTTTGGCCTTCCCGAGTTTGGTTCCCCTTGATCAACCCTCTTCGCAAGGGACCCAAGCTTCCCCTAGGCATGTCCAAGGATTGTTTCCAAGGGACTCCCGACCTCCTTCAGGAACTTCCACATTGCATGTGGATAGCGACATTACTTGGTTGCTGACCACTACTAACCTTTCGACCACCTCAGTAACCTTGATCAATGCTTCCCTTAGACCCAGAACAAAATCCAGGTACCAGTCCATCATAAATGAGTTTATGTCTTGGCAAGCTTCTCAAAATCTTCCTTCGGCTTCTCTTTCCGAACCTAACTTAGCGATAGACTTCCTAGCCGTTAAGTTTGAGTCAGGCCTGGCATCCGCCACCATACGATCTTATGGCTCAGCCCTAGCTCTTCTCATTCCAGGGCTTACGGAAAACAAGATGTACCTTAGATTGCTCAAAGGTATCTTCTTGTCTAGGCCTCCATGTCCGCGATACTCTTCCACGTGGGACATTAATCCTTTCTTAAATTATTTAGCCACAATACCTTCAGATTCCGACATCTCCAATCTTTCAAGAAAACTGGCTTCTCTACTAGCACTAGCTTTCGCAGCCAGAGGAGCCGAACTTTCCTTAATAGACACATCCGAACCCTGGATGACAACCACTCCAATGGGGTTCCATATCGTCCTTAAAGGTCACACAAAAATCAGTTCCATTCAAAACCCTTTGGTGGAGTTTGACCTAGTCAGTGACCAGTCAGACACGGATCTTTGCATAGTTGAGTGCTTATCCGCTTATCTCACAACAACAGCTCCATGGATAGATAACATTTCTAACCTTTTTATCACATGCCGAAAGCCTTTTCGTCCGGCCAGACCCTCTACAATCAGGGGATGGATAGTTTCTGCCATGCAAAGCTCAGGAATAGATACCTCCATTTTCAAGGGACACTCCATCCGCGGAGCCGCCGTCACATCGGCAGCGACAAGAGGCTTAACCTTACAATCCATAATGCAGGCCGCTCGTTGGTCGTCCACTCGTACCTTTCGTGAAACATTATTGGAGGCCTTCTGATACTCAACGGATAGAATTCATTAGAGCAACCACCAGGTATGTGGTAGTCTACCCACCAGCTGTTGCTAGGTGGCAAGCCTCCCGACGAACAATCACTAGTTTGCAGGAATCTATGACCTGCAAACTCTTTGTTCTAGGGAATAGGATTGCCACCTACCAACAGCTACCACCCTACCCACCCTATACCTTGCTAGGTCTGTTGGCTGTAATCTCTAACAACAGTCATTAATTATGCCTGTTTATCTCTTTGAATTTCAGGCGCTCCAAAAGGTCCTAAGAAGCAGACGCAGCAACCTAAAGAAAAATAGCCTTACAAATATCTTTAATAAGTTCTGCAAGTTGCAGGAGCTTTGCTTATACGCTAATTTCACAACAGCATAACAGTTCTTTCTTGGCCATCGCCAGTTGTTGTTTCTTATCACATGTATTACCGTTGAAGGGTTTCTAGTAAACACATTTCGTTTCTGCATATATATGGTCTCCCGTGTCCTTTGTTACTAGGTTACAGGAGCTAGGGTGATCTTACCCCCTTTTTAAAAAAATTAACTCTCTTGTTCTAGTTGGGATTGCCATCTGTAAGCTTCCGTAAAATCTAACCTGGGGGCGGGGCCTAGCGCCTTATATGGTGCGCGCGCATGTGCGTGTCCGGCGGTGCGCGCGCGCTCCCGTGACGTGCGCAAACGGGTCCGGGAGTGGCCGCTACCCGCGGCTCTGTCCCCGCTCTCCCCAGGCTGTGGAAGGGTAAGTGAAAGTTTCTTTCACTTTACCCTTCCAGTGATCGTCAGGGAGGCTTGCACCTAACCCACCAGCTGTTGCTAGGTGGCAATCCTATTCCCTAGAACAAAGAGAGTTTGCAGGTCATAGATTCCTGCAAACTAGTGTTTCTCCAGTGTGTGGGGAGCGGGTTATAGCCACAGGCTATCCGCTGCACCCAGCCCAAGTGGCTGCGGTTGTGGCTCCATTCGAGCCCATCTTTGGATACTCCATGCTGGTTGCTCCCCTGAAGCTACACACCACGGTGCATCTCTTGCAGGGAAGGGTCGATGCAGCATTATTAGGCGCTGCAGCCCCATTCTTTGTGTCAGATTCTCGGGGTCCCTCGGGCCCCGGTACGGGTGTCCTTTTTGTCACCCCCTGTCACCGGGCCTGATCACCCTTGTAAGACTCTTTTAAGGACACTTTTTATTCACACAAAGTAACTTTAGGCCACTTCTTACCAGTTGGTGCAGAAACCATTGTACTTTTTTTTATTTAAAGTTTGGTTTGTGGTAAACAGAAAAATGTATGGGGAGGGAAAGGGGGAGTATTAAACTAAGAAAACCTAGTAACCTGCCACATAAGTCTGCACATATTAAGAAAAGAGATACATGAGTAAATTTAAAACCGTGAGCAAGAGGCGGGGTTGCCTGTGCTCCGACTAAAGGATAATCTCTACATACTTAGAGGCCGTGGGAGAATGGGTAAGAAACTCCATATTGGTCTAACCAGGGGGGTATACACTGTGTAAAACAAAATTCTTAAAAGTGTAAGAGAGAATACAAGAAGTGTACTCCTTTCTGTAGCCAAACCACACTTTTGCACAATGGAGCTAAGGGAGACAGAACTGGCTCTTTCCAGGAGGTAGTGATTTGATGGCATAGAGAATGTGCCATATAATGTGTTGCCTAGGTTGGTAATGTCTCATATGGGTCGGAGGAGAAGAGAGTAATAGGGACATCAGGTATAAATAAATATCAATTTTCTACAAGTTTTTGTATCAGCAACTCCACTTGGGAAGCATGGGTGGCTTAGTGGTTAGTATTACTACCTTACAGCACCGACTTCATGAGTTCAAATCCCAGTCATGGCCCTTATGTGTGGAGTGTGTATGTTTTCCCTTTGTTTGCACGTGCATTATATAAGTAATTGCTAATAAATAATACTATATTTTACCTAATTGCACTGTTTAGGCCTGTTTTTCCAGTAAGCCTCTATTCATATATACAGAACATAGCAACAGCACATTCCTATGAGGACTGGGAGGATAACGTGATGTAACTGGTGGTCCAGTGGTGACTTACCTTCTTCTGCAGTCATTGTGGCTTCAGCTGTGTATTCCTGGTCCAACAGTCATCCTGACAGTGACTCCAGCTGATCAACATTGTGACTGTCGACATTGTAAATGACTACATCCCTCTGCAAAGCAAGGAGAAGGCTAACACTCTGGGAGATATGCAAAGTCTCGGAGATCGTGAGTGCACCTGGAGTTGGACTACCGTAAACTGACAAGTTGGACTGGGGCAAGAGGGGCCCACCGTGCAGAATACAGTGGTAGAGGCCCATGTTTGAAGAGTGTGGCCAGCCACCACAGACACTTGCCAAGCACCCATGTTTATCAGTGGTTCTGCTCCCCAGGTAACGGTGTCTGAGAAGAACAGTGTATGAATTGAGTGCATAGTCTGGAACCTGTCCCCTAGAAACAGGGGTGGGACTTTGGACAGTGAGGCCCACCGGATATTTCCCCAGTTTTCCTGTGGACCGTGTGCGACCCTGTAAGGAGCACTTATTTATCTTAAGAAATCAGGATCTACATTCGCTATTTCAGTTCCTAAATGATCTTTAGAGAGAACATATGATCTGTTTCATTTCACCATATCTGATTGTTCTGGAGTTTATAGATAACAAGTTACCTTTTCTTCACGTCTCCTTGCTGGACATGATTAGTGAACTAGCTGAGACAAATAACTCAATCATATCTAAAGATAGCTGCTTTTTATGCTGGAACAGTGTTCTCTCATGCAATTGGATTTACCCCTCCCTAGGACTGGCAGTGAGTAGTTAACAAAGCCCTCTTAAATGCCTACTGCTCGGTCAAGTTCCATTGATAGGAAACCTTGGTCCTATTGCATGACTAGTTGGCCCTCTGCCTTGTATATTTGTCATTTGTCTGTGTACATTGTGCAGTTATTTAGCAGAGTCACCATTTTTATAACACAGAAAAATGTTTTGTTACTGGGTATTTTTTTTTTTTTTTACTGAAGGTGAAATTATAATGCATTATAGAAAATCCCTCCAGGCACCCCCTGAGGCGCACACGTCACTCAACACATGCACAGATGGACTTCCAGGTCATAAACCCGGAAGACCACACATCAGAAAGGACAGCTCTTACTGCAAGAGCTGTTCTTCATGATTTTCTTTTGCATACAGCATAAGTTAACGCTGCTATGCATACAGAGAGTGGCAGGATGCAATGATTTATGTATCTCACCCCCAGACTGATTAGCACATAGATGTCTCATATCAAATTGATCAGTGCAGTCTCGTGAATCGGTTATGTCGCATAGCATTGCTAAAGACCCATATAGACGGGCCGATGCGGGAGAGATGTGTGCTGAGCGAACCGCTCAGCACACATCTCTCCCGCCGCTCAGCACAGCGCGATCTGTGCGGGGGGAGAAGGGGGGGGCGCTCTTTTCACCCAGCGGGTGAAGTGAGCGACCCGCTAGATTGGCCTGTACGGCAGGCCAATCTAGCACCAGCGATAGCGATGCGCGGGGCTGCGCATCGCTATCACTGTAAGGGGTACACACGGAGCGATAATGCTCAAATTCTAAGCAATCTAGTCAGATTGCTTAGAATATCGCTCCGTGAGTACCCCCCTTAAGACAAACAGACAAGCATGTAACGTGGGGTGGGACCTGAAATGGCTCTTTGGCACCACTGCGACAATAGTGTACGATTACACATCTGTGTCAGTAATGGTAGTTGATTTATTGGTGTCATGTTTATGATTTATATATTTGCTAATTTTACCTACAGTAACCAATACGGGTGTCGTATGTGCTTACTAGTACATTTTTTCATTTTTAGATTGTTAACTAACTAAAATTAGAGTAAAGAGACATGGCAGGCGTAAGCGAGGTAATGTACTTTCCTTATTACCTTTGTTTTGCACTTTAAGTCACAGCTTGACCTATACATTTTTATCAATCACACTTTGCTTATCATAAAGTTTATAGAAATATTTAGGGGCATAATTAGTAATGCAATCAGAGATATCTGCTACAGTCCCTCTGCTACCATTCGTAAAAGCCATCCCCAGAGCTGTAGCTAACGCCATCTGCAGATTGCCGTGCATGTGCATTAGCCTCCCTGAGCCCATACCCTGTAGTTACAATGCCATGACGGCTCTTGTTGTAGCCCATGACCCACCGAGAGATGCTTAGTAGAGTAAATATTAATAGTAATATACTCAGTAAATATTTACTAATAATTTAAGTACATTTAATTCTGTGATAAGGAATGATATATATTGGGCAAAAATTAATAATATTGTTAAATATGCCCTTACAATGTTATGCTTGTGGAGGTTTATGATTAGAATGTACACTGATAATATCATACAAATATTTTAAGATTTCGGGGATAGATGGGATTACTTTCTCAGTAGAATTTAAGTCTATAGATAATAACTATAGAAATAGAAGGAATTAACAATGTTACTTGCATGATAAGGAGAAGATCACATGACTGGGGGGCCTATTCATCATCGGGGGGCCAGATAGCCCTTGATTATTACGTATCCCATTTGCCACGAATTGCGGTGTTGGAGACGTCATTACTGGAGCAGTTCAGTATTGCTCTGGTGCAGGGACAGCACCTCCAAAAGCAGACGTCCCCACCATCCGTATCACTGCTACTGTCAGTTTTCGGAGTTTGATGAATATTAGGCGGCCCTGTCCAGACCCTAATAATGAGTGGGCATGTTATATAAAACATGCGGAAACTAGCGTTTCTGCATGTGTTAAAATTCTCAATAGTGATGAATAGGCCCCGGAACACTCTCTGCTATCTGGAACAAAAAAAAGTTTTGGTGGTTTTAGTTGCTACAAGGGTAAAATGTATTCAGGGCTGCAGCAATGTGAGGTTGCTGAATAAAAATGTTACTCTGCAGACAGCACATAAAGCTGCACTTACATCTAGTATATGGCTTTAGTGCAACACCCTTTCCTCAATCTGATATGGCCAAAACATCAAAGTAAATATGTAGCCTAGTTTTATTACTATTTTATTACTTTATGAGGAACTTCCTTAGAATGGATGTATTGCCTAATAAATATTTCTATACAAACAGGAATCTTTACTTAGTAGCTGTTACACACTCCATGGTGGTCATTCCGAGTTGATCGCTAGCTGCATTCGTTCGCTGTGCAGCGATGATGCAAAAAAAGGCAATTCTGCGCATACGTATGCGGCGCAATGCGCACGCGCGACATACTATTACAACGAACGATGTAGTTTCACACAGGGTCTAGCGAAGCTTTTCAGTCGCACTGCTGGCCGCAGAGTGATTGACATGAAGTGGGCGTTTCTGGGTGACAACTGACCGTTTTCAGGGAGTGTTCGGAAAAACGCAGGCGTGCCAGCAAAAACGCAGGCATGGCTGGGTGAACGCAGGGCGTGTTTGTGTCGTCAAAACAGGAACTGAACAGTCTGACGTGATCACAAGCGCTGAGTAGGTCTGAAGCTACTCAGAAACTGCATAAAATTATTTTGTAGCCGCTCTGCGATCCTTTCGTTCGCACTTCTGCTAAGCTAACATACACTCCCAGTGGGCGGCGGCATAGCGTTTGCACAGCTGCTAAAACTGCTAGCAAGTTAACAACTCGGAATGACCCCCCATGACTGCACTGGCAGGAGCTCATAGAAAAACACTTTATCATAATTTAGGTAAAATGTTAGTGTTTTCTTAAGATATCATCTGATGAATATAATGAAAACACAGACTGTAAGAAGATGCTAAGTTGGGGGGCGTGGCTTGGCAGCCATTGAGGTGAGACAGCATTTGTGTGAGCTCCTGCTGTAAAGCCCTAAACTACATCTATACTGGGGCTTTATCCTGCTACACTGGTCCCCTGTGTGTCTCCTCAGCACCTGGACACCTTCCTTGCTGCGGGACTCGGGTTTGCGGAGTCGGGAGGGGTCCCCTACCCCTCTGCGGGTTGCGGCCTGTCCCTTCTACTGAAGCCGGGGACTCCATTTCCCCCTCCACCCCGCCGGTGATACCCGTGGTGCGGCCAGGCGTTTTCCCTGCTCCTGACCCGCCGCACGATCCCCTCTCCACAGCTCACCTCTGCCGCGGGGCTCACGGAGACACTCCCAGTGCTCTGATCCTGCCGTCTGCCAGCGTCTCCTCCCGCGATCTGCACAGCCGTGTGCGGTCGCTGATGCGGCTCCGGACTCCTCTGGCGGCGTCTGATATTGCCGTGGCTCCCACCCGCTTGCGGGGGACACCTTCTGCTGCCCCTGTCTATCTCCTATACCCGGAGTCGCTGAGGCCCTCGGTGGCCAGGCGGCCATTTTGGAGGAGCTTCCCCTGTCTGCTCCTGGAGTGTGAGGTCACCTTGTAGAAGCACTCCACGGGGTCCTGGTGGTAAGGCTGTGTGTGGATGCTTGGCTGGGCTTCGAGGGGGAGCGATTGCTTGGTGCACCATACCTGCTGCTGCCCACCCTGGAGAGCTCCTCTCCAGACGCTGCATAGTCCCTACTCACCCCGAGGCCGCATCGCAACCACCAGCCCCTGCCGCCACACGCTACCTGCTGGCCGTTCTGGGGAAGGGAGGCCTCTGGAGCCGAATTATAAACGCCGGCTCCCGGCGCCACACGCTGCTTGCCGGCAGAACTGACTGGGGACAAGTTCCAGTGCCGCACTACAGCAGCCGGCTCCTGGGGACACTCACGGATGATCAGGTACAATAGTGGGGCCACCTACCCTTGTCCCTCCTCCCGACGCTGCCCGGTCCTTGCTCTCCCCACCCCTGGAGTCACGCTGCAGTCATCTGCTTCAAATGCCACTGGTTATCTGTTAACAGCCTTGGGGAGGTTGCGATAGGGTCACTGGACCTCATCTCCCCCTCTGCACTATCTAGGATGCTGGCCTAGCAATACCATTTGTCCTACCTGGACCGTGATAGTTTTTTATGTATACTTTTCCCTTTTCTACTTAACGTACATACAACAAACAGCGTCTGTGTCTCTTTTTACATTTGTGATACCCCGCCTACCCTCTTCATTCTTCTATAATGGCACAAAGAAACAAAAAAAACACGCAGGCCCCTACTAATTGTTTTGAACAAAAATCACGGACTCTCCTTCCTCCCCCTGTTCATCGGAGACGGGTATTGACCCACAGATCCAAGAAGTCATGGCCAGTTTACTTGAAGGGGTACAAACCGCCTTTAAGCAAGAACTCTCCATGGCTATTGCAGAGTTCAAGTCTGATCTCACGGCCCTTGGTAGTCGTACAGATGCTCTTGAATCTAAGACGGACAACCTTTACCGCTCTCAACAACGTCTTGATTCGGAACTTTCTAGATTCCATGATGAGCTGGAGAACCTCAAAGAACGTCAAGAAGATCAAGAGAATCGCTCCCGTCGTAACAATCTGCGCATCCGCAATGTGGCGGAATCAGTCCTTGGCTCTGCTCTACTGTCCTTTCTGAAAGACTTTTTCCAACACGTCTTACCTGACCTCTCAGATGCCGACTGTTTTTGTGATAGAGCCCACAGAGCGCTCCGAGTGAAACCTGCTCCGACACAACCGCCCAGGGACGTCATAGTTCGTTTACATTATTTTCATTCAAAGGAACGTATTCTGATGTCACTACAAGACTCTCCAGTGATCGATTTCTGAGCTATGCAATTGCAAGTTTTTCAGGATCTGGCCCCCTCCACCATTCAAAAGAGACGGGACCTCCAACCTGTTACTAGGATTCTACGCCAACATCAAATACGATATAGATGGGGATTTCCTTTCATGCTACAGGTTACAGTGAACAATTCCACTCACTCCGTAAAAACCCTATCTCAAGGTCAAGATCTGTTGGCTAAACTTGGTCTCCTCCCTATACCACCCTGATGGTGGGACTGCTTCTTCTTCTGGGCCGCGACGCTCCCAGATCCCACCGCCTGAATGGACGAGGGTAACTCGTCATCGCAATGACACCAACGACCCTCCTTGATTTTGTTTTTGTTTGTTTTTGTAGCTATAATTGAATAAGTCCCCAACACTTTAGGGTTGTGTCTCCTGATAGGAGGAGACTCTTACTATCATCTTCTCTTAAAATACATGTTATAGGTTCTCATATTGGGGGGTCATTCCGAGTTGTTCGCTCAGTAAATTTCTTCGCATCGCAGCGATTTTCCGCTTAGTGCGCATGCGCAATGTTCGCACTGCGACTGCGCCAAGTAAATTTGCTATGCAGTTAGGAATTTTACTCATGGTTTTTTCATCGTTCTGGTGATCGTAATGTGATTGACAGGAAGTGGGTGTTTCTGGGCGTAAACAGGCCGTTTTATGGGAGTGTGTGAAAAAACGCTACCGTTTCTGGGAAAAACGCGGGAGTGGCTGGAGAAACGGAGGAGTGTCTGGGCGAACGCTGGGTGTGTTTGTGACGTCAAACCAGGAACGACAAGCACTGAACTGATCGCAGATGCCGAGTAAGTTTGAAGCTACTCAGAAACTGCTAAGAGGTGTGTAATCGCAATTTTGAGAATCTTTCGTTCTCAATTTTAAGAAGCGAAGATTCACTCCCAGTAGGCGGCGGCTTAGCGTGTGCAAAGCTGCTAAAAGCAGCTTGCGAGCGAACAACTCGGAATGACCCCCATTGTTCACCAATCTTTAACGTTTGTTAAATGTTCCGCCTAGTTTTGTAATAATACTGAGCTTATCTTGTTTACCCTTTCTCCCCCTGTCCCCCCCCCCCCCTCCTCCACCCCCCCTTCTTTTTTCTTTTTGTTGGATATGACACAGTACGCTTTTGCTTTTTGTTTTTCATATACTGGGTTACGTAATTCAATTTTCGGCTCCAGCCGACTCAACTGTTGCTGTCCAGAGGGACCTGTTTCTTCTGTATTGGTTTGCTGTTCCCACTACCCCCGTGCTCCCTTTATTTGTTACTTCAAAATATAATGTTTCACATTTGTGTAGCGGTCCTTGATTGGGATCCTATAATTCAGGGTTTTCTCCCGTATGGGTTCTCTATCACTTTCTCCTTTCCTACATCTCTGATTCTTGTTTCTTGCTGTTTCTCTTCTTCTTTCCTTTTCCTTCTTCCCCGGGATGGGTTTCCACTGCTCCTCCTTTATTCTTTGGTATCACATGGCACTTAAACTGTTTTCTATAAATGTTAATGTGCTTAATTCTCCCAAGAAATGTACAGTGATGTTATCCGCCTGTCGGAGAGAGAAGGCGGATATAGTTTTCCTTCAGGAGACCCTTTTCACCGGCACACACTCTCAACTTCACGGTAAGCAATTCCCCTAAACCTTTTTTGCCTCTGCTGACTGTAAGAAGAGGGGGGTAGCTCTACTGATCCACCGTAACATTCCATTTGTACATACTACGACCATAGCTGATCCTGACGGCGGATACCTCATTGTGATTGGTACGCTTCGCACTGAAATTCTAACACTTGTGTCTGTATATGCCCCTAATCAAGATCAATCCCGTTTTTTCCGCACATTCTTTTTTGCGTCTTACTAGAGTAGCGTAGGGCCACATTATTTTAGGCGGGGACTTTAATACTGTGATTGATCCTTCCTTAGATAAATCTACTCCTCCCAAAAATAAGAAGGAAGCATCTCCGACTGAAGCCGCCCTCACATTAATATCCTCCCTCACACAGCTTGATTTACGAGACACCTGGCGTCTTAAACACTCCAATGCTAGAGATTATACTCACTTTTCTGCGCCTCATCAACATTACTCTTGAATAGATATGATACATGTGTCTCACTCACTCTCAACGTTGATTTCTGACACAGGCATCACTCCCTGTTCATGGACAGACCATGCGGGGGTTTATATCCTGGTAGATTTCTATAGAACCACTAATAAGACCCGTACATGGCGTCTTGATGATACCGTTCTTTCACACCCCTCCACTCTCTCAGACACTAAACTGAATCTGACATTTTTTTTTGAGGAAAACGCCTCTCCAGAGGTTTCTCCTAGTTTAGTTTGGGAGGCACATAAAGCCACTATTCGCTGTCATTTTATGTCTAAGGCCTCAGCCATATGTAAGAAAGCAGCACAGGAAGTTTCCTCATTGGAATCTCAAATTTCTGCGCTTTTAACCCAACATAAAACTGCTCCATGTGACTCCCTACTCTCCCAGATAAATACCCTCAAGGGTCAATTAAATACCCTTTTATCACGAAGAGCGGCAGCTATACTACAGAAGCTCCGCAAAAAAAATTACGACAAAGCAAATAAAATAGATAGTTTCTTAGCCAATAAATTAAGAGGTAAGCGAGCTATGGGAACGATAGAAAAACTACACTCTACTATGTTAAACGCACTTACTTATGATCTTAAATTGATGGTGGAGGAATTTCGGAACTATTATAGCTCCTTATATAATCTCCCTGCCCCCCCTCTTCCCTCCGATGGTCCAGAGGGAGCATGTTCATACTTATCTGATACCCCCTTGCCATGTCTGACAGAGCAGCAGATTTCTCTTCTTAATGCGGATATCTCGCTGGAAGAGACGGTTGCCGCTATCAAATCTATGCGGTCTTCGGCTGCACCTGGCCCAGATGGCTTTACTGCTCAGTATTACAAAACATTCCATATGGAATTGGCTCCTTACCTTACCTCGCTCTTTAATAGTGTTCTAGAGGGAGCTTCATTTGCGCCAGCGACTGTGCAAGCCGACATTATTGTGATTCCGAAGCCAGAAAGGGATCCAACGCAATGTTCTAACTATCGCCCGATCTCATTGCTGAACGTGGATCTTAAGATTTACGCTAAAATCTTAGCCAACCGCTTGGCTCCCCTACTCACACAATTGATACATCCGGACCAAGCAGGCTTCATCTCTGGCCGCCAGGCCTCCGATAATACCAGGAGAGCCATAGATTTGATTTACTCTATCCATAAACAAAAGCTACCCTCGTTATTGCTAGCACTGGATGCCGAGAAGGCTTTTGACAGAATTTCCTGGCAGTTCGCTTTTCCAGTGTTCCGGAGGATGGACTTTTCTGGCAAATTCCTAGATGGTGTTTCGGCGCTTTACAGATCCCCTACTGCCACGGTTTCTGTTAATCGCCTCACCTCTTCCACGTTTGGTATCACTAACGGCACCAGACAGGGATGCCCGCTCTCCCCATTGCTATTTGCCTTGGTCATGGAACCGCTGGCCGCAAGGATCCGAGCTAATACAGATATAGCTGGAGTGCGGGTAGGCCCTTCTGAACATAAAATTGCGCTATACGCTGACGATGTCCTAATATCTTTGGGATCCCCATCTCAGTCGATACAGCCGCTCCTTTCTGAAATAGACCTCTACTCTAAACATTCAGGTTATAAACTTAATACAGGTAAGACTGAAGTATTGAATTTTTATATCCCCGGACCGACTAAGCTCTCTTTAGAGAATTCCTTTCCATTTCAATGGCACAGGCAAAAGATTAAATACTTAGGTATTTTTCTAACGCATAGCCATCATCAACTTTACCAAGCTAATTTCCCTAGGCTTTTAGATCGAATAAAGTCAGACTTGTCTTCTTGGTCTAGCCTCTTTATCTCCTGGATAGGTAGGGTAAACTCAGTGAAAATGAACGTGCTTCCTCGGATACTTTACCTATTCCAGACCCTTCCGATATTTATTCCTCCATCTGTTTTTAAATTCTTACAATTTCACACGTCACAATTCATATGGGCTAATAAGCGTCCCCGGGTACGATTGAAACTTTTACAGCGCCCCACATATAGTGGTGGTCTAGGCATCCCAGACTTTAGAAGATACTATTTAGCCACACAGCTCTCACACTGCGTACAATGGTGCAACCCCGAATCTCGCAGAGTCTGGGTATCTATAGAAGCCGCCGAACTAGGTCTCTCTACTCTCTCTTCTCTTCTCTGGCTTTCGAAACCCTCCCGCCCTAGAAATGTAGCATCCCACCCCATAGTTTACCGCTCACTAACGGTTTGGGACTTTGCCAACAGGAAATACCGCTTGGCCCCAGCCCCATCCCCTATCATCCCAATATTACACAACCCTGCATTCCCTCCTGGTACAAATAGATCATTGTTTGCTCCTTGGCAGGACAGAGGTATCTTATATCTGAATGATATCACCAGGGATACTAGTTTTCCTCAATTTACTCAGATTCAGGAAAACATTGATATTCACTCCAGATATTTTTATCAGTTTTTACAACTCAGACACTTTCATTCCACACTGGGCCGCGTCCTCTCTAGCAGAACCCTGACCACGTTTGAGACTATGTGTTTCAGACGTCACTCAACCAAGGGCCTTATTTCCCTTTTATATACTACTCTCACTGGGGACACTCCCTCTCAGCGTGATCCTCATGAGAGAGCATGGGAAACAGACCTAGGCTCGGTTTTAGATGACGAGGAATGGTCTGAAGCCTGGGATAACTCGGCGTCAAGTTCCATCTGCGTTAGAATCAAAGAGAATGTTTAGAAATTACTATACAGATGGTATTATGTACCATCTCGTCTGAGCAAATTGTACCCGGACACGTCGGATAGGTGTTGGAGAGGATGTGGCGCAGAGGGCTCTTTCCTACACATATGGTGGTCATGTCCTAAAATAGTGCATATGTGGAGGGAAGTGATTAATTTTATTTCTAGCTTACTGCAGATTCCTATTCCTTCCGACCCTAAATACATTCTTCTCCCCTTAAGCCTGTCATCGCTAACAAAATTTAAAAATAAACTGTTGCGTCATATAGTCTCTGCAACGACATGTAAACTAGCTGCAGATTGGAAAAACCCTATCCCGCCTTCCATGCAGTCTATAATTGCCCGTATCTGGTACGTTTACCGCATGGACTACATGACAAGCGTCATAAACCGCTCCTCTAAGTCATTCGACAAAATATGGAGCCCATGGCTGGCCTTCTAGCATGCCCCTTCACCTTTTAACTTGTGATGCCTCGTACTATATTTGATGGGCCCCTCCCGGGGACTCTACCCTATCCTATTTTGTTTACTTCTCTCTTTTTTCTCTCTCTTCTTCTCTGTCTTTCTTTCTTCTCGAATTCTTTCTATTTTTACTTATCAATTTTAGTCGGTTAGCTGCGCTACTGACTGCCACCTTTTCTGTTTTATACTACCCGCTCTCTGGGTCAAAAATGGATCACTGTTCTTTTTGGCTATTTTTATAATTACCAACTATTATACTGTATTTGCAAACGTAATATGCTGTAACCACTGTTTGTTGGTATCGGTTTGTTTTTGTGATCCCATGAATAAAAATTATTATTAAAAAAAAAAGAAGAAGATGCTAAGTTATCATTTGTAATCCTTCAACATTTAGCTTTCAAAGGCTCTGCATCATTGGTATGTCCAGCTCATTCAGTCCCCAGTTACACCTTCATCATCTATATATCTTGTGTAAAATACACATTACCTTACTGAGCACAAAAATTGGGTATGTATACATCTGTGGGGGTAATTCCAAGTTGATCGCAGCAGGATTTTTGATAGCAATTGGGCAAAACCATGTGCACTGCAGGGGAGGCAGATATAACATGTGTAGAGAGAGTAAGATTTGGGTGGGTTATTTTGTTTCTGTGCAGGGTAAATACTGGCTGCTTTATTTTTACACTGCAAATTAGATTGCAGATTGAACACACCCCACCCAAATCTAACTCTCTCTGCACATGTTATATCTGCCTCCCCTGCAGTGCACATGGTTTTGCCCAATTGCTAACAAAAATCCTGCTGCAATCAACTTGGAATTACCCCCTGTATGTAGTATTTATTTTGTGTTTTTTGGTCTTTCTATACCTGTAGAGACAAATAAAGGAGGGAAACATAGGCTGTGCTCATATAATTGATACTGAAGTAGGCCTGGACACTGATGCAGATATGATTGCTAGAAGGTGTATCTTGCATGTGTTGGAAGACTGCTGCAATGATACACAATGATCAGCTGTGTCTCAATGGCTGGTTGTGTACTGATGCCTCCAATTGATCGTACTTAAATCAGATTACGTAACTAACAATTCATTTTGACTACTGCAAACAAAAAAATGGGAAAACAATGTATGTTTGTATTTAATTATATACAGTATTACATTTGTGTTTGTCTTTTTCTTTTTGGTTTGTATGTAATTATGATTAATGTGAAACTTGCAGTATTGGACCGGGGCGTGAAAGGCCCACCGTGAGAAGGAACGGACCCATTCTTAGGGGTGTTGCCAGTCTCTAGAGAGGGGGTGGTGTCCCTACACTACAGAGGTATGCTCTGGACCCCTTGATAAGGATGTAAATACTGCTAGTGCATGCATGATAATTTATCAGTTTAATAATAGCAATGCACTGTAGAAAGTACACCATAGTCCTGTGCAGTATAATGTAAATGTAACATATGTATAATGTATAATTCAAGTGCACAGTCTGGATATTAATCTCTAGAAGAAGAGGGGGCTCCTCAGGTGGGAGGGGCACCGGGTTAACCCTGTGGACCAGTCTGACCCTGGGAACTTGTAGCCGGGGCCGGCAACAGAATTCTTGGCTCATCCCCCTGTCTCCCAACCGCATCTGTGTCTCTCAGCCTCATCAAAATTTCACTGTACAGTGATTAACAAGTGTTTACAATTATTCTGACGTTTTCTGACAAAATAAAGACATTAAGCAATAGCCTGGGGTAATTAATTGCAAATTTAATAATACAAATCCATAAAAAAGCAGATCAACAGAATAGTGCTGATAAATGAAAATGTTGCAAAATGACATAGTAATATGAACATGAAAATACTGCATATGGGAGTTATAATTCCATGAATTATTATACAGAATTAAACATGTAACTAATTTGGAGCTAAGCATACGTGTAAGAATGGGATAGGGCAGAGTTTCCCAAACTCCGCCAGTACAGTCCAAGTTTTAAGGATATCCATGCTTTAGTCCAGGGGGTATAATTACTAACCGTCAATTTAGATTTTCAGTCGATTTTAAAATTCTCAGATTTGCCAAAACCGACTAAAAAATGTACAAATAAACTAACTTCAGACTAAGATAGACCATCGGCCAAACCACTGGTACTTTGCTATACAGATCTCTCATTTACTTATGGGCCCTACACACTTGGCGATGCATTCAATTTTGACGATGATCGATCTGAATGATCGATCATCATCCAAATTGACTTGCATTGCAAAGCGACGGAGAGCCAACGATGAGCAACCGCGGGGCCGCGCATCGTTCATCGTTGGTGCATACACTGAGCGATATGAACTATTTCTCATTCATTACTGAACGAGATCGTTCATATCGCCCGCACGCATTGGCAAGTGTGTAGGGCCCTTTACAGTCAGTTGGAAAATCAAAACCGACTTAAAATTAGAGATGAGCGCCTGAAATTTTTCGGGTTTTGTGTTTTGGTTTTGGGTTTGGTTCCGCGGCCGTGTTTTGGGTTCGACCGCGTTTTGGCAAAACCTCACCGAATTTTTTTTGTCGGATTCGGGTGTGTTTTGGATTCGGGTGTTTTTTTTTTAAAAAACCCTAAAAAACAGCTTAAATCATAGAATTTGGGGGTCATTTTGATCCCAAATTATTATTAACCTCAAAAACCATAATTTACACTCATTTTCAGTCTATTCTGAATACCTCACACCTCACAATATTATTTTTAGTCCTAAAATTTGCACCGAGGTCGCTGTGTGAGTAAGATAAGCGACCCTAGTGGCCGACACAAACACCGGGCCCATCTAGGAGTGGCACTGCAGTGTCACGCAGGATGTCCCTTCCAAAAAACCCTCCCCAAACAGCACATGACGCAAAGAAAAAAAGAGGCGCAATGAGGTAGCTGACTGTGTGAGTAAGATAAGCGACCCTAGTGGCCGACACAAACACCGGGCCCATCTAGGAGTGGCACTGCAGTGTCACGCAGGATGTCCCTTCCAAAAAACCCTCCCCAAACAGCACATGACGCAAAGAAAAAAAGAGGCGCAATGAGGTAGCTGACTGTGTGAGTAAGATAAGCGACCCTAGTGGCCGACACAAACACCGGGCCCATCTAGGAGTGGCACTGCAGTGTCACGCAGGATGTCCCTTCCAAAAAACCCTCCCCAAACAGCACATGACGCAAAGAAAAAAAGAGGCGCAATGAGGTAGCTGACTGTGTGAGTAAGATAAGCGACCCTAGTGGCCGACACAAACACCGGGCCCATCTAGGAGTGGCACTGCAGTGTCACGCAGGATGGCCCTTCCAAAAAACCCTCCCCAAACAGCACATGACGCAAAGAAAAAAAGAGGCGCAATGAGGTAGCTGACTGTGTGAGTAAGATAAGCGACCCTAGTGGCCGACACAAACACCGGGCCCATCTAGGAGTGGCACTGCAGTGTCACGCAGGATGTCCCTTCCAAAAAACACTCCCCAAACAGCACATGACGCAAAGAAAAAAAGAGGCGCAATGAGGTAGCTGAATGTGTTAGTAAGATAAGCGACCCTAGTGGCCGACACAAACACCGGGCCCATCTAGGAGTGGCACTGCAGTGTCACGCAGGATGGCCCTTCCAAAAAACCCTCCCCAAACAGCACATGACGCAAAGAAAAAGAAAAGAAAAAAGAGGTGCAAGATGGAATTGTCCTTGGGCCCTCCCACCCACCCTTATGTTGTATAAACAGGACATGCACACTTTAACCAACCCATCATTTCAGTGACAGGGTCTGCCACACGACTGTGACTGATATGACGGGTTGGTTTGGACCCCCCCCAAAAAAAGAAGCAATTAATCTCTCCTTGCACAAACTGGCTCTACAGAGGCAAGATGTCCACCTCATCATCATCCTCCGATATATCACCGTGTACATCCCCCTCCTCACAGATTATCAATTCGTCCCCACTGGAATCCACCATCTCAGCACCCTGTGTACTTTGTGGAGGCAATTGCTGCTGGTGAATGTCTCCACGGAGGAATTGATTATAATTCATTTTAATGAACATCATCTTCTCCACATTTTCTGGATGTAACCTCGTACGCCGATTGCTGACAAGGTGAGCGGCGGCACTAAACACTCTTTCGGAGTACACACTTGTGGGAGGGCAACTTAGGTAGAATAAAGCCAGTTTGTGCAAGGGCCTCCAAATTGCCTCTTTTTCCTGCCAGTATAAGTACGGACTGTGTGACGTGCCTACTTGGATGCGGTCACTCATATAATCCTCCACCATTCTTTCAATGGTGAGAGAATCATATGCAGTGACAGTAGACGACATGTCCGTAATCGTTGTCAGGTCCTTCAGTCCGGACCAGATGTCAGCATCAGCAGTCGCTCCAGACTGCCCTGCATCACCGCCAGCGGGTGGGCTCGGAATTCTGAGCCTTTTCCTCGCACCCCCAGTTGCGGGAGAATGTGAAGGAGGAGATGTTGTTGACAGGTCGCGTTCCGCTTGACTTGACAATTTTCTCACCAGCAGGTCTTTCAACCCCAGCAGACTTGTGTCTGCCGGAAAGAGAGATCCAAGGTAGGCTTTAAATCTAGGATCGAGCACGGTGGCCAAAATGTAGTGCTCTGATTTCAACAGATTGACCACCCGTGAATCCTTGTTAAGCGAATTAAGGGCTCCATCCACAAGTCCCACATGCCTAGCGGAATCGCTCCGTGTTAGCTCCTCCTTCAATGTCTCCAGCTTCTTCTGCAAAAGCCTGATGAGGGGAATGACCTGACTCAGGCTGGCAGTGTCTGAACTGACTTCACGTGTGGCAAGTTCAAAGGGCATCAGAACCTTGCACAACGTTGAAATCATTCTCCACTGCGCTTGAGACAGGTGCATTCCACCTCCTATATCGTGCTCAATTGTATAGGCTTGAATGGCCTTTTGCTGCTCCTCCAACCTCTGAAGCATATAGAGGGTTGAATTCCACCTCGTTACCACTTCTTGCTTCAGATGATGGCAGGGCAGGTTCAGTAGTTTTTGGTGGTGCTCCAGTTTTCTGTACGTGGTGCCTGTACGCCGAAAGTGTCCCGCAATTCTTCTGGCCACCGACAGCATCTCTTGCACGCCCCTGTCGTTTTTTAAAAAATTCTGCACCACCAAATTCAAGGTATGTGCAAAACATGGGACGTGCTGGAATTTGCCCAGATTTAATGCACACACAATATTGCTGGCGTTGTCCGATGCCACAAATCCACAGGAGAGTCCAATTGGGGTAAGCCATTCCGCGATGATCTTCCTCAGTTGCCGTAAGAGGTTTTCAGCTGTGTGCGTATTCTGGAAACCGGTGATACAAAGCGTAGCCTGCCTAGGAAAGAGTTGGCGTTTGCGAGATGCTGCTACTGGTGCCGCCGCTGCTGTTGTTGCGGCGGGAGTCCATACATCTACCCAGTGGGCTGTCACAGTCATATAGTCCTGACCCTGCCCTGCTCCACTTGTCCACATGTCCGTGGTTAAGTGGACATTGGGTACAGCTGCATTTTTTAGGACACTGGTGACTCTTTTTCTGAGGTCTGTGTACATTTTCGGTATCGCCTGCCTTGAGAAATGGAACCTAGATGGTATTTGGTACCGGGGACACAGTACCTCCAACAAGTCTCTAGTTGGCTCTGCAGTAATGATGGATACCGGAACCACGTTTCTCACCACCCAGGATGTCAAGGCCTCAGTTATCCGCTTTGCAGTAGGATGACTGCTGTGATATTTCATCTTCCTCGCAAAGGACTGTTGGACAGTCAATTGCTTGGTGGAAGTAGTACAAGTGGTCTTACGACTTCCCCTCTGGGATGACCATCGACTCCCAGCAGCAACAACAGCAGCGCCAGCAGCAGTAGGCGTTACACGCAAGGATGCATCGGAGGAATCCCAGGCAGGAGAGGAATAATCAGAATTGCCAGTGACATGGCCTGCAGGACTATTGGCATTCCTGGGGAAGGAGGAAATTGACACTGAGGGAGTTGGTGGGGTGGTTTGCGTGAGCTTGGTTACAAGAGGAAGGGATTTACTGGTCAGTGGACTGCTTCCGCTGTCGGCCCAAGTTTTTGAACTTGTCACTGACTTATTATGAATGCGCTGCAGGTGACGTATAAGGGAGGATGTTCCGAGGTGGTTAACGTCCTTACCCCTACTTATTACAGCTTGACAAAGGGAACACACGGCTTGACACCTGTTGTCCGCATTTCTGGTGAAATACTTCCACACCGAAGAGCTGATTTTTTTGGTATTTTCACCAGGCATGTCAACGGCCATATTCCTCCCACGGACAACAGGTGTCTCCCCGGGTGCCTGACTTAAACAAACCACCTCACCATCAGAATCCTCCTGGTCAATTTCCTCCCCAGCGCCAGCAACACCCATATCCTCCTCATCCTGGTGTACTTCAACACTGACATCTTCAATCTGAATATCAGGAACTGGACTGCGGGTGCTCCTTCCATCACTTGCAGGGGGCGTGCAAATGGTGGAAGGCGCATGCTCTTCACGTCCAGTGTTGGGAAGGTCAGGCATCGCAACCGACACAATTGGAGTCGGACTCTCCTTGTGGATTTGGGATTTCGAAGAACGCACAGTTCTTTGCGGTGCTACTGCTTTTGCCAGCTTGAGTCTTTTCATTTTTCTAGCGAGAGGCTGAGTGCTTCCATCCTCATGTGAAGCTGAACCACTAGCCATGAACATAGGCCAGGGCCTCAGCCGTTCCTTGCCACTCCGTGTGGTAAATGGCATATTGGCAAGTTTACGCTTCTCCTCCGACAATTTTATTTTAGGTTTTGGAGTCCTTTTTTTACTGATATTTGGTGTTTTGGATTTGACATGCTCTGTACTATGACATTGGGCATCGGCCTTGGCAGACGACGTTGCTGGCATTTCATCGTCTCGGCCATGACTAGTGGCAGCAGCTTCAGCACGTGGTGGAAGTGGATCTTGATCTTTCCCTAATTTTGGAACCTCAACATTTTTGTTCTCCATATTTTAATAGGCACAACTAAAAGGCACCTCAGGTAAACAATGGAGATGGATGGATACTAGTATACAATTATGGATGGACTGCCGAGTGCCGACACAGAGGTAGCTACAGCCGTGGACTACTGTACTGTGTCTGCTGCTAATATAGACTGGTTAATAAAGAGATGTAGTATGTATGTATAAAGAAGAAAGAAAAAAAAACCACGGGTAGGTGGTATACAATTATGGACGGACTGCCGAGTGCCGACACAGAGGTAGCTACAGCCGTGGACTACCGTACTGTACTGTGTCTGCTGCTAATATAGACTGGTTGATAAAGAGATGTAGTATGTATGTATAAAGAAGAAAGAAAAAAAAACCACGGGTAGGTGGTATACAATTATGGATGGACTGCCGAGTGCCGACACAGAGGTAGCTACAGCCGTGGACTACTATACTGTGTCTGCTGCTAATATAGACTGGTTGATAAAGAGATGTAGTATGTATGTATAAAGAAGAAAGAAAAAAAAACCACGGGTAGGTGGTATACAATTATGGATGGACTGCCGAGTGCCGACACAGAGGTAGCTACAGCCGTGGACTACTGTACTGTGTCTGCTGCTAATATAGACTGGTTAATAAAGAGATGTAGTATGTATGTATAAAGAAGAAAGAAAAAAAAACCACGGGTAGGTGGTATACAATTATGGATGGACTGCCGAGTGCCGACACAGAGGTAGCTACAGCCGTGGACTACTGTACTGTGTCTGCTGCTAATATAGACTGGTTGATAAAGAGATGTAGTATGTATGTATAAAGAAGAAAGAAAAAAAAACCACGGGTAGGTGGTATACAATTATGGACGGACTGCCGAGTGCCGACACAGAGGTAGCTACAGCCGTGGACTACCGTACTGTACTGTGTCTGCTGCTAATATAGACTGGTTGATAAAGAGATGTAGTATGTATGTATAAAGAAGAAAGAAAAAAAAACCACGGGTAGGTGGTATACAATTATGGATGGACTGCCGAGTGCCGACACAGAGGTAGCTACAGCCGTGGACTACTGTACTGTGTCTGCTGCTAATATAGACTGGTTGATAAAGAGATGTAGTATGTATGTATAAAGAAGAAAGAAAAAAAAACCACGGGTAGGTGGTATACAATTATGGATGGACTGCCGAGTGCCGACACAGAGGTAGCTACAGCCGTGGACTACTGTACTGTGTCTGCTGCTAATATAGACTGGTTGATAAAGAGATGTAGTATGTATGTATAAAGAAGAAAGAAAAAAAAACCACGGGTAGGTGGTATACAATTATGGACGGACTGCCGAGTGCCGACACAGAGGTAGCTACAGCCGTGGACTACTGTACTGTGTCTGCTGCTAATATAGACTGGTTGATAATGAGATGTAGTATGTATAAAGAAGAAAGAAAAAAAAACCACGGGTAGGTGGTATACAATTATGGATGGACTGCCGAGTGCCGACACAGAGGTAGCTACAGCCGTGAACTACCGTACTGTGTCTGCTGCGACTGGATGATAAATAATGATATAAAAAATATATATATATCACTACTGCAGCCGGACAGGTATATATTATATAATGACGGACCTGCTGGACACTGTCTGTCAGCAGAATGAGTTTTTTATAGAATAAAAAAAAAAACACCACACAAGTCACACGACGAGTGTTTAACTTTTTCAGGCAATCACAATATAGTATACTACTAACTATACTGGTGGTCAGTGTGGTCAGGTCACTGGTCAGTCACACTGGCAGTGGCACTCCTGCAGCAAAAGTGTGCACTGTTTAATTTTAATAATATGTACTCCTGGCTCCTGCTATAACCTATAACTGGCACTGCTCCCCAGTCTCCCCCACAATTATAAGCTGTGTGAGCACAGTCAGACATATACATAGATGATGCAGCACACTGGGCTGAGCAGTGCACACAGATATGGTATGTGACTGAGTCACTGTGTATCGTTTTTTTCAGGCAGAGAACGGATTATATTAAATAAAACTGCACTGTCTGGTGGTCACTGTGGTCAGTCACTACTAAACTCTGCACTCTCTACAGTACTCCTAAGCTCCAGTAAATCAAGTGTCTCTGTCTCAAATCAATCTCACTCTCTCTCTTCTAATCTAAATGGAGAGGACGCCAGCCACGTCCTCTCCCTATCAATCTCAATGCACGTGTGAAAATGGCGGCGACGCGCGGCTCCTTATATAGAATCCGAGTCTCGCGATAGAATCCGAGCCTCGCGAGAATCCGACAGCGTCATGATGACGTTCGGGCGCGCTCGGGTTAACCGAGCAAGGCGGGAAGATCCGAGTCGCTCGGACCCGTGAAAAAAAACATGAAGTTCGGGCGGGTTCGGATTCCGAGGAACCGAACCCGCTCATCTCTACTTAAAATCAACCAAAAATCTAAAAAGAAAATAATAGATTAATCTGAAGCAGGTCTGTTTAACTTCTAAAACACGTACAACTGATTGAAAGCTCATTATGAGGCCTACAAGAAGGGACACAACCATGTGGTGCACTCTGGCTGTAGTAATAATGGCAATTTAAGGCTCTGCAATGCTGTGCATTTTCCTGCAGTATGCAAATCACCACCTGAATGAAGGTGTTTGTGGGTCTCTGGTATTTCTCTGGTGCAATTATAAACAAATTAAGTCACCTGTGCTGAAGCATGGATATCATTAAAACATGGACTGCAATGGCGGAGTTTGGGAAACTCTGGGTTAGGCGAAGTTAGAACATAGAAGAAGTAGAGACTCTAGTAAATTTACAAGGCTAAAATCATGCCTATTATAACAAAGCATTTCAAATCAAGTCAAGGAGCAGGTGGAAAATAAGCTATAAACAAAGTGTTTCAGATGGAGGTAAATAAATTTACATATCTCTGGGGAAAAAAATATGTTGCAAGTTTATTATTTAATCAATGCCTAAAAGTGCATATACATGGATGGTGTAAAAATAAAAAGGTGTGCATATTTAAATACAGAACATAATGAAAGTATAATAAAACATATATAGTAATATATATATATATATATAATATAATATATAATATATATATAATATAATGTATGATTGCCATCACCTGTGCTGAAACACCTTTCTTATTCATTAACCTGTTCAGCACTGGTGCTGGCAATCATAAATGAAGAGAAAAGTCCAGAAGCAGAGCATTGTGTCCCTCCTATAGAGGGTCATGTTGGGAGGTATGCTGTATGAATATAGAATATACCATTAAATAATTATCCCCATTGTAATGCAGTCCATTAATGTGAAACTTGTTCATGCCATCTCAGGTATAAACTTGTCAGTGATGGTTGAAAATGGTTTAAACAAATCAGTGCTATTTAGAACAGAGCAAAGAAGCAGCAATAAAAACAAATAACAAAAATAACTTTTGCAGATGGGGCAGATACAAAATGTGCAGAGAGATGTAGGATGTGTGCACACTATGCAATATATCATTCATACAGCCAGTAAGCGATATATCACTAGCGCATCGGTGGCTGTGTACAGCCGATATGCCTGTTAATGACATCGTTCACAGACATATCAGATCGACCCTGTAGCACGACTGATACCAATATATCATGCATATATATCAGCACATCTGCCTGTATGTGTTTTACAGTTGGTCACACACTGACTTATGCAATACTGACATCTTCTATGGCTCATATCTAAACCATTCTTGTTCTAAACCTTAACTGTATCGAAACTTTAATAGATCTTTCATGGAGATTTCCTTCTGAGGTACAACAACAGCATCATGTAAAGGCCCGTGCACACTGGCCGATATATCGGCCGTTCTATTGAACGGCCGATATATTGCGGGTCCGTCGGCCAGTGTGTATGGGCGGCATGTCTGTGAACTCCGTCGTTCACAGACATATCGCGTCGGGCCCGCAGCACAGCCGACGGCCAATATATCTACCGATATATTGGCGCATCGCTGTGTGTGTACGGGCGGTCGGCCGACCTCCCGTACACATGCTGCGGCAGCCGGCGGTGATTGACAGCTGAACTGGGCGGGCGTGTGTGCACGCCCGCCCAGTTCATGACGTCAGTCCCCGACGGATTGGGCAATGTGTATGCACAGCACACTGCCCGATCCGTCCATAGATATATCTGCCGATCAATTGATCGGCAGATATATCTATCAGTGTGTACCCATCTTTACAGGCAATCGAGGGCCTGATTCAGAGCTGTACACAAACCCATTGGTTTGCACACATATCCGATGGTAAGTGGACTTCACATGAGCAGAATGGGTCCGGTGTGGTTGCACACAGTGCCCCCTAGGCTGCAGTCTGGTTGACAGACCGACGGGGTTTGGTGGCTGAGGGTGGACAGAGCTGGCCAGCATTCCTGAAAACAGGAATGTCGCTCCAGTTTTCTGGAAGTGTTCAGGCAGGGTCTCTGTCTACGGATGCATATTTCCTGGCCCTGGCTGAGCTGTTCCTGATGTCATTCTGAGTAAACTTCACCTTACTCGATGACTGATGCTGCCAACATCGCGAGCGATAGTGGCGATGGTGATCCAATGCTGCACTCAGATCACGGATGCACAGATGCTGCATTAGCATTATTACACCTCGTTGCTGCATCTAAAATGCAGCAACGGTGTGTTCTGTGTCCATCTCTGAATCAAGGCCGTCTTTGCATTTGGGCTCAATAGGCAGTTGCCTAAGGGCCCAAGGAGTATAGGGGCCCTAGGCTAATAGCTAAGGGTCCCCTCTTTTCCAGTGGTACTAAAAAAAATGTATATCGGCCCTGGGAACCAGAGATATCCGACTTCAAAGCAGTGGTCCCCATCTGAGCCTGTTAATTGCTCTTCCCAACTAGATATTTCGGGTTCTGTCTGACTTAGAAATTTTCTCTAAAAACTGGGACTCTCCCCTTTCGGATGACATTGGCAGCTTGTCTCTACTGTACTATGCCCAGTGCCACAGCTATCACCCTTAAGCACCTGGGCCCTACTCCAGCTCCACACGCCTGGAATTACCCCCTGTGTTCTCTCAGGTAATGGATTTCCCCCTCCCTAGGAATTGCAGTGAGTAATTATCAAAGCCCTCTTAAATGCCTACTGCTCGGTCAAGTTACATTGACAGGAAACCTTGGTCCTATTATATGACTAGTTGGCCCTCTGCCTTGTATATTTGTCACTTGTCTGTACAGTGTGCAGTTATTTAGCAGTGTACTGTAGCAATTTCTACAATGCTGATTTTATTTGTTTATTTTAAGGTGAGAATTCTGCTGCTTCTGATGGATGATGCATTATAGAAGCTAAATTCTTACTGCAAAACAACTGTAGCTTTTTTTCCCCCAAACCTGCCTGCTGACCAGTCTGTATCACTGGGCCTGATTTAGATGTGGACGCTAAAAGCATTACCGCTGTGTCTTTGTCCCTTAAGCATTAACTTTTTTTTTTAAATGCTAAATATCTTTATTGGTTTTAATATCAAAGAAAACCAAAAAGAATGCATAGTTCAAAAAACACATACAAAACGGATACAGCATAGAAATAACAAGAAATGTCATGGATGATACAGTAATCATATCCCAAATTTACAAAAAGCACAATCTCAGATTATCCATTTGCAGTATGAAGAACTGAAAAATAAAAGAAAACAGAGAAAAAGAAGAAAAAATGAAGAGAAGATATGGGTAGGGGAGCACATGCAACCAGGAAGGGGGGAGGGGGAGAAGGGAAATAATAGAGGAAAGAAAGAAGAGAAAGAAAAAGTTTCTCCACATCTGACGGACAAGGCTGAAACCACCCAGAAACAGTTTATTAAGTGGAGTGTATCGAGGGCTAACACAGAGTAACTCTCTCCCCGAGGCAAATTAAATAAAATGACATCTGTAAGAACCCAGTTCTGAACCACAGAAACCACCACAAATTAGAGGTTTCTATGCCTACTTTATGCTAACCATTAAGTGCATCTGGAATTCACATAAGATTTTCATATTGCTAGCTCAGTCAAAGTGAAGTCTAAATTTAGGTACACCCCTATATAATTATCGGGCTGGTCACCCGATATCGGCTGATGGGCACGATGATTGTATACAGTACTGTAGGTATGTATGCAGGAGCATTAGCTGATAAATGGCTTAAAATGCTCCTTCAAATGTTCAGATCGGGACCAAAGTGTTAACACCAAGCTAGAGATAGCACAGTGTGTGATCGGATAATTGATCTGAGAATCAGAGCTGCCGAGTGATACCCCTTTCAGATCGCCAGCTATGAACACGGGTTATTAGCACATGAGCGCGCATAACCCATGTTCATGTGCAGTCTGAAAGGTGCAAGGGTTCAAATACCGGGTGGCTCGCACCCTGGGAGCTCCCGTGTCAGGCTCCCGGGTGCCACACGCCTCAGGCGGTCTGAAAGGGGTATGACTGGCATAGTCCACGTTACCTTAATCCAATTACTCTAAAATAACATTAGTCAGTGGTGGATTTTATTTATTATCTACTGAGATCCCGGGAGCCTCTCACCACCAAACCAAGTTGATCCACAACATCCTTTCTGCAGTGGTATGCCAGTTAGAGAGTAGACCACCTTCAGTTCCATCACTGCAGACTACCCTTCCCAGAATCTGTCATGTTTATAAGATGGAATACATGGCAAGCATTATCCACAAAACCTCTCTATCTTTTTCTAAAACATGGGATCCTTGGACCTATTATTTTCGAGTCCAACCCCCATTTACTTAATGACTAAATTACTTACTTGCTTAATCTTTGGGTAGGTAGATGTGCTGTAGTTTGGTAGGTAGTCAGGTATATAGCAGTTAGGTAGTATTCAGGAAGGTAATAGGTAGGTATGTAGAGAGTAGGCAATAGATAATAGGTAAGTATAGCATAGGTATTAAGGTAGGTAGGTGGACAGTAGGTAAGTGGACCGTAGTTAGGTACTTGGGGGTCTATTTACTAAGACTTGGATCCCCATAGTATGTAGGTAGTCTATATGCAGGTGGTACATAGGGAAGTAGAGAGTAGGCAGTAGATAAGTAGGGAGGTATATACAACATGTAGTATGTAGGCAGATGGTAGGTAAGTAGTAGGTAGGTGGGCAGTGGATTAGCAGTTAGGTATATAGCTCTGATTGGTACAGCCATCCGGTGGATGGGTGAGTGAAGGGTGGCCACTGAGGGGGCAATGGGACCAGCCCAGCAGGGGCAGCCCAATTCGGCCCTGTATACAGTACATATATATTACAATAACTGACTAGAGAGTACAGAAATAAGCACCAATTTGATTGTAAAGGTGGGTACATACTTAATGATAAAGTAAACAATGTCGCTTTGACCCTTACTGAGCGACGTCATTTACTTTAAGTGTGTATGCCGCTGCTAACGAGCAATATGCAGCCCTGCAGGCCGTTAACGACCTTCAGTGTCGGCTGTGCATGTAGCTCAATTTGGACTCATTGTGTAAAGGTCAATACGATATGATGCATAACGTGTAAGGGGCATTACTATAAGGAGGAAAAATTACAAATAATTTAAGAGGCATAAAATAGGATTTTAGTACCTACCGGTAAATCCGTTTCTCCTAGTCCGTAGAGGATGCTGGGTACTCCAAAAGGACCATGGGGTATAGACGGGATCCGCAGGAGCTTGGGCACCCTGAAAAGACTTTGACTGGGTGTGAACTGGCTCCTCCCTCTATGCCCCTCCTCCAGACCTCAGTTATAGGAACTGTGCCCAGGAGAGACGGACATTTCGAGGAAAGGATTTTTGTTTAAACTAAGGGCTAGAAACATACCAGCCTACACCACAACATACCGTACAACCGGAGTAACAGTAAACCAGATAACAGTATGAATTAACTACAGCAACAAGCTGAAACCAACAAATACACAACTCGTGTGTAAACTAATGCAACCAGCAAGAATACACTGCAAGTAACCGTCCGCACTGGGATGGGCGCCCAGCATCCTCTACGGACTAGGAGAAAAGGATTTACCGGTAGGTACTAAAATCCTATTTTCTCTTACGTCCTAGAGCAGGGGTTCTCAAACTCGGTCCTCAGGACCCCACACAGTGCATATTTTGCAGGTAACCCAGCAAGTGCACAGGTGTATTAATTACTCACAGACACATTTTAAAAGGTCCACAGGTGGAGCTAATTATTTCACTTGCGATTCTGTGAGGAGACCTGCAAAACATGCACCGTGTGGGGTCCTGAGGACCGAGTTTGAGAACCTGTGTCCTAGAGGATGCTGGGGACTCCAAAAGGACCATGGGGTCTATACCAAAGCTCCAGACCGGGCGGGAGAGTGCGGACGACTCTGCAGCACCGATTGAGCAAACACAAGGTCCTCATCAGCCAGGGTATCAAACTTGTAAAACTTAGCAAAGGTGTTTGAACCCGACCACGTAGCTGCTCGACAAAGCTGAAGTGCCGAGACCCCTCGGGCAGCCGCCTAAGATGAGCCCACCTTCCTGGTAGAATGGGCCTTCACTGATTTCGGCACCGGTAGCCCAGCCGAAGAATGAGCTCGCTGAATCGTACTACAAATCCAGCGTGCAATAGTCTGCTTCGAAGCAGGATGACCAATCTTGTTGGAAGCATGCAGGACAAACAGCGCCTCTGTTTTCCTGGCAACCGCCGTTCTGGCGACGTAGATCTTCATAGCTCTCACAACATCAAGAGACTTTGGAACTGCCACAGCATCCGTAGCCACAGGTACCACAATAGGTTGGTTAATGTGAAACGAAGAAACCACCTTCGGCAGAAATTGTTGACGAGTCCTCAATTCCGCTCTATCCGAATGGAAAATCAAGTACGGATTCTTGTGAGATAAGGCCGCCAACTCTGACACTCGCCTGGCAGACGCCAGAGCCAACAGCATGACCACCTTCCAAGTGAGAAACTTTAACTCAACCTTATGCAAAGGTTCAAACCAGGAAGACACAAGAAACTGTAAGACCACTTCAAGATCCCATGGTGCCACCGCGGGCACAAACGGAGGATGGATATGCATCACTCCCTTCTCAAGTCTGAACCTCTGGGAGAACAGCCAATTTCTTCTGAAAGAAAATAGGTAAAGCTGAAATCTGCACTTTGATGGAACCCAATTTCAGGCCTGCATCAACGCCTGCCTGCAAAAGATGGAGAAACCGACCCAAGTAAAATTCTTCCGCAGGAGCAGATTTAGTCTCACACCACGAAACATACTTTCTCCAAATACGGTGATAATGTTTCGCCGTAACCTCCTTCCTCGCCTTAAGGAGAGTTGGAATGACCTCCCCGTGAATACCTTTTCGAGCTAAGATTTGGCGCTCAACTTCCATGCCGTCAAACACAGCCGCGGTAAGACTGGAAACATGCATGGTTCCTGCAATAACAGGCCCTCTCTTAGAGGGAGCGGCCAAGGATCTTCCACAAGTAATTCCTGAAGATCTGGATACCAGGCCCTTCTTGGCCAATCTGGAACAACAAGAATCGCTTGAACCCTTGCTCGTCGAATGATTCCCAGTACCTTTGGAATGAGAGGAAGCGGAGGGAACACATACACCGACTGAAACACCCACGGAGTTACCAGGGCGTCCACTGCACTGGCTTGGGGGTCACTTGACCTGGAACAATACCTCGGAAGCTTCTTGTTGAGGCGAGATGCCATCATGTCGATCGCGGAATTCCCCAATGCTTCGTCACTTCTGCAAATACCTCTTGGTGAAGAGCCCACTCTCCCGGATGGAGATCGTGTCTGCTGAGGAAGTCTGCTTCCCAGTTGTACACTCCTGGAAGGAAGACTGCTGACAGAGTGCTCACGTGCTGTTCCGCCCAGCGAAGTATTCTTGTGGCCTCTGCCATAGCCGCCCTGCTCCTTGTTCCGCCTTGATGGTTTATATGCGCCACCGCTGTTATGTTGTCCGACTGTATCAGGACAGGCCAACCTTGAAGAAGGCTTCTTGCTTGTAGCAGGCCGTTGTAAATAGCTCTTAACTCGAGAACATTTATGTGGAGACAAGATTCCTAGAGCGACCATTTCCCCTGGAAATTTCTTCCTTGGGTGACTGCGCCCCAGCCTCGGAGACTTGCATCTGTTGTCAACAGGACCCAATCCAGGATATCGAATCGGCGCCCTCCTAGGAGGTGAGAACTTTGTAGCCACCACAGGAGAGAAATCCTGGCCCTGGGAGATAGACTTATCTTCCGGTGCATGTGCAGGTGAGATCCGGACCATTTGGTCAGCAGATCCCTCTGAAACACCCGGGCATGAAACCTGCCAAACGGAATGGCTTCGTACGCCGCAACCATTTTCCCCAGCACCCGAGTACATTGATGAATCGACACACTTGTCGGCCTCAGAAGCTCCCTGACCATCGTCTGCAGTTCCAGAGCTTTGTCTTCCGGAAGAAACACTCTCCGTAAGCCCGTGTCCAGAATCATGGGCAGAAAGGGCAGCCGAGTGGTCAGAATCAACTGAGACTGTGGCAAATTTAGCAGCCAACCATGTTGTCACAGAACCGACAGAGACAAATTCACATTTCTCAGCAACCGTTCCTTGGACCTCGCCTTTATCAGGAGATCGTCCAAGTACGGGATAATTGTAACCCCTTGCTTGCGAAGGAGAACCATCATTTCTGCCATGACTTTGGTGAAAATCCTCGGGGTCGTGGAATGCCCAAACGGCAACATCTGAAAATGGAAATGAGAATCCTGTATCGCAAACCTGAGGAAAGCTTGATGCGGAGGATATATCGGGACGTGTAAGTATGCATCCTGTATGTTGACTGACGCCATAAAATCCCCCCCTTCTAGGCTGGAAATCACAGCTCGAAGAGATTCCATCTTGAACTTGAAAACTTTCAAGTATGGATTGAGGGATTTTAGGTTCAGAATCGGTCTGACCGAACCATCCGGTTTCGGTACCACAAAGAGGCTCGAGTAGAACCCCTCCCCCCGTTGGGACGGGGGGACGGGAACAATGACCCTCTGTTGACACAGCTTTTGTATTGCTGCCTTCACCACCTCCCTGTCCGGAAGAGACATTGGTAAGGCCGAAATGAAAAACAGGTGAGGGGGCACCTCCTGAAACTCCAGCTTGTATCCCTGAGATACTATATCTAGGACCCAAGGATCCAGGCCTGATTGAACCCAGACCTGACTGAAGATCCGCAGACGGCCCCCCACCGGTCCAGACTCCCCCAGGGAAGCCCCAGCGTCATGCGGTGGACTTGGTAGAGGCAGGAGAGGACTTTTGGTCCTGGGCGCCTGACACTGCAGACGACTTTCTTCCCCTTCCTCTACCCTTTGAAGTGAGGAAGGACGAACCTTTTAAACGCTTGTATTTATTTGGACAAAAGGACTGCATCTGCTGATGTGGTGCCTTTTTCTGTTGTGTGGTAACATAAGGAAAAAAAGACGACTTACCCGCAGTCGCGGTAGACACCAGGTCAGCCAAGCCGTCACCAAACAAGACATTACCTTTGAAGGGGAGAGCTTCCATAGCTCTCTTGGAGTCGGCATCAGCATTCCATTGATGGATCCACAGCACCCTCCTGGCCGAGATCGCCATGGCATTGGCTCTCGATCCCAAGAGACCAACATCCCTCTCCGCATCCTTCAGGTAATCTGCAGCGTCCTTGATATAACCAAGAGTCAAAAGAACATTATCTTTATCAAGGGTATCCATATCAGCAGCTAAATTCTCAGGCCATTTAGCAATAGCACTACTCACCCATACCGACGCCACAGCAGGTCTGAGCAATGCACCCGCATTAGCAAAAATGGCCTTCAGAGATGTCTCCAGCTTGCGATCCGCCGGATCCTTGAGAGCTGCCGTATCAGGGGACGGAAGCGCCACCTTCTTAGACAAACGGGATAGAGCCTTGTCGACATTTGGAGACGACTCCCATTTTTCCCTGTCATCAGAGGGGAAAGGATACGCCATGTAAATTCTCTTGGGAATCTGCCACCTCTTGTCCGGCGACTCCCAAGCCTTTTCACAAAGAGTATTCATTTCATGAGAGGGGGGAAACTTCACCTCAGGTTTTTTCCCTTTGAACAAACAAATCCTTGTTTCCTGCACCGCAGGTTCGTCAGAAATATGTAAAACATCTTTTATAGCCACAATCATGTACTGAATACTCTTAACTAACCGTGAGTGTAAAGCAGCCTCAGTGAAGTCGACATCGGAATCAGAATCCGTGTCGGTATCCGTATCTACCAACTGGATAAACGGCCGCTTTTGCGTCCCTGATGGGGTCTGCACCTGAGACAAAGCATCCTCCATGGATTTCCTTCATACCTGAGTCTGAGACTCCGATTTATCTAACCTTTTAGACAAAGAGGCCACATTTGTATTAAGTGTACTTAACATTGTAAGTAAATCAGGTGTCGGCTGCGCCGACAGAGCCAACTCCAGACCCGCATCTGCTCCCCCAGCAACCTCCTCCGGGGAATAACACTCAGCTAGGGGACAGACCCAGAGGGAAGCCTGGATAGAGAAACACAGAGGGAGTATGCCAGCGCTGCTAGAAATAATAATTATGCACCAATAACTGTGCCCCCCCCCCCCCCCCCCCCCCCCCCCCGATTAGCTCCCTGTTACTTGTAGTGGAGCTTGGAGGTACCGGGCCAGCAGCGTGGATGAGAGAAAATGGCGCTGGTGAGCTGTGCGGCTAAGCCCCGCCCCTTCCCGGCGCGCTTCCGCCCGCTAAAATGTAAAAATGAAAATGCTGGCGGGGGTACGAAAAACGGTGTCGAGGCAGCGAAAAGCCTTCTGCCAGCTTCCCAGACCCAGTAACATGCTGCCCAAGGCGCCCCCCCCCCCCAGCGCCCAGCACCCTGTGAGTGCCATTGGTGAAGCGTGTGGGAGCATGGAGCGCAGCGCTACCGCTGCGCTGTACCTCGTTACTGAAGTCTTCTGCCGTCACTGAAGTCTTCTGCCTACTGCATACTCACCCGGCTTCTTTCTTCTGGCTTCTGTGAGGGGGGTGACGGCGCGGCTCCGGGAACAAGCAGCTAGGCGCACCAAGTGATCGAACCCTCTGGAGCTAATGGTGTCCAGTAGCCTAAGAAGCAGAGCCCTTAACTAAGTAGAAGTAGGTCTGACTTCTCTCCCCTCAGTCCCTAGATGCACGGAGCCTGTAGCCAGCAGGTCTCCCTGAAAATAAACTAACAAAAGTCTTTTCTAGAGAAACTCAGGAGAGCTCCCCTAGTGAGTGTCCAGTCAGTCCTGGGCACAAAGTCTAACTGAGGTCTGGGGGAGGGGCATAGAGGGAGGAGCCAGTTCACACCCAGTCAAAGTCTTTTCAGGGTGCCCAAGCTCCTGCGGATCCCGTCTATACCCCATGGTCCTTTTGGAGTCCCCAGCATCCTCTAGGACGTAAGAGAAATCAGGAATTACAATTTAGTGCTATGGATTGTTTAACGGAGGGGTCCCCAAACCAATATCTTGCCTAGGGCTCCATGAGGTCTAAATCTGGCTCTGACTACCACTGTGCCACTGTGGGCATTATGTGTATAAGGGGCACTACTGTGGGCATTGTGTATAAGAGGTACTACTGTGTGGCGTAACGTGAATAAGGGGTACTACTCTGTGTCGTAACGTGAATAAGTGACACTATTATGTGGTGTAATGTGAATAGGGGTATTATGTGAGGTGTAATGTGAATAAGATTGTGCTACAGTGTGGCGTAATTTGAATTGGAGGTACTGTTGTGTGGCCACACACCTTCCTTGTGAAACCACACCCCTTGCTCTTTCCCTTTATGTAAGTATGGGAGGGAGGGCTCAAAGTTATGGTTTGCAGGGGGGCGCTGAACACTCTAGCACCAGCCCTGCATTCAATAAATTATATGTGGCCTGTGCTTGTTATCATCATCAGCAGCAGCAGCTTACAGCTTGCTCCTAGCTTTATTACCCACAAATCCAGTCCCTCCAAACAGGCGATATGTGACTTTCTCCGGCAGGGTCCACAGGTTATCCACAGGATAACAATGGGATATGATGAAGCAACAGCGGATTTGCACCAATCGGTCAAAGCTTTCCGGCCTCCCAGCATGCAACGGGCCCGTCCATATATCTTCGCCTCCTGGCTAAGGCAAATCAGTTTTTTGTTTGGTGCGGCAGGAGCCGGAACATGGTCAGGGGGCTGCTGCTTTTTAGCAGCCCTAAGCTTTCTTATTTTATTTTTATACAGTAGTCTTACTATTTTTTATGAGCAATCTTTCTAAACAGCGTCTTAAACGTACCTTAGAAAGAGTCGCTCCAACAACTCTCCGCCGGGTCGCGACAACGCTTATACACGAGTACAGTGCTGTTTCAGCGGGCGTCTGTGTAGGATATACTAGCAGGTCCAGCAGACGTTACCAGGCTATGGCCACAGCACGGGGAGAAGGTAAGGCATCAGTTCCAATTAGAAGGGGCTGCAACCTTGGGTGCACCAGTGCTAGGCCTTTGGGATCATTGGTTCCAGGAATAGTATGAGGCCACGATCCCTAGGGTTGATGTCAGCAGTGCGGAGTCAGGCGCTCTCCTGGTCGACCCTCCCCCGGTTCATGACCAGTTTCCTCCGAGTCTACCGCCATGAACTGTTTCCCGCTTCCGTCTCAGACGCTGTACACGAAGGGGACCCACAGTCACAGCATAGGCGGATGTGTGACTGGTGCGTCTGTGTTCACTGAGTGTCTGTGTTCACTATAGGTTTCATGGAGCAGCAGTGTACACTAGTAGCGTATGGATCCACTCAGCGTTCACTAACGTATTGATCGGTCCTGGAAGCGAGGTGAGTCTCCCTGTATCCCACTCTACTGAGTACGGGTAATACAGCACTAAGGGGGTCATTCCGAGTTGTTCGCTCGCAAGCTGCTTTTAGCAGCTTTGCACACGCTAAGCCGCCGCCTACTGGGAGTGAATCTTAGCTTCTTAAAATTGCGAACGAAAGATTCGCAATATTGCGATAAGACATCTCTGTGCAGTTTCTGAGTAACTCGAGACTTACTCTGCCAGTGCGATCAGTTCAGTGCTTGTCGTTCCTGGTTTGACGTCACAAACACACCCAGCGTTCGCCCAGACACTCCTCCGTTTCTCCAGCCACTCCCGCGTTTTTCCAGGAAACGGTAGCGTTTTTTCACACACACCCATAAAACGGCCAGTTTCCGCCCAGAAACACCCACTTCCTGTCAATCACATTACGATCACCAGAACGAAGAAAAAAACGTGATTAAAATTTCTAACTGCATAGCAAATTTACTTGGCGCAGTCGCAGTGCGGACATTGCCCATGCGCACTAAGCGGAAAATCGCTGCGATGCGAAGAAATTTACCAAGCGAACAACTCGGAATGACCCCCTAAGTCTCTATCTACCTTTTGAGTATGAATAGTTAGATAAGTGCCTATTGCATATGAGTCTGTATACATTTACTGTTGTTTCTTTCGCAATGCGTCTGAATACGGTAGATCTGTTTAAACATGATTCATTAATATGTACTCCGACATACTTCAAATGTAGTTGATGATGTGCTCATATTGTTTATTATACTAATGTATAACATGTGACTGACTGCTAGTGTGATTGCTGACTTTACTATATTCTGTCAGTTTTGCTCTATTCCGATCCTCAATGCAAAAAGCTTAAAGTGATTATAGTCACAAATTGTGTAGTACATTGTGGAAGTGTTGACTATTTATCATGTCTAAGAGCGGCAAAGGTGAGGAAGAAACACTCACAGCAACATCAACACTCATATCATGTATGTCTTGCAAAGCTGTGTTATTTTCTCAGGATCTGGTTCAGAATAGTTTGTGTGCAAATTGTTTTAGCTTTCACCAGGGTCTCTTGAAAAATACAAGGCAGATTCAGGTACAAATGGATCCACCTTGGGCTATGTTTGCGGATAATTTCAACTCCTATACCTGGGATAGGTTACACGATTAACCCTTACATGCAGCTTCCCACCTGTGGTATATCACTTCCAGCAGAAGCCTCTCAAAAGAAACATGCTGATAAGCCAGTGGTAAGTAAATCTTCATCCTCACAGGCTACACATGGTTCAGATGAGGATTCATCAGAGTCTGCATACGAAAAGGAGGAGGAAGATCTCAGCTCAGTGGATATAGCTGAGTTAATTAACGCAATGAAAGCCTTTCTATCCTTAGAGGTTTCAGCAGAGCCTGTGTTAAAAACTAAGGCACCTGTATTTAAATGTCCCAAAACAGTTAAGACTGAGTTTCCAGAGGGGCGTGGCTTGGCACAGCATGGAGTAGGAGCATAGCTTTTAAGCTCCCGCACAAACTCCTACATTAATCCGTTTTAGCCCGATGCTATCTACATAAAAAGTGACTCTACTTCAGCCCTAACTGCTGGTGCATCGCTGGAACTACCTGCCGGTCCCCTCGGACCAATATAACAGCCGTTTGACGGAAGATACTGCGGGTGCTGTCTCAGAGCTGCTTGCGGCGGCCATCTTGCCAGCGTGGGGCGAGACACCTGCCTGACACTCTGCCCTCCGCTCCCCGGCCGCGTACCTCCTGTTTGCCGCCACGGTGCCTGGACGTCCTACGGCTGTCCCTCCGCTATTCGCTCTCCTGACACAGGGAATCCGCGGCGCTTCCGGGTCGGCGCTCTCCGGGGCCGACGCTGACTCCGGGCTGCGTCCCACGTGCTGCACCTTGGAGAGAGGCCTTCTTCACCGCTGCGGGGAGACACGGCGCGGCCTGCACTCCACAAGCCACCGTAGGAGAACACTACAGGCTAAGCGGCAGATCATCAGCTCCTGTGGCTCACGGCAGGTACACCTTCCCTGCAGTGCTCCCTGCAATATTCTCCTACCTGGAAAATACTCCCCTCTGGAAGCTAGATAGGATATACCACTCCGACATCCACATTTCTATGCATATATCTACCTGCCCATTCCTGCACTAATTCCTTGCCTGGATGGTGCGCATGCTGGGAGTAATACAGGGCACTACACCCCAATTTGCACACGCTTACGCCTCTACACCTCTGCCTAAATACAACGTGCTGACATCTTTATATAAAACACCGACCTCCCTACCCCCCTACCCGCTACACGTGAAAGCTGTGATCATCACATTGATCCTGTGTCTGGGCCACTTGGGAGTGCGCTGCTACGGCTCAATCTCCATATTCCTCCACACTTGTAATCCTACTCTACAAGCCTCCTGTGCAATATACTGGACATTACAATGGGGAAGACAGGTGCAGCCGCGAAATTACAAAAATATGCGAGGGAATCCTCCTCTTCCCAATCCACTTCCAACGCGGCTCGTAACCCTCAATCTCCGCGCTCTGAAGGCGAGGACCCAGCCTTAAACGACTCGACGCACTCCACGCAGCAAATAATACAGGCTATTGCTGCCTCAGAGCAACGAGTCTCTGATAAAATTGAACGTGTCCAGATAGATGTTTCTCTACTCCGTCAGGATCTCCAAAAGATTCGTGAAAGAGTGAGTGAGACTGAGCACCGCATTTCGGACCTGGAGGACACCACCTATCCACTTAAAACTAAGATGGACGATCTTTCCACACAACTATCATCGGCTCACGCTAAGCTATCCGATATAGAAGGCAGACTCCGCCGGAACAATGTCCGCCTGGTTGGGCTACCTGAGAGGGCAGAGGGAACAGCCCCGGAGAAATTCTTTGAAGACTGGCTGATTAAGATGTTTACACGTGAAGCCTTCAGCCCACAATTTGCGGTAGAACGAGCACATCGTCTTCCGTCTCGTCCTCCTCCACCAGGCGCTCCTGCTCGAACGTTCATTGCTCGTCTTCTTCACTTTAAAGACAGAGACACTATACTTCGTCTGGCTCGTCTCCAGGGCCCGCTGATGTTCGACAACCACACGATCTCAATTTTCCCAGACTTTGCCATTGAAGTCCAGAAATCCCGTGCCCAATTCTCTCTTGTCAAACGCAAACTCCGGGATCGGAATATCCAATACTCGATGTTGTTTCCGGCTCGTCTGAGGGTTATATACAACGACTCCACGCACTTTTTCTCAAACCCGAAAGATGTGGAATCCTGGCTGGAACACAGACCTCCAGCTCCTGAATGAACTCGTATTGGTCATATGTAGTTGGCGTGGGTAACTATTATAGCGTAAACCGTATGGTTTCTATTGTCTCTACCCCTATGGGCTGATGCATGTCACTTACTTCTCTGGGGTTTTTCCTTTTTTTAGCATCGGGCCACTACACCTGCTAAGCTCTATGTGCGGGAGTTCCCTGCTGTAGATAGCTTAGGGATCTAGTCCCACAGTTCTGTTCTCCCAGCTGGTTTGTTCTGTACCCAGCTAGTTTAATTTAGTTTTGTTAGGGTATAGGTATGACACTAGGTTGCTTATTGGTCATACAGGGTGGGTGCGGGATGGGATGTTTTATTGTTGTTGTTACTTTCCTTTTCTTTATTCTTTCCTCCCTTTTTTTTTCCTTCTGCAACTGATCATGGTGCTCTAACGCTATGGAAATGTATGGTATTTCAGATGTCACATTTGGAGTATGCTCGGCCTCGGCCTCTCAGTCCTAATCGGGTTTTCCAAGTTAGGGAGTATGGTTTTATTGTGATACGATTCACTGGGTACCCTACCTCACACACTATACTCCTTCCGTCTCCCACGACTTATCTCCTTGTGCCCATTCACAGCGCTCTACGATATGGGATCTAATACAGACGCCACGGGGAGGGACACGATTAGACTGATGGGATGGAATGTCCGTGGTTTAAATGATAAAATTAAACGCTCACTTGTCCTGAAACAACTTCAAAAGTACAGAGTTGACATAGCATGCCTCTCTGAGACTCATCTGTATGGTAGTAGTAAAGTCATGGCCATTAAAAGACCGTGGGTTGGGTGGGCCTACCACTCCACGTTCTCCTCCAGCGCCAGAGGGGTATCGATATTGGTTAAAAAATCGGTAAACTTTCACCTGGAGCATAGCAGCATTGACCCTCAGGGTCGTTATGTGTTTTTACGTGCTGTCATACATCATGCACTGTATCATATCATGGCTATATACATTCCCCCCCCCTATAACAGTGAAGTTCTACGTAAGGCAGCTGACTTTATAGCCCAATCCCCTGACACACCGGTTATTAGTGTGGGTGACTTCAACAACGTCATGGACTTGTCTATAGACCGCTGGCGGGAGTCTCGCGACTCCACCTCCCTCCCCCCTGCCCCGACCCCTTTTGCAAGAATTGTTGCTGAGCTTGGCTGGATGGATATCTGGAGAGTGCGAAACCCTACTATAGCGCACTATTCCTGTCACTCCGCTACCCATAACACACTGTCACGGATAGACTTGTGCCTTATTTCCCCGACATTATCGCCTAGAATTTCTGAACTAACATATTTGTCCAGGGGTATATCGGACCACTCACCGGTTTTACTAAAGCTGTCTATGACGCACGATAGGGGCAGCAGTCAGTGGAAACTGCACCCATTTTGGTTGAATTTAATGGGAGAGGGCTCCGACCTTCTCTCGGACTGGAAAGTCTTCCTTGATTGCAACCCCCCAGACTCCTCCCCCACTGTCCGACATGATGCATACAAAGCATATATTAGAGGTACCTTTATTAAAAGAATAGCCGGCATCAAGTCGTTTAACAGGAGGGAGGAAGCGAGACTCGAACAGGCCTGCCGTGATTTGGAATCTGTATACATAGAATCACATTCCCGGTCAGATCGGGAGGCGTGGCTGCACGCACAGGGAGAGTGGGCCGATTACCTCTTTGATAAATCCAAGCGTAGGCTGCTGTTCTCCAGTCACAGGCAGTACTTTCAGGCGGAACTGGGGGGCAGTTGCCTGGCTTTCCTGGCCAGGGATGAAACCCATTCTCGCACTGTTCAGTGTATAGCCGATGGGGATGGCAGTCTCTGCTACTCGGGGAAAGACATAGCAGGGGTATTTAAAAATTTTTATTCCAAACTATACTCGTCAGGAGTCTCCCACACCGACGAGCAACTGCACTCCTACCTCTCGCGGGTGAATTTGCCCAATTTATCGCGGGAGGCGCTTGAAGCACTTGAGGCTCCTTTCACCCTGGAGGAGGTGGAGTGCGCTGTGTCGTCACTCCCTTCTTCCAAGGCACCTGGTGGGGATGGCCTCCCAGTGGAGATATATAAAAAATTTAACTCCCACTTCAGTCCTTATTTATTAGATTTATTTAATACCTTGTTTGAAATTGGTGAACTTCCCCCGTCCATGTCTGAAGCCACTATTATAGTGCTGCCCAAACCGGGGAAGGATCCCAAGGCTCCCGATTCCTACCGCCCTATTTCACTACTGTCCACAGATGTTAAAATTCTTGCAAAGATGCTTGCCATCCGTCTGAACGCGGTCATCGGGTCTATTATACATCAGGACCAGACGGGCTTCATGCCGGGAAGGTCCACTATGCAAAACCTGCGGAAGCTGTTCTATCACCTGCAGGGGGATGGCTTGCTGGGTTCGGGGGCAGTGGTGGTGTCTCTCGACGCCGCCAAGGCCTTCGACTCGGTTGAGTGGTCCTACCTTTGGCAGGTATTACACGGGTTTGGCCTGGGCCCTGTGTTCATCGGGTGGGTTCGATTACTGTACTCCTCTCCAGCAGCCCGTGTCTCTGTTAATGGGTATACCTCGTCCTCATTCTCTTTGGCCAGGGGCACACGACAGGGTTGCCCGTTGTCCCCGGCCCTGTTTGCATTGGCTATAGAACCACTGGCTTGTATGATAAGGGACAACCCGAATATTCAGGGACTGGCAGCCGGCTCCACGGTGGATAAGATTTCACTGTATGCCGACGATATGTTGCTGTTCCTTAAGGACCCAGATGCCTCACTCCGGGCTATGCTTCACACAATTAATGAATTTGGGGAATACTCTGGCTTATGTATAAACTGGGACAAATCCTTTATTTTTCCCATTTCAGGACATATCCCGGAGGGGATATGCATGTCACACTCACTGCAATGGACTCTGAAATTTAAATACTTGGGTGTTTGGGTCACGGGGCCAGCATCAGAATATGCCAAGTGGAACATAGACCCTATCACAGCCCTTTTTAAAAGTAAGATCCACACATGGAAGGCACTACCACTGACAGTATTGGGACGCATCAATCTCTTTAAGATGTCCATCCAGCCTAAGTACCTATATGTCCTGCAACACTCCCCCATCTACCTCCCTAAAAAAATATTTGCTAACATTGACAGTCTCATATCTTCCTTTATCTGGGGTCATAAACCGGCGAGGATAGCTATAAAAAAACTTTGTAGGACCAAACTCACTGGGGGGGCGAGCCTGCCTAATCTCAGGCTGTATTATCTGGCAGCACAGCTGGTGCACCTCTCCGGCTGGATCACAGGAGTGGGTGGCTCGACCCTACAGGGATATTTGACAGACTGGGTTGGACCCCCCTTCACCCCCTTCCTTTTCTTGCTTTCGGGAATGTCAGTGACGGGTCTTCCTCCTATCCTGCGACAGGCTCTGTTGGTCTGGAAACAAGTACACAACCTCTATGACTGGACCGACCTAGAAACAGATTCACCCTTATGGTTTAATAGTTCGTATATGGAACTTCAGAAGCTGTCAACAGACAATATTTGGATAAAAAGTGGGGTGACCTCCCTAGGGCAATTATATGTGGATGGTTATCTTAAATCATTTGCGCAACTGCAGGCTGAATTCGAGCTCCCAAACACAGCCCTATTTAGATACTTCCAACTAAGACACGCCATACAGACCCAGTTCAAAACGGCCCCTTCCATCTCCCCTTCTCCAGTTAAACTTATGCTGCAACGCTTACCCTCCACAGGTAAAATTTCAACAATATATGCCTCACTAAACAATAGAACCCTACCTGCCTCTTTAGATCCGCTTAGGCTGAGCTGGGAAGATGATATAGGCCCCCTGTCAGACGAACAATGGCTACAAATACTGGGCTCCGCCAGGTCTACCACTCCTTGCATTAGATATCAACAGGTGCATCTCTTTATCCTACACAGGGTTTATCGAACCCCTCTACTTCTCCAACGAGCTGGTTTAAGACCTGACACTTTATGCCCCAAATGTCGGATGGCAGATGCTGGTTTTTGGCATCTGTTATGGAATTGTCCGAAAGTCTATGAATTTTGGACTTGGGTTTGGTCTGACATATTAACTACTGACCCATCTCTTCCCCAAATTAATCCCAGAACCTGCCTCTTCGGGGTGGACCTGGAAGAAACCCATTCATTGCTCACATATCAGTATGTCCTGTGTCTGATCACGCTTGCCAAGGTTATCATTGCACGCTCCTGGTTTGCAGAGACCCCTCCCAGAGTAACGGAGTGGAGAGCCCTGGTAACCTTGGTCATAGGGCATGAAAGGCTAATGTACTTATCCCGCAACTCTGTGTCCAAGTTTCACCGTAAGTGGGATAGATGGACTTTGGTGCGGCCGAGTGCGGAATTGACGTAGCCCGGTGATAGGCAGATACTGTAGACACACACAACCCTATACTTGTAATTGTGACCTCCCCTTTACTCACGTATACTAAGCAAGTAGCGACGACAATGTCTTAATGACCGGTCCGAGCGCTCCGAGCACAACCCTCTCATTTCAAGCACCACAAGCCTTATGTTTTAATTTACAATGTAAATCAATGTAATACCTACTGATCAGCACAATGCATTGTATTGTAAATTGTATGTTTTGAACTGTTGCCTTCTTCCTTTTCTTTTCTTTACTGCTTTTCTCTCTTTTACCACACTTATGTAACCAAATGAAAAAATTTTCAATAAAAAATTTACTTGATTAAAAAAAAAAAAAAAAAAGACTGAGTTTCCAGGGTCAGAGCAGCTGACAGAAATCATGGAAGAGGCTTGGGCTACACCTAATAAGAAGTTTAGAATTCCTAAGAAATGGAATTCTAATTATCCTCTTCCAGCTGGGATTGTTTAAAAAGGGAGGTGGCTCCTAAAGTAGATATGCATGTGATTCGATTAGTGCGAAAATCTACATTACCTTTGCCTTCAACATCATTAAATGATGTCATGAATGGGAGAGTGGATGGTTTTCTAAAAACCATTTTTTCCCTGTCTGGGGCAGTCATAAGGCCAGCCATGGCTTCAGCTTGGATGGCAAAGGCAGTGGCTGCCTGGGCTGATGCACTGGAGGGGGATTTTTCAATAGCATCTCGAGAGCAAAAATCCCATGTAGCACATATAAAACAGGCTGCAATGTACTTGGAAGAAGCAGCATTGGATATGGGTACTATTGCCTCCAGGGCATCAGCTTCAACAATAGCTGCTCGCAGAGCAGCTTGGCTACGTACGTGGAAAGCTGATTCAGAATCTAAGAAGGTTTTGGAATCTTTGCCCTTTTCTGGAGATATTCTTTTTGGTAAAGAATTGACAGATATTTTGGAGTCAGAAGCAGACTCCAAGAAGGTCAAGTTTCCTTCCACATACAATTTCAAACCTAAAGTTCCGGCTTTTCGGTCCTTTCGGTCTCAAGGAAAATCTAAAGGTAAAAGTGATAGCAGGCAGTCCCAATACAACAAGTTTTTTAGGACAAAAAAGGCATTGGGCTACCAGAGCACCGGTTGGTAAAACAGGTAATAATCCATCAGCATGATGGTGGGGGCCTCCACCTGGGGGATCCCAGGGTGGAGGGCCGACTTCAGTTTGCACAGATCTGGCAGCAGTCTACAACAGATGCCTGGGTGCAGGAAGCGATATCTCTAGGTTATGCTTTTGCCTTCAAGAAGTACCCTCCTCGAAGGTTTTTTTGTGCCAGCCCGTCTCGGGTAGAGACGAAGGCCAGGGCTTTGCAAGACGCAGTTCAGAAATTGCTTTAGTCAAGAGTAGGCATTCCAGTTCCTCCTGCACAATGAGGACAGGGTTTTTACTCCAACCTGTTTTTTAGTTCAGAAGCCAAATGGGTCATTTCGGCCCATTCTCAATCTCAAGGTGCTGAACAAATACATTTGATGGTGTCAACATTCGACATGGTGGAGTATACACAATTCTACTCGAGGCCTCTGCAGCGTGTGATTCTTGCCAAATGGAATGGGTTGCATCAGACGATAAAGACACAGACTATGGTTCTTACGATAGAAGTAAGGAGGTCATTAGCCTGGTGGCTACAGACATCCCATCTGGACAAGGGGAGACCCTTTTGGATATCAGATTGGGAAATTCTGATGACAGATGCCAGACTCAAGGGCTGGGGAGCAGTGTCAGGAAGGTTTTGTTTCCAGGGGAAATGGACCAAGGAAGAAGGTTACCTGCCAATAAACATATTGGAACTTCGGGCCATATACATGGCACTGATTCAGGCAAAGGACATTCTTCAGGGAAAGCCGGTCCAGATCCGCTCGGACAATGCGACGGCAGTAGCGTACCTCAACCATCAGAGAGAAACTCGTAGCCAAATAAGTCACACACTAAGTGGGCAGAACTTCATCATCCAGCCTTGTCCGCAGTGTTCATTCCGGGAGTTCTAAACTGGGAAGCGGACTTTCTCAGTCGACACGCCATTCAGGCAAGCGAATGGGCACTACACCCGGAGGTCTTCCAGGCTCTAGTAGACAAGTGGGGGTTGCCAGAGATAGATCTCATGGCGTCCCATCTGAACAACAAAGTGCTCGCACATGGGTCAAGAACAAAGGATCCCAGAGAGATCTTTGTGGATGCCCTGTCGGTGAGATGGGACTTTCATCTGGCTTATGTGTTTCCTCCAATCACCCTATTACCCAGGGTGGTGAGAAAGATAAAGCAAGAGAAATGTGCTGTGATACCAATAGCTGCGGCTTGGCCCAGAAGGCATTGGTACACAGATCTGCAGAGAATGTCGATGGATGCTCCACTTCTGCTCCCTCAACGTCCAGATCTACTGATACAGGGTCCTTGTTGTCGCAGACATCTGGATCGACTGTCTTCAACAGCGTGGCTCTTTAAACCTCTATCCTGAAGTCAAGAGGATTCTAACAACAGGTAATTCAAACTATGCTCAGAGCAAGGAAACCTTCCTCAGCTCGCATTTATCACCGAATATGGCAAACCTATATTCATTGGTGCAGTGAACGGAAAATGGACCCTAAGCCTTTCAGAGTTTCCAGGGAATTAGCATTCCTTCAGGCAGGAATGGATAAAGGTTTAAAGGTGGCTTCCTTGAGAGTGCAAGTGTCAGCATTGACTGTATGATTCCAAAAGAAAATTTCCAACTTACAGGATGTGCGTACTTTTTTCCAGGGAATGCTGCGCATTCAACCTCCTTTTGTTCCTCCTACAGTGCCTTGGGACTTAAGTCTGGTCCTGAAAGCCCTTCAAGTTGCCCCATTTGAACCACTTAATAAAGTGGATATTAAATGGTTGTCAGCTAAAGTTCTCTTTTTATTGGCCATGGCGTCAGCTAGAAGAGTATCAGATTTAGGGGCTGTATCATGTAGTTCCCCATTTCTGATTTTTTTATCCAGATAAAGCAGGTCTAAGAACTAGATCTGGGTATCTTCCGAAGGTGGTGTTTAAATTCCACCTTAATGAAGAAATTGTAGTCCCGGCTTTCCAGTTACTGGGCTTTTCTGCGGAAGATGCATCGCTGGACGTGGTCCGTGCATTAACGATCTACGTGGATCGTACCAGTGCCATCAGAAAGATTCTCTCTTCATTCTCTATGGATTTCACAAGAGAGGATGGCCTGCTGATAAGCAGACACTGGCAAGATGGCTTCGGATGACGATTTCAGAAGCATATTCTCAAGCTGATCTCCCTGTTCCGGCTAACGTTTCTACTCGTAAGGTACAGTAGGTCCATCATGGGCAGTACAACGTGGTGCTTCAGCAGAACAGATATGTAAGACAGCCACATGGTCTTCCAGTAACACATTCATTAGACATTATGCCATGGATACCTTTCCCTCTCATGACGCTTAATTCGGGCGAAGGATTCTCCTGTCCAATCAAGCACTTCCCCACCACTAAATTGCTTTGGGAAATCCCATTGTTATCCTGTGGATAACCTGTGGATCATGCCGGAGAAATATACTTTATGGTAAGAACTTACCGTTGATAACGGTATTTCTCCTAAGTCCACAGGAATCCCACCCTGACGCACCTGATTTGAGGATCCTTTTACTCACTAACCTCTTCTTTCTTGTACGGAAGGGTGTGCATGTGTGTTCTTATTGCCTGATTAGGGCTATCTATGATGCTCCTGTCTTGAGCTTTGGAATACAACTGATTTGCCTGAGCTAGGAGGCGGGGATATATGGACGGACCCGTTGCATACTGGGAAGCCGCAAAGCTTTGACCAATTGGTGCAAATCCGCTATCGCTTCATCACATTCCATTGTTATCCTGTGGATCCTGTGAACTTAGGAAAAATACCGTTCTTACCATAACGTATATTTCTGCCTGCCATCATGGGTGCAATTCTATCAACTCCCCCATAACACGCCCTTACTGTACTTTTTCTCAAATCTGCATGGCTCCCTCCAACCTTTGACCTGGCTCCCTGGTTATAGGAAGTTGAAAGTGCCAGTTACCTGAAAAAAACTGATGCGCATGGCAAAAAGTTACTTGTGTGCACTAATAAAAAAAAGCAAGCTGAGGTTTAAAAAAAAAATCGTAGCTTGCATTTAATCTAAGTCTGAATGAGATCCAAATGGTTTGTCACATGATCCAGAATCCCCTTTCATAAATCCAACTCGACCTTTGTGTAGTATTTAAGCCTATAGTACTTCCTTTGTAATTCATTCTACCCTAATTCCTCCACAACTCAGTACATTGTCAACCACTTCAAAGGCAATATTGATGCAATCTAAAATATTATTTCCTCATACATACTCTTGAGCCACTCTGCAACTCTACCTTTCCTCTTTTATTCCTGTAACAAGGGAGAACACTGCCAAGCTCAAGCTACTTTTTAACTTTGTTTCATACAATCACCTTTTGTATACTTTGAGCAGGTTCCTCTTTTATATTTTACATTCAAAATTTTAAGCTTAATATCATGGTTATCATGCTAAACCTTATTTTCCCAGCCAGGGTTAATGTGTGTTTGGAAAGGGAGGCGATCACGAGACCGCCTGTCTGGATCCCGGCAGTCACAATGCCGACGGCGGAATCCCGACACGTAGTCTCATACCGATGCCGGAATACTGGCGCCACAGGCTTTTCTCCCTCTATGGAATTATATTCACCCCCTGCCTGCGGGGGAGGATCATCATCTCTGCCATTACCTTGGTGAACACCCTCGTGCTGTGGCGAGGCCGAACGGCAGTGCCTGGAACTGATAGTGACAGTCCAACAGCGCAAATCTGAGATAAGCCTGGTGTGGCGGCCAAATCAGAATGTGGAGGTATGCAAACTTGATGTCCAATGATACCAGAAAACTCTCTCTCCTCCAGCCCTGAGATCACCGCTCTCAGAGACTCCATTTTTAACCTGAATTCCCTTAGATAAGGGTTTAGCAACTTCAGGTTCAAAATTGGCCTGACCGAACCATTTGGTTTCGGTACCACAAAGAGGTTTGAATAGTAACCCTGGTTAACCAGATGAGGTGGAACTGGAACAATTACATCTGCCCTTTCCAATTTGTGAATGCTTCCTGAGCTGGCAGACCTGATTTGAAGAACCTGTTGAGTGGGAGCTCTTGAAACTCCAGTTTGTACCCCTGGGACACAATATCCTGTACCCAGGGATCCAGACCGGACGACACCCAGACGTGACTGAAACGTCTGAGCCTCGCACCCACCTGCCCGTTCTCTAGGCAGTGAGGTCCACCGTCATGCTGAGGATTTTGAGGACACAGAGGCAGGTTTCAGGTCTTGGGAACCTGCAGGTGCTGTTTTTTTGGGTTTAGCTCGGCCACCCCTGAAGAACGTGGTAGGAGTCCTGGACTTTTTAGCTTTTGCAAACCAAAAGGACTGCACCGAAGACGTAGAAAAGGGTTTCTTCGTCGTCTGAGAAGCTGAGGGAAGAAAGGTAGACTTACCAGCTGTTGCCGTGGAGATCCACGCATCCAATGCTTCCCCAAAAAGAGCCTGACCTGTGAAGGGTAGGTTCTCCACACTTCTCCTGGATTCTGCGTCTGCAGACTATTGGTGTAGCCAGAGTCCCCTGCGTGCTGAGACAGCGATGGACGATGTCCTCGCAGTCAGATTACCCAGGTCCTTCATGGCCTCCACCATGAAACCTGCAGAATCCTGTATGTTACGTTAAAACAATTCAATGTCACTTCTATCCACAGAATCTAAGTCCTCTAGTAATGTGCCTGACCACTTTACTATGGCTTTAGAAATCCATGCACAGGCAATAGTGGGCCTTAACGCCACTCCTGAAGCAGTGTATATGGATTTGAGCGTAGTTTCAATCTTGCGGTCTGCCGGTTCTTTCAAAGCGGTAGACCCCGGGACAGGTAAAACCACCTTTTAAGACAGTCTAGATACAGAAGCGTCTACTATAGGCCGGTTTTCCCACTTTTTCCTATGATCCTCAGGGAAAGGAAAAGCCACAAGAACCCTCTTTGGGATCTGGAATTTTTTCTCTGGATTTTCCAAATAATGCGTTTAATTCCTTAGACGCAGGAAAGGTCAGGGAAGCTTTCTTATTTTCTGTAAAGTAAGCCTCCTCTACATGTTCAGGTGGTTTGTCAGTAATGTGTAACACATCCCTAATAGCCTCAATCATGAGTTGCACCCCTCTTCCCAGGGAAGCCTCACCCCCCCCCCCCCCGCAAATCCGCATCACCCTCTACCGTGTCAGAGTCGGTGACCGTGTACACCTGCAAAATCTGAGCAAGCGCATGTTTCTTTGACGCACCAGGGGATTTGAGGTAGTGGGGACAGAACCAGACAAAACCTCCACAAATTGTTTTAAAATCAGTGATTCAGTATCATAATGTGCAATCCTAGTAGAAATCTGGGATATCATTCCTTTAATAGAAGCTACCCATTGGGGGTATTACATTCCTGAGTACATGGAATGGATTCCTCTGGAGAAGATACATATTCTGCCGCACAAGACACAGAGTCCTTTGACATGGTTATGTGATAACATGCATACACACACACACACACACACACACACACACACACACACACACACACACACACACACGCGAAAATGTCAGACACAGTTTCCATCAAGTACCTTCAGAGAAACACAGTGATTGGAGCCAGCACACACAGCGCCCCAATAGACAGTTACAGAGTAATTGCCTGGCGCTGACTGTGTACCTTAATAGATTACACAGTAATTTACAGCCTCCCCCCCCCTCTACAACCCACTGGTACTGCACAGGATAGCTGGAGTCCTGTGGAGGGCAGCGCTCCCTGTCAGCGTCTCTTAGTGATGAACTGCAGGAAGAAAATGGCGCTGGTGAGCTGCTGGGGCTGCTCTGAGGAAAAGCTCTGCCCCCAAACATGGCACGGCTTCCTGCACTTTACAGGATTATACTGGCCTGAGGTAATGCATTCTAGCAGTAGAACTAACGTCCCTGAGAGGAGAGGTAACAATTTTTTTTTAGGGTATATGCGCTGGCCCAGGGCGCCCCTCACAGCGCTGCACCTGATGTACCGCTGAGCCGTCCAGAGCGTAGTGTCAGTACTGCACTCCCACCCTGATGCCCCCATTTACACCAACTCCCCGCTTGTCGAGGTTATCGGTGACACTCACCACTGTGATCTTCTGGCTCTGTTATGGGGTGGCGGCAAGCTGCGGGAGTGAGCGGTCGCCTCGGGGGCTAACGATCATCACCCTCAGGAGCTCAGTGTCCTGTCAGCGGAGATAGTGGCCATTAACCTCTGAGGGTTGGACACTACTCCCCCCCTAAGCCCCACGAAGCAGGGAGGCTGTTGCCAGCAGCTTCCCTGTGCCTAACATCTTTAAAAAAAAAAAGAAAACTAGAAAAGCTCTAAGAGCCCTTCTAGCTGTGACCATGTAATTTGTCATTGAATGGGAGCAGTATTTGGAAGGCATGATGTTTCTTGTAGTGCCAATGGGAGATCCTGGGGGTGGCTCCCAGATAAGTTAGCTCTCTGTCTGGATGTGTTTTAGTAATAGCCTTTATCATGAGGCCTACTGTGACAAATTAATTGGCCCTATGTGGGCACTGCTATTATGCAGTGTTAGGCCTGCTGATATCGGAGAAGCCGTGAAGTGGCTCAGCAGCTAAACATGTGTTTACAAACATGTGTGACTAATTCTCTGAATTTCTATTACCAGATAGGTTCAGGTATGGCATTGGTTACAGGTAATTTTTCGTGTGCTGAAGGGAAATTTAGGGGTGGAGATTTGCACCCCCCCCCCCTCTCTCTCTGTCTGTTGTTTGTCTGTGACCCCTCCCACTTTCCAGCACCTGATACATAATTATCTCCAGGAATGACCGAGCAACTACCATTGTTTGTCTGCTTAAGTCCTGGGCTACTCAGAAACTGCACAAATTTTTTTTGTAGTGCTCGGCAGCACATGCGATCGCACACTTGCAAAGCAAACATACACTCCCCTATTGGCGGCGACTATCTGATCGCAGCGCTGCAAAAATTAGCTAGCGAGCGATCAGGTCTGAATGACCAGCCAACCAGTTCCTGTAATTTTTCAAACACAGCCTGTAACATGTCAGTTAGGAGCTGGTCGGTACTTTAACTCTGTCTACTTTATCTCTCCTCAAGTCTTAGTACATGGACCCCTTGGCATTCCAATTGTTAAGCGCAACAGAATTTGCTGCGCTACATAAGAAACTGTTAATAAATATTAAATCTCTGTGAATCCAAAAGAAATGAGGGTGGGGTATTTCTTACATGAAGGTTAAGGGGGGTACACACTGAGCGATAATCTAAGCAATCTGACTAGATTGCTTAGATTTTCAGCAAGATCGCTCCGTGTGTAGCCCTAACAGTGATAGTGATGCGCAGACCCTCGCATCGCTATCGCTGCTGCTAGATTGGCCAATCTGCTGCTAGATTGGCTAATCTAGCGGGTCGCTCACTTCACCTGCTGGGTGAAATGAGCGGCCCCCCCCGTCTCCCCCCGCACGCTCAGCACAGATCGCACTGTGCTGAGCGGCAGGAGAGAAGTGTGCTGAGTGGTTCGCTCAGCACACATCTCTCCTGCATCGGCCTGTCTATATGGGCCTTTATACATATTTTTAAGCTTGTTTACAGCTCATTATTCACCCGCCTAAGGAAATAAGTGACTCAGTTGTCCCTGAACATAATATACAGTAAAGAACTATTGTGATATTTTAGGAACTTCCACGAAATAAAAGCTGGAACCAGTCCCAGAAATTTAACTAAAATTAAATAATAAACCTATTTACATGTGTACTGAAAGTGATTCCCATGAATATTGAAAAAGTAGCTCTATGATATGGTTGAGTATCCCTTTTCCAAAATGCTTGGGACCAGAAGTATTTTGGATATCGTATTTTTCCGTATTTTGGAATAATTGCATACCATAATGAGATATCATGGCGATGGGACCCAAGTCTAAGCACAGAATGCATTTATGTTTCATATACACCTTATACACACAGCCTGAAGGTAATTTGAGCCAATATTTTTAATAACTTTGTGTATTAAACAAAGTTTGTGTACATTGAGCCATCAGAAAACAAAGGTTTCACTATCTCACTCTCACTCAAAAAATTCCGTATTTCGGAATACTGTAATCCGTATTTTGGAATATTTGGAAATTATTTGAATGAAAAATAAATAAATATATAAATAAGAAACATTGTCTTTTTTTTCAGTCATGTACCAAAAGATCTAGGCAGTTTATGTAAGAAAAGACAGGCCTGCACGTACATAATTATCATAATAGCGACTATCAACTTGAACTGGAAAAAACTCTTCCTGAGCAATGGCAATTGATCAAATTCCAGTGTCAGTGACACCGACTTTACTATTTACAGATAACTTTTTCTTCTAATTATAATCAAATACTTATTTACTTGGCCTTTCAGTAGAAGCAGACTCTGATTTAGAGCTTGGACACAGCAAATAAAAGCAGTAATTTGCAGATTGGCAGAACCATGTTGCACTACTTGCAGGGCAGATTTAACTGCAATTAATTAATATACGTTAGTGAAGGGACTTGCAAAGAATTGACAACAGGCTGTAAGCTTAAAGGTTTAAATCAAAATATGCCAAAGCCTCTCTATTTTATTTGCTACATACAGTGCACACAGATTTGCAGTATATTATTGTTCAGGCAATATTGTAGCAAAAGCCTTTTTGTTTTGTATACAGATATGGCATTAATACTGCCATGCAGCTGGTGCCATGTATAATATGGGTATAAATGAGCATGGGCATATTTCTTTTCTGTTTCAAAATATTGCCTAGTGCTAACATGGCTGCTTTCAATCAAGATCTCACAATGGCACATCCACAGTAAATCCATCCAAATTAGTCCACACAAGTCCACATAATAAGAAAAAGAATCTTACTCTTTAAATAGGATCTCTTCTTTAAGAGATCCATTCTATCCATCATCATATGATCCTTCCCAAAAGAACAGAATGTCATCAACGTAATGGTGCCAGGTCACCAACAGTTATGACATTCTGTTCTTTTGGGAATGACCAGGTGAAGATCTAGAAATATTCTGCAAGCATCTCAATGAGAACCATTCAAATATTAAATTAAGTTTTGAAAAAAAGCAAGGAGAAGATACATTTCTTTAACCTTAAGATCTATGTAGAGGCAGATAAATTGGAAGCAAAGTGTTATACCCAAACCAACAGACACAAATAATTATATATCAATTACTAGTGAACACCACAGACATTAACTTAATAGCATCCCTAGCAGTCAATTCTTGAGGTTAAAACGCAACTGCAGCAGAGAAAGTGAATGTGAACAACAAATGATCACCATGGAACTGAGGTTCAGAAGACAAGGATATAAAATGGAGAAATTGAAAGTTATTAAAGAAGAAGTACTCAAGATGGAAAGAATGGATCACCTAGAGTATGACGAACAAAGAAGAAGGAATAAAGAAGGATTACCAAGTGTCCTTCATTGCAGAATATACACCTGATTATAAGGGAATAGAATCAATCATTAAAAATTTTTCACTGCCACCTGTTATTGAAAGATCAAATGCTGAAAGATATCATTCCAGAAAACCTACATTTATTTACAGGAAGGCCAGTAGTTTAAAGGATAGGCTCACCAAAAGTGCGCTACCAGGAAATAATATACATCCAATACACACAAAAGGATTGCACAGATGTGGGAGTTGTCAGGGGTCCAGAGAAGTTCAACCTACCACTACCAAATACTGTACCTGGACTTTACACTGAACAATGAAAAATATGACTTGGGTCAATGCAACACTTGCCACACCACCAACATGGTCTATTTGGTGGAATGTAGCTGCAACTTGATATACATTAGGAGAACAAGTAGAGCATTGAAAACTCGCTTGAGTGAACATCTACAAAATATCAAAAAGGCACTAACCACACATTCACTCTCCAACCATTTCAAAGAGAAATACAATTGTTCAACGAAAGAAATAAAAAACGTTCATGGTCATACAACATATATAACATAATTGGTGCAATAGAAATAAAGAATTTAATCTTGCAAAAGCAGAGATGCAGTAGATATATAAATTATAATCTCTGCATCCAGCAGTTTTGAATCTAGACTTTTATAATTGTTATAATTTGTCATTTTATAGTTAGTACTTTATATGCCAGCTTCATTATGCCTCCTATTATCTTTGTATATTTTTGTAAATTTTTAACCATGGAGGCACACTTTACCCAGTCCATCAAATAGAGGAAGTGATGTATTGGCAGCGCTTTTCATGATAATGGAATGAAATAAATAAATACAACTGCATTATAATGAGAAAATGTAGAATATGAGCATCACTTCCAGTTTTGCATTCCAAATACTGGAAGTGTGTCACTGGCGTGTGTTCCAGGAACGTGCGGTGAGGTAAATGGCTGCGCAGGCACTGGCTAGCACCAGAGCCAGGTTTACACACAATATATGAGCCCAAGAGTGCATGTGGGCATTATACACAGATGCAGCAGGATATACTGATGGAAATTTGCTGAGTTTTGATTAAAGATATGTGGAAAAGATAGGCCATAGACTTTTTACTCCAGAGTTTTGACTAAAAATTATTAGAATAATACAAAGAAGATATTTATAATATATTCTTTGTATTTTTCATATACTTTATACAATTCAAAACTCTGGCGTATACTGGAGTGTGACAGGAAAGGCTCTGCCTCACCTGTTTCACCTCACGGCACGTCACTGGTGTGTTCCACATGCATTCCATATACGTTCCACATACCAGAAGTACCAGAAAACGGAATGCATTCGGCCAGGAAAGCCTTTGAAAGGATTGCAAATGTTTTTTTTTTATTTGTGTTATCTGCTCCTCCATGGATACGGAGAATGTTGAGGAGAAGATCCATACCACTTATGGAGTATCAGAAGAGAATTTATGTGATTCTACTTGAGCAGCCATGTGTCCACTTCTGGGTCATCCATATGATATCTATGCATTAATACAGTGTTTTAGGACCATTATATGAATAATGTATAATAATATTTATAGATCTTTTGTGTATATGTGTACATGTTAGTTCTTAACTATAATATTACAGTGCTGAGGCTAACCTGATAGTAGCTAGCCACCATGCTATAAGAGCAGGACACTCCAGCTCCACTCCACATTGTCCTATGGAAAAGCAGATAGCTCGAAATGTGTTGGCCAAGTGAAGAGGCGTATTGTGTGGACAGTAATTGACAAGGACCATCATCTGTAGAGGAACACTGTGGTGGTCCAACTCAGTAGTAGTGTCTGACATTGGCCCCTTTGTCCTATTATAATAATATATTTTTTTATGTTGTTATCCAATATTTTTACATGTGAACTGCTTATAGTGGATTTAGTCATGAAATTTTGCAATATGTGAAAAGTTCTTTCACATCATGTGATTTTTTTTTATGGAAGATATTTGAAAAACAGAAACGTTAAAGTTTCACTGTGTCAGAGAGACTGGGGTATGCCTATGCCCTATTGCTGTGTGATGCTTAAAAAAAAAACCTCTATGTGCATATACCCAACTTATCTCTGACACCAGTAGCCAGCCGTTCCGGGTGCCTGAACTGTGCTCTTACCATCTTAACCAGCTTTTCAAGATGCTGGAATGTGGCACTGAGTACCTTCGCCAGCTGTTCCACTCTTGCCAGCCATTATCTCCCTGGGGTACCTGAACTTGTGTAATGTTTACCCTGTTTTAAATTTGTCATATCACATGCCGCAGCAATAAGAATTCTTTAATTGCATAAATGTATTAATATAAATCGCCTGGACATGTGCTTCAATAAGAGATCGTCCTGGCAATCAGGAAGAAGTAAAGTGATTACATATGCCATCCACTTTACTAACAAAGCCATCTATGCTATCTCTTCTCTATAGCAACATACCCCTCACCACCACTACCCTCCCTCTACAGCCTTCAAACATTTTTTTGCATTGTCTCCCACTACAGGAAATAAAATCCACACTGTCCTGTCCCTCCCAGTTCTTCCTCCATCTCTTGATGCTTTCTCCCACCTTGCTCATGTCTTCAACCTAACCTTCTCTACTATCTCCATCCCCTCTTCCTTCAAACATGCCCTGCATCCAGAAACCATCACTTGACCCCAACACTCTCTAACTACTGCCTTATCGCTTTCCTCTCCTATTCCTCCAAGATCCTTGAGAGGATTATCTATCTCCACCTCCATCTCATTCTTTTCCACTCAATCACTATTTTACCCTCTTCAATCAGGTTTCCATCCTCTTGACTCCACTGAAACTACCCTCACCAGAAACACAAATTACCTTTTCAAGGCGAAATCCAAGGATAACTTCTCTCTCCGCATCCTTTATGATCTGTCTACTGCATTCAACACTGATGATCACCCTTTCCTCCTCGTTCACTTTCCACTCCATTGGCCTATCTTGGTTCGGCTCCTGTCTTACCAAACACTCCTTTTCTTCCTCGTCTTTTTCTTTTTTTTTCTGTCTCTTCCATTTCCACCTCACTTCCTATATGTGTAGAGGGTTAACTCCTGGCCACCTACTCTTTATCCTTTATACCTCCTCTCTTGTAAATCTTATCAGCTCCCCCCATACCATCTTTATGCTAATAACAGATATCTCTCTCCTACCCCTCCCCCTCCATTCTCTCTAGACTCTCATTTCCTCCTGGATATCCTAGCACTTCCTGAAGCTTTATATGACCAAGACCAAACTTACTATTTTCTACTGCCCAGGGCCCCTCCACCTCTCACCCTCTGTTGCCAACAGCACCCTATCCTCTATCCTGCATGGACGCAAGTACAGCTACATCATTTGCCACAGCCATGTCTGCATATTATGCTAATGGTTCGGCTGAATTTCTTTATACCGAGACATCCATTTGCATCATCTTGCAGTGGTGTAGTTCCGTCACGGGGCATCCTGAGACGCCACCATCGGTCACACCATCTAGGCTTGCACGAGGCCTATGGCAGGTGCCATTTCTCCATCTGAGTGTGGTATTCCGTGCGAGTGGCTGTGTATCTTTGGATGCAGCCGCTTACAGCAAAATGCCCATGTCTGCGTAACAACCCTGTTACTGCCAAGTGACAGCGGAAGAAATCCACTGACTGTGTGTCCAAATCTGTGCTGCATCTTCGTGCAGTAACAATGGGATATATGCGCTGTGCGACTCAGGCGCATGCACAGACTTACAACATTGGCAAACTGCATGTGGCATCGACACTACGTCCACTTCTGAATCGGGCACTTGATATCATCCTCAACTCCATTGTTTCCTTCACTCCCCACATTAAGGTACTCTCTCAATCTTCTGCTTCCACTTCCCGAATCTGGCTTCTTTATTCCCAATTCCACCAAAACTGTCATTCATTTCCTGCTTAGACTACTGTAAACGAGAGGCATTCAGTTTGAAATTCCGGTGGTTGGAATCCCGACTGCCGGTCGGAATCCCCACTCGGGGGGGAGGTCCACTCCACCACCCAGGGGGTAATATAACCCAGGCCCGAAGCTTGGCGAGAGCAGCGAGCCCGCAAGGGGACCTGCTGCACTGATGGCGGTATTCCGGCTTTCAGGATCCCAGCATCGGTCTCCTGACCGCCAGGATCCCGACAGCAGGGATATCATACTGAATCCCTGTAAACAACTCCCTGGCCTCCATCTCCCTTGCCTCTCCCCACTTCAATTTATTCTCAATCACATTTGAATTTCCTGACGTATGCTGCATGCCTCCTTCCTCTGCTACCACTTCACCAGCTCCCAATTCCGCTCAGAGGGCCTCAGTCAGAGATTTACGTATACACAGTGTTTATGCAAATCTCAGTGGTTTTGAGATCTGCGCATGCACAGATGCCACACTGTGCATGTGCAGATGTCGGCCCCAATGTTGCGTGCAGTGCCCCCTTAGTCCCAACATGATTTTCAGGCTGCAGCCATATTGGGGGCAAGACAAGTCAGCATCCCAGAAACAGGGGTGTGTCTGCCCCGTCTTCTGGGCATGCCAAGGCCAGTGGCTGCATCTTCCGATGCAGGTTCACTGTCTCTGGCTGCATGAAAACACCGGCCATGAGGGGTAACTCAGATGGCCAATGTTAGCACAAGTGTTCCCATGCTGTGTCTTCGGACACAGCAGCATATAACAGAAGCCAGCAGGAGGCATCTATTTACACAAGGCATTAGCATATTATCTCAGAGCACCTGCGTCCAAAGACATTCCGCCTCTTCATCATCATTTACAAAGTCTTAAACCACTCTTCCCTTTACATCTTTAGTATCATTCTGCCACCCACCCCCTCCGCTCCTCCTCTGACCAGTCTCTCCCCTCCGAACAAGTTTAGTTACAAGAGTTTACTTGAGATACCCCACCCTCTGGAATTCACTCCCTTGCCCTGTAGGACTCTCCACCTGTAGCAGTTGTGAAGCTGGTGCTGCAGCTAGAAAACAATCTGCCCACCCCCAGACTCTCTCTGTCAGGGGGCGGGCAGTTAGCTACCCAATGGAAGCTGTTTGGCACCAGAGTCTGGGGGGTCGGGCTGATCCATCGTTGCTGCTGGTGTTGCTTATTGCAAAATAGGGGGAACCCCATGCCATTTAACTCCCTTATTCTCAATAGCAGCCTTGGCCCAGAGGGATAGGGGGCAGGTTAAGAATTTGGTGTGGGGAAGCTTTATGCTTTTTTTTTCTTACTATTTTTAATTTGTATTTACCAATGGGCTTAACAGCAGCACAATCTGACCGGTATCGACATCGGGTTTCAATTGAAACTGATACCCAATAGATAGTAAATACACATTTATTACACATTTTTTACCTCTTCATCTTTAAAGTCAGTTTATATAAAAGAGGTGGAATATACTTGAAAAGATGTATAATTTGCAGGCCTTCATGGTAATTGCAAATGCCCAGTGTTTGTGATTGTTTGCGAATGCTCAGCTTACAGTGATTCGTGACAGGTACTTATCCATCATGCAATACCATCAGGGAGGCGTCTGATTGAAACATACAGCCAATGACATTAAGAACTATCTCCAGCATAAGGAAGAACAAGGAGTCCTGAAAGTGATGATATGGCCCCCACAGAGCCCTGATCTCAACATGAGTGCCATTGGGTGGGCGCCCACCGCGACAACACATGGTACGCCCACCACAACAACTGCTGGCTGCTGTCCTGCTCCCTCTCCTCCTACCGATAGTACTCCTCTCAGAGGGCTGAGTTTTACAAAATGATGCAGTTGCGTTATGACATCAAGACGCAGGTGTCATTTCGTAAAACTCTGTTCCCCCGAGCGGAGAACTATGGGTGGAAGTGAAGGCTGAGCGGCACCAGGCGGGATCTGTACTGTTTCCCAGGTGCCCCTTCCATTACATCTGAGAGTTCTGCCCCTGTTCCTATCTACTGTACCCCTATTTCCGTCTCCCATTTTCTTGATAAATTCTCCACCTGGCTCCCCACCCTCTCTCTCTCTTCTGACCTCCTTCATGCTAGCTAATTTTAATATTTCGATTGAGGATCCCTCCAAACCTGCTACCTTCAAACTTCTCACCCTCCCTTCCTCATTCGGTCTCTCTTAATGGACTCTTCCCATAACAACGGCCAATCCCTGTACTTGGTTTTCACTCACCTCTGTGCTATCTTCAACTTCCCCTCCCTCTCTCTGACCACCAATTCCTTTTGTTCAGCATCTCCCTTCCCTCCTTCTGCCCACACCTCCTGCTCCTGTCGGTTCTCTCAACCAATCTCCACTCTCTTCTATCAGACCAAGCTGTCCACCCTCTAAGGCTAAGCCCCTACCTCTTTCCTTGACTCTACAGCACCAGCTGTCACTATTAATGCATAATTATCTTCTCAGCCTTCATACTTCACTCTGACCCTCTTCCTCTAAAAATACTCGCTTTCTGTTGAGCTCCTAGGAAGGAAATTGCACTTTTGAGGTGACTTCTTCCACTAAATTCATGCTCTTCTCAAAAAGCTGCTTCACATTAACTTGCCAAGTAGTCTAAGTTTAAATCTCTCATCTCCTCCTAATACTGCAATCCATGTCATCTCTTCACCGCATTTGACTCCCTCCTCTCTCCTTCCCCTTTACCCCTGCCATTATTCCACTCTGCACTTAATCTTTCCACCAACTTTTCCTTCAAAATTAATTACATCTGCTATGACATCTCCTCCTTGCAGTCTTCTCACCGTCTTATCCCCCCTTTCCCCACACACATTCATTCACACACGCGGCTTACCAACTTTTTCTAGTTTTCGCGAAGTCCATAACCTTATCTCCTCCTCTGCTTCCTTCACCTGCCCTCTCGACTTTCTCACTTCCACTGGTGCCGCTTCTTGACTCCTGCTCTCACATGCCTAACTGCTCAACCGGTCCCTCTTCTCAGGTACCTTCTCCTCTTTCATCTGATATGCCGTGAATACCCATTCTTAATAAACCAACCCCTAAAGGTGCATACACATGGATAGATTTGACAAATGATGTGGGTGTTACCGATCGATGTGAACGACCAATCGTTCAAATTGTTTAGTGTGTATGAAAGATGACAATGATGATGCACGAACCCACGGGTTGCTAGTCACAGCCTCAGATCTTTGTACATGTAAGAAGATCTGAGTTTGTCGCTAGCGATGCCCCACTGCCAAATGTAGTATGGCCCCCGCTCCCCCTCCCCCCCCTGCGCCATCACTCATCGCAGCCGACATCGGCAAGTGTTTATGCACTTGCTGATTCTGGCCCCATCACTGACGATGTTGAATCATCACGTGTACCCAGCTTAACACCTTATTCCCTTTTACAACTACCTCCCCATCTCTTTTCACACCTAAGCTGCCAAACTCCATCAGCAGGTGGTCTACAACAAACTTCCCTCATTCCTCTGCACTCAAACCCTCCTTGACCTTCTCCAAGCTGGTCTTAGGCTTCTCTGTTCTCCAAATCCACCCTAAGCAAAGTCAGTATTGACTGCCTATCATCTAAATGCAAGGTTCACTTTTCTCTACTGAGCTTTCACTACTTAATAGGGGCTCTTGACACAGTTGTCCACCTGTTCCTCCAAGAAATCCTCCACTCTGTTGGCTTCCGTGACACTGCTCTCTTCCTACTTGTCCAAGCACTATTACTCTGTCTCTACACTTCTCCCCTTAACTATTAATGCCCCTCAAGGCTCTGGCCTTGTCCTCCTGCTTTTTTCTCTCCACCTCCACCGTTGGTGGCCATCAGTTTCTTCAGCATTCAATTTCATCCATATGCCAGTGAAACCAAAATGTACCTTTTTTCCCCATGACCTGTCCACCCCTGTCATCTACCATGCCACTTGTCCCACCACTTCTTATAACTCAACTTCTCGAAAACTGAAGTTATTGTATCCCTCCCCCACTATCCCTCCCCTTCGATCTCCATTAACAGTATGTCCTTTTCCTCTGTTCCCCAAGTCTGATGTCATGGTGTCATACTTTCTTCCTCCTTCTCCTTTTCTCCATGTAGTCACTCCCTTTCCCAATCCTGTCATTCCCTTTTTTTCAATATTTCTAGAATCAGGCAACTTCTTACTCTGGAAGACAGTAAATCCCTAATTCTTGCCCTCATATTATCTCTCCTTGATTACTGTAATATTTACTCACCCAGGACCTACCTATTTTTTACTTTTTTCCATTTTAGTGTTTAGCTACCTCTGCTGCCTGACCTATTTTCCTCTCTCGCTCATCCACTTCCTTTTTTAAATACTTTTGAAACATTGGCTAAGGTGGTCTGTGCCACGTTACAGCACCCGGTACGGCTATCGAAGGTGGCCTGCACGCATCCGGCACCTGGAATGTCTAGCAAAGGTGGTCTGCTCACTGTTGTGGCACCCAGAACAGCTATCTAAAGTGGTCTGCGCCCCGTCCAGCACCCAGAGTGGCTGGCCAAGGTGGTTTGCTTCCTGGCTGGCTAAAGTAGGCTACGCTCTGTCTGGCACATGGAATGGCTAGCTAAGGTAGCATGCATTCGGTGTGGCACTAGAAACTGCTATCTACAGTGGCCTGTGACCCGTCCAGCACCCAAAACCTCTGACTAAAATAGCCTGCACCCCGTTACGGCACCCGGAACGGCATGTACAGTAGTTGATTTGCCTGCGGTCAGGATCCTGCCGGTCAGGATACCAACACCGGAATCCCGACCGCTGACAATGATGACAGTCGTAATGCCGGCTAACAGGGGTCTATTCCCACTCGTGGGTGTCCACGACACCCATAGTGTGGGAATAGAACCTGTGGTGAAGGCAGCGAGCCACCGAGCCCACATGGGGCTCAGTTGTGCTCACCCCCTGACGGCATTCTGGCGGCCGGGATCACGGGGTCGATATGCTCACCTCCGGGATCTTGACCATCAGCATTACAGCCTCAACCCCCGGCTGGCCACGGTGGCATTCCATTCCTAATCCATAAGCTCAGAGTTACATACCCTGCCCTCTTGACATTCCACTGGATAAGGGGTAAATTATCTTATCATATGTAATACTGTATTGAAAACATATGTGCTACCCCCTCCCACCTCTCTGTATGCAGATACTGTTAATCAGATTAGTGGTGGCAGTGTCAGTTATCTCTGTGCTGCTTCCTCCATCTGTCTCCCTGCACAAGTGTACAGTTTACCCTGTGATAACAGTGCACAGAAACAAGCACTTGGCTCCCTGTGAGGCATACTGTCTCCTCTCAGCAGCTATGTACAGGGACTGGGAGGCTGTACTCTCTCCCTCCCCTTCTGGCCAGTGACAGCTGACACATACACACCCCCAGATGGGGGCGCACACAGAGTCCATGTTCTTGCTTATTACTGTACACAGTGCACATGCAGCATGCATTGCATGATACTCTCTCTCTGACAAGGGAGCCGAGGTGGGCGTGAGAGGTAGCACGCCTGGGCGACAGCAACAGACTGCTGCTTACTGACAGGTCAGTGCAGGGAACCACCAGCTGTAAACTACCTGTGAGCCACCAGCAAGAAATACCTAACACTAAAGTAGATACAGCTGCAATACAGGAGATAGAACATTTCAATGAATTAATAATAAAGCAGAGCTGTAAAAGTTGCTGACGTAGGAGTGCAGTTGACTCTACAGCACAATGTTCACCTGTGCAGGTAAGTGACCTGTTAAGCATTGAAGTACAACGTTGCAATGGTTATTATAAGTTCTGCACAATAATATGCACTTTCTGTTAGGGTGAGATAAGTTTATGGACTGATCCTAGTTTAGTACATGTGAATAGTATGCATGTCCCTGCTCCAAGTTCTGCTTCAGCGTACGTGGTGCAGAGAGATATGGAGGGTAATGGGTGATAATTACAAGAAGAGGGGTTTTCATGTTCTCAAGTCATTCAAAACAGCTGCAGGAATGCAATATATTATTATATAAATGTATGTAGAAGTAGGTGGCTTTTATCTTTCTGTTCTGCAGACTTTGATGGGCTGAATGAGAGAAACAAGTGATAGCTATCTTTTGGGGTTGCCTATCACAGCTATGGGCAACCTGTAATTTCCCAGATGTTTGGGAACTACTAGTTACAGCATGCTATGACTTGTTGTTTGCCATCAGTTGGAACTTCTGCTTTATTGACAGCTGCAAAGCATGTGTCAGGGTGTGCTGGGACTTATGGTTCCTTAACAGCAGGAGACTCCCAGGTTGCCTAAGCCTGGTGTGCCTTATGCTGTCACTGGATCTGAACAAGCTCAGAAGATCCCTTTGGTAAAACAATTGTTAGACCTAGCACGTGTAAAACCTTAAAACTTTTACATTAATAGAATAATATAAAATGCCTATGTAAACATTTGTAAGCATGAGACACACTGGCATATAGGTGTGAAAATTTAAAGTGTATATTTATCTCCAAATGTAATTATTTGTAGACATTACATTATAACAATGATTTACTAATTGTCAGATGAAAAATATTAGACTCAAATCAATATATATATATATATATATATATATATATATATTTATTTATTATTTTTGGATGACATGGAACAATACTTTAGTTTATTTTAGATTTTCTAAGTGACTTGGCCATTCATTCAAAGTGAATTATTTCATGCAAGTTTGCAGTAGCTGCTACCAATGAAACAGCTATTATATACTTTCCTTTGTAGTTCATGTAAAATTGCTGTTTCACACACACAGAGAACTGTAAAGAGGAAGTGTATCTGCGGTAGATGCAGGCGATCGCAGTCTTGTAACTCTTAGAGAAACTTCCTGTTTCTTTTTAAAGCTTAATTCTGAAATTCAAATAAAGCTGAAGTGATGCTGCAGGGAGAGGTGTACTGCCACAGATGTGGTTACGTGACAGCCTATCCGCTGTCATGTGATGTGTTTTGGCGCCAGTTACAAAGTAGGTAGCATCACCCACGTGGTATTTACTTGTGACTGGTGCTAATACACTGGAAAGAAGTGAAGAAGAGGACAGAATTAATATGACAAATAAAGGTTACTTTTTCCCGTAAGTGCCAGGAACAGGTTCAGTGTTTACTATTATTTATAATGCACTACTGTATTATATTTTTTAGTCATGACATTCCATTCAGGCATTGTTTTATTGCCCCCATTAAATAGTAGTGTACAGTATGCTATATTATAAATCAAGTTTTACACATCCTTATTTCATCAGTTCCCACATTGATTCAAGGACACACAAAGAGGGTTCTTCTGCTGGGATATTGGTAGGAAGCTAAAAGGAGCAAGTGGAAACTGTAACCTCCCATTTCTTACCCTTGTTTATATAATACTGTATAATAAATAACAATTATATGCCTGACATAAAAATTAAGTGACCTTTCTCAAATCACTGCCATTTCATATGTTTGTTATGACATTAGACTATGTAATGGCCATTTATTTTACTACAAAAATAGTAGAGGGCTGCTCTTTGGCATACAAGCCATTAGCGGGTGACCTGAAATGCTCCTTTCTTGGAATGTATTGAATATATTTAGTGTAAATAAATACATGTTGAGTTGGACTGATATTAACACAGCATAGCACATGTATGTGACCCTTCAACGTGACTTTAATGCGTTCCAAATGTAATGTGTTTTCTAGTGAGTTCATAATGTAACTTATGTAAATGATCATTGAACAAGGGATTTATATATAAGAAAATAATGTAAAGGAAGCTTCGCTTAAATATATGAGGGGAGAACACATAAGTAGAAGTAGTAACCATAGTAACCAGTCACATTCTAGTTATCATTGTATAGAATGTACTAGAGAAATGATAGCTAGAATCTACACTTGTCCTCTTAAGATGCTTTTATACATCTTCCATATTCATGGAGCGAAGAAAACTGCACCACAATGAGGTAGTTACTCTACCCTTCCGGTGGAGTAATGATTATTTCCGTGCTCACAGAACTGAAGGCATTCAAAGTTTGCCTCATGGCTGCCACAACTGGCCCCGTTATTAGCACTGAGCAGCTTTCAAACTTCTGAACACTTTGAGGCAAGTGGTGTTGCTGTAAAATCAGGGGTGGTTGTAGGAGTCAGGTCTCCCCCCAAACACAGCATAAACACCTCTCCTCACACTGTCCCACCCACCTACACACATATTACTACTGGCTCTACCGCCTTTATGTCGAAGATAGTCCTTTTGCTTTTGGACAGTCAAGGCAGCCCCAACCACAAAACCTCATCTTCTGCACCAGAATTCGCTACCTGTGACCTTCTGATAGTTGCAAAATATTAAGTTAAAATGTGTGATAGTTTCACAATGTGCAAAAACCGAAATGCTGATCCAGAACCACATCTAGGTGCATAAAAGGTTTATTTTATACAAGCACACGTGCATGCAGGTTTAAGCTATGCCCCTGAAGGCTGCAGAGTACACAAAATAATACAAAACACAGTCACTAAGAAAATGCAGGTCTACAGGAGACTTGAAATAGAAGCCGAAACACTTGGTAATTTCCCTTGAAATATGCAGGTATGCTGGATGCTGAGGAACAGTGCTTGAGCAAGAGCTCAGGATAGCACTGGACGGCTATGATGCAGGAAAGCGGTGTAGCGCCCCTGGCACGTGCCTCAAGTGTCTGGTGGGAAATTAGACTCAACATAGGACTTTGCTACTGGTAGATGCAAAAGTCTAGTCTTGGTGGAATAAATAGATGCGTTATTTTTAATGATGAGCGGGTTCGGTTCCTCGGGATCCGAACCCCCCCGAACTTCACTCATTTTTGCACGGTTCCGAGCAGACTCGGATCCTCCCGCCTTGCTCGGTTAACCCGAGTGCGCCCGAATGTCATCATCCCGCTGTCGTATTCTCGCGAGATTCGTATTCTATATAAGGAGCCGCGCGTCGCCGCCATTTTTCACTCGTGCATTGGAGATGATAGTAAGAGGACGTGGCTGGCGTTCTCTCAGTTTCTGTGTTCAGTGTGCTGCAAATATCTGTGCTCAGTGTGCTGCAAATATCTACGTTCTCTGCCTGAAAAACGCTCCATATCTGTGCTCAGTGTGCTGCAAATATCTGTGCTCAGTGTGCTTTATTGTGTGGACTGGGGACCACCAGTATTATATAGTAGGAGGACAGTGCAGAGTTTTGCTGATCAGTGACCACCAGTATTATACGTTCTCTGCCTGAAAAACGCTCCATATCTGTGCTGCATTGTAGTATATAGTAGGAGGACAGTGCAGAATTTTGCTGACCAGTGACCACCAGAATTATATCAGTACGGTACAGTAGTCCACTGCTCTACCTACCTCTGTGTCGTCAAGTATACTATCCATCCATACCTGTGGTGCATTTTAGTTGTGCGCAGCATATATATAGTAGTAGGACAGTGCATAATTTTGCTGACCACCAGTATATAATATATAGCAGTACGGTACAGTAGGCCACTGCTCTACCTACCTCTGTGTCGTTAAGTATACTATCCATCCATACCTGTGGTGCATTTAAGATTTTGTGCGCAGTATATATATAGTAGTAGGACAGTGCATAATTTTGCTGACCACCAGTATATAATACAGTATATAGCAGTATGGTACAGTAGGCCACTGCTCTACCTACCTCTGTGTCGTCAAGTATACTATCCATCCATACCTGTGGTGCATTTAAGTTTTTGTGCACAGTATATATATAGTAGTAGGACAGTGCATAATTTTGCTGACCACCAGTATATAATATATAGCAGTACGGTACTGTAGGCCACTGCTCTACCTACCTCTTTGTCATCAAGTATACTATCCATCCATACCTGTGGTGCATTTAAGTTTTTGTGCGCAGTATATATATAGTAGTAGGACAGTGCATAATTTTGCTGACCACCAGTATATAATATATAGCAGTACGGTACAGTAGGCCACTGCTCTACCTACCTCTGTGTCGTCAAGTATACTATCCATCCATACCTGTGGTGCATTTAAGTTTTTGTGCGCAGTATATATAGTAGTAGGCCATTGCTATTGATATATTACTGGCATATAATTCCACACATTAAAAAATGGAGAACAAATATGTGGAGGGTAAAATAGGGAAAGATCAAGATCCACTTCCACCTCGTGCTGAAGCTGCTGCCACTAGTCATGGCCGAGACGATGAAATGCCATCAACGTCGTCTGCCAAGGCCGATGCCCAATGTCATAGTAGAGAGCATGTAAAATCCAAAAAAGGAATGGCTGAGGACCTGGCCTATGTTCATGGCTAGTGGTACAGCTTCACATGAGGATGGAAGCACTCATCCTCCTGCTAGAAAACTTAAAAGGGTTAAACTGGCAAAAGCACATTAAAGAACTGTACGTTCTTCTAAATCACAAATCCCCAAGGAGAGTCCAATTGTGTCGGTTGCAATGCCTGACCTTCTCAACACTGGATGGGAAGAGGTGGCGCATTCCACCATTTGCACGCCCCCTGCAAGTGCTGGAAGGAGCACCAGCAGTCCAGTTCCTGATAGTCAAATTGAAGATGTCACTGTTGAAGTACACCAGGATGAGGATATGGGTGTTGCTGGCGCTGGGGAGGAAATTGACAAGGAGGATTCTGATGGTGAGGTGGTTTGTTTAAGTCAGGCACCCGGGGAGACACCTGTTGTCCGTGGGACGAATATGGCCATTGACATGCCTGGTCAAATTACAAAAAAAATCACCTCTTCGGTGTGGAATTATTTCAACAGAAATGCGGACAACTGGTGTCAAGCCGTGTGTTGCCTTTGTCAAGCCGTAATAAGTTGGGGTAAGGACGTTAACCACCTAGGAACATCCTCCCTTATACGTCACCTGGAGCGCATTCATCAGAAGTCACTGACAAGTTCAAAAACTTTAGGTGACAGCGGAAGCAGTCCACTGCCAACTAAATCCCTTCCTCTTGTAACCAAGCTCCTGCAAACCACACCACCAACTCCCTCAGTGTCAATTTCCTCCTTAGACAGGAAACCCAATAGTCCTGCAGGCCATGTCACTGTCAAGTCTGACGAGTCCTCTCCTGCCTGGGATTCCTCCGATGCATCCTTGAGTGTAACGCCTACTGCTGCTGGCGCTGCTGTTGTTGCTGCTGGGAGTCGATCGTCATCCCATAGGGGAAGTCGGAAGACCACTTGTACTACTTCCAGTAAGCAATTGACTGTCCAACAGTCCTTTGCGAGGAAGATGAAATATCACAGCAGTCATCCTGCTGCAAAGCAGATAACTCAGGCCTTGGCAGCCTGGGTGGTGAAAAACGTGTTTCCGGTATCCACCGTTAATTCACAGGGAGCTAGAGAATTGATTGAGGTACTGTGTCCCCGGTACCAAATACCATCTAGGTTCCATTTCTCTAGGCAGGCGATACCGAAAATGTACACAGACGTCAGAAAAAGAGTCACCAGTGTCCTAAAAAATGCAGTTGTACCCAATGTCCATTTAACCACGGACATGTGGACAAGTGGAGCAGGGCAGACTCAGGACTATATGACTGTGACAGCCCACTGGGTAGATGTATTGCCTCCTGCAGCAAGAACAGCAGCGGCGGCACCAGTAGCAGCATCTCGCAAACGCCAACTCGTTCCTAGGCAGGCTACGCTTTGTATCACCGCTTTCCATAAGCGGCACACAGCTGACAACCTCTTACGGAAACTGAGGAACATCATCGCAGAATGGCTTACCCCAATTGGACTCTCCTGGGGATTTGTGACATCGGACAACGCCACCAATATTGTGCATGCATTACATCTGGGCAAATTCCAGCACGTCCCATGTTTTGCACATATATTGAATTTGGTGGTGAAGAATTAATTAAAAAAAGAAAGGGGCATGCAAGAGATGCTGTCGGTGGCCCGAAGAATTGCGGGCCACTTTCGGCATTCAGCCACTGCGTGCCGAAGACTGGAGCACCAGCAAACACTCCTGAACCTGCCCTGCCATCATCTGAAGCAAGAGGTGGTAACGAGGTGGAATTCAACCCTCTATATGCTTCAGAGGATGGAGGAGCAGCAAAAGGTCATTCAAGCCTATACAGCTACCTACGATATAGGCAAAGGATGGGGAATGCACCTGACTCAAGCGCAGTGCAGAATGATTTCAACGTTGTGCAAGGTTCTGCAACCCTTTGAACTTGCCACACGTGAAGTCAGTTCAGACACTGCCAGCCTGAGTCAGGTCATTCCCCTCATCAGGCTTTTGCAGAAGAAGCTGGAGACATTGAAGGAGGAGCTAAAACAGAGCGATTCCGCTAGGCATGTGGGACTTGTGGATGGAGCCCTTAATTCGCTTAACCAGGATTCACGGGTGGTCAATCTGTTGAAATCAGAGCACTACATTTTGGCCACCGTGCTCGATCCTAGATTTAAAACCTACGTTGGATCTCTCTTTCCGGCAGACACAAGTCTGCAGAGGTTCAAAGACCTGCTGGTGAGAAAATTGTCAAGTCAAGCGGAACGTGACCCGTCAACAGTTCCTCCTTCACATTCTCCCGCAACTGGGGCTGCGAGGAAAAGGCTAAGAATTCCAAGCCCACGCGCTGGCGGTGATGCAGGGCAGTCTGGAGCGAGTGCTGACATCTGGTCCAGACTGAAGGACCTGCCAACGATTACTGACATGTCGTCTACTGTCACTGCATATGATTCTGTCACCATTGAAAGAATGGTGGAGGATTATATGAGTGACCGCATCCAAGTAGGCACGTCAGACAGTCCGTACGTATACTGGCAGGAAAAAGAGGCAATTTGGAGGCCCTTGCACAAACTGGCTTTATTTTACCTAAGTTGCCCCCCCTCCAGTGTGTACTCCGAAAGAGTGTTTAGTGCAGCCGCTCACCTTGTCAGCAATCGGCGTACAAGGTTACTTCCAGAAAATGTGGAGAAGATGATGTTCATCAAAAATAATTATAATCAATTCCTCCGTGGAGACATTCACCAGCAATTGCCTCCAGAAAGTACACAGGGACCTGAGATGGTGGATTCCAAGGGGACAAATTAATAATCTGTGAGGAGGGGGATGTACACAGTGAAAAGGGTGAGGAATCGGACGATGAGGAGGAGGTGGACATCTTGCCTCTGTAGAGCCAGTTTGTGCAAGGAGAGATTGATTGCTTCTTTTTTGGTGGGAGCCCAAACCAACCAGTCATTTCAGTCACAGTCGTGTGGCAGACCCTGTCGCTGAAATGATGGGTTTGTTAAAGTGTGCATGTCCTGTTTATACAACATAAGGGTGGGTGGGAGGGCCAAAGGACAATTCCATCTTGCACCTCTTTTTTCTTTCATTTTTCTTTGCATCATGTGCTGTTTGGGGACTATTTTTTGAAGTGCCATCCTGTCTGACACTGCAGTGCCACTCCTAGATGGGCCAGGTGTTTGTGTCGGCCACTTGGGTCGCTTAGCTTAGTCACACAGCTACCTCATTGCGCCTCTTTTTTTCTTTGCATCATGTGCTGTTTGGGGACAATTTTTTTAATCTGCCATCCTGTCTGACACTGCAGTGCCACTCCTAGATGGGCCAGGTGTTTGTGTCGGCCACTTGGGTCGCTTAGCTTAGTCACACAGCTACCTCATTGCGCCTCTTTTTTTCTTTGCATCATGTGCTGTTTGGGGACTATTTTTTTAATCTGCCATCCTGTCTGACACTGCAGTGCCACTCCTAGATGGGCCAGGTGTTTGTGTCGGCCACTTGGGTCACTTAGCTTAGCCATCCAGCGACCTTGGTGCAAATTTTAGGACTAAAAATAATATTGTGAGGTGTAAGGTGTTCAGAATAGACTGGAAATGAGTGGAAATTATGGTTATTGAGGTTAATAATACTATGGGATCAAAATGACCCCCAAATTCTATGATTTAAGCTGTTTTTGAGGGGTTTTTGTAAAAAAACACCCAAATCCAAAACACACCCGAATCCGACAAAAATTTTTCAGGGAGGTTTTGCCAAAACGCGTACGAATCCAAAACACGGCCGCGGAACCGAATCCAAAACCAAAACACAAAACCCGAAAAATGTCCGGTGCACATCACTAGTTATTTTATCATTTAAGGTTTTACACTAAGTTCCTCTGCTTTCAGAGTGGTCTTACGGAGTTTTTACAATAAATATAATATGCGTCTAATGTTTTTCTGGAAGGTCTTCTTGTGTCCACAAAAAAATGATTGTGCTCTTGAGATTATCATATGCAGAGCCAGATTAAGCCTTCGCAGGGCCCAGGGCAGTTTAGATGAAGGGGAAGCGACCCCACTCCTATGGCCTTCTTCTTATTGTCAGCACTTCCCCCAGGGGCAGATACAGTGTGGGCACTCAGTGGGACAGCCCCCCTAACACTTTGTCCACTGCCACAGGCCGCTGTAATATATAGCATTGCCGCATCATCAGCACATCATGCTAAGGAGAAAGCAGCAGCCATTCGAACCCTCCTCAGCCCAGAAGCTGTGCTCTAGGGGGTGGGGTGTTATAATCAGGATGGGGGGTACTGAGGAGGAGGGGGGGGGGCACTTGCTTGGATTATGTAATAATATCTTAACATCTAAGCATAATTGAATAATTGCCATTTTTATGGACACTTACTGAACTATTACATAATGGTTAGCACTTGGGGGCTTTTTAAAAATATGTTTGACAATGCATGGCAATGGCATAATGCTCTAAATGATCTTGTTTTGGGTCTGGCTGTGCAGTTTTCTCCAGACAGTGCAAGGTAAGTACCAAGCTGTATTTTCAAAAACATTCAGTCATATAGCAAAGTTAGGCTGGCAAATGTGGGTAAAACTTGCTCACCAATAATGTGACATAATCTAAAACAGTCATATTCCCAAAGCAAACATCATAAGTGCTCTAACAGCTGTTGGGACTATATTGGCACAAGACACCTTAGCACGTGATCTCAGAAGTAAATATTGAGCTGGCCTGTTTACCTTTGTAAGGATGTAATTGTGTATGGAATACATTCCCACCTGATAAAGCTGTAGCCATACTTTAGGGCTCCCATATGTCCTCATTTTCACAAGACAGTTTCCTTTTTACCAGCAGAAATCTTTTAACTCACAATGCTTATTTTATCATGATTCATGAATTGATGAGCATATGGGTGAAACTCAGGAAATTAGAATATCGAGCAAAAGTTCAGTTATTTCAGTAATTCAACTTAAAAGGTGAAACTAATATATTATATAGACTCATTACATGCAAAGTGAGATATTTCAAGCCTTTATTTGTTATAATTTTGATAATTGTGGTTTACAGCTTAAGAAAACCCCAAATCCAAAATCTCAGAAAATTAGAATATTACATAAAGTCAATAAAAAAAGGATTTTAAACGCAAAAATGTCGGCCCTCTGAAAAGTATAATCATGCATATGTACTCAGTACTTGGTTTGGGCCCCTTTTGCATGAATTACTGCCTCAATGCGGCGTGGCATGGATTCTATCAGCCTGTGGCACTGCTGAGGTGTTATGGAAGACCAGGATGCTTCAATAGCGGCCTTCAGCTCTTCTGCATTGTTCGGTCTCATGTCTTTCATCTTTCTCCTGGCAATGCCCCATGGATTCTCTTTTTTCTTTAGCCCAGGTAAGACGCTTTTGACCTTGTTTTTTGTTCAGGAGCGGCTTGACAAGAGGAATACGAGATTTGAAGCCCATGTCCAGGATCCGTCTATGTATGGTGGCTCTTGATGCACTAACTCCAGCCTCAGTCTACTCCTTGACATAGATTCATAGGGCCTGTACAAATAGTGTTACTATGACAATGCAGGCCTATGCAAGTCCTTCAGTTATTATGTAATTGCTGAAAACCCTTAGGGGGCAATTCAAATGTTCTGTGTTTCCCCTGCTGGTCATCTATCAGACTAATTTAATTGTTGCTCTGATCAGACGCTCGTTATCCGCGGCAGACACATTTTTTTCTCACAGCCCCCGAAGGTGTGAAAAGTCTGTAGTATAAGCATCCAAAGCGACCAAACCAGGACTTTAGACGCCCAATCAAGAACTTTAGATGGGTTAAGCTGCTTTGTTTGGCTAAACCTGGAGCTTTTGGGTGTGTTAACTACTAATGAGCATCTGACAGGAGCAACAATTGAATTGCTCTGATAGATGCCCATTCGTATAGATGCCCAGCAGGGGGTGTGCAGCAAATTTGAATCGCCCCAAAAGTGTAATTTTTCTCAAACATGATTATGCATAACTAACCTTAATAGGTTGGGTGTTGCCAGTAATTGGAATAACTCCTGATATATTTTGTTAGAGATAGTAAATCAAATAATAATAATTTCATCTAGATTTGTTTTTTATTTCCAAGGTTTAGCTGGAAAAAAAAAAATGGGTGTTTTTAGTATCATAACATGGGGAGTTATTCAGGGTGGTTAGCAAACCAAAAAAGCACACTAATGGGCAAAACCATGTGCAGTGCAGGTGGGGCAGATGTAACATGTGCATGGAGAGTTAGATTTGAGTGCGGTGTGTTCAAACTAAATTGCAGTGTAGAAATTAAGCAGCCAGCATTTATCCTGCACAGAAACACTATAACCCACCCAAATCTAACGCTTTCTGCACACGTTACATCTGCCCCACCTGCAGTTCAAAATGGTTTTGTCCAATTGCTAACTTGTTTGGTTTGCTAACAAACCTGAATAACCCCCATAGTACTGAGCTTCATGAATCAATACAAGCTCAAACTTACACACACTTCAGCTTTCACTACTGACCACAAAAAATGTGCAGGGACTAAGAAATGCATATCTGAAAGAGAACATAGTGCCGTTCCTGTTAAATCAAACCGATAAGACTAATTACTGTAATATAGGGGGTAATTCCAAGTTGATCGCAGCAGGAATTTTGTTAGCAGTTGGGCAAAAACATGTGCACTGCAGGGGAGGCAGATATAACATGTGCAGAGAGAGATAGATTTGGGTGGGTTATTTTGTTCCTGTGCAGGGTAAATACTGGCTGCTTTATTTTTACACTGCAATTTAGATTTCAGTTTGAACACACCCCACTCAAATCTAACTCTCTCTGCACATGTTACATCTGCCCCACCTGCAGTGCACATGGTTTTGCCCAATTGCTAACAAAATTCCTGCTGCGATCAATTTGGAATTACCCCCATAGTACTATAGAAATGCACACAGATAGCTTACTACGAGATGATGTCAGGATGCAGGCAGTCGGGAAGGTCGTAATCCCGGCACAGGTATCACGACACATTGCCAAAATGCCGGCGCCAGAACTCCCGCCATCCCGATTGTAACATAGTATCTAAGGTTGAAAAAAGAAAATTTGTCCATCAAGTTGTGTGTGTTTGTGTTAGGTTTAGGCACCCCCGGGGACAGTTAGGGTTAGGTTGCAGGGAAGGGAGGGTTAGGGATAGGTTGCAGAGAAGGGGGTTAGGTTTACACTTGGTGTTTGCAGTATAGCACCATCTCAAAGTTAGAACACAGTGCAGCAGTCCCTCTACTCAGGGGCGTAACCAAAACTTTTTTGGCCCCATAGCAACATTTTGAAGGGCTCCTGCCTCAATGCTTCTAGAGAGCCACCTCTCCACAGCAGTTGTTAATTTTATGCCCCATAGTAGTGTCCTACTTTATTTTAGGACCCATAGTAGTGCCCTAGTTCACATTATGTCACATTGTAGGACTGCCAGTACACATTATGCCACAGTTTCCCCAATTCATATGACATACATATCTCCACATTACAGTGCCCTACAGTAGTTCATATTATGTGACATCATAATGCCCTCTTGTTCATTTTATACCACATTACAATGAGCAGGTCAAGAGGCATAACTAGATATATTGTAGGCCCCAAGGCAAAAGTTTGTTAGTGCCTCTATACATCACCCAATGGGGAAAAATGTCTATAACGCTATGATTTGGTTCTCAGTAATGGGATCCATAGGAAAGATGAGATAACCCTGTTGGATTAACCTGTCCTCACTGGGCTTCATGGCAATTAACATATATTTAGTATAAATCCCTTTTTTTGTAAGAATATATATGGTTGTTTTTTCATCCAGGCGGTATGGTGTACAGAAATTGAAAAAGAAAGGGGAAGAGAATTCATGACAGTGTCCATCTACATCTAGCCTCCCTGCACATCAGTGCCGAGCGTATTTTCATGCAATGTTTTCCTTTAAAATGCAAAATGATGCAAATAGGACACACAAACAACTTTTACTGATTAAAATGACATGAGGCATGCCTATATTCTGTGTGCGACTGTTGCTTTATCTGTATACCAAATGCTACACTACAGTGTTTTGCTACTGTAACATAGCATTTCGTATGCAGATAAAGGTGCGGTCGTACAGAGACTATAGTCATGCCGCATGTTATTTCAACCATCAGAGTCTGCTTCGCATCATTTTGCAAATCAGCTCACTCATGCCAGGCATCTCCTGCCGAACATATCTGTATATATGTATACAAGTTGGTGCAGGGTCACAAAATGTTGTTATTGACATTTGATTATATAGGCCTGCATAGTCTGCAGAGTTTTAAAATTTTCTGCAGAATGTGCCGGTTCTTTAAAGGAAGAGGGAGAGGGGGGCTTCCTGTTTGCAGGATATGCAGAAAGTTCAGGAGCCATGAAATCAAGTAGGTGTAAGGAACCATTAACCCAAAAGGGATGGCATGGATATATACTCAAGAGACCAAGGGGTATATTTACTAAAGGTCAATTTTCAGTTTCAGTTTTTAGGTGATTTGATGGTGCATTTGGCAATCCTGTATTTACTAAAGGCAAAACCGACTCAAAATCCCCAGAAATTTGACTTCACACACAAATAGAACTTCAAATAGACCATCAGTACTTCAACATAGACGTCAATAGGAAAAGCTCATTTACTAGCAGTTAATTTGAAAATAGAACCTCAAAAGAACCAAAAATTGACAAAAAAAATCGCCATTTTCAATAGAACCATCAGAAACAGCTCTATTTGATTCTAATTAATGCAAACTTGTCTGAAACCTAAATATGATTGAAAAAACATGGGAAAGAAGCATGTGGGGCACTCTGGCTGAACAAATCATGGCTTTTAAAGGCACAGCACTGACTTAAAAAAATTGTGGATATCCAAATTAGCTCAGGATTGAAGGTGTTTAAGGGTAATACAGTGCATGTGACATGTTTTGGCCAATAGGAATGCTTTTGTAGAATTTTGTCAATTTTTAGGCCATATTGAGTCGAGTTTTGGTTCTATTGAGGGTGAATAGAACACATTTAGATCTTCAAATAGAACTTCAAATATAAACCAACGCACCATTGAAAACAGAATGGAACAAAAAAATCGACTCTTAGTAAATTATCTATTTTGAATAGAAACACTGTGCTTGATTTTTTGGGTATGGTGATTCTATTCTGGTCGATTTTAAACAAACCCAAAATCAACTTTTAGTAAATATACCCCCAAGTGCCAGGAATCAAAATCATTGCTCACACTCACATACCACTGAACTTCCAGTGTCATGTCTCCACCTACAGGTTAGATGGTAGACTGCAAGACATAGTATGTACAATAAATAGCTACCTGCCAAAGTCAGGCACACTGGTTTCACACTACATTTAATACAATAATAAATTATATGTAGAAATAAATAATATACGAATGGGTACCCAAAAGAAACAGGAATCATGTTCTAGAGGGCGGGGCACTTGTAGTATGGGCTTCTGCTGCTAGGTGAATGTTTGCTGAACCCTTCTGAGCCAGTATCCCTGTTGACATTGAGGGGGAAGGTAGTGTTTGACTGCAGTGATTTTTTCCCTATTCGCCTATTTTTTGTGAAGTCAAATGTGAAAACAATACTCTTTGTACCCCAGGGTCATACTGTCAACCAAAGTTTTTATTTGGAAGTCTTGAAAAGGTTGCATCACGATCTGAGGAAAAAATGTCCCGATTTGTGGCGAACATGTGACTCGTTATTCCATCATGACAACGCACCTGCCCACACAGGGCTGAGAGTTAAGCATTTTAACCAAAAACAACATAACAACTTTGCCTCACCCACCGTATTCACCCGATCTCACCCCGTACAACTTCTTTTTTATTTGCTTGGATGAAAAGAGACCTTTAAGGAAAGCGTTTTTGCTGATATTAAAAAAAACAGTGACAAAAAAAAAAACAGCAAAAGTACTAAGACATCAACGAAGATGAGTTTAAAAAAGCGTTTTGAGCAATGTAAAAAATGTTTGGACAAATGTATTGATTCAAGTGTAGAGTACTGTGAGGGTGACTGAAGTTTCAAAATGTACAAATAAATAATGAAATAAATCACTAATTCCTGTTTCTTTTGGGTACCCCCTCGTATTAAGAAACTTTTGTTTTCCAGAATTTTAAAATAATATAAATTCACAAAGTTGGCAAAATACTTTAGACCATGGGTCTTCAACCTGTGGTCACTGTAATCTTTTAAAGCTGAAGATGTAAGAATGGTACTGATTTTAACAAGATTAAAACATTGTGGTAACTTTAACTACTGTATATTCCAGTTGAATACTAGAACAGCTTCCAGTAAGTACAGGTGTGTGCTTATTTATTAATACAAAGGAAGTGGTCGCCCCTAGTATCATATTGATAAATTGTAGTAGTTCAGTTTGTAGTTCCTGCAAATCAACAGGATTCAAACCCTTTCTTATTTTGAACTATATATTAGTTACTTCCTCTTTATTATGTGCATGTTAATGGTAAAGAACCACAGTCATAATGGAGTTACTGTTTGATTCAGTTATCTTTATGTAACACCCCTTTACCTGGGTTTTCTGGGTAATGGTGTGTAGTTAAACTCATCCCGCTTTGCAATGCTTCTCACCTTGTACTTCTCTTGGTATTAGTGCCTCCACCCGAATCTTGACATGATGTGCTCTTCAGGGGAGTGTTCAATTTTAGGAACACCAGAGGGAGATTCGGGAAACCCCCTGCCCACCACGTGCTTAGACTGCCCCCACTACAGGAATATATCACACGGATGTGTTGCAGAAGCCACCCTGGCACATTTTTTTAAAGGGTCTGGAATAGCAATTGCTTTTATGCATTTATATACAAGGTACTATAGTAAGATCAATAAAAAAGGACATATACTAACTAGGCATAGAAAAATATTGAACAGGCAGTAAGGTACACACATATCTAAAGGGTATAATGCAGTAATAAGAAAAAATGAACATAACACATGAATCTGCTCTCTCCTACAGTATCTGTCCCTTCCTGAACCGTCCTGTTGTATACAAATAACACCCAGGCCTTTTCAATCACTGACTGGGTAATGACAACTTAAACAGCAGTATCACAAGGAATTTCACACATACCACACTCAGCATTAGACAATACATCCCCCACTATAGTGCACTGTTATTTCAGAGTTCATTATCTTCTGCATGCTATGGCTTGGAGAAAACTGTACTGTAAAAGGTTCCAATTGGCACTTTCAGCAATGCTGGTACTTGTAGTTCCACAAACTGATTTGTGATGAAATCACACACTTTGTAGGCTAATAATTGTCAGTCTTTAGCAAGAAACATAACACTGTAAGCTGTTACTTAACTCACAATCCTCCAAAGTGTGCATCCCTCTGCAAACTCCTCTCCAGGGGTCAAAAAAGAAGGTTTGAAATACATTATCCTCTTTAGGCTACTTAAATCCATCAGACTGGGGTTCTCAGTCTCTCTGTGCAGACACTTTGATTTCTTCCCCAGTATTCTCCAGTCACTGTCAGCTGCATCTTAGCTATATCCAAAGCATGGCTCCTTCCTTTCTCTCTCCCGGCCCATCTCCCCCTCCACTCCTCTGGACAAAAGCATTCCATTCTCCATTCCCCGCCTCTCCATGCCCTGTTTCCCCACCCCCGACAGCCTCTGCGTGTCTCTCTTTATATCCTCTGAAACCCAAGGCTGTCTGGGAGATGTATTCTCTAAGCACAAAATGGCCGGTGTCCAATTTCACATCTGCTGCCTGTCATAAGCGCTGGGCGCTACATATACATACCATTTGTCTTAACTCATCACATCACAAGCAAAATGAAAAGAAAAATACACCATACATAAAATGATGTGTACGAAATATAACTCAACTTATTACAAAGTGTTCATTTGTTTATGTACTTTGTTAGGCGCTGCGGAACCCTTGTGGCGCCATATAAATAAAGGATAATAATAATAAAATATCTGAAATTCTAAGGACATGATTATATATTATTGTAATGATCTGTTTTTAGGTTTACGGGGATAATGGTCCTCATTCCGAGTTGATAGCTCGCTACCTACTTTTAGCAGCAGTGCAACCGCATAGTCGCCGCCCACGGGGCAGTGTATTTTCACTTTGCAAGTGTGCGAACGGCTTTGCAGTAGGTCTGGACTTACTCAGCACTTGCGATCACTTCAGTCTTTTTGGTCCCGGAATTGACGTCAGACACTTGACGTCAGCCTGCGTTTTTACAAGCGCTCCCAGAAAACGGTCAGTTGACACCCATAAAACCTGTCAATCTCCTTGCGATCGGCTGTGCGAATGGATTCTTTGTTAAATCCATCACTCAGCAACGATCCGCTTTGTACCCGTATGACGTGCCTGCGCATTGCGGTGCATACGCATGCGCAGTTTTGCCGAGTTTTGAGCTGATCGCTGCGCAGCGAAAAACGGCAGCGAGCGATCAACTCAGAATGACCCCCAATGTACCTAATACGTAAGCAACAATTTGTAATTATTATATGGATACATGAGTAAAATAATTATATTTTTCTATTTCATGTGAAAACATGGTCATATTTTCAACTAAGACATATACTGTATGGCCTGATTCAGAGGTGGATGCAGTAGCGGACAATATTTGTAGTCTGCACATACATTCAGCGACCCGATGGTTACGCTCAAAGATGCAGATAGATAACATTTCGCTTAGTGTTTCTGGGTGGTAACAGGGGCTGGCTAGTCATTTGCACTGACAAAGGTGGCCATGTTCCAGTGATGTGTGCAGTCGGTATCCGTTCACATGGTCGACCATGTTATGGTCGACAGTCATTAGGTCGACCACTATTGGTCGACATTGACATGGTCGACATGGACACATGGTCAACACATGAAAGGTCGACACATGAAAAGGTCGACATGAGTTTTTTAACTTTTTTTTCTTTTGGGGAACTTTTCCATACTTTACGATCCACATGGACTACGATTGGAACGGTAAAGTGTGCCGAGCGAAGCGAAGGCACCATGCCCGAAGCATGGCGAGCGAAGCGAGCCATGCGAGGGGACGCGGTGCACTAATTGGGGTTCCCAGTCACTTTATGCAAAAAACGACACAAAAAAAGTTAAAAAACTCATGTCGACCTTTTCACGTGGCGACCATTTTCACGTGTCGACCATTTTCATGTGTCGACCATGTGTCCATGTCGACCATGTCAATGTCGACCAATAGTGGTCGACCTAATGACTGTCGACCATAACATGGTCGACCATTCATACCGGAACCGTGCAGTCAGGGTAGGCAGGGGAGGCAGAGCATCACCTGTTATACTCCAGTGTTTTGACTAGAAAATTAATTAGAATAGTACAAAGACTATATTTATAATATATACATATCATTTTTGTATTATTCTAATCATTTTTTATCATCAAAACCCAGCGAATTTGCTTTGCTGGAGATACAGGGACTGTCAGGGAGAGACCAGAGGTGAGGCAGCTATGAATTCAGTCTCCCCTCAAAGTGCCTGGAGCTGGGGGTGGAGTTGTACTGTGGCCAATAATACTGCAAAAACAATCACAGTGGTGGCAGTTATCAGATCTGCCTCAATGAGGGGTGTGTGGCTTGATGCAGTGTCAGGTGACCTATCCAGGAAGTTCTCACCCAGGAGCAGCCAACATGAAGGAGAAACTGATGCTCAAGACTGCAGGGAAACATGCTGGTGCGTTGTTGCTGGAGCTGATGAAGTCCATCTGCTAGTTGGATTTGTATTGCTGTACCTGTGAATATCTCATGGACAGATAGACTATCTTTTTTTATGTTTTCTTGTACATGTGCTAACTACTATTTTATGGATAAATCACTCTGTAATAAATATTGAATTCTAAACCTTTTTAACCTGAGGTAGTTTTACCTAATTATGGGTATGAGATTTTAAAGTTTTTTTTAATACAGTGGTATTTTATCTATCAGGGCACGCAATGTTTTTTTTCTTTTCATCCCTTTTATGTTGCTTCTGATGGTTGGTCATGTGACCGGAGAAGTACTCCTAAAGATAAGATATAATTTTTTTTTTTCATTCTCTTCAACTTGCCCATACATAAATTTGTGCGGTGTACTATGAATTGCCGGCTGTCGGGATTCACAGCACACTGGCATCGGGATCCCAACAGCCGGAATGCTGACAGCGGGTCGAGCGCAAAAGAGCCCCTTACGGGCTTGCTGTGCTTGCCACGCTGCGGGCACGATGGGATGCTATGCGTGCCACGCTATTCTCCCTCCAGGGGTGTCGTGGACACCCCAAGAGGGAGAAAAGTTGTCGGTATACCGGTGATCGGGATCCCGGCGCCTGTATGCTGAGTGCTGGGATCCCGACAGCCGGTATAACGAGTGCCACCCACAGTTGTGGTATGCGCATAGCGTCTATTTCCCATGAGAGAGGGGCCGGGGGCATGACCAGCAGCTCACAGAGTGCAGGGCATGCCCCCATAGTTCCAAAAATGGGGCATGATCGCGGCTCTACCATGAAGCCATGCCCTCCCTCTTTCCATGAGGCCACGCTCCCTTTTCGGAAGAGCCCCGATTCACGGGGACTAGATGTTATGAGGTATGGTTTGTGTGTGCGTGTCTGTCTATGGGGCAGGGTGTGGGCGGTGGTGGGACGCCCCGGCCTGTTTTGTCAGTCCCAGTACCCACAATTTGTCGTGGCAGCCCTGCTGACAACAGGTAGCTCTATGGAGTGTCCCACATTCCTAGTTAGTGTTTAACAGTCTCTATAACATCATACCCTCCAGCTGTACCTTTTCGGACGGTACAGTATCCTTTTTTGTGGTCTGTACCTGCCAAAAAGGGATTTGTACCGGATTCAGCATCTCCATTACAATAGACTCCTATAGCTGCGCTGCGGGGACATGCCCCTTTACACATGGCCACACCCCCTTTTTCTATTATGTACCGAGTTCTTGTTCTATGATGTTGGAGGGTATGTAATTTTTAATCATAACTATCTTAAATGTGAATGGAACAATCCCCCAAACCTGACATTTTTAGTATTATGGATAAATGATTTCTAATATACAATGTAGTAGCATAAACAGAAGTTTTATTCACAGCAATATTGTGCTCACAAATGAGGAATGTATCAGACCTAGCCTAAACATTGCATGCCTGACATTCCTATCTTTACCTCACGCGACAATAACAAGGGAAAGAATAATCAGCATTCCTATTGTACATGTAATCCACATGCACATGGATAGAGAGGATAGAAAACTCGTGTTGTGGTTACACCTAACTAGAATTTTCACATATGGGCTAATTCAGAGGTCGATGCAGTTCCGATGTTTGCACGGCTGAGCGATAATTTACTACTGCGCATGTGTGAAAAGTCTAGGAAACCCTTACTGCGCATGCGCGAATCAGGGTGTGTGAATTTTTGCTATTACTTCAGATGGCTTCTGCAATCCTTATCTAGTTCAGAGTTGAGACTGGGAGGTGACCTAAAATCTTTGCAAAAAGAGGGGGTGTCATGGGCGTGTTTTGGCATGTGTCTGCGATCTCTTTCACAGCACTGCAGCCACAATGGCCGTATCTTAAGAAAGTTACAAGGGAGGCTGGGGCTGCTAGGAAAGTCAAGGTTGCAACCAATGGTGCATTGATGGTGGAGAGACTGGTCCCCCTAGCTTACTTGAGCATTGCTCACATATGCAAAGTTGGCATTGCAGGGTTTGCTAAGTGGGTTTAAGAATGCCAAATTGCTTTCTCACAAATATTTAAGATGCCCGCTCTAATATATATTGTAAATGCCTGCACCTCTCATTACCATATCCCATGAATGTGCGCTATACAGCGCTAAACACTGCATCCCATAAGAGAAAACAATACACCCAAACATTATCTGAGTTCCAAAGCTCATTGATGTATATATTTGTTATTAAAAGGATATGGATTCAATATATATATTACAAAGTACAGTATACCTATAGTTACAACTCATACAGTAAGCAGTTAATACATACAGTTACATACTGTTACATACAGTTTCAGTTACAGGCCAGCGATACAATTACCATTCCCTCCAATGCATCTTATGTCTCTCTCTCTCTCTCTGTAAATAAATACAGGAACTGAACTGGCAGCAAGTTCATCATCCTCTGAGACCAAAAAGCCAATGAGCTCCTGTGTGATCAATGTGTTATCTAGTTTCTGGGGGAGGGGTTCACGATGAGTCACCAGTTCCTTTGTATATGGTAATCAGGTTCAGCCTTGAAGACATCCAAAGGGCTGGCCTGAGTTTCCTGTCCACTGTCCTAATAAGAGTGATTTTAGCTTTTATACATTTAATCATAATTATCTGCTGCAACTTCACAACAAGTTCACAACAAGCATCAAATGAATCTACACATCAATCTGGTTGCTTCAATAGTAAACATGACTGGCCTATCTTGTTTCGTTCAAATATTACACATACATGACACCACTCCATCATATACAATTCTAAACCATCATGATGTCTGGCGCTTGATACCGCCACTATTATGTACTGCATGAAAAAAAGTGTCGAATCCATCTCTGTGGCATGTCCGTGTAAATGCGTGTGTTACCATATATTGCTGTGCTCGCTGCGCGTATTTGCAAGTATAGCGTTTATATGTGTGTAGTTTGTATGTTCTCTTTATGTAATATTTTTGACTTCGACAGGTTCGTCACCTGATAGAGCAGAAGGGCAATACTTTAACTGGCATTTGCATATTTGTACACTTGAGAAACTAAAAAATCACAGCAGCACATGATTTGCGTTAGAGATGAGCGGCCTGGATTCCTTGGAATCCGGACATCACTGAACACAGGGGCTTGGGTGTTCCCGCCAGACTCGGATCCCACGTCGAGGATGAAAATCATATTGCTGGTGTCGGATTCTCATGGCACTTGGATTCCATAAGGCACTGCGGCCAGGACTCATTGCTATTACAATCTAATGCATGCTGCCGTTTGCTGCGCTGTACTCTACTGAACTGTCTGTGCTGTGTCCAGAGTCTCACAAGTCGCTGTGCTCTGTAGTGACTGTGCATGGGGGCACACTGCACGCTGCTGAATGCTGCACTAGGAAGCTAATTGAGACCTGATCGCTGCTGTGCATTTTCACACAGCGGACGATCAGGTCTGAACTGTGCATGTGCAGGCACCACAGTGGTCCGGCGCACGCCAGAGATGTGATCAGCATCTCTGCCCAGCGATCGCCTCTGCCTGATATACAGGCAGACGCGTTCGCTGTGCGGGAGGGGGCGGTCTGCCATGCGATGCTTTTGTACCTGTGCGGCGGGGGGAGGGCCAGACATTTGGGGCGGACTATCCCTGTGCTGGGCGCCCCCCCCCCCGCATGTCAGGGTGGCTGATCGTAGCCGTGCAAAATTTCGCACATCTACAATCAGGTCTGAATTAGGCCCTATATTCTGCTTTACTGGCTGTGCTGTGTTCAGAGGGTGTAGTATGGTATGCCGGCGGTCGGGCTCCCGGCAACCAGCATACCGGCGCCGGGAGCCCGACTGCCGGCTTACTGACAGTGTGGCGAGTGTAAATGAGCCCCTTGCGGGCTCGCTGAGCTCGCTACGTGCGCCATGCTATTTTATTCTCCCTCCAGGGGGGTCGTGGCCCCCACGAGGGAGAATAAGTGTCGGTATGCCAGCTGTCGGGATTCCGGCGCCGGTATACTGTGCGCCGGGATCCCGACAGCCGGCATACTGAAGACCACCCGTGTTCAGAGTATCACAAGTGGCTGTGCTGGATAGTGACTGTGTATAGGGGGCACACTGCATGCTGCCAAATGCTGTGCTATACTCTGCTGTATTTGCTATGCTGTGTCTAGACTCACACTGTGCTCTGTATAGTGACTGTATAAGGGACACGCTGCAATATCCTGCGCCATGCTGTAAATTGTACTGTTTAGTGCACTTCACCCTAGTGCGCTCTGTTCAAGTGCATCTATAAGCCCTGTAATCCATGCATTTTAAACCGAGCTACAAGTTATAAAACAGAAAAATATATATGTGTATTGTTTGTACTGTGTGGTGTGCTTTACCCTAGTGCACTTTGTTTATGTGCATCTCTAAGCCCGGTGACTCCACACAGTTTGAACCGAGCTGCAAGTTCAAAAACAGAACATTTTTTATTTTATATATCTGTTGTTTGTATTGTTTGGTGCGCTTTATTTGTTCAAAGCCCCGTGACTCCACGTAGTTTGGACAGTAGCGGCTCTTGCCACGGGCAAGCAGGACTTTTGCCCGGGATGCCGCTGTCCCAAGGGCGCCACCGCCGTGGCAAGAGCCGCTACTGTGTCCAGATGGCGGCGTCAGTGGTTAGGAAAAGGTCCTCTCCGCAAAGGGAAACTAGACACGCAGTGAGGTAGCGTCTAGTTTCCCTTCGCTACTGTAGCCTGCCGTGCGCCTGACGTCATCGCGCACGACACGACGACACGGCAGTTTAGGACAGTCATAGACGCTAGGGGTCATTATTGACTTCTAGGGTCTATGCGCTCCTATGGATCCGAGGAGCAGCGCCGGCGGTGGAAGATGGACAGCAGCAGTGGTCAGGAAACAGGAACGGGGCTGGTGAGTATTCTTGTTTTTTTTTTTTTACTAGGGGCACAGCAATGGGGGCAAAACTAATGGGGGCACAACAGCTACTGGGGGCAAAACTAATGAGGGCGCAGTCCTGGGGGCACAGCTGCAGGAAGCTCAACAACTAATGGGGGCACAACTAATGAGGGCACAGTACTGGGGGCAAAACTACTGGGGGCACAGCTGTAGGGGGCGCAACAGCTACTGGGGCACAACTACTGAGGGCGCAGTACTGGGCGCACAGCTGCAAGGGGCACAACAGCTACTGGGGACACAACTACTGAGGGTGCAGTACTGGGGGGCACAACAGCTACTCAGGGTAAAACTACAGGGAGCAAAACTGACTACGCACCTTCCCCATGAAGCCACGCCCCTATTTTTGGCACTAACTATTTCACCTGTGTGGGCTATTTCACCTTTCGCCCTGGGAGCCACAAGGTCTAGAACCGGCCCTGAGTTTGGACCAAGTGGCGAGTTATATTGTTGCACAGTTCTGTGCACTCTACCCCAGTAGATGTGCTATAAACTGCTGTGTGTTTGTGCCGCTGCGCTCTCGCTTAGTAACTATCCAACTCGCTGCAACCTTTACCCAATATTGGTAAAAATAATATTGTGAATTCTGAAGAGGTCAAAATTGACAGGAAATGCCTGAAAATTTATATTATTGAGGTGAATAATACTCTAGAGCGGTGGTTCCCAAACTTTTTTGAATCACAGCGCCCAGAGTATTAGCATTTTTTTCAAGGCACCCCTAGGATAAACGTTTTTTTATTGATATATTTGGAAAAGTATATTAAAGTAAGTAAATTGTGCCTACCTGTCACCCTTAGGATCAGTTATGTGGTGTTGTACAGTTGTGCTTCTGAGTGTCCACATGTTTTATGATTGGCTGCCACTAGCACTGGTTTTGCCTACCACTTTTACCATAAATAATTTATTTTGGTCCTGGACCAACAACCCGAGGTACCCCTGCAAGGGCCTCACAGCACCCCAGGGTGCCTAGGAACACAGCTTAAGAACCACTACTCTAGGGACAAAAAAAGGCCCACATTATGTGATTTTAGCTTTTTTTTTTTTGTCAATCTTTTGGAAAAAAAACAAATCCAAAACCAGTCACAACGGTTTGGCAAACCCAAAGCCAGATGGTGAATCAGAACTAAATCCAAATCCAGCTAAAATTGTCCGGTGCACCTCTCTATTTTCTATGCACCTCTAAATCAGGCCCGTTGTTTCATCTGAGCTTTGCCTTACATAATCAGTGCACCCGTGCTTCCAGCCACATGCTTCTCATTAGATATGTTGGAGGTGATAAACTGATAGTAATTGAATTCCGTGCTGAAATCTGGCAAAAGTAGTTACACTCTAGCAGCAGAATGGCTTTCTTACATGGATATTCTCCTCTCTGTCAGTCTGGAGAATATAATATTCCTGGCAAAAGACATTTTCTCCCCATCTATATTTTTTTATTATTTAAATTCATTATTAAATCTGTACCACTTAATACAGTACACAATGGCCCTCATTCCGAGTTGTTCGCTCGGTATTTTTCATCGCATCGCAGTGAAAATCCGCTTAGTACGCATGCGCAATGTTCGCACTGCGACTGCGCCAAGTAACTTTACTATGAAGAAAGTATTTTTACTCACGGCTTTTTCTTCGCTCCGGCGATCGTAATGTGATTGACAGGAAATGGGTGTTACTGGGCGGATACACGGCGTTTCAGGGGCGTGTGGCTGAAAACGCTACCGTTTCCGGAAAAAACGCAGGAGTGGCCGGGGAAACGGTGGGAGTGCCTGGGCGAACGCTGGGTGTGTTTGTGACGTCAACCAGGAACGACAAGCACTGAAATGATCGCACAGGCAGAGTAAGTCTGGAGCTACTCTGAAACTGCTAACTCGTTTGTAATCGCAATATTGCGCGTACGTCGGTCGCAATTTTAAGAAGCTAAGATTCACTCCCAGTAGGCGGCGGCTTAGCGTGTGTAACTCTGCTACATTCGCCTTGCGAGCGAACAACTCGGAATGAGGGCCAATGTTCCATAACCACTGAAAAGTTTTCAAAACCATTCAGTTGTTATGGAGGATCCGGTATGTGTTACCGGGAGACGGGATGCCGGCTGTCAGTATACCGACAGCGGCATCCTGTTTGCCCGAGTTCAGTCTGCAAGGCAGCGAGTCCCCTCGCGTGGTCGCTGCGCAGGCAAAGCTTCGGGCACGGTGGCTCGCTTTGCTCGCTACAGATTCTGTTCCCACTCTGTTGGTGAGTCCAAGCCACCAACCGAGTGGGAACAGAATCTGATGGGAGAACGGGACGGCGGTCGGGATTTCCTCTGTTAGAATTTCACCAGCTGTCGGAGTTATGTTGTCGGTCTCCTGTACGCCGGGATTACGATAGACGGCATTTTAACTGGTATATCTCCAATCCACCATGTAATGGTTCTTGTACTGTTACATGTCCATACAATTTACCTGGTGATTTTCAAATCCAAATACCATTCCCTGCTGGAATACTCTTGTGAGGAGTAGAACTATCACCCGTGTGGGGGGTCAGGCGGCTATTGCGACAATTGGTGAAGGGGACTGGCTAGGCAACATTCATTTTACACTAATTTAGTTGAGCTCAGCCAACACACACCCCTCCCAGTGCTAAATCTATCTGAACATTTAAACACAATGTTTGCTTTGTACACTTACTTTATATTACATCTAAAAAAAACACTTTTTAGGGCATTCCGGTTACATTTTATTTAACTTGTTGGACGGAGCAAATTCACTAATGATATTTTATGGCAAACATGTAAGGGAATGGGGATGATATACCGGCCTGCGGGATGCCTACTGTCAGTATACCGATGGCAGCATCCCGTCTGCTGGTATACCGGCAACGAGTCCTCACGCGGGCCCGCTTCAGGACAGTTTCTATTGCCACCAACCGAGTGGGAATTATGGGTGGGAGTCGGCATTCTGACCGCTGGCAATATGTCGGCTGATGGGATTCCGGCATCGGGCTCCTGAACGCCGGGATCCTGGCAGCCAGCATTATAACTGCATCCCCCTATAAGTACCAAGCTCCCAAATGTGATACGTTTCCGGGGCTTAGAGCCGATGGGTAATGCCATCTGTAGCTGGCGTTACCCAATAGAAGTCTATGGGCTTCTTTCCGCATTCTGCCCTGACTTCCCTCTCAGCACCCACCGTGGCCGCCAGGTAACTGTTCATATGCTTAGAAGGGCTCATAGGTCCTAACCCAGAAGTCCAGTGATCTCAAAGGACAGCTCTCAGGGGGACTAATCACACATACGGGATCAGTATGTACACAATAAGGGGTGGGATGTACCGCATCACAGATGCAATGCCTAGTACATCCCGCCCTTAGTGTTGCAGACTAAACAAAATTGTTAATTATGCATCCTATAACTTATTTCTTGCTGTTCGATGCATAGGATTGCATGTATTCTAGTGTTGTCTTATAGAATTTAGGTTATTTTAATGACATTGTTCTTTTAAATTCAAAGTGTTCATTTAAACCTTTACTTGGGTATGCAGGGTGCTCACGGCACCTCATGGTCTAAAATTTTTGATAATTCTGGAAATGTGGTTGATAACACGGCCATGTTTCTGTCTATCATTCAATTAGAGGTTATAGTTTATGTCCAGGGCTGGACTGCCCATCTGCAAATGCCAGAAGGACCGATGGGCAGGTGAGCCGGTCCGGTCCCACAGAGAGCCGGGAAGGCCACGCACAGTCTCAGGCTCTCTGGTTTAGGCTGCCCCCTCCCCCCGGTCTCCATGGAAATGGGGGGTGCTGTGCGCCCCGCCCCGGCAAACGTCGGCATGGAAATGGGAGCGTGCCATGAGTCCACGCCCTCATGATGACGGCACACTCCCCCCTCCGTGATGTGCGTGTACGTTAACAAATGCCAGAGGCATACGAAGGCCTAGTCCGTCCCTGTTTATGTCATCGTAGCCAAAACCATTCCACTTACTGTTTTCTCTGTGAAGTGAAATTAGGATCAGGGTGCTGTGAACACCCCAAGTACAAGGTTATTCTTCTTTGGTATTACAATTTTCTGATTATTATCATAATTTAGTGTAAGGTATTGATAGTTTTGCTTTACAGTAAGATGTCATCATTTTATTCATTTATTTATTTATTTATTTATTAACAGTTTCTTATATAGTACCTAATTCAGACCTGATAGCTTTGCTGCAAAATTGCAGAAGTCTGCGATCAGATAGTCGCCGCCCAGGGAGATTGAAAACCCGCCCTGTGCAAGTGTGCGAATGCATGTGTATGCCATGCAAAAATTCCGCCAGACAGCGGACAGCTCCGTTCGTGACTCACTCACCATCAAATCACCATCCATTGTGCGCAGTATGTGCGTAGCCCAAGACTTACTCCCACAGTGCGATACAAACAGAATGACCGGGACCGGAGCTGACGTCACACACCCGCCCTGAAAACGCTTGGGAACGCCTGCGTCTTTCCTGACACTCCCTGAAAATGGCCAGTTATCACCCTCAAACGTCACCTTCCTGTCAATCACCTTGCAAACGCCTTGCGATCGAAATGTTCGCACCATCCCGTCGCTGTTTGGTGACGCACCTGTGCTTTGCAGTGCATACGCATGCGCAGCCATTCTATAATCAACCGCTGTGCGAATTCGCACAACAGCGATCAGGATTAAATCGGGCTCATAGCACAGCATATTCCGTTGCACTTTACAATTGAGGTCATACAAACAAGAACAGGAAAAGCAAGTTTGTTGAGTGATTTTTAATTTCAAAGATTTTATTTCACAAAATTTAGTATTCCAACACTTGTTTCTTTTTATGGGGTGTTTGCAAGCACCCTACCCACGTACTTACATGACTTTTACCCGCCTACTCATTAAGGGTTAATGTTCCCAACTTTGACTACAGAAGTAGTTTCATAGGTTTGTAAACATCACCACCTTGTGGTCACTGGTTGCACTGCTGATAAAAGAGTTCAATAGACTGATACAAAAATAAGTACCAGGGGCTACCAAAACAAATGAATTTCAAAACTATATTTATTTATTTATATACGTATAAATATTATATAAACTCAAGACTAAGTACAAGCACATGGATTTACAAAAACGCAGTGAGTAGAGACCATAAAGAAATGTAAGACACAATGGACAGCTTGTTGTGCCTCAGAAAGTTATCAGCTATGTGGTATAATGGTTTTGTAATGTTCTTACCTTATAAAATTCTATTTTGAAAACTACATCCACATAACTGAAGGTGCTGTTTTTGTTTTGTTAGGTTTTACTTCAATTATAATTCATCTTATCTTGTTTAACTTGTATGACCCAAATCCACCCAAAACTGAATTGGTGACAGGGACACACAATCATCCTGTGTCTTTTCTTTTTAAATAAATTTAAATTTTTACATACAATACTCGTATATTATATATAGTCTCCTCTTTTCTTTTCTTTCCCTTCTTGTGTCATTGGTTTGAGTTTTCATGGTAAGTGTGAGAGGTGCGTCTGCGGTGTGGTGGTGCCTGCTGCCGTGCAGGTGTAGACTCGGTACTCACCAGGCGCCGCTCTCTCTCACCTTCAGGTACCGGAACCTCCAACGGACCTGGAAATCTTCAGTCGGATCCGGACACGGCGATTCCCTCTCGGAGCTGACCGACGACCGAGCTGAGGAGAGAATAATTTACCTTAAAGGGGGTATCGACCCTTCTTCCACTGGAACAGGGGATACCCCAGGGGTGACCGCGACCTTCACCGGTTGGGTGAATGGTCATCACCGGCACAAAGCCTCAGCCACCCAGATTTCACACACTCGCGCTCTCGCACGTAGTGTGATGAAAAGGATTCTCACGTCCGTGAGCAATCCCGATTCCGGCGCTCGGGGACAGACAAGGGACAAACGCACACAGATGTTACTCACCGTCAGTTTCGCACTGCGAACGTCTTCTTCTCTTACAGGTCCCTGTAAGGAGGTAAACAAACAAGCAAACAGCCGTGCGGGGCCTAACTCTAACCTAGTGTCACACCCTATACTAACTACAACGGCAGAGCCCTCGAACTAGCTCTGTGGGTGTGGTGCAACAAAACTAAACACACTTAACGAGCTCACACTTTGCCCCGCACGGTAACATACATCACGATACACAATGCAAGCGACGGCACGGTCCCTTTAAATCCCTACCTGCCGCTGGAAGGGGGTGGGCGCCGCACGGCCTACCCACCTAAATACCTCAGGGTGGCCTGGGCCTAGCGCCCAGGGCCACCTGTACTCACCTCGAGGAAACACTGATTCACTGGGCCTAGCGCCCCCTAACTGCACACAGGCCGGAGGCCTGACTTCGCCCACGGGCCTAGCGCCCGCCTAACTTGCTGCCCGTTGGGTGACCTGGGCCTTGTGCCCAAGGTCACCTTATCGTATCCCTAATCGGCCAAAATACACCCCCGGGCCTAATGCCCGCCTAACTGTGCCACAGGGAGGGTGGCTTGGGCCTAATGCCCAAACCACCTAATAAAATAGTGACCCCAAACTCCTATCTGCGCCCCAGGCCTAGTGCCTGAATTGTGCCCTCGGGCCTAATGCCCGTCCCTGGTGGTCGAGGGAGGAAAAGGGGAGGGGGAAGGATAGCCTCACTGAGGCCTCACCTAATCCGGGGGCCTCCGGCACCGTCTTCTGCCGCTGACCCGTCCTGGCCAGCGGCGTCGCCTCCGCTGCTCCGCATCCAGCCGCCGCTGGACATCTTCTTCCCGGAGCCCGACCGCTGGCCTTCTCCTTGCGCTCTTCCGCGCGCGCGCTGACCTCCGCGCGCGCGCTGACCTCCGCTCCCGCCTGTCAGACGCCGGGGCCTATGACGCGGCGAGCGCCGATTGGCTCGCCGCGTCCCTCTCTGATTGGCTGCCGCTCCGGGAGCCGCGATTGGCTCCCGGAGGGCGCCAAGATTCGAATGCCTCTGGTCCGGTGCAGGGAAAAGGGTAATCCCTGCACCGGACACCCGCCGCCACGCACCCAGCGCTGGGGACAGACAAGCTGCCCCAGCGCTGTCCCCAGCTAGGGACAACACCACAGATGTGCCCACAGGGCACATCTCTACATTTCCCCCCCCCTTTTTCCTTTGTAGTCCCTACAAAGTTCCTCACGACTTCCATTGTCCGCGGGTCAGGGAATTCCGAGGTCCCTCCGGCGAGGTTGTGTTCGAGGGCCCAGCCTGGACAGGCCGTGACCCCACACCCCTCCTCCTCCAGCTCCGGGTTCCTCTTACGTCCTGACCTCCATCGGCGGATCCTCTGGGGGAGTGGCATCTCCTCACGGTCGCTCGACGTTGGCCACCAAGGGGAATCTTCCTCCACGGGGACAACAGTCACCCACTCTTGACCTCCTATATCGTCTGTGGCTTCGTCCCTGTCTTCCGGGTGTGGTATCGACCACCACCCAACAGCGGAATCCTCCGGGGCATCCGTTCCCTCCCGGGCAACAGCCACCATATGTCGCATTTCCTCGTGGGGCATCTCCAAAGGTCCTATGTCTTCCTCTGGAACGGGTCCTCCCACGGCATCACAATCCTCTCCCCGTACGTCCGTCCATTTCGGCACTTCCGGCAGGTCTTCTTGCCCCAGGACTATCTCCTCCTCTTCACAGAGGGTATTCAACTGGGAGCACGACTCCACCCGATCCTGCCAGTCACTCTCGTCGGCGCTTCCGATGCCAGAGTCGTCCTCCATCTGTTCTTGGAGGGATTCGTCGGCGGACAGCTCACCGTAGTCCGAGTCTTCTTCCGATATCTGGGCTGGGGTATCATTTTCCTCCTCAGCGTACTTAGTCTTTTCCGCTGGCACCTCTGTTTCCTCAGCGTACTCCTTCGTTTCCGCTGGCATCTCTTGGTACCCAGGACACTCCTGTTCCGCACGTCCTGGTCGTGGACGGTTCCATCGTGGAGAGATTCCAGACGTCTCAGTAACTGGGTCTTCACGCTTTTCTTGGCAGCGTGGTCTCTTCACCTCCCAGTCGTCCACCTCCGCCTCATGCGGGAAAGGATTCTGCCTTACTGGGGTCACTTTCTTGGGACAAAGTAGGTCCGCGGCATCTTCCCAGGGGCACTCACTGGCCGCATGTCCTGGTCGCCGACACTTCCAACAAGGGAGGGCCACTGCCACCTTCTCCAAGACGGGTTCCTGGTCCACCTCCTTCACTGGGGAATCTTCACCCGTTGGTTCCGGCTCAGAGGAAATGGGCACCTGCGAACTAACTTCAAGCAGGGTCTTCTGCTCCATTTCCCTGGTTTCCTCCTCCCATCTCTGGGCGCGACCATCCGCAATCATCCGGTCTTCATTCCACGGACAATCGGGAAGCGCATGTCCTCTCGCCTCGCAGAGCGCACACACAGGCTCTGCAGCCACCCGGTCCCAAAGTTGCTGACGAGACTCCGTCATCTGCTTCACCGTGGCCTCGTAGTCCGTCCTGTCTTCCGTCCATGGGCATTCCAGGAGCCGATGTCGGGGATCTCCACAGCTTTCACACCGGGGATCAACCTCGTCTTCGCTCAACTCTTCGTCCCAGGGACAACTGTTATGCTCATGCCCGTAGTTTCCGCAGAGCAAACACCAGGACTCCTTCTTCGCTTGGCCCTTCTGACGTCTTCGGTCCGCTTCCTGGACCACCTTCTTTGGGGACGTCTCTCGCCAAGTACACTCGCTGGCAAAGTGCCCTGTTTGCCGACATTTCTTGCAGGGCGTCACAGCGGCCTTCTTGCGCCCCTTCTCCCGGCGCTCTTCTTTTCCACGCTGGATCGACCGCTGCACCATCTTCAGGATGTCTGCCCCAGACACCGTCACCCAGTCGCTCTGGTCCGCACACATCCGGGGGTGAGTCTTCTCCGGAGCCGTCCGCAGGGAGGTCTTCTTGGTGGCGTTCCACATCGTGTCCGTGATCCGGTCTCTTTGATCCTGCCGACTACGCCAAGTGTGAGAGGTGCGTCTGCGGTGTGGTGGTGCCTGCTGCCGTGCAGGTGTAGACTCGGTACTCACCAGGCGCCGCTCTCTCTCACCTTCAGGTACCGGAACCTCCAACGGACCTGGAAATCTTCAGTCGGATCCGGACACGGCGATTCCCTCTCGGAGCTGACCGACGACCGAGCTGAGGAGAGAATAATTTACCTTAAAGGGGGTATCGACCCTTCTTCCACTGGAACAGGGGATACCCCAGGGGTGACCGCGACCTTCACCGGTTGGGTGAATGGTCATCACCGGCACAAAGCCTCAGCCACCCAGATTTCACACACTCGCGCTCTCGCACGTAGTGTGATGAAAAGGATTCTCACGTCCGTGAGCAATCCCGATTCCGGCGCTCGGGGACAGACAAGGGACAAACGCACACAGATGTTACTCACCGTCAGTTTCGCACTGCGAACGTCTTCTTCTCTTACAGGTCCCTGTAAGGAGGTAAACAAACAAGCAAACAGCCGTGCGGGGCCTAACTCTAACCTAGTGTCACACCCTATACTAACTACAACGGCAGAGCCCTCGAACTAGCTCTGTGGGTGTGGTGCAACAAAACTAAACACACTTAACGAGCTCACACTTTGCCCCGCACGGTAACATACATCACGATACACAATGCAAGCGACGGCACGGTCCCTTTAAATCCCTACCTGCCGCTGGAAGGGGGTGGGCGCCGCACGGCCTACCCACCTAAATACCTCAGGGTGGCCTGGGCCTAGCGCCCAGGGCCACCTGTACTCACCTCGAGGAAACACTGATTCACTGGGCCTAGCGCCCCCTAACTGCACACAGGCCGGAGGCCTGACTTCGCCCACGGGCCTAGCGCCCGCCTAACTTGCTGCCCGTTGGGTGACCTGGGCCTTGTGCCCAAGGTCACCTTATCGTATCCCTAATCGGCCAAAATACACCCCCGGGCCTAATGCCCGCCTAACTGTGCCACAGGGAGGGTGGCTTGGGCCTAATGCCCAAACCACCTAATAAAATAGTGACCCCCAAACTCCTATCTGCGCCCCAGGCCTAGTGCCTGAATTGTGCCCTCGGGCCTAATGCCCGTCCCTGGTGGTCGAGGGAGGAAAAGGGGAGGGGGGAGGATAGCCTCACTGAGGCCTCACCTAATCCGGGGGCCTCCGGCACCGTCTTCTGCCGCTGACCCGTCCTGGCCAGCGGCGTCGCCTCCGCTGCTCCGCGTCCAGCCGCCGCTGGACATCTTCTTCCCAGAGCCCGACCGCTGGCCTTCTCCTCGCGCTCTTCCGCGCGCGCGCTGACCTCCGCTCCCGCCTGTCTTCTTCGCCGCTCTTCGGCGCGGCCTTTTCTTCAGGCTCCCGCCCGGCGTCTGACGTCAGATGCCGGGGGCGGGGCCTATCACGCGGCGAGCGCCGATTGGCTCGCCGCGTCCCTCTCTGATTGGCTGCCGCTCCGGGAGCCGCGATTGGCTCCCGGAGGGCGCCAAGATTCGAATGCCTCTGGTCCGGTGCAGGGAAAAGGGTAATCCCTGCACCGGACACCCGCCGCCACGCACCCAGCGCTGGGGACAGACAAGCTGCCCCAGCGCTGTCCCCAGCTAGGGACAACACCACAGATGTGCCCACAGGGCACATCTCTACATAATAATGTGAGATACTGTATACTGTACTCTATGGCTGCTGCACTTTAAACCAAAATCAAATTCCTAGTATACGCAAGTATACCTGGCCAATAAAGCTGATTCTGATTCTGATAAGGAGTTTAAGACATTCTAAGGATATCATGACCATTGGGATTATGTGGTCTGCTGACAGATGATTAAATATATATACTGTGCAGATGTCAGTTTTGTCTTTTGGTTATTTGGCTTTTTTACAGTGCTGCAGTCATTGACGTGCAGTCAGGGGAGGCAGGGGAGGCAGTGCCTCCCCTGTCATTAATGATTAAATTAAAACAAAGTAGATACTTATGACACATTCTGTGTCATAAGTATCTTCTTCATATTAATTGAATCATTTTTTGGGTTTAAATCTTGTTTAAGTTAATTTAGGAGGCACCACGAACGGTGCCTCCCGCTGCCAAGTATAAATTGCCGAGAGCAGGGGGCAGACAGGGGGCGTGGCCAAGCAGAGGGCTGTAAAAGCCCATTAACAAAAACAGTGTTAGCGGCACTCATACAAGTGCCTCAGTGCAGGGACGTGCTTTCAGCTCATATGAAAGCACGCCCCTGTCACTGAAGCCGATGTGATTGGGCAGCAAATTCAGCACTGACAGTGACTGTATCCAGTCACTGTCAGTGCTGTACAGGAAGGGAAGAAAGGCAGTGTCCCGTGGCCCTGTGCGCCTCCTCCCCTGTCATAAGAAGTGCGGCCCCGTGCGCCCGCGCCCCCCTCCCCTTCCCATCACAAGTGCGGCCCCGTGCGGCAGCGCCCGCACCCCCCCGTCAGAAGTGCGGCCCCGTGCGCCCGCCCCCCCCTGTCATCAGAAATGCGGCCCATGCGCCCGCGCCCCCCCTCCTCATCAGAAGTGCGGCCCTGTGCGCCCGCGCCTCCCCTGTCATCAGAAGTGCGGCCCCGTTAATGACAGCATCTCCTGACCGGCGCACTGCACCCGCACTACGCTGCATCCGCCCTCCCTGCTATATCCCAGCAGTGACAGGAGCTGCAGAGTAACAGTATAGCGGCAGCAGCCAGGAAGCAAATGAACCTGGGCACTATCTGCAGCACTGCTAGGCCGGCTCCACAGAACAAGCTGCAGGAGCAGACACCGAGACAATGTAGTAAGTGTCAGCATACATTTACTACTTTATTTCCACTCTCATCAAATCTCTCCACCCCTCACCCTCTGTCTCCCCCTCCCTTCCTCTCTCTTTCTTTCTCCCTCTCCTTCCTCTCCCTCCCCCTCTCTTTCTTTCTCCCTTTCCCTCCGCCCTCTCTTCCTCTTTCTATCCCTCTCTTTCTCTCCCTCCGCTCCTTCTGTCCATCTCCCTTTCTCTCTCCCTCCTCCATTCTTTCTCTACTCCCTCTCTCTGTCTCACTCCCTTCGTACCCCCCTCTCCTTCTCCCTCTCTCTCAGCAGTGGTCGGGTTGGTGTGTGGGTGGAGGTTAAGGTGGTGCCCCGTGGGTCCCCAGAAATGTCAGTGTGTGTGTGTGTGTATATATATATATATATATAACACAAACACACACATATATTAAGCAGTGTGGGTGGCACTCATGGGATTGGCATTCAATTCAAATAAGTGGACAAAAACAGTCTCCTTCACGATCAACATTTCGGTATTATTAACCTTCGCCAGGATCCTGACGAAGGTTAATAATAATACCGAAACGTTGATCGTGAATGAGACTCTTGTGTTCAGTTATTTCAATTGAATGTCAGTCCTGTGCGGGCCACCCGCACTGCTGATATATTCCTAGAATGAGAGATACTGTATATATATTAGTTCTTAGAGGGCCCCCTTCGGCACTTCTGCGCATGCGTATGCGGTGCAATGCGCACGCGTGACGTACTTTCACAACAGCCGATGCAGTTTCACACAAGGTCTTGCGACGCTTTTCAGTCGCACTGCTGGCTGCAGAGTGATTGACAGGAAGTGGGTGTTTCTGGGAAGTAACTGACCGTTTTCGGGGAGTGTGTGCAAAAATGCAGGGGTGACAGATACAAATGCAGGCGTGCCTGGGGAAACGCAGGCGTGGCTGGCCGAGCGCAGGGCGTGTTTGTGACGTCAAATCAGGAACTAAATAGTCTGCAGTGATCGCAAGGTAGGAGTAGGTCTGGAGCTACTCTGAAACTACACAATCTTTTTTTGTAGCCGCGCTGCGATCCTTTCGTTCGCACTTCTGCTAAGCTAAGAAACACTCCCAGAGGGCGGCGGCTTAGCATTTGCACGGCTGCTAAAAGCAGCTAGCGAGCGAACAACTCGGAATGACCACTTAAACCCCCATGTTTTCTTCTGTCAACTTCATAGCGCTGCAGCCACGGCGACCTCTACATATTTTGTACATACACTAGCCAGTGCCTCACCAGCCACTGACCTCACCGCACGCCACTGGCTGCAGTCTACTGTAAACAAATAGGAAATGTAGGGCCCATCATTCCATTCCTTACATATACTGTATACGATGCCTGCTGTCATTCACCTAACCTGCAAAACAGTGCATACTGTATGCGTGTTATCTTCTGTCCCTCTATCAGAGGATAAGTGGCCTTTATCCTCAGTCCCCTGGGCCAAAGGCTCCCTCTTTGGCTAAGGTTTCATCTTTTCATTTTCAGATTTGCGCACAGGGGGTGTGACCAGGGGGCGAGTTCAGGGGTGTAGTCAAAATTGCAGTAGGGTTACGACCATTTATTTGTCATATTTCAGGATATTTTCTTACCACTCTAATACTTACAGAAAAATGTATCTATAGCGTCAGATCCCCCATATGCCTGACACCAGCTCCATAACAGGGCCATTTTCTGCCCTGTGCCCTGAACATGTGATGTCACGCTGAGGGGGTGGGGCCACCGACACCAGGAAGTACAGCATTATAAGGACTGTCCAGTCGCCTCTACTGGCTTCATGGTGCCTCCCTCAGGACATTGTGGGGGAGATGCACTAAGCCTTAAAAGTGATACATTTCACAGTGATAAGCTGCCAACCAATCAGCTCCTAACTACCATGTCACAGGCTGTGTTTGAAAAATGACAGTTAGGAGCCGATTGGCTGGTACTTTATCACCGTGATATTTATCACTTTTCAAGGCTTAGTACATCTGGCCCTGTGTGAGGCACTGCTTGCAAGTCCATGGTTACAGCCCTGCCTGACACAGACATCCCCCTCTATTCATCATGTAATGTTACAGCTACAGCACATGCATCCTTTCTCCCCAGACTGACACAGGACATGACATGTATTACAGTAATTACAAATCCACTATTACCTGCGCTGACACAGTCCCACCTCCAACCTCCTTGTAATGTTATGTCACCCCATCTATATATATACCCCAGGTTTTCCTACTGCTTGCTTTTTGACTAGTTGACCAAGGCAGACTGTCCATGATTACTGGGGTCTTCAAGCCTTCCTAGCACAATACCACACTTGATCTTGGCCAATAAGCCAGAAAATAAATCAATCCTTCCTTCCTTCCTTCCTTCCTTCCTTCCTTCCTTCCTTCCTTCCTTCCTTCCTTCCTTCCTTCCTTCCTTCCTTCCTTCCTCCCTCTTTTCCTTCCTCCCTCTTTTCCTTCCTTCCTCTTTTCCTTCCTCCCTCTTTTCCTTCCTCCCTCTTTTCCTTCCTTCCTTCCTTCCTTCCTTATCCTGTGTGCTCAGAGCAACGGGCATATGAAATTATCAGATCTTTGGGTTCCCTTTAAAAGGCAGAAAGGCCCATTTAATTCATAATACCATAAGGGGACTGCTGATTCTTGGGGTGTGAGGCTCCGAGACAGCATAGACAGAACAGCTATAGATTTGGATTCTGTACTTGCATTACACCCCTTTCTCTGAGCATATATAGTACTGTGTGGTTATATGAGCTTGGGCACTTTACAAATTATTTCCAAAATCTGTAGTTTTTCCCACTCTATACTCTGGAAGGGTCAGTAGTTTTATAACAAGGCCAAGGGCGTAGCTACCATAAGTGCAGGCAGTGCAGCTGCAATGGGGCCCAGAGCTGAGAGGGGCCCACCTTCCCTGTTAAAGTTACATGTGTTATATACATTTTTCACCATTGGGTGGGAAGTAGGGGTCCTTTCAAACTTTTTTCTTGGGGTCTGTAATATATCTAGGTATGCCGCTGGACCTGCTAATTGTAGTATGGCATAAAATGAACTGGAGGGCATTTTAATGTTTTATAATATGAGCCGGGCCACTGTAATGAGGCACAACATGAATGGGGAGCACTATATATCATAATGTGAATTAGAGCTACTGTGCGGTATAATGTGTACTGGCAGCTCTGAAATGTGACGTAGGGTGAATGTAAATAAAAGAAACCAGGGCACAACCGTGGAGCATAAACTTAAATACGGCTCTACTATGGTTCAGAAAAGTTAACTAGGGCACTATTATGGGGCATACAATTAACAACTGCTGCAGAGAAGTGTCTCTCTAGAAGTATTGGGACAAAGCCCTGAGGACAGAACCCGGAGTACAGAAGAGGCAGAGGAGAGAAAATTGTTCTCCAGGGAGAACAGAAACAGTAATAGGAGTGTAAGGAGAGGGTGTCCATTGCCCCAATGGAATAAAAAAACAAAAAACTATTTACGTAGCTACAAATAATAAGAATTTACTCACCGGTAATTCTATTTCTCGTAGTCCGTAGTGGATGCTGGGAACTCCGTAAGGACCATGGGGAATAGCGGGCTCCGAAGGAGACTGGGCACTCTAAGAAAGAATTAGGACTACCTGGTGTGCACTGGCTCCTCCCTCTATGCCCCTCCTCCAGACCTCAGTTAGGGAAACTGTGCCCGGAAGAGCTGACACAATAAGGAAAGGATTTGGAATCCCGGGTAAGACTCATACCAGCCACACCAATCACACCGTACAACTCGTGATACTATACCCAGTGAACAGTATGAATAACAACTGAGCCTCTCGAATAGATGGCTCCAAACAATAGCCCTTTAGTTAGGCAATAACTATATACAAGTATTGCAGACAATCCGCACTTGGGATGGGCGCCCAGCATCCACTACGGACTACGAGAAATAGAATTACCGGTGAGTAAATTCTTATTTTCTCTGACGTCCTCGTGGATGCTGGGAACTCCGTAAGGACCATGGGGATTATACCAAAGCTCCCAAACGGGCGGGAGAGTGCGGATGACTCTGCAGCACCGAATGAGCAAACTCAAGGTCCTCTTCAGCCAGGCTATCAAACTTGTAGAATTTTGCAAACGTGTTTGAACCCGACCAAGTAGCAGCTCGGCAAAGTTGTAAAGCCGAGACCCCTTGGGCAGCCGCCCAAGAAGAGCCCAGCTTCCTCGTGGAATGGGCTTTTACAGATTTAGGATGCGGCAGTCCAGCCGCCGAATGTGCAAGTTGAATCGTGCTACAGATCCAGCGAGCAATAGTCTGCTTTGAAGCAGGAGCACCCAGCTTGTTGGGTGCATACAGGATAAATAGCGAGTCAGTTTTTCTGACTCTAGCCGTCCTGGAAACATATATTTGCAGGGCCCTGACTACGTCCAGCAACTTGGAATCCTCCAACTCCCGAGTAGCCGCAGGCACCACAATAGGTTAATTCACATGAAAAGCTGATACCACCTTAGGAAGGAATTGGGAACGAGTCCTCAATTCCGTCCTATCCATATGAAAAATCAGATAAGGGCTTTTACATGACAAAGCCGCCAATTCTGATACACGCCTGGCCGACGCCAAGGCCAACAGCATGACCACCTTCCACGTGAGGTACTTTATCTCCACGGTTTTAAGTGGCTCAAACCAATGCGACTTTAGGAAATCCAACACCACGTTGAGATCCCAAGGTGCCACTGGGGGCACAAAAGGGGGCTGAATATGCAGCACTCCCTTAACAAAAGTCTGAACTTCAGGCAGTGAAGCCAGTTCTTTTTGGAAGAAAATCGACAGAGCCGAAATCTGGACCTTAATGAAACCCAATTTTAGGCCCATATTCACCCCTGACTGTAGGAAGTGCAGAAATCGACCTAGCTGAAATTCCTCCGTTGGGGCCTTCCTGGCCTCACACCAAGCAACATATTTCCGCCATATGCGGTGATAATGTTTTGCGGTCACATCTTTCCTAGCTTTAATCAGTGTAGGAATGACTTCCTCCGGAATGCCCTTTTCTTTTAGGATCCGGTGTTCAACCGCCATGCCGTCAAACACAGCCGCGGTAAGTCTTGGAACAGACAGGGCCCCTGCTGCAGCAGGTCCTGTCTGAGCGGCAGAGGCCATGGGTCCTCTGAGATCATTTCTTGAAGTTCTGGGTACCAAGCTCTTCTTGGCCAATCCGGAACCACGAGTATAGTTCTTACTCCTCTCCTTCTTATTATTCTCAGTACCTTGGGTATGAGAGGAAGAGGAGGGAACACATAAACCGACTGGTACACCCACGGTGTCACTAGAGCGTCCACAGCTATTGCCTGAGGGTCCCTTGACCTGGCGCAATATCTTTTTAGTTTTTTGTTGAGGCGGGACGCCATCATGTCCACCTGTGGCCTTTCCCAACGGTTTACAATCATTTTGAAGACTTCTGAATGAAGTCCCCACTCTCCCGGGTGGAGGTCGTGTCTGCTGAGGAAGTCTGCTTCCCAGTTGTCCACTCCCGGAATGAACACTGCTGACAGTGCTATCACGTGATTTTCCGCCCATCGGAGAATCCTTGTGGCTTCTGCCATCGCCAACCTGCTTCTTGTGCCGCCCTGTCGGTTTACATGGGCTACCGCCGTGATGTTGTCTGACTGGATCAGCACCGGCTGGTGTTGAAGCAGGGGTTCTTGCCTGACTTAGGGCATTGTAAATGGCCCTTAGTTCCAGAATATTTATGTGTAGGGAAGTCTCCTGGCTTGACCATAGTCCTTGGAAGTTTCTTCCCTGTGTGACTGCCCCCCAGCCTTGAAGGCTGGCATCCGTGGTCACCAGGACCCAGTCCTGTATGCCAAATCTGCGGCCCTCTAGAAGATGAGCACTCTGCAGCCACCACAGCAGAGACACCCTGGTCCTTGGAGACAGGGTTATCAGCCGATGCATCTGAAGATGCGATCCGGACCACTTGTCCAACAGATCCCACTGAAAGATCCTTGCATGGAACCTGCCAAATGGAATTGCTTCGTAGGAAGCTACCATCTTTCCCAGGACTCGCATGCAGTGATGCACCGACACCTGTTTTGGTTTCAGGAGGTCTCTGTCTAGAGATGACAACTTCTTGGCTTTCTCCTCCGGGAGAAACACTTTTTTCTGGTCTGTGTCCAGAACCATCCCCAGGAACAGTAGACGCGTTGTAGGAACCAGCTGCGACTTTGGAATATTCAGAATCCAGCCGTGCTGTTGTAGCACTTCCCGAGATAGTGCTACACCGACCAACAACTGCTCCCTGGACCTTGCCTTTATAAGGAGATCGTCCAAGTACGGGATAATTAAAACTCCCTTTTTCCGAAGGAGTATCATCATTTCGGCCATTACCTTGGTAAATACCCTCGGTGCCGTGGACAGACCAAACGGCAACGTCTGGAATTGGTAATGACAGTCCTGTACCACAAATCTGAGGTACTCCTGGTGAGGAGGGTAAATGGGGACATGCAGGTAAGCATCCTTGATGTCCAGTGATACCATGTAATCCCCTTCGTCCAGGCTTGCAATAACCGCCCTGAGCGATTCCATTTTGAACTTGAACCTTCTTATATAAGTGTTCAAGGATTTCAAATTTAAAATGGGTCTCACCGAACCGTCCGGTTTCGGTACCACAAACATTGTGGAATAGTAACCCCGTCCTTGTTGAAGGAGGGGTACCTTGATTATCACCTGCTGAGAATACAGCTTGTGAATCGCCTCCAGCACTGCCTCCCTGTCTGGGGGAGCTGTTGGCAAGGCTGATTTGAGGAAACGGCGAGGGGGAGACGTCTCGAATTCCAGCTTGTACCGCTGAGATACCACTTGTAGAATCCAGGGATCCACCCGTGAGCGAGCCCACTGGTCGCTGAAGTTCCGGAGACGGGCCCCCACCGCACCTGGCTCCGCCTGTGGAGCCCCAGCGTCATGCGGTGGACTTAGAGGAAGCGGGAGAGGACTTTTGTTCTTGGGAAGTGGCTGTATGGTGCAGCTTTTTCCCTCTACCTCTGCCTCTGGGCAGAAAGGACGCGCCTTTAACCCGCTTGCCTTTCTGGGGCCGAAAGGACTGTACCTGATAATACGGTGCTTTCTTTGGCTGTGAGGGAACATGGGGTAAAAATGTCGACTTCCCAGCTGTTGCTGTGGAAACGAGGTCCGAGAGACCGTCCCCAAACAATTCCTCACCTTTGTAAGGCAAAACCTCCATGTGCCTTTTAGAATCTGCATCACCTGTCCACTGCCGAGTCCACAATCCTCTCCTGGCAGAAATGGACATTGCATTAATTCTAGATGCCAGCCGGCAAATATCCCTCTGTGCATCTCTCATGTATAAGACTGCGTCTTTAATATGCTCTATGGTTAGCAATATAGTGTCCCTGTCGAGGGTATCAATGTTATCGGACAGGGAATCTGACCACGCAGCAGCAGCACTGCACATCCATGCTGAAGCAATAGCCGGTCTCAGTATATACCTGAGTGTGTATATACAGACTTCAGGATAGCCTCCTGCTTTCTATCCGCAGGCTCCTTTAAGGCGGCCGTATCCTGAGACGGTAGTGCCACCTTCTTTGACAAGCGTGTGAGCGCTTTATCCACCCTAGGGGATGTCTCCCAACGTATCCTGTCTTCTGGCGGGAAAGGGTACGCCATTAGCAACTTTTTAGAAATCACTAATTTCTTATCGGGGGAAGCCCACGCTTCTTCACACACTTCATTCAACTCATCAGATGGGGGAAAAACCACTGGTTGCTTTTTCTCCCCAAACATAATACCCTTTTTTGTGGTACCTGGGTTAATGTCAGAAATGTGCAACACATTTTTCATTGCCGTAATCATGTAACGGGTGGCTCTGTTGGAATGTACACTAGTCTCATCGTCGTCGACACTGGAGTCAGTATCCGTGTCGACATCTGTGTCAGCCATCTGAGGTAGTTGGCGTTTTTGAGCCCCTGATGGCTTTTGAGACGCCTGGGCAGGCACGGGCTGAGAAGCCGGCTGTCCCACATCTGCTATGTCGTCAAACCAGGGCCGAAACTAGGATTTTTGTCACCCGGGGCAAGGTAGTCATTTGACACCCCCTCCCCCCCCCCCCCCCCCCAAAAAAAAAGATTTTTTTTTACAATAAATAAATAAAAAAAATAAAAAAAATAAACATTTTAAAATAAATAAATGAATAAAAATATTATATATATATATATATATATATATATATATATATATATCTCTTTCAGAACTTTTTTACCTGAAAAATTGCCTTTTCTAACATAAATTTCATATCCAGGAAAAAGTGTCCCCATTTTACACAGTACGACAGGCAAGTGTCCCCATTTTACACATTGCGGCAGACAGGTGACCCCATTTTACACATTGCGGCAGACAAGTGTCCCCATTTTACACATTGCGGCAGGAAAAAGTGTCCCCATTTTACACATTGCGGCCAGGGCCGGTTCAAGGGCGCAGAGCGCCCCGGGCAGGAAAGGGGCGTGGCCTAATACAGGGGGCGTGGTGAGTCACGCCCCCTGTACATTGAAAGCACCGCTTGAATGCTGAGCGGTGCGCGATGACGTCATCGCGCACCGCACAGCAAAAGGTCCTCTCCACGAAGAGAAACTAGACGCTATGCGTCTAGTTCCCTTCGTGGAGAGGACCTTTGCTGTGCGGTGCGCGATGACGTCATCGCGCACCGCTCAGCAGTTACTCTCCACGAAGGGAAACTAGACGCATAGCGTCTAGTTCCCTTCACAGGAGGCGCCGAGGACGGGGACGGCAGCGGGCAGCGGAGGCGGACGGGGGACACAGCGGGCAGCAGTGGCGGATCTTGCCACGGTGCGGCGCCCTCCGGATGGCGCCAGCGCCCTCCGGAAGGCGGCGCCCCGGGCAAAAGTCCTGCTTGCCCGTGGCAAGAACCGCCACTGATTGCGGCAGGCACGTGTCCCCATTTTACACAGTACGCTGGCAAGTGTCCCCATTTTACACATTGCAGCAGACAGGTGACCCCATTTTACACATTGCGGCAGACAGGTGTCCCCATTTTACACATTGCGGCAGGAAAAAGTGTCCCCATTTTACACATTGCGGCAGACACGTGTCCCCATTTTACACAGTACGACAGGCAAGTGTCCCCATTTTACACATTGCAGCAGACAGGTGACCCCATTTTACACATTGCGGCAGACAGGTGTCCCCATTTTACACATTGCGGCAGGAAAAAGTGTCCCCATTTTACACATTGCGGCAGGCACGTGTCCCCATTTTACACAGTACGACAGGCAAGTGTCCCCATTTTACACATTGCGGCAGGAAAAAGTGTCCCCATTTTACACATTGCGGCAGGAAAAAGTGTCCCCATTTTACACATTGCGGCAGGAAAAAGTGTCCCCATTTTACACATTGCGGCAGGAAAAAGTGTCCCCATTTTACACATTGCGGCAGGAAAAAGTGTCCCCATCTTACACATTGCGGCAGACAGGTCCCCATTTTACACATTCCGGCAGGTGGTGGGGAGAGGGAGGGAGAGAGAGAGAGACAGAGAGGGAGGGAGAGGGGCTGACTTACATTTGAAGCGGTTCTCGCCGCTCTTCAGCCGCCTCTCCCTCCTCGTCTGTGCGGCTCCCCCTTCTCCCTCCTCCCGAGTGCCCAGCTCGGGGGGGCGGGGTTTCGTGGAATGACGCGTTTGCGTCGTGACGTCACGACGCAATCGCGTCATTCCACGAAACCCCGCCCCCCCCCCGAGCTGGGCACTCGGGAGAAGGGGGTTTCAAAGTACAAAGAATAGGGAGAGGGTGTTAGGGGGTCTCGGCGCCCCCTCCAATCCGGCGCCCAGGTCGCCTGCCCCCCTAGCCCCCCCCCCTAGTTCCGGCCCTGGTCAAACCTTTTATGTAAGGAGTTGACACTGTCGCGTAATTCCTTCCACATATCCATCCACTCAGGTGTCGTCCCCGCAGGGGGTGACATCACATTTATCGGCACCTGCTCCGCCTCCACATAAGCCTCCTCATCAAACATGTCGACACACCGCACACACACAGGGAATGCTCTAACTGAGGACAGGACCCCACAAAGTCCTTTGGGGAGACAGAGAGTATGCCAGCACACACCACAGCGCTATATAATGCAGGGAGTTACACTACACAAGTGATTTACCCTATAGCCGCTATATATATAGTATTTGCGCCTAAATTTAGTACCCCCCCTCTCTTTTTTACCCTATTGAGCCTGGAAACTGCAGGGGAGAGCCTGGGGAGCGTCCTTCCAGCGGAGCTGTGAGAGGAAATGGCGCCAGTGTGCTGAGGGAGATAGCCCCGCCCCTTTTTCGGCGGACTTCTCCCGCTTTTATAATAATAATAATGTGGCAGGGGTATTTTACACATATATAGCTTCTTAGGCTATATTATGTGTGATTTGCCACTTTAAGGTACTCTAATTGCTGCCCAGGGCGCCCCCCTTCCCCCCCCAGCGCCCTGCACCCATCAGTGACCGGAGTATGTGGTGTGCACAGGGAGCAATGGCGCACAGCTGCAGTGCTGTGCGCTACCTTAATGAAGACCGGAGTCTTCAGCCGCCGATTTCCGTGAAGATCTTCATGCTTCTGGCTCCGCAAGGGGGACGGCGGCGCGGCTCCGGGACCGGACGACCGAGGCTGGGCCTGTGTTCGATCCCTCTGGAGCTAATGGTGTCCAGTAGCCTAGAAGCCCAAGCTAGCTGCAAGCAGGTAGGTTCGCTTCTCTCCCCTAAGTCCCTCGTTGCAGTGAGTCTGTTGCCAGCAGATCTCACTGAAAATAAAAAACCTAATAAATACTTTCTTTACTAGAAGCTCAGGAGAGCCCCTAGTGTGCAACCAGCTCGAGCCGGGCACAGATTCTAACTGAGGTCTGGAGGAGGGGCATAGAGGGAGGAGCCAGTACACACCAGGTAGTCCTAATTCTTTCTTAGAGTGCCCAGTCTCCTTCGGAGCCCGCTATTCCCCATGGTCCTTACGGAGTTCCCAGCATCCACTAGGACGTCAGAGAAAAATGACATTTTCTCTTTCTTCCATGGGGCACACTGACTATGCAAGAGATGTCCTAAAGCTGTTCCAAGTAGGGTACAAGCAGTAGTGCATCCAAAAAGGGCATACTTGGAGGTGGTTGTGCCTAATGTAATAAAAGTACTGTATATGGAAAGTAAAAATAGCGTCTGCCTGTTGAGTACATGACTATGGTGCGAGGCGCTGTGATGGGCATGCCATCACCAGGGTATGTGGTTTCCTCTCCCCTGCATTCCCTAACCCAGGCTTTTTCAACCAGTGTGCCGTGGCACACTAGTGTGCCGTGACCAGTTGCAAGGTGTGTCGCGGAGCCAGAGCAGCTTCCTGCACCTTCAGAGTGAACAGTTGGCCCAGGCTCTTCTTAGAGGATCAGTCGTGCTCCGATCGAGACCTATGCCTTGAAAACGGTGTGATATCATAGGTCACGGCCGCCGCGTCTCACCACCCAGCCAGCCCACCCGCCTGCATACACATCTTCCACTTCCTGCCTGCATACACAGCTTTCCTTGCCCACCCACATCCACACCTGCCCGACCGCCCGCTGCTCAGTATTCGCAGCACTCCACTATGAACAAACCCCGCCACTGAGGGACACGGAGGAGGACAGCTGATAATACAATTTTTTATGTTATTTCTAATGTGGGGAACAATAGGATTTCAATAGCATTTATGTGGGGAGAATAAGAATTTATGGGGGGAACAATGTGAATAATTCATGTGGGGAGCAATAGGATTTATGTGGGGAGAAATGTGATTGATTTATGTAGGGAGCAATGTGATTGTTTTTTCTGTATAGGCCATGTCTGTATGTGTGGATTTTTTATTTTTTTACTGTGAGGGCCAATGTGTGTGTTTTGTTTTTTTTCTGTGGGGAACGGATGGTGTGCCTTGGCAATTTTAAAATATTGTTCGGTGTGCCGCGAGTAAAAAAAGGTTGAAAATCACTGCCCTAACCCATACAGGGGCCCGGGTAATCTGCATCACAACCTCTTCCGTTCAGTGGTCCTGGTAGTGGGAGAAATAGGTTTAGTAGGCTCCACTATGTAAAACAGAGTATGCAGCCCTATTCAGGAGGCAAGAAACATATTTACAGATGGCTAGAAACACAAAGGGGTGTATCTACTAAAGTGTGGGTTTACAGAAGTGGATATGTGGCCCGGGTGTGGTTCGTTTTATCGACAGTATCTAGGTCGACAATGTTTAGGTCGACCACTATAGGTCGACAGTCACTAGGTCGACATGGATGGAAGGTCGACAGGGTTTCTAGGTCGACAGGTCTAAAGGTCGACATGAGGATATATTTTTTTTTTTGGTGTAGTTTTCTTCGTAAAGTGACCGGGATCCCAAATTAGTGCACCGCGTCCCCACGCTTGGCTCGCTTCGCTCGCCATGCTTCGGGCATGGTGCCTTCGCTCCGCTACCGCTTCGCTCGGCACACTTTACCGTTCCAATCGTAGTCCACGTGGATCGTTAAGTATGAAAAAAAAAAATGTGAAAAACTCATGTCGACCTTTAGACCTGTCGACCTAGCACATGTTGACCTAGAAACCCTGTCGACCTTCCATCCATGTCGACCTAGTGACTGTCGACCTATAGTGGTCAACCTAAACATTGTCGACCTAGACACTGTCGATCTTCAGACCGGATCCCATGTGGCCCATAGAAACCAATTAGATTCTACTAGTTTAAACAGAGATAAAAAATGCAAATAGAGTGCGCTGTCAACGGCAGCCTGTACAGGGAACGTCAATTCCCTTAATAATACAGACAAAAAGAAAGACTAAGTACTGGCGCCGGCTGTGATTCAAGATTTAATAGACAACTAAGTCAATATAAAGTCAATATAAAATATAAATAATTACTTTTAATATGTATTCATAAAAAGAGGTTTTCTTATTCTACAAAAAAATAAATAAAACAAAAGCAATTGACACAAATACAATTGTAGGATACCACAATTAGCCCTTCCAAATAAGATGTCCACAGTCCCTGGCTAGGACACTATTCCACAGTTGCCCACAAGTTCAATTGGATGTAAAATCATTTTACCAGACTTTGTTTCCGGATAAAGTCCCCTAGGCCTCTCATGCAAATAGAAACCAGATGGCAAATTGGGATGAGTCTGGGTCTGTATAGAACTTGTGTCGGAAATTTATCCAGTGGATGCTGATGGGTCCAAATATCCCCAGGCAGTGGGTGGATGGTACTGGTACTTGTGGTCCTACAGGGAAAGCTCAACGCGTTTCGCTGGTCTGATGGGTGCCAGCTTCCTTAGTTTATCTAGCATCTTGTAGAAGATAATAGCTAGAATCTGATTGGTTGCTATGGGCAACATCAGTGCCGTAACTAGACATTTTAGTGCTGTGCGCAAGAAACACCATTGCCCCCCTTCCCCACACACACAATCAAAATAGGGCCAGCACACGCCAAAAATATAGGGGTGTGGCTTTGTGGAGAAGGGGCGTGGCCACAAAATAATACCAATTCATATTACAATGCACAGTAGTATCCAAAATTAAAATTACGCTGCACAGTAGTGCCACTTGTGCCCCTTTCACACCGCACAAATAACCCGGTATCGACGCGGGTCAACACGGTTCAGTGTGCAGTGTGAATAGGCCATGGTCGAATTCCCGGGTCGCCTGACTCGGTAATTCAAGCTGGGAATAAAGCAGTATTATTCCTTGGTTGAATACTGGGTCAGTGGCAGCAAGAACGGGTTCCCAGGTCGATGTGACCCACGACCCATTCACTACATAGCGAGATGCGGCAAGGAGATGAGCTTATCTCCTAGCGCCACCTCCGCCTCTGCCCCCACTGCTGGCTCCACCCCCACCACTATGGCAATTGACCTGGCAAGGACCCGTTTCCAATTCCTGGGTGGGATCCAGCATTGGCGATGTGAAAGAGGTACACCAGGAAGAGCCCCATTTTACACAGTACGCCAGGCAGAGCCCCTATCACACATTATACCAGGTAGAGTACCTTATATACATTACACCAGATAGAGCACTTATACACATTACGCCAAGTAAATTGCCTTATACACATTACGCCAGGTAGAGCCCTTTTACACATTACGCTAGGTAGAGCCTTTTTACACATTACGCCAGGTAGAACACTTTTACACATTAAGCCAGGTAGAGCACTTATAAACATTACGCCAGGTGAAGCACTTATACACGTTTTGCCAGGTAGAGCTCTTATACACGTTTTGCCAGGTAGAGCTCTCATACACATTACGCCAGGTAGAGCACTTATACACATTACACCAGGTAGGGCACCTAGACACGTTACGCCAGGTAGAGCACTTAGACACGTTACGCCAAGTAGAGCACTTAGACACGTTACCCCAGGTAGAGCACTTAGACACGTTATGCCATTTAGAGCACTTAGACACGTTACTCCAGGTAGAGCATTTAGACACGTTACCCCAGGTAAAGCACTTAGACACGTTACCCCAGGCTGAGCACTTAGACACATTACCCCATGTAGAGCACTTAGACATGTTACCCTAGAGCACTTAGACACGTTACACCAGGTAGAGCACTTAGACACATTACCCCAGGTAGAGCACTTAGACACGTTACACCAGGTAGAGCACTTAGACACATTACCCCAGGTAGAGCACTTACCTCAGGTAGAGCATTTATACACATTACACCAGGTAGACCACTTGTACACATTAACCCAAGTTGAGCACTTAGACACGTTACACCAGGTAGAGCACTTAGACATGTTAACCCAAGTAGAGCACTAAAACACGTTACACCAGGTAGAGCACTTAGACAGGTTACACCAGGTAGATCACTTAGACATGTTACACCATGTAGAGCACTTAGACACATTACACCATGTAGAGCATTTAGACACGTTACACCAAGTAGAGCACTTAGACATGTTACACCAGGTAGACACTTAGACACGTTACACCAGGTAGAGCACTTATACACATTACACCAGGTAGAGTACTTATACACATTACGCCAGGTACTGTAGATCACTTAGACACGTTACCCCAGGTAGAGCACTTAGACAGGTTACACCAGGTAGAGCACTTACACACATTACACCAGGTAGAGCACTTAGACACGTTATACCATGTAGAGCACTTATACATGTAATGCCCACAATTCCGGTGCCGGAATTTACAACTAAGTGTGGGTACTAAAATAAACCAGGTTCAGTTAAGACAGAGAGGCAGACCTGCTTTACACCTCAGACACAATGACCACACACGGTACAGGATCCAACTCCATATTTTATTATTATACAGTATGCTGGAACGGTTAAACAGGCAACCATACAGCAGAGTCAAATATAATGGTTCATCAATCAAACAATTGCAATTAGATTAACAGAAGAAAACTGCATCAGGTAAGCAAGCTGACTGTAACTACATAAACTCAGTTTAGGATAACCAGTGTTAGCATTAGACAGTAGGCTGGTAAGCAGAAACAGGTGCACGGTTGCAACAGGCTGGCTATGGCTTTTCTAATTCAGTCTCAGGTAGTCAGCATTAGCATTAGACAGTAGGCAGGTAAGCAGAAACAGGTGCACGGTTGCAACAGGCTGGCTATGGCTTTTCTAACCTTAGTCTCAGGTAGCCAGCATTAGCATTAGACAGTAGGCTGGTAAGCAGAACCAGGTGCATGGTGTAACAGGCTGGCTATGTCTTCTCTATTTCAGTCTCAGGTAACCAGCGTTAGTAGAATAGTAGACAATTACATAACCTGTAACTGAATCACTGCTGGGCGGAGCTTGCATACAACAGTCAATGATGAACCAGCATTAGTATATAACAGCCGACAGGTGAAATAACCACACAAGAGCACTATCCCTAGCACATTACTGTAACCCGCTGGTGCAACTTTGCTCACTGTGACACACTACCTGAGTAAAATATAACTAAATGCAACACTCTGCAGTAATCCGTCAACAATCGAAGATACACTTTTGCTTACGCTCATTAGCACAGCACAACATTTTCATAGCACATTTATCATTGAACAACATGCTCTATATTCGCAAGGACATGCCAAGCTACTAGAAGTAGAGGAGATGGGGTGAAGAGGGCCTATATCCTATTAGGACCTTTCTACCCTCATAACAACTGGGAGAGGCTACCTCCCCTGCTTATTATTACTGCAGAGCACCAGGATGAGGGAAGCCTACCACTCTAATTTAACTAAATCTGCGGGGCACAGCACTTAGTGAGAGCCTACCCCCTTTTTATATTAACTTGTCCTGCGGGGATCCCGTGACACGGGGAGCCTAACCCCTTTTAAAACCTATACAGGGGAACTGATAATTTTGGGGAGCCGACCCCCTTATTAACTTTTTTCCCATTTGCAGAGCTATTGCAGTGGAAGGTAACTTGCAGGGGCAGAGTTATGTAGAGGAAGGGTTAACCAGGGTCTCACCACCTGTTGCAGCTCTTCTGCCACCTCCGATGTTCCTTGTCTTCGGAGCCACCCGGGATGCTGAGCACCACACCGGAGATGCACCTCTGAACAGATGTCCGCGGCCTGGCACGCACCCGGGCTGGCACAGGAGTCCTTTTCTCTTTCCCGTCCCGGTGCTCCTCGATCCTGCAGTTCCAGGGTCCTAGCCGGGGGTCCACTGTACAGTTGTCCACCGCGTTGCCGGATCCCTGGATGTCCACCGCAGCGGCCGAGCTGATGGTGAGTTCCGCATCACCCTTCTCTTCCAGGCGGTCTCTTCTTTCTGTGGCTCCCGTCTTTGCGCGCTTCTCCAGCTGGGACTTTGTGGGCACTCCAGTCAGGTGCTGGTGCGGACAGCAAACTGCAAACACGCACAGCTTTGAGCAGCTTCCTCCGAGTCTCCGGTCACCGCCGACGGTCCCAGAGTGCAGCTTGACCTTCCCTCCAGCAAGGCAGCAGCGAACTTCCACAGCCACTCCAGTCCTGGATCCCTCTTCTGGTAAGGCAATCTCTGTCCCTTCCAGGAATGTTGTCCACACCCCGCTTTGCAGGTCCGGTCCCGCTGGCTCCACGAACCCTGGATCCTCTGCCCTGTTGGCACCTCACAGCACAGCCCGGGTACTACATGGCTGTGCTCCTCCAGAAAGTTTTCCCATCCTCCGGGGGCCCTCTCCATCATGCAGCGGTGCTTCTTTATATCATCCTGACTCTCCTGAACCACCCACGTCCCTCTCAGTTACTGGCTACTTGGGCCCCAGTAACAGCCCCTCCCCCCCCCCTGACCTCTCTGCTCTGCGACCCGGGCACCCGATCAGCTGGGGCCAGTTTACCGGGTACAGCTGTGCTAGCCAGAGGGGGGAACACTTTGAGGCAGTGGCACCAAAAGCATCCTGTCAGAGCTGACAGGATCACCAAAAGTTCAGCCCATGTATTGATATGGGCTGTGCACTGAACAAGGAGGATGACAAATTTAAACAAGGGGTCCCCCCGCTAAAAAAAAATTATATGTGGGGTATTACATACATGTTACACTAGGTAGAGCACTTAGACACGTTACACTAGGTAGAGCACTTAGACACGTTACACCAGGTAGAGCACTTATACATGTTACACCAGGTAGAGCACTTATACACGTTATGACAGGTGGAGCACCGTAAACACATTACGCCAGGTAAAGCCAGAAACCCCCCCTCCTCCTCCCTTCTGAGGGACTGACTGAGGGCACTGACCTGTAGGGTGGGGTACAGACACTGTCAGGTGCACAAGCACTATACTGCAGTGCTGCACATGCTGCTGGCGTCTGGGGCGGACTGTCCAATCTGCCTGGCTGCTCCGCTTCCATGCACTCCCTCCCGCTGGAACACAATGCCGTTGCTCCTCGCAGGGCTGATGGAGGTTTTTCCGGCCCACATCGCATTGCGCTTTGGGCAAAGCACCATCTGCCCTCACCTAGTTACAAAGTAAGAGAGAGTGAGGTATAGAGAAGAGGTTTATACTCCCCACCCCCCAAACTCCCTCTCTGTCTCACTCTCTTTAAATTTATAATAACCTTGACTCCCCATTAATAACGCCCCAAACTGCCTCCCTATGCCTTCTTCATTTTCTATTTATTTAATTTAAAACCTAACCTTAGCACCAGGCGCTGGGCTGCTGCTGCTGGTCTGGATGTGGCTTCCTCCTCCTACCCGCCCAAACGCCGCACTGGAGACACTGCAGTCAGGAGGGGCGAGGTTGAGCATATTATCCCGATTCCCGTAAAAAGAAGAGCTGTCACAGGGCAGTGCTGAAGTGCCGGGTGGCGGGCAGCCGGCAGCGGCCATTGAGTGAGATACAGCAGCCGTGCTGGTTGTGCTGCCAGATGGTGCGCCCAGAGTACATTTGCGCTGTGCGCAAGGCACCACTGGCACACACCTAGTTACAGCTCTGGGCAACATCTCCACTTCTAAAAAGCAGCACTTTTGTAAATATACTCCAAAAGGTCTATATATAAAGGAAACAATGTCCACCTACTGCACCACGGAAATCTGGGTATGAAGTAATTTCAGTCATTTCTAGATGTGCATTTCATGAGGAAGTCTTGGAAATATACAGTATAAACAACTGAACGCATATAACATAATCTTCATTATTTAAAATTATTTAAAATATGTTAATTACAAATCAAGGGGTTAATTCAGACTGCATCGCTGCAGCGGCAACGATCGCAGTCTGAATCCTTTTGTGTAGTGTGCACGCGCAGCGGCAGCAATGCACGTGCTCACCCCGGGAGCCCAGCGAGATGCTATCAGCATCTCAGGGCTGCGATCGCCTCTACCTGATTGACAGGCAGAGGCGATCGCGGTGTCAAAGTCGAAAAATATTGCAGTACACACATCACGTACAAACTACACACAGATGGTCTCCGTGTGCGTACTTGCTCTGCCGTGTGTGCACATATTCGCAATTTGCGTATGGTCGCTCCCGCGGTCCTGCGTATTAGCGCGTGATATGAGTAATTACGGTAGTGTTTGTAATCGCATGGAAAAGCCATAAAAACACATTACATATTTAATCCAAATAGTGCACAATGTACACAGTATCCCTGCACCACACCAGCAAGTTACAATAGTTTAAATGGTATCAGAACAAAGGGATTCACCTTTACAGGATAGGAGGGGACAGAACTAGGGCCCTCATTCCGAGTTGTTCGCAGCGGATCATCGCATCGCAAACGGCAGGAAAACCACAAACTGCGCATGCGCAAAAGCGGAAATACGCATGCGCAAGCATAGCGATACAACACTTGTGCAGAATTACTACAAAGAAAACTGCTCGTAATACACAAACGAAAACGGGGAGTGATGGAGGCGTGGCAGAGGCACGGCTTCGCAATCCTACGACATGGGCGTGAAAGTGGACGGCTAGTGTGGGAGTATGCATCCAGCAGTAGGCGTGTTTTTGGCAAAAATGCGTATCCTATGTTAAAAGTACATAACAAATTTTCGCTATCTTCACGCAGCAGAAGAGTGAGTCTGCAGCTACTCAGCACTTGCGAAGTACTGTTACAAGTGTGTGTCTGCTCTAATTAGCAATTAATTAGCAACTGAATTCACCTGTTGAGCATTTACTTGCAAAACACTGCTCTTACAAAATAATACAAGCAGCAATTATATGACCACTTCATATTTGTTATGTTAGGCCAAACAAATCTGACACACTCACAAATAATGCACTGTATTTTTTGAACCAATAAAAATTAACTGATGTTAAATGCATGTTTAAATTATTTGTTTTATAATCTCAAATGTGACTAAACTAACTAATAAACTACATCAGCTAAATCTTCTCAACATAGACATATTCCTTTGTACATACCAAATAACATGAGCACCATAATGCAGCCTACATTTAATGTGACTTATTTAAAAAAAACAAAAAAACAATTATTTTAACAATATGTGTCCATATCTAATACTATGGCATGTTGCCCCTAGTAACCCAAGTTTTTTTTTGGTTTTTTTTTTTGTATATGTTAATTTAAGTGTTGTGCAAGGCATACAGATTTAAAATTACACTATGCAATGTTTGTCTTAATATTCTGATTGTTCCCTTGTTCCACAAATGTCAATATGCCATGTTCAAGTTTACAGGGCACAGTTTTCATGAGTGCATAACCTTTAATAAAACACACAAACAATTGTAAAGTAATTTTTTTTTACTTCAAATAAAGTTCAAAATCAACACAACATGGCTACAAATGAGCATCACATACAGAGATGGACATAGCAGCAAGCAGATGGCATTGGGCAAATGCACATAGCAGAACCCAGTACTATGGTAACCCCTTATTCTGCCAGAATTTGTTTTTTTCAATTAAGTAAGTGAACCCCCAGCCAGACTAAACTTTTAGGGGAACTGAGGTAGATTCCGGAACAAACACACAAACATACACAGCACGCTAGGAAGAGGAAGATGGCTCAGGTGTAGGCACAAATAACTCACAGACTACAATTTAAAGAAAACATTTCACTTTGAGGGAGTTCTACATTCCGGACACACAAGCCAAAATCAAAAAATACATCGAGGCAACATGTAAAACATGGGTGCTGCCCATCTGGAGAGACATCACTTTCTCTTTTTTCCCCCCGCCTGATAATGTTCTTCTTGGTTTGGTCTGCGGAGCGACCTTCGAGGGCCCTGCCCAGTGGGATGTTCTTCCTGGGCAGGGGGAGGGGAGGGAGCCGATGTGGCTGGCTCTCTGCCACTGTGGGCAAGGGAGACAGCGATGTCCTGGAGCCCTTGCCGAATGGAATTGGCAAGTTCATGGAAGGAGGAGGCGAGTTGATCTTGTCCCTGCCTGATCTCTGCCAGACCTTGGCAGAGTTGAGCTACACCTTGCTCCACACTGGTTCTGTGCTCAGTGAGCCGGACAGGTATCTGGCTTACCTCCCGGAGCATCCTGTCCTGAAAAGCATTCAGGCTTTCACCATACCTGGCTATTTCAGTCAGGATTTCCGGGATAGCAGAGGGTTGGGTGGGGGGGCCAGTTGGAATCTGGATGGGTGGGATTTGTGGTCCCACACTGCCAGATACACTAGGTCCCTCCACCTCAGCCTCAGCCACATAACCCTCCTGTGACTCTACCTGCTCACCCCCCTGTGCTGTGTTATGTGCACAGCAAATAGAAGAATGAGTGGAAAAAGAGTAGATAAAAACAATATGAGACTTTTGTTTACATTAAAAAATATAAAAAAAAACCTGTGTGTAAACTTACCTGTCAAGTTATGTGCATGGAGTATTTCAGGCAGGTCCGTGTCCATATAAGACACCCCAACCCCCTCCTCGTAGCTCACACAGTCCATTGCTATCTCCTCCAGATCTGTGTATTCCACAGTGGCAGCTGGTCCTCCCCCTGTTGCCCTCGAGGCATTCCACTCCGCAGACCTCTTGCCCTTCAGGCGGGATTTGAAGTCGGCCCAACTACATATGTGGTGAAAAAATAAGATTTTACTTACCGATAAATCTATTTCTCGTAGTCCGTAGTGGATGCTGGGGACTCCGTCAGGACCATGGGGATTAGCGGCTCCGCAGGAGACAGGGCACAAAAATAAAGCTTTAGGATCAGGTGGTGTGCACTGGCTCCTCCCCCTATGACCCTCCTCCAAGCCTCAGTTAGGATACTGTGCCCGGACGAGCGTACACAATAAGGAAGGATTTTGAATCCCGGGTAAGACTCATACCAGCCACACCAATCACACCGTACAACTTGTGATCTGAACCCAGTTAACAGTATGACAACGTAGGAGCCTCTGAACAGACGGCTCACAACAATAACAACCCGATTTCTTTGTAACAATAACTATGTACAAGTATTGCAGACAATCCGCACTTGGGATGGGCGCCCAGCATCCACTACGGACTACGAGAAATAGATTTATCGGTAAGTAAAATCTTATTTTCTCTAACGTCCTAGTGGATGCTGGGGACTCCGTCAGGACCATGGGGATTATACCAAAGCTCCCAAACGGGCGGGAGAGTGCGGATGACTCTGCAGCACCGAATGAGAGAACTCCAGGTCCTCTTTAGCCAGGGTATCAAATTTGTAGAATTTTACAAACGTGTTCTCCCCCGACCACGTAGCTGCTCGGCAGAGTTGTAATGCCGAGACCCCTCGGGCAGCCGCCCAGGATGAGCCCACCTTCCTTGTGGAATGGGCCTTGACAGATTTAGGCTGTGGCAGGCCTGCCACAGAATGTGCAAGTTGAAATGTGCTACAAATCCAACGAGCAATCGTCTGCTTAGAAGCAAGAGCACCCAGTTTGTTGGGTGCATACAGGATAACAGCCAGTCAGTTTTCCTGACTCCAGCCGTCCTGGAAACCTATATTTTCAGGGCCCTGACAACATCTAGCAACTTGGAGTCCTCCAAGTCCCTAGTAGCCGCAGGTACCACAATAAGCTGGTTCAGGTGAAACGCTGACACCACCCTAGGAAGAAACTGGGGACGAGTCCGCAGCTCTGCCCTGTCCGAATGGACAATCAGATATGGCTTTTGTGAGACAAAGCCGCCAATTCTGACACTCGCCTGGCCGAGGCCAGGGCCAACAGCATGGTCACTTTTCATGTGAGATATTTCAAATCCACAGATTTGAGCGGTTTAAAATGTGATTTGAGGAATCCCAGAACTACGTTGAGATCCCACAGTGCCACTGGAGGCACAAAAAGGGGGTTGTATATGCAATACTCCCTTGACAAACTTCTGGACTTCAGAAACTGAAGCCAATTCTTTCTGGAAGAAAATTGACAGGGCCGAAATTTGAACCTTAATGGACCCCAATTTGAGGCCCATAGACACTCCTGTTTGCAGGAAATGCAGGAATCGACCGAGTTGAAATTTCTTCGTGGGGCCTTCCTGGCCTCACACCACGCAACATATTTTCGTCACATGTGGTGATAATGTTGTGCGGTCACCTCCTTCCTGGCTTTGACCAGGGTAAGAATGACCTCTTCCGGAATGCCTTTTTCCCTTAGGATCCGGCGTTCCACCGCCATGCCGTCAAACGCAGCCGCGGTAAGTCTTGGAACAGACCTGGTACTTGCTGAAGCAAGTCCCTTCTTAGCGGCAGAGGCCATGAGTCCTCTGTGAGCATTTCTTGAAGTTCCGGGTGCCACGTCCTTCTTGGCCAATCCGGAGCCACGAGTATAGTTCTTACTCCTCTACGTCTTATAATTCTCAGTACCTTGGGTATGAGAAGCAGAGGAGGGAACACATACACCGACTGGTACACCCACGGTGTTACCAGAACGTCCACAGCTATTGCTTGAGGGTCTCTTGACCTGGCGCAATACCTGTCCAGTTTTTTGTTCAGGCGGGACGCCATCATGTCCACCTTTGGTCTTTCCCAACGGTTCACAATCATGTGGAATACTTCCCGATGAAGTCCCCACTCTCCCGGGTGGAGGTCGTGCCTGCTGAGGAAGTCTGCTTCCCAGTTGTCCACTCCCGGAATGAACACTGCTGACAGTGCTATCACATGATTTTTCGCCCAGCGAAGAATCCTTGCAGTTTCTGCCATTGCCCTCCTGCTTCTTGTGCCGCCCTGTCTGTTTACGTGGGCGACTGCCGTGATGTTGTCCCACTGGATCAATACCGGCTGACCTTGAAGCAGAGGTCTTGCTAAGCTTAGAACATTGTAAATTGCCCTTAGCTCCAGTATATTTATGTGGAGAGAAGTCTCCAGACTTGATCACACTCCCTGGAAATTTTTTCCCTGTGTGACTGCTCCCCAGCCTCTCAGGCTGGCATCCGTGGTCACCAGGACCCAGTCCTGAATGCCGAATCTGCGGCCCTTTAGTAGATGAGCACTCTGCAGCCACCGCAGAAGAAACACCCTTGTCCTTGGAGACAGGGTTATCCGCTGATGCATCTGAAGATGCGATCCGGACCATTTTTCCAGCAGATCCCACTGAAAAGTTCTTGCGTGAAATCTGCCGAATGGAATCGCTTCGTAAGAAGCCACCATTTTTCCCAGGACCCTTGTGCAATGATGCACTGACACTTTTCCTGGTTTTAGGAGGTTCCTGACTAGCTCGGACAACTCCCTGGCTTTCTTCTCTGGGAGAAACACCTTTTTCTGGACTGTGTCCAGAATCATCCCTAGGAACAGCAGACGTGTCGTCGGAAACAGCTGCGGTTTTGGAATATTTAGAATCCACCCGTGCTGTCGTAGAACTACTTGAGATAGTGCTACTCCGACCTCCAACTGTTCTCTGGACCTTGCCCTTATCAGGAGATCGTCCATTTTCTTTGAAGAAGAATCATCATTTCGGCCATTACCTTGGTAAGGACCCGGGGTGCCGTGGACAATCCAACCGGCAGCGTCTGAAACTGATAGTGACAGTTCTGTACCAAGAACCTGAGGTACCCTTGGTGAGAAGGGCAAATTGGGACATGGAGGTAAGCATCCCTGATGTCCCGGGACACCATATAGTCCCCTTCTTCCTGGTTCGCTATCACTGCTCTGAGTGACTCCATCTTGATTTGAACCTTTGTATGTAACTGTTCAAATATTTCAGATTTAGAATAGGTCTCACCGAGCCGTCTGGCTTCAGTACCACAATATAGTGTGGAATAATACCCCTTTCCTTGTTGTAGGAGGGGTACTTTGATTATCACCTGCTGGGAATACAGCTTGTGAATTGTTTCCACTACTGCCTCCCTGTCGGAGGGAGACGTTGGTAAAGCAGACTTCAGGAACCTGCGAGGGGGAGACGTCTCGAATTTCCAATCTGTACCCCTGGGATACTACTTGTAGGATCCAGGGGTCCACTTGCGAGTGAGCCCACTGCGTGCTGAAACTCTTGAGACGACCCCCCCACCGCACCTGAGTCCGCTTGTACGGCCCCAGCGTCATGCTGAGGACTTGGCAGAAGCGGTGGAGGGCTTCTGTTCCTGGGACTGGGCTGCCTGCTGCAGTCTTCTTCCCTTTTCTCTATCCCATGGCAGATATGACTGGCCTTTTGCCCACTTGCCCTTATGGGGACGAAAGGACTGAGGCTGAAAAGACGTTGTCTTTTTCTCCTTTATACGGCAATACTTCCATGTGCCGTTTGGAATCTGCATCACCTGACCACTGTCGTGTCCATAAACAACTTCTGGCAGATATGGACATCGCACTTACTCTTGATGCCAGAGTGCAAATATCCCTCTGTGCATCTCGCATATATAGAAATGCATCCTTTAAATGCTCTATAGTCAATAAAATACTGTCCCTGTCAAGGGTATCAATATTTTCAGTCAGGGAATCCGACCAAGCCACCCCAGCGCTGCACATCCAGGCTGAGGCGATCGCTGGTCGCAGTATAACACCAGTATGTGTGTATATACTTTTTAGGATATTTTCCAGCCTCCTATCAGCTGGCTCCTTGAGGGCGGCCCTATCTGGAGACGGTACCGCCACTTGTTTTGATAAGCGTGTGAGCGCCTTATCCACCCTAAGGGGTGTTTCTCAACGCGCCCTAACTTCTGGCGGGAAAGGGTATACCGCCAATAATTTTCTATCGGGGGAAACCCACGCATCATCACACACTTCATTTAATTTATCTGATTCAGGAAAAACTACAGGTAGTTTTTTCACACTCCACATAATACCCTTTTTTGTGGTACTTGTAGTATCAGAAATATGTAACACCTCCTTCATTGCCCTTAACAAGTAATGTGTGGCCCTAAAGGAAAATACGTTTGTTTCTTCACCGTCGACACTGGAGTCAGTGTCCGTGTCTGTGTCTGTGTCGACCGACTGAGGTAAAAGGACGTTTTAACGCCCCTGACGGTGTTTGAGACGCCTGGACAGGTACTAATTGGTTTGCCGGCCATCTCATGTCGTCAACCGACCTTGCAGCGTGTTGACATTATCACGTAATTCCTTAAATAAGCCATCCATTCCGGTGTCGACTCCCTAGAGAGTGACATCACCATTACAGGCAATTGCTCCGCCTCCTCACCAACATCGTCCTCATACATGTCGACACACACGTACCGACACACAGCACACACACAGGGAATGCTCTGATAGAGGACAGGACCCCACTAGCCCTTTGGAGAGACAGAGGGAGAGTTTGCCAGCACACACCAAAACGCTATAATTATACAGGGACAACCTTTATATAAGTGTTTTTCCCTTATAGCATCTTAATATATATAATCATATCGCCAAATAAGTGCCCCCCCTCTCTGTTTTAACCCTGTTTCTGTAGTGCAGTGCAGGGGAGAGCCTGGGAGCCTTCCCACCAGCATTTCTGTGAGGGAAAATGGCGCTGTGTGCTGAGGAGAATAGGCCCCGCCCCCTTTTCGGCGGGCTTCTTCTCCCGTTTTTCTGAGACCTGGCAGGGGTTAAATACATCCATATAGCCCCAGGGGCTATATGTGATGTATTTTTTAGCCAGAACAAGGTATTCTCATTGCTGCCCAGGGCGCCCCCTGCAGCGCCCTGCACCCTCCGTGACCGCTGGTGTGAAGTGTGTGACAACAATGGCGCACAGCTGCAGTGCTGTGCGCTACCTCATGAAGACTGAAAAGTCTTCTGCAGCCGGTTTCTGGACCTCTTCACTTTTCGGCATCTGCAAGGGGGTCGGCGGCGCGGCTCCGGGACCGGACTCCATGGCTGGGCCTGTGTTCGATCCCTCTGGAGCTAATGGTGTCCAGTAGCCTAAGAAGCCAATCCATCCTGCACGCAGGTGAGTTCACTTCTTCTCCCCTAAGTCCCTCGTTGCAGTGAGCCTGTTGCCAGCAGGACTCACTGTAAAATAAAAAACCTAAAAACTTTTTCTAAGCAGCTCTTTAGGAGAGCCACCTAGATTGCACCCTGCTCGGACGGGCACAAAAACCTAACTGAGGCTTGGAGGAGGGTCATAGGGGGAGGAGCCAGTGCACACCACCTGATCCTAAAGCTTTATTTTTGTGCCCTGTCTCCTGCGGAGCCGCTAATCCCCATGGTCCTGACGGAGTCCCCAGCATCCACTAGGACGTTAGAGAAACAGGGGCAAGGTAGTGTTAAATTTTGGAAACCTGCTTTAATATATAGTACACATGCTATGCATTTGGTTGCTATAGGCAACATCACATCTAAGTTACTTTTTAATAATACTTGGCACAGAAAATGGACTGGCAATATACACTTACCGTCTTCGAACTTCCTGCGAGGTGCAGACTATTGAGCCGACTTCATTAATAGAATTAGTGATGTCCCTCCAAATTCTGTCTTTGGTTGCAGCACCCATGTTTTTGGGTCCTCAATGTATTTTTTGCATGGCCTGTGTGACCAAAATCTGTAACTCCCTCTTAGTGAATGCGGGCTGTCTTTTTTTTTTTCTGGAAGTAGCCTGTGAGCTATCATCCTGACCTTCATCACCATCTTCCTCTTCACTAGCTGCTTGTGTAGTTTGTGTTTGAGCTGCTAGTCCAGAATCACCCTCAGTTTCCCCACTAGCTATGTCTGGCAGGGGATTCACTCCTAACTCCTGGGTAGCAGAAGGAGTTTGTATAGTACTGGGTCCTGGTATTTCTGAGTCTGCATTTGCAAAATCAAGCATCTGCCTCCGCAGTGCTAATCTTCTCTATGTTAGTGCTGCCATCTGCTTCTGCACCTCGTCCATCTCTGCTGCCGTCTGCTCACGAGTAGCCATGTTGCTGGTAGCATGTGTGTATGCACGAGTGTTCGGGTATTTATAGCTGCTTGCATTTTCCGTTGCGGAATTCCACGCAGGTGTATATTTTGCTAATTGGTCAAGTAATTGGTGCACTGGCTATGTGAATGCCCTGCATGCACCTGTGTGTGGGTGTATGCGTAAAATTACTGAAGCACGGTGGACATTTCTGAGCACATTTCTGAGTGAGTTTAGAGAATATTTTATATTGTTTCAGTAGTTTTATTTATATAATATTCTCCTTTCCATATATGTTGTGGAAGATTGTTGTATCCAATGGTTTTTTGTAAAAACAAAATGTTATTTTTTAAGATATATGTGAAGACTAACCTGTTTTTGATGAGAAGCCATATCTGAATGTGTGTGTGTGTGTGTGTGTGTGTGTGTGTGTGTATGTCCGCTGGTGCGAATCTCCGCCCATGAGAACTGTACAAATTGTCCTGCACATCAATGTACACATATCAATAAAGTTGATTACAGATGACACCATACATTTCCAACCAATCACATGCAACCAAAAACTATAAATATAAGCCCATATATGGAAAACGCCATTGCCATGATGCGCGCAGCAGCATTCACGCGCCGCGAGCTGCGCGTCCTAGTGGTAGTGAAGGGCCGCCGCGTAGGCCGCGCAGGGCCCTTTGTCCCAAACAGGGTAAAGCGCGAGGCCTACGCGGACGTCCGCCGCTTATTGCGGACCCGCGTCCGCAGCCGGAGGTCCGTGATACAGCTCGAGAGGCGCTGGAGCGATCTCCGCAGGCGTACGCCGGACCTGTTGGCGGAGCTGCGACAACAAATCCGGACCCTACGTGGGCGCAGTAAGTAACATTTCATTACATGACAGATTTTAAGCATAACCTTTGCATACTTTCACTAAGTGAGAGTGTGAAAATTAGCACACTTACAATAAACTTGTAGAATAAACATGAGAGTGTGTGGGTAGGGCAAGCAGTACTGACTGTATATCATGGTGCTTCTGCAAAAGTGAATGTTGTTGTGCATAATTGCTACACAGGCTGACAACTGAACCCAATAACCTGCTCAGTGGGTTTTAAAAAAAAAATGTGGATGGTTTTGAGAATTGGTGATGTTGCCTATATCAAACAATCAGATTCTATATATTATCTGATAGAAGCAGCTTAATAAAGTGTATGTATAATATGATTGGTTGCTATGGGCAACATCACCAGTACAAACATTTTACAAACTTAGTAATGTTACCCCTGTCTCTTTAACATGGGACAGAACAAAGTAATAGGAATATGCTGATGTTATAAATGTATATGCTAAAACCTAAATATTACATATGTCATTCTAGGGCGAGCACAACGGCAAGGTGCTGCTGCTGGTGCTGGGAGCCCACACCAGGCCACTTCTCAAGCCCCATCCCCTTCTGTCTCCCCCTCCCCCTCTCCAGCCCACTCCCCCTCTCCAGCCCAAACCCCCTCTCCAGCCCACACCCCCTCTCCAGCCCAATCCCCCTCTCCAGCCCACCCCCCTCTCCAGCCCACTCCCCCTCTCCAGCCACCACCCCCTCTCCAGCCACCACCCCCTCTCCAGCCACCTCACCCTCTCCTTCCCAAACCCCCTCTCCAGCCCAATCCCACTCTCTTTCCCAATCCCCCTCTCCAGCCCAATCCCCCTCTCCAGCCCACACACCCTCTCCAGCCCAATCCCACTCTCTTTCCCAATTCCCCTCTCCAGCCCAATCCCCCTCTCCAGCCAACACCCCCTCTCAAGCCCAATCCCACTCTCTTTCCCAATTCCCCTCTCTGCCCCTCTCCCCCTCTGTGTCCCAAAAAACCACTCCACCACCCTCACCCTATCATTCCCAAACCCCCTCTGTAAGGACCTCCCCCTTCCATCCACTCACAGAATTAGACCCTCCTTCCCCCATCCTTCCTCCTTCCCCCATCCTGCACCCATCCCCCATCCAGCCAACCTCACCCATCCAGCCTCCATCCCCCAGCCAGACACCTTCGCCCCCAACAGAATGGGCAGCAGAGGCCCCGGAGCAACTTGAGGGAGGTGGCCAAGTGGCAGAGGAGAGTTAGTTCACACACATTCCTTATTTTTTAAAGTAAAAAAACAAAAAACAGTCAAATAAATGCAGTGTTGTACTGTGGGCAATCTTTTGTCAAGGTTAAATGCTTGTCTTCTTCATCATGGTATGGATGATGCCTTTACATTTGTGTGCGGAACATTATATGTACATTGTCTACATCTGGTTGACAATCACTATGTCGACAGGTTTGGCTGCACAACAGGGTTTGTATGTGATACATTATATGCAAAACATTTAGACCTGAGTGGTACTTTTTGTGTGGTTTTTCTTTTACGATTGTGCTTGGGATTGCAATATTTTCTCAAAAAAGTTGCAGGAGTCACTTTGTTAGGCAGGCTAAGGACACAGTGATTTGTGTTGTGAAAGTTACACTCCTACTATTTCGGATTTAGCCATTTAGAAAGCTGTTTGACCTTATGTTGTAAGGCAGTCTTTCATGGAGTGTGGGCATGCTACGATATGTGGTCCTTCAGAAGATGTGGATATGCAGTGTGATGATGCAGGGCCAAAAACAAAAACAAAAAAACACTCCAGATGTGAATGAATCCCTGCATGAGGCAACATTTACTAAGATGGTATTACTATTTGTGTTGGAATTTTGTCCATAGCAACCAAGCAGATCATACTTTTAAAAAATGTATCACCTTCAACAAGATAATATGTTGATTTTGATTGGTTGCTATGGGTAACATTCCATCTACAATATAACTCCCATTGGACCCCATGGTGTGGTACACTGTGTTTAAGTAAAAAATAAAAAACCTTGCTGAGCAAGCTTGTGTGTTGTTCTGCTAATGTTTTAACATTAAAACATCCATGATGTAGTTACTTGGCTATTAAAGCAGGCCTGTCCAATCTGCGGCCCTCCAGCTGTTGAAAAACTACACATCCCAGCATGGCCAGACACAGCTTTTGCATTCTCTGACCGCAAAACTGGGTCAAGGCATGCTGGGATATGTATTTTTGAAACAGCTGGAGGTCCGCAGTTTGGACATGCCTGCATTAAAGTGTGCTTTGTGCCTTGTTTGTATAATAGGTAATGTGATGAAGTTATTAATGTTTATTTTGCATCTTAATTTCAGATGTTGCGGTTGGAGATCCCACAAGTTTGGCCCAAATTCTGGCCAGCATGCGCCAGCAACTCCAACATTTACTGGCAACAATGGATGTGATGCAAAAATTTGTTTAACAAAAAAAAATTATTACAAAAAACTTACAAAAAAAAAACAAAAAAAAAATAAACATTTTTGTTTCAAGATAATTGGGTGTTGTGTTTATTTATGCAATAAACGAACTGCAGATTGCCTAGCAGAAATTGGTTCACTTAAACATTTCTGACATGTACGGTAACTTAAGAATGTGAATTTAAAATTTATACCGAAAATAAACAATAAAAATAGTTAGGAGCTTATTGTTTTTAAAAACATGTTAACACATTTATTCACCCACTACACGTCTACAAAAAAAAAAAAAAAACATTTACCACATCTATATTAAAAATAACTTATTTCGAATGTTAATGGCAAATTATGCCTACAAAGTGTTCGACAGGTATTATTTGGAGACTTAATTGGTCATGACCATTAACAATCATTACACTAATTGGATTCGTAATTGAGGAAGGCTTGTGGAGCCTTATTTAACTTAAAAGTGAAAAAAAACCATTGCTGTGGGTTTTTAACCAAAAGCGTGTGCAATTTTAAGAAAAATGTGTAAATCTACTAAAAGTTAGTATTTTTACGATGAGGTTTGTGTTAATGCGATGGTTTCGCATTACTGCAATGTCATTTGGCATACGCCCACTTTATGTAATACTGCGGACGAATTAGCAAAAGTACGCTGGAGGCGGATATTCGCAATTTTGCAACATGTTCGCAATTTTGCGCATACCTTGTGCGAACGAAAAAAATAGCGAACAACTCGGAATGACCACCTAGGTTATAAGGTGATGTTTGGTATCCAGCTGTAGGGTATATTAAGGGCAATATTTCGGTGTTGGTTTGCAGAAGATCGCATGCGCCTGCGTATAGTTATGCGCAGGAGCAGAATATAAATATTAACTGTATTTACTGTACACTTGATATGCGGCGGGAACCCAGAGGAGACCATCTGCAAGTGCACCTGGAACAGACATCGCCCACCTATTCAAACCGACCTATGACCTCTCCTGTACTGTAAATGACCATCCCTGTGTCCAATGGACAAAGAGATTACAGTTTCCATTGTGTTAGGTTTTGGACTATTGTATAAAAAGCCAGCTGCATGCCCGGTCAGACACAGACTCTGAAGGTCATCTCCCTTGATGACTGAGGACCGGCCGGGAAGCGCAGGCGAAATCAAAAACGTATGTACCATTGACTGTAGCCATTTTTTTCTATTGTATTGTATTATATTGTTATTGTAACCCCCTTTCAGTAATTATATGCTGGTGTGTCGGAACCCGGCATTTTAAATACAATCTGGTGTCGTGTCTCTTTTCCCTGCTAAGGGTATAAGTGTATTTCAGTCACACGTGTAGCTGCTAAGTGCTCACAGAGTATCTTTGGGTGTGTACGCACTGCGTGTACTTTGTACGGCCAGTGCGGCGTTTGTACGCAAAGTACGTACACGGTACGGGACTTTGTACGCTAATGGTGTAAAAAGTACGTATGCTAAGGATTGATTACAGCGGCCACAGCGGCTCCATTTTAAAGTGTATTGAATGTCTTTTTAAAGTGTTGCTTTTAGTCCTGTATGTAAATCAACGTTTACAGCGGGGCTGGAGGGGGCGTGCCAACGGCATTAGAACGTCATAAGCAGCGGCCGCGACCCGGGATGTGTCAGGTAGCCCCCTGCCAGCTCACAGGAGCTGCACAGGCAGGGAGCTACTCACCGGGTGCAAAAGCATCGCCGCTGTACGATGCTTTTGCACCCTTGCAGGGGGGGAGGGGTAGAGCCAGATATGCGGGCGGACCAGCCCTGTGCTGGGCGTCCCCCCACATATCTGAGTAAATGATCGGAGATGTGCTACATTTAGGACATCTACGATCAGATCTGAATTACCCCCCAAGTCAGGTTTGTACAGAAGTGAGTTGCACAATAAGGAATATGGCCCTGGCTGCTACATATTTAATACTTTGTTATATTTTCTTTTAGGTATCTTCCAGCAGTCATTCTACCCCAAGAAATGATTATTACTTTGGATCTGATATGCCGCAAGCGTTCATCGCCATGCTCTCAGCAATGATTGTCATCACCACAATCCCACCAATGGGCCAATACGCTGCCTGCAGTAACCAGCGTGATACCACCAGCGCAGACTGCTGCCTTCTCACCAGGGACACATGACTGGTACCATGTTCCAGTTTCCGCTTTTTTGTCCAGTTTACAAGTAAGTAAAAGTAGACACGCAATATCCGTGCACTCCACTCTGATAGTCATGTACTTATACATATATATTGTATCATTGTAAAGCACAACAACAAGTAAAAGTAGAAGCATCTAGGGGAAAAAAAGATTTAGGAATTGAAAGTAATGGGTTTGAAGTTCTGTTCGGTTCCGAAACCCATATTATGATGAAAGCTATGTGGAAATGTACTAATGGTTGGCAACTTTAAACCTGTGTGGTTGCTGACACAGTAGATTGGCTGAGGTTTGATCCTTTCCCTCTATAGTTGGTGGTGGAGCATGCACAGACATTTTATAGCTTTACATTTGGTTTGGTGGATTTACCCATGGAGAAAGTGTCTCACTATGGGGTGTATTCATCTTGCAGAGAAAAACCCTGTTTTGCGGAAAACAGAGCTTTTCTCTGCTTTCTGCTATTCACAGAGCAAGTTACTGTGGAGAAGTTCCTGACTTCTCCAGCGGCACCCCCACTCCGTGGCTGAATCACATCACCATACTTTTGTATGCTGCGATCAACTTGGAATTACCCCCACGGTGCGATATGCACTAAGTCAAAATCATAAGGAAAGTTAGTGCATAGCGCACCGTGTGGACACAGCTTGCGATGCCGATGCGTGCTCCCGCGGGATCGGCATCACAAGAAAAAATAGGCTGTGCAGGCAGCCCAACATTGACTATGTCGGTGGCGCCGGGCTCCAGCCACATTGCATAGTCCGTGTCGGGCATTGAGTGCATCGCACTGTGTGTATGGTATGCACCATTAGTCCTATAAGTAGGCAACACATGGCAGCTGCTCTAGGCAGTAAGTTCTGAGGGGATGGGGCAACAAATTAGCAATTTCCAGTTTTCTTAGCTGAAAAGTCCAAACTAGTTATATTTTCTAGTAAAGCTTTGAATTACAAGAGAGGTCTTACAGTTAATATACTATTGGCTATTAATATTATATAGGCAGTGGTGTAGAGAGAAGGGGGGAGAGGGTACAAATCACCTGGGTCCAGGTCTGATAAATTGGCCCATTGGGGGCCCAGGTCCACGCCTCCTTTGATTAGGCCATGCCCCCTGAAAAGTATTCTGGGAGGCATGCCATGCTCCTGTGAGTGGGTGCTTCTGATGTGCTAGCCACGCCCCCCAAAGAGGAGTAGCCATGCCCACAGCATGCTGTGGTCACACCCCTTCCACTGGGGGCAGGGGGGCCCAGGAAATTGTTGTACCAGGGCCCAGAATTTCTCTTGGCAGCCCTGGTCGGGATTCCAGCTCCGGTCTCTTGATCGTTGGCATCCCTTATGCCAGGATGCCAACTACACCCCATTTTAACATCAGTAATGTTTACATAATTTGTTACAGTCTTAAAAACAGATGATGTCAGTATCCTTAGTGGTCTATATATGGCAGTGTTCAGCCATAAACCCTGAGAAAGAGGCTATCGAAACACCCCTAAAATAAGCAGAGAAATATGGCGGATCATGTACAATGTTTTACGTTTGACATTTGGAAAATTGAGCCCCAAATGCGCTCTCCTGTCACCTACATGAATATTTAAAACAAAGCATTCCAGCAGAACTATTAGAGGGACGTCTGCATTATTAATATGTACCTGCCACGCAGTGTTTAAACATCTAACGTTAATAGTACAGCCTTATTAAAAAAAATTGCAATTTAAAGCTATTGTTTTCTGTACAATTTAAAAAAACAAAACAAAAGAAGGTCTAAAACTGGACCTTTCTTCTCTGTCATAAAAACCTTTGTCCTGGAGCATAACACAGTGGACCCCAAAGTAAAATGTTGAAGGGGCCAAGTGAACTTCTCTTCTGAGCGTGTACTTGGACTGCACTCAGGGGCTGGCACATGCTAAGTGAAGCTCTTCATTGTCCATGCACCAGAGCAGCGGCCAATGTAGAGGACAGGACATTCCCGGGAGTTCCTACCAGGGGCAGGGCAGCACATTTTAGCCTGGGGGCATTATCAAAGCACTGGCCCATGAGTGGTAGTCTATCCTTAAAATAACTCCATTGACAGTGTCTATTGTTCAACCAAATCAATTTGGATTACCCCAGGTATGCGCGCTCCCAATACCCATGGTATCCAATAAAAACAATGGTTGTGGGGTTTTCAGAGCTGAAATGCATATTAGCGTGTGCTCCGATGGAGTGGCATGTCTAGCACCCCTTAGTGGGTGTGTCTAGCACCAACTGTGTGAGTCTAATACCAACCAGAGGGTGGTTTTAGTACTAATATTCAATTTCTCAGCAAAATGACATGGTGCTTGGCTTACTCTAGTTTCTATCTAGCTCATAATACCATCAACATTAGCAATGTAATGAATATAATTACAGTTGGATGCATTAAAAATGAATTAATGTCTATCAAAGGCTAAGGGAGATGGGGAAGGGTGTTGAGAACTCACAAATGTGGGGACTGATGTGAGATCAGAGCCGTTTCTTGTGGCGGGCGAGGCGTGCATTCGCACGGGGCGCCTGCTGCGGCTCTAAGTTGCTCTGTTTGACTCCCCCTCTTCCCCGTCATTACTTTTCCTCCTAGGGGGTGGGGTTACGTGCAATGACGCGTTTGCGTCGTGACGTCATGGCGCAAACACATCATTGCACGAAACTCCGCCCCGAGCACAGTACTGATGACGGGGAGGGGGAGGAGGGACACGATGGGAGAATAGAGGGGCGGGGCGGCGTGGGACGAACGAAAATCTCTGGCCGGCGGATGCCGCTGCAATGCAAACATAAGTATGGCTTTTTTTTATTTTCTCTCTATCTCTCTTTGTTGAGGGGGTCTGTGCCTGCTATATTGTGTAAAATGGGGACACCTGCCTGCCGTAATGTGTAAAATGGGGACTCTTGCCTGCCGTAATGTGTAAAATGGGGACACCTGCCTGCCGTAATGTGTAAAATGGGGACTCTTGCCTGCCGTAATGTGTAAAAATAGGATTTTAATACCTACCGGTAAATCCTTTTCTCTTAGTCCGTAGAGGATGCTGGGGTCACATCAAGAACCATGGGGTATAGACGGGATCCGCAGGAGACATGGGCACTTTAAGACTTTGAATGGGTTTGAACTGGCTCCTCCCTCTATGCCCCTCCTCCAGACCCCAGTTATAGGAACTGCGCCCAGGGAGACGGACATTTCGAGGAAAGGATTTATTGTTAAACCATGGTGAGCATCTTACCAGCTCACACCTCAAGCATGCCACAGAACGTGGCATTCCACAGAATACAAGCCAACGGCATGAACAATTGCAGCACCTGGCTGACAAGAAACGTAACACATGCGTGCAACCACAAATAATCACTGCAGATATTGTACACACTGGGACGGGCACCCAGCATCCTCTACGGAGTAAGAGAAAAGGATTTACCGGTAGGTATTAAAATCCTATTTTCTCATACGTCCTAGAAGATGCTGGGGTCACATCAAGAACCATGGGGTATAGACGGGATCCGCAGGAGACTTGGGCACTTTAAGTCTTTGAATGGGTGTGAACTGGCTCCTCCTTCTTATACCAAAGCTCTAGAATGGGCGGGAGAGTGCGGATGACTCTGCAGTACCGAATGACCAAACGTGAGGTCAACCTCGGCCAAGGTATTAAACTGTCTTACTTAACCAAATTGTTTGCTAAAAACTGCTCGGCAAAGTTGCAATGCCGAGACTCCCCGGTGAACCGCCCCGGATGAGCCCACCTTTCTAGTAGAGTGGGCCTTCACCTATTTCGGTAACGGTAATCCTGCCGTGAGATGAGCATGCTGAATCATACCACAGATCCAGCGCGCAATGGTCTGCTTGGAAGCAGGACACCCAATCTCGTTGGGAGCAAACAGGACAACAGAGCCTGTGTTCCTAAACGGAGCCGTCCTGGCGACATAAATTTTCAAAACTCTGACCACATACAGAGACTTCGACTCAGCGAAGGCGTCGGTAGTCACAGGCACCACAAAAGGTTGGTACATGTGGAAAGAAGAAACCACCTTCGGTAGAAATTGTAGACGAGTTTCCAACTCTGCTCTATCTTCATGGAAGATCAAATAAGGTCTCGTGTGAGACCAGGCCGCTAACTCAGACACTCGCCTTGCGTATGCCAAGGCCAACCTCATGACCACTTTCAAAGTGAGGAAATTAACTCCTCCTTACTTAACGGTTCAAACCAAAATGATTGAAGGAACTGCAACACCCCATTAAGATCTCATGGTGCTACTGGGGCACAAATGGAGGTTGGATGTGTAACACACCCTTCACGACAGTCTGAACTTCTGGAAGGGAGTCCAATATATTCTGAAAGAAACCCACTAAGGCCAAGTTTAGGCCCGCATCCACACCTGCTTGTAGAAAATGGAGAAAACGTCCTAGCTGAACACTCTGCCGTAGGATTCACACCAAGAAACGTATTTTCTCCAAATACGGTAGTAATGTTTATACGTTACCCCTTTTCTAGCCCGAATAAGTGTGGAGAACTAATTCCGTGGGAATACCCTTACGGACTAGGATTTGGCGGTCAACCGCCATGTCGTCAACCGTAGCCGCGGTAAGTCCTAATACATGCACGGCCCCTGCCACAACAGGTCCTCGCGCAAAGGGGGGGAAAAACAGGGATCTCCTATGAGTAATTCCTGAGATCTGGATACCAAGCTCTCCTTGGCCAGTCTGGGACCATGAGGCTCGCTCGAATTTCCTTTTTTATAATCCCAGAATTTTTGGAATGAGAGAAAACGTAGGGAATACATATACCGACTGAAAACACCCACAGTGTCACCATTGTATTCACTGTTCCTGTTTTAGGGTCCCTTGACCTGGAACTCTGAAGCTTCTTGTTGAGACGAGATGCCATCATTCCTACTTGAGGAAATCCCAACAACATGTCACCTCTTCAAAGACTACTTGGAGGAGGTCTTCCCTCTCCTGGATGGAGATCGTGTCTGCTGAGGAAGTCTGCTTCTCAGTTGTCCACTCTTGGAACGAACATCGCCGACAAAGCGTTTGTATGTTTTTCCGCCCAGCGGAAAATCCTTGTGGTTTCTGCCATTGCTGTTCTGCTCTTCGTTTGTAGTAAAACCGTCGTAAACGGCCCTTAACTCTAGACCGTTTATGTGGTGACAAGTTTCCTAACTTGACCATCTTTCTTGGAAGTCTTCCCCCCTGTGTGACTGCCCCCCCCCCACCACCTCGGAGGCTTTCATCCATGGTCGCTAGGATCCAGTTCTGGAACTCGAACCTGCGCCCCTCTAGGAGGTGAGAACTGCGCAGCCACCACAGGAGTGAGATTCTGGTTTTGGAAGACAGGATTATCCTCCGGGGTATGTGTAGGTGGGAACCGGACCACTTGTCCAACAGGTCCCACTGGAACACCCTGGCATGGAACCTGCCAAACTGAGTGGCCTCGTAGGCCGCAACCACCTTTTCCAGCAACCGAATGTACTCTTGCTGGTCTCGGAATTTGTTTGACCAGACTCTGGATCTCCAGAGCCTTTTCGCCTGGAAGAAAAAATTGACCTCGCCGTTATCAGGAGACCGTCCCAGTATGGGATAATTGTGACTCCTTACTAGTGACGGAGAGCCATCATTACCGCCATTACCCTGGGGAAAATCCTTAGAGCCGTGGACAGACCAAACGGCAACATCTGAAATTGGTAATGACAACCCTGAATTGTAAACCTCAGGTAAGCCTAATGAGGAGGAAAATGTAATTAGGCCTCCGTTATGTCTACTGAGACCATGATAAAACCTCCCTTTACCACATTGGAAATCACTGCTCTGAGAGATTCCATCTTGGATTTGAATTTCTTAAAGTAGAAATTGAGGGATTTCAGATGTAGGATTGGTCTGGCCGAGCCGTCTTGCTTCGGGACCACGAAGAGGCTTGAATAAAAGCCTTCTCCCTGTTGTGACAGGGGAAACCAGGCCAATGACCTGATCCTGATACAACCCTTGTATTGCGTCGCATACTACCTCCCCGTCCGGAGGAGAATCAGTAATTTGAAAAATTGGTGAGGAGAAACGTCTGGAAACTCCAGTATGAACCCTTGGGACACTATTCGTAAAAGCCCCCGGGTCCAGGTCCGTTCCAGGACTGACTGAAGAGTTTTAGACGTGGTCCCACCAGTGTGGGCTCCCGCAAGAGAGTCCCAGCGTCATACGGTGGATGTGGCAGAAAACAGAAGATGATCTCTTCTCCTGTGATCTTGAAGAGGTTGCGGACCTCTTCCCTTTTCTCCTTCCTCTACCTGCAAAGAAAGAGGAATCTGTATCTATTGGGCCGAAATGACTTCATCCGACAATGGTGTGTCATCATCCCTAGTGAGGGAACATAGGGCAAGAAGGCGGACTTACCAGCGACAGCTGTCGAGATCAAATTAACTAGGCCGTCACCCAACCAGGCTTCACCTTCATAGGGAAGAGACTCTCCTTTTTCTCGGAGTCAGCATCAGCATTGCATTGGTGAATCCACAACGCCCTCCTAGCCGAGGCCGCCATGGAATTGGCCCATGAACCCAAGAGTCCTATATCCCTTGCCGTTGCACGAAAGTATGCTGCTATTCCCCAGGGTATCTACATCGGATGACAAGGTACCCAACCATATTTGAATACTACTACTCCCCCATGCGCATATAATGGCAGGACTAACTAACGTAGTCGTGGACACATAACTAGAATACAACGTAGCTTCCTGCATACGATCCGCTGGATTTGTGACAGGGCCCCGTGCAGAACAGGGGCCGACTCCCACTTTATTCTGTCTGCGGCGGGAAAAGAAATAAACAATCAGAATCCTCATGAGGATTTGAAACCATCTTGTCAGGGCTGACCCAGACTTTCTCACACAGAGCTCTCAGCACATGAGAAGGAGGAATGATACCTCAGCTTTCATTATAACTTTATATATATATATATATATATATATATATATACACACACACACAATTATATATACACATATATATATATATATATATACACATATACATATCCACACATAGACCCCTCTGTCAGGAACAGCCAGAGTCCTCAGTGATGTCTTTAATGTGCACTACTTATGTACTGAATGCTCTTTTTTTTTTGGCGAATCTAATCAGGAAACATTATGGTCGACATAGGAAACAGTATCCGTGTCGATATCAGGGAGTACTAACTGGGCAAAATAACATTTTTGCGACCCTGAGGGGTCTGAGGGAAATATAGCCATGAACATGACTCATGACATCCTCCATAGATATTTCTACGTCTGTGTTTGGGACACAGAGTTATGCAACCTTATTATATATATATATGTATATATATATACATACACATATATATACCCTTTCTGATATGCAAACATTTTTTACCCAGTCAGATACTGGTGGTGCCTACATGGCCACCCACACACGTCTGTGTCCCTAATATCGTTTTCTCTTGGGAAAAACATTCATCCACCGACGTGTCGACACACATGTACCAAGTACCATCAGGAGTCGGCGGTGCCGACAGGGTCACTCCCACAGCCATTTGTGGCAGGAGCACTCAGCCTCAGACATTCCGACACACGTGTACCAAAACCCACCGACACACCGTGCATATAGGGGACAGACCCACAGTAAAGTCTGTCAGAGAGACACAGAGGACAATTGCCAGCCCACAACCCAGCGCCTAATCACCGGTTCTGAAACACTAAGGAATGCCCCAGACCTGCAGCGCTTTTATATTAAATATAAATATATATTGCACCTATATTTCTGTGCCCCCCCCCCCCCCCCCCTGATTTTTATTCAGAAGTGTGAGGAAGGACCAGCGTGTCTGCATAGAAAATGGCGCGGAGCTGTGTGAGCTGAGAGGACTAAGGCCCTCCCCCTCAATGGCGCGCTTCAGTCCCTCTTTTTACAACTAAATCTTTATACTGGCGGGGGGTAGGACAGTGCCTAGGCACCTATGTCCCCTCTTGCCAGTCTTATTTTTGAGGTTTATATGCTGTCCAGGGCGCCACCCCCCCACGGGGGGGTGGGGACTCTTGCCTGCCATAATGTGTAAAATAGGGACACCTGCCTGCCGAAATGTGTAAAATGGGGACACCTGCCTGCCGTAATGTGTAAAATGGGGACACCTGCCTGCCCTAATGTGTAAAATGGGGACACCTGCCTGCCGTAATGTGTAAAATGGGGACACTTGCCTGCCGTAATGTGTAAAATGGGGACACCTGCCTGCCGTAATGTGTAAAATGGGGACACCTGCCTGCCGTAATGTGTGAAATGGGGACACCTGCCTGCCGTAATGTGTAAAATGGGGACACTTGCCTGCTGTAATGTGTAAAATGGGAAATTAATGTATCAAGGGAATAATATGATTCAGGGGGCATTGTGATACGGGGCTTAATATGGTAGAATTTTTTTTTTCCTGCAGTGGCCGTGATCTGTTGGTGCAGGATCAAAAACTGGGGTGTAAGGTAGTCTTTTCAGATGAGGCCACGCCCATTTTAACATGGTCACGCCCCTTGTTGGGAGCGCACGCCTACGGCGCACGCAAGGTTTGTTTTTTTATATCTAGGGTGGGGGGGGGGGGACATTTTTTTTTAAATGTAAATTTGGGGGGAGGGGGGGGGCGCAATTTTAAATCTCGCACTGGGAGCCAAATTGGCTAGAAACAGCCCTGTGTGAGATTTATGGATCTCAGGAAGAATGCAGCCTGGTAGGGTCAGTGTATTATGTCTGGTACTTTAGATTATAATATTAATATATTTTAAAATAATGTGTTTCGCCTTTTCTGAATATGAAAAAAAAGGCAAGAAAATAAAATATTTTAAGGGCACACAGTGTGTTGAGGTATTGGGATGGATGGAGAATGGTATTGAGGTCTCAGATAAATGTGGTGGCTTAGGTAAGGTTATGGATCAGTGGTAGAATGTGTACAGGTAGGGTGGGGTCATTGTATTATTTTATATTGTAATATTAATATTTTTAAATAATGTATTCACCTTTTCTGAAGAAAATGCAGGGTCTCTACTGGGACAAATGTGGTGCCTCACAGCCCCATCAATGCCAGTTAGAAATGTCTTGGAGCAGGGCCGGTGCTAGGGTGTTCGGCGCCCCCCTGCAAACTATAGATTTGCGCCCTCACATATTCCTTTGGCGCGCGCCGGGAAAAGGGGTGTGGTCTCACAAGGGGCATAGCCACACAATAGTACCCCCATTCAAAATTACGCCACAATGTAGCACAATCTTATTCATCTTATACGTAATGCCCCACCCGTAGTAGTAGCGTCCTTATATGTAATGCACCCCAGTAGTAGTGGCGTCGTTATACATAGTGCACCCCCAGTAGTAGTAGCGTCTTTATACGTAGTGCACCCCCAGTAGTAGTAGCCTCCTTATAAGTAGTGCACCCCCAGTAGTAGTAGCGTCCTTATACATAATGCCCCCCCAGTAGTAGTAGCACCTTATGCATAATGCCCCCCCAGTAGTAGTAGCGTCCTTATACATAATGCCCCCCCCGTAGTAGTAGCGTCCTTATACATAATGCCCCCCCAGTAATAGTAGCATCCTTATGCGTAATGCCCCCCCAGTAGTAGTAGCGTCCTTATACATAATGCCCCCCCAGTAGTAGCAGCGTCCTTATACGTAATGCCCCCCTAGTAGTAGTAGCGTCCTTATACATAATGCCCCCCCAGTAGTAGTAGCATCCTTATGCATAATGCCCCCCCAGTAGTAGTAGCGTCCTTATACATAATGCCCCCCCAGTAGTAGTAGCATGCTTATACATAATGCCCCCCCAGTAGTAGTAGCATGCTTATACATAATGCCCCCCAGTAGTAGTAGCATCCTTATGCGTAATGCCCCCCAAGTAGTAGTAGCATCCTTATACTAATGCGCCCCCAGTAGTAGCATCCTTATACGTAATGCCCTCCCCCAGTAGTAGTATTGTTATACGTAAATGCCCCCCCCAGTAATACTAGCGTCCTATACATAATGCCCCCAAGTAGTAGTATCGTCCTTATACGTAATGACCCCCCCAGTAGTAGCGTTGTTACACGCAATGGCCCCCCCATTAGTAGCGTTGTTACACATAATGCCCCCCCGTAGTAGTAGCATCCTTAAAGCACACATAAACGCACACAGACATACCACACACACACACACACACACACACACACACACACACACACACACACACACACACACACACACACACATACATTTCCCTCTCACACTTCACTTACCTAAGCCAGTCTCCCTACACAACAGTAGCCTGGTCCGTGTAGCTCCGCCCCTTCTGTCCCATTTAGCCCCGCCCCTTCCGCCCCGTGTAGCCCCGCCCCCCTCTGTCCCGTACACAGCGCTGTCCTGTCACACAGGTGAGGTGAGTGGAGGGGAGGGAGGAGGATTTTCATGCTGCAGGCGCCGCTGCCAGTGCCTGTCATACAGTGACAGGCACAGCAGCAGCAGCAGCTTGGGGGACAGGACGGCGCAGCAGGGAAGGAATGCAGAGCAGGGGGAGCGCCTCTCCGTCCCAGCGCCTCCCTGCACTGCATCCCTTCGCTGAGCGGGTAGCGCCGGGCCTGTCTTGGAGTCTGGAGATGCTAAGCTCTGACCCCTCTCTGCAGCTGCTTGCAGTGATGGGGGGGGGGGACCAGGGAGGATGATGCAACACATACACAGGGAGGAGGACCTTCTTTTCCACTCCTCCCATCATCGTCCAGCATTTGTGGACTCTGCATAAGTGCCTAGCTGTGCACCTCATCTGCTGGGTTGGGTACAGGATCACGACAGTATGCTGCAGCAGCATTCCGATGGTCAGAATCCAACACTTCTTTGTAAGAAACCTAACCCTCCCTTCCTGCAGCCTAACCCTAACTCTTCCTTCCTACAGCCTAATCCTAACACTCCCTTCCTGTAGCCTAACCCTAACTCTTCCTTCCCACAGCCTAATCCTAACCCTCACTTCCTGCAGCTTAACCCCAACCCTCACTTCCCGCAGCCTAACCCTAGCTTTCCCTTCCCGCATACTAACCCTAACCTTCATTTCCCACAGCCTAACCCTTAAGCCCTATATCACTTCTGCCCCAGATCACACACATACAGTCAAGCACTAATCCACACACATACATACAGTCATACACACACGTACAAAAATTACAGTCACAGACAAACATACAGGAGGATATACAGTGCCTCCCTTTCCTACCATCACACAATGGGTCACTCACTGCTGTATGTAGTAGCTCCTCTGTCCTCCCCTCTAGTCCTCTCTCTCCATGCTGCTGCTGGACTGGAACAGGTCTGACTGAGTGCAGTGTAGCCCCGCCCCCTTGCCCCAACTCTACTTCCTTTGCCGTTTACACTGCAGCTGTACTTAGTGGCCTGGTCCCCCTGAGAGATCCAGCCCTGGGTAGGAGAGCCATGCACAGGGGGAGGGGCCATTGTGTGACCTGGCTGCTGTACAATGAAGTAATGCATGTGTGCTCTCTCCTGGCCTCTGCCGGCTGCCAATAGAGAGCGTACAATGTAATGCTGCATAGTGAAATGCCAGCGACTGGCCCAATGCACTGAAAATGGGACTAGCCTGGAGGGCATCTGGCTCCCTGCACCATGGGCCAACCCGCCACTGGTTCCTACTGTTGGGCAGTAAAGCAGCTACATGAGTTGCGCAAGTGGATATGCTAACTAACTAATGGGCCCTACACACTTTGCGATCCGCCGCCGAGCTGCCCGACAGCGGAAATGGCCGACGTGTGACCCAGCCGGTGGAAGTGAAGTTTCTTCACTCTCCCCGTCACCCGGCTCCATAGCAGTGCAGGCAAATATGGATGAGATCATCCATATTGGCCTGCATGCACAAGCGACGGGGCACCAGTGATGAACGAGCACGGGGCCACGCATTGTTCATCGCTGGTGCCTCCACACTGAAAGATATGAATGGTATCGAGATCGTTCATATCTTTCAGTATTATCGCCCAGTGTGTAGGGCCCATAAGTGCTACTTACTGCTTTCTCTAAGATTTAAAAATGCATATTAGTCCTCCATAGAGCCATAATAGATCATGAAGTGTAATTTATGGGTTAAATGCATGGTAATATTAGGCAATATATTGTATGATCAAAATGTTATATTTGTTACCCAAACAGAAAGGTATTTATTAAGTACGTTTAAGGTGTCAGTCCATGTGATTTTAATAAACTTATCTTTTATATAATCCTACAAAATGTCTGTCTAGCATTTGCATAGTGAGAGCTAGGGGGAGTCCCTGCCCCAAGTCCCTCCTCTCACAGCTCTCACTGGCTGGCTGATGCCCAGACACAGGAATGTGTACAGCACAATTAATGTGACAAATGTGTTTCACCAAAGAGAACGCATGCACAAAATCAGTCACAAAAATAGGAATTCAAAACAACATGAATTTAATTTTATTTTAGTTCAATACATTTTTTTTATTATTTTTCATAGAGTTATATACAACACAGACATGACATTACATAAAATACATATAGAACAAAATATATACAGTTTATAGATATACATTATATAGATATACATTGTATATTAACATTTATATATTTTGTCTCTTGGTTATAGACTTTTCAAACATATTCTAGTAAGTAAATCTATAGGGTTAGTGCAATAACAATATTAAATCCATAGTGTTGTCCCTTTTTTTATTTTTTATTTATTCGCCCCTGATGCTCCCCAATGTAGCCTCAATCCGGCAAGTCTTCTGGGTTAGTTACAAAGTGTAGTTTTATACAATTATCCCATATCAGATGATATTTGGACTGAATTCCATGCAAAATAAACAAATTTCTCATGTGTAATAGCACTTTCCTCAGAGGGATATCAAAGAGTGACAGCACTTTGCCAGGTCCTGTATTTAAATGTCCAGCTACCAATCACAATTGTCTTTCATAAATTGTTAGAATCAGGACACCTATGTGCTAGCAGCCATCAAACACTTTCAGTAAAAATACCAGGGATCATCAGTTCATTTATTATAATTAATGAATTATAATTAAAACAAGTTCATATGTGATTATATATTATTGTATTATAATAATAATAATAATAATAAAAACAAATATACATATAATGTCAGGGCGGTCTTTTCATACAGTATGGGCTCAATGGGCAGTTACCTAAGGGACTAACTAGTATAAGGGCCCTAAGCTGATAGCTGAGGATTCCCTTTTCCAGGGGTACCAGATGTTTGAAAATGGTTCCTGGGGAACCGGAGATATTTGACTTGAAGCAGTGGTCCCTACCCGAGCCTGTTAATTGCTCTTCCCAGCCAGATATTTTAGGTTCTGTCTTAGAGTTTTTCTGAGGGTATAATCCAAAAGTTGGGACTCTTCCATGGTGGACACTGGCAGCTTGTCTTTACTGTGCCCAGACCCAGACATATCAGCCTTCTAGCAGCTGGTCCCTGCTCCAGCTCCACACGCATGGAATGCAATTTTATATTTTCATCAGTGGATTGCTCTGGCTACAGAACTCTGATACCTAAGTCCCCAGTACCTCCTGAAAGGTGGTACTCTCTAGTGTTTTTATACCATTGAAAGCTAAGAAATCTATTTCCATGAACTGGAGAAATCTGCAGTCAAGCAAGCTGCCCTCCCACCAGAAAATGATGAATAAGCCCACTCCACTATCCACCCCTTCCCTGCGTATTAAAAACCCCCTACCACCCTGGAAGTCATATACAGGGGCCACTTCATTCAGCTCAATGCCCCCTTCTACAGTTTAGTGTTCTCCCTCCCACCCCATCTCCCACCATCTGTGCAGTAAAGGAGTCAGCAGAAATTACTGCTCCAAGTCCTACATCCTGGGTACATCCAAGCTCCTGGGTACTCAGTGTTTATTCAATAAAATTTATAATTTGTATAGCAAGTATAAATCAAACTTTATATATATATAAAATGTAGGAACTTATACAAAAGACAATATATAAGTGGAAAGCTATATGATCAAAGTATAATGCAATTGGACTTAGTTTAAAAAGTATATATAGTATATACTCTGGAATATGGCAATCTCTTGATTGGTAGCAATCAGCAACAAAAAGTCATATAGGGGCAGATTTAGGGGCAGATTTATTTATTTATTTATTTATTTCAAAAATGTTTTTATTTCGATTTTACATTTAAAACATTTTAATACAATGCCAACAAAGCAGTACTTGAAAAGTAGTTGAGAGACATTACATTATATAATGACTATAATATAGGACGTTGTATTCATAACGTTAAGTATACAGAGTATCCATAAGGTGTATAACCAATAAGGAAAGAGCAGTCTCTTCCAAGAGAAGAGATAGAAAACAAGACAATCAAAAGGAAGAGGAAAAGGTATATAAAAGTAGAAAGAAGAGTAGAGAGTAGATAAGGGAAAGAAAAGAGGAGGAGGGGGGGGGGGGGAGGAGGATGAATCGCCTGCAGGTCCATAGTTCCTGATCATTTTAACTCAGTCGAATGGGGGGGGTCAGATAGAAGCATTGTAGTTTCATACCATAAAGTTGTACGAAGACAATTGTGAATCTGTGTCTTTATTGAAATGTTTAAAGTATCAATAAAAGATTCCCAAACATCAAAAAATTTCTTAATGCGTTGTTCTTTATGTAATGAAGTCTCCATCCAATCCATTTTAAATACATAAAATAATTTATCCTTGAACATTTGTAATGAAGGAGGGGATGGATGTATCCATTATTGTAAAATAAATTTTTTTGCCACAGCTGAAAGAATCAACAGTAATTTGCTACAACCCGGGGAAACCTTAGAGGTCGTTGATAGTATACCAAAAATGGCCCATTCAGGGGACAATGGCAAAAAATTAACTAGATCTGCAGTGGCAAACTGTTTTACCTGAAGCCAGAATTTTTTAATGTGAATACAATCCCACAAGCAGTGAAAAAGAGTAGCCTCAGGTCGCGTGCATTTTAACATGTCGAAGTGGAAGACATCCCCATTAATTGACATCGAGAGGGTGATAGATAGCCCCTGTAAAAATTTTTAAAGAATATTTCTTGGTACATCATAGTTGGTAGAATGCGATTGGAATGTAGAATGTAGAATTACGGCTTCGCTAAGATCAGGAAAGTGTCTCTGCCATCTAGTAATGCCAGTGTCATAGTGGCCTCCATAATACGGTGTTCGCAATATTTTGTAAAACAGAGAAATAACTCCTTTAGCATTAAATGGAGACTGAAAGGCAATATCCAACTGGTTCATCCAGTCCATGGGAGAAAGATAGGAAATTACTTTGGAAACATAGTGCTGTGCTTGCAAAAAAGCTAAATTATGAGTCTGTAAAAAGGGAAATTTGGAATGAGCCTGAGAAAAAGTAAGAGTACGCTGTGTAGTTGCATTGGCAAGCTGACGAACTCTCGTAAGCCCTCTTTGAGCCCACCAAGTAAAAGGGGTGGAGGCCAACCCATTTTGGAAGTTCACATTACCAATTAAAGGAAGAAACAAGGAATATGAAGTGCTTAGTTTCCACTTATTGCGGATCGTATGCCAAACCGACCATGCTGACATCAAGAGAGGGTTATCTAATATTTCCGTCAGGACATCAGATTTCTGAGAATGCAAAAAACAGACCAAATCCACATTGGTAAGAAAGGATTGCTCTACTGAATAATTAGAGTATACGTCAGAATGTGAAATCCAATCCTTGATGTGCCTACATATAGCAGCATAGTTATAGATTTCCATATTTGGAAAGTTAACTCCTCCTTCAGATCTAGTTCTTTGTAACAACCGAAGACTAAGGCGAGGTTTTGCTTTCTTCCAAATAAATTGTCGGAAAGCCGCATCAATTCGCTTAAGATCTGTCTTAGTAAACAGTAATGGCAGAATCTGAATGGGATACAGCAGTTTCGGAAAAGTAATCATCTTTATGAGGTTGGCTCTTCCCAGATAAGATAATCGTAAATGTTGCCAACCATCCAACTCCTTAAGAACTGCATCAATAGTACTTTTTATATTAATGGTATAGAGATCATAAATATTTCTGGGAAGGCGAATTCCCAGATAAGAGATATAAGAATCTTCCCATTTCAGATCACCAACCTGTAACGTATCCCTACGAAAAGAGGCATTTAAGGCCATAATAGTAGATTTGGAGTGATTTATGGTGAAACCCGATATCCTACCAAATTCCTCTAGTTTAGAAATAAGGGGTAATAAACACTCATGGGGATTAGAAATAAAAAGAAGAAGGTCATCCGCGAAGGCAGCTATCTTAACTTCTGTATTGCCATAGGACATACCTCGAAAAAGGGGCCAGGATTGGAGAACTCTTAGCAAGGGATCTAATGCAAGGTTGAAAAGTAATGGGGATAAAGGACACCCTTGTCTAGTTCCCCTAAACATTTGAATGGAGTCACCCAAAAGACCATTGATTAACAATTTTGTCTTGGGGGAATTATATAGATATTTGATTAAGTTAATGAAAGAAGAATCAAACCCCCGCGTTTGCAATACAACATATAAATAGGGCCATAGAATTTTGTTGAATGCCTTTTCGGCATCGAGGCTTAACAATATATTAGAGGATTGTTTCTGAGTAACTGAAGAATATAAGGCCGCTACCGCCAAGCGAACATTGCGAACCATGTTCCTACCATGGGTAAAGTCGGATTGATGGGGTGTTAGGAGAGAAGGAAGGATCGTTTGCAAACGAGTCGTCAGAATTTTTGAAAGAATTTTGTAATCCTGATTCAAGAGCGTAATAGGTCTATACGAGGTTACTAAATCAGGGTTTTTATTGGCTTTCAGTAACAGTATAGTATAAGCATCATTAAATGTAGGATATTGAAGGTTACCCTCCTGAATCTGTTTGAAAATATGAGTCAGAGAGGGAATAATATCATCCCTCAGTAATTTATAATAATTCCCGTTAAATCCGTCCGGACCCGGCGATTTGTTAAGACTTAAGCTGTCAATGGCAATCCCAATATCTTCCTCAGTTATATCGCTAGAAAGGAATTCTTTCTGTTGAGTTGTTAGACATGGCAGGTTGGCTTCCTTAAAAAAGGAATCCGACAAAAGGGGGTCAATTGGAGAGTCCTTATAAAGAGAAGTAAAGTATGAATGAAACACACTGTTAATATCAGCAGGGTCAGCAGCCGGCACATTAGAGTTTGGGTCCACAATTTTCATAATAAATTGTTTCTTCCGTTTTCTACTTGCCATATAAGCTAAAACTTTTCCCGATTTACCCCCCCCCCCCCCAGCGATAATAAGTGTTTTTAGAATAATCCAACTTGGTTTGAGCTTCTTTCATAAGAAAGGACTCTAAAATTTGCTTGTGATGTAAGTAAATTGATTTGTTATCTGCCGTTGAAAATCTCAAGTAGTGATGGTAGGCTTCTTTCAGTTTGTTTTTTAATGAATTTAGTGCTTTCCTATGATTTCGATTACATTTGGCTATGTAAGAGATCACATGCCCTCTCATCACTGCCTTTGAGGTCTCCCAAAATAAAACCGGATCATCCCAATGTTCTAAGTTATCATCTACATATGCCCTCCATTTAGCCTTCAAATATAATTGAAAATCATCGTTTTGGGAGAGGAAGGAGGGGAAACGCCACAGGCGCGAAGAGTACCAGGGAGTAGATCTATTTAAATCAAAAAGTATAGGGGCATGATCAGAGAAAATGATAGGATCTATTATGGTATTACGAACTCGCTGGAACAGAGTATCCGCCACCAAAATATAGTCTATTCTAGTAAATACATCATGAACCCTAGAATGAAACGTAAAATCTTTACAGGAAGGATTATGCAGTCTCCACTGATCTACCACATCATGGTTGGAGCAGAGAAAATCAACCCCATTCACACGGTTTGAAGAGGTAGGGGAGGTGAAGGCGGAGTGATCTAATAGGGGGTTATGTAGACAATTAAAGTCTCCTCCAATTATTAAGTTAGGAGTCTCATGTTTCATGAGAAGATTTGATAGCTTTTTATAAAAGGCCAAACTAGACGTGTTAGGGGCATAAATATTTAGAATAGTAAATTTCTCACCATGAACTGAAAGATGCACCAATAAGAACCGCCCCGCCTTATCTGTCACTACATTGTCAATGGTGTACTGAAGATGCTTACTAAACAAGATCGCTACACCACGTTTCTTTTTATCAAAGGAGGCTGAGACACATTCCTGAATCCATGTTGCTTTAAGGGTCGCATGGGGACCACGCAGCCAGTGCGTTTCCTGCAATAAAATAATATCAGGGGCTAATCGTTTGAGATGGGACAATACCCGTCGTCGTTTACATGCGAAGTTCAACCCGGCTACATTCCATGTCAAAAACCGGATAGCAGAAGATGTCAATTGGGGGGTTAAATTAAAAGAGTCAACGTGAGCTGTCATCCAATTCCACACTTACCAAAAGAAATTGTAGATAGTGTATCCTTGAGTAGCGCATCCGTCCCATCCCAGCTAGTGGGACAAGTGCTCCGAACACAAATTGGATATTGCAGCGGCATGGAGATAATGGAGAGGGGCCACAGGCGATCCAGGAAAAGAGAAGGAAGGGGAGAGGAAAAAGGAAAGAAAAAGAATAGAGAACACCAAAAATAGCATATAAACAAATTGTAACACATTTCTAACAGTTTATCTATGAGAGTTCAACCCCTCTAGCACAAGAGAGGTAGGAAATTAGCATTTATTCGTCAAATCAGAGTAAATTGTAAATATCTGAGGTGATATACCATCAACTCATCAATTTGGAGGTGGATTTGCAGAGGAACCATGTAATGAAATCTTTAGGTGATCTCTAGCTTGATCAGGAGTGTCAAAATTAAGGGTCTTCCCATCAATGAAGACCCGCAATTTAGCTGGGTATAAGAGGGCAAATTTAACATTTTCATTAAACAAATGTTTGCATATTGGGGTAAATTCTTTCCTCCTCTGAGCCACAGAGGCCGAAAAGTCCTGGAATATCAACACTTTAAAGTTTCGCACTTCAAGCGTGCGTTTTTTTCTGTATGCCATGAGTATGTTCTCTTTATCTCTAAAGTTAAGAAATTTGGCAATCACAGGACGAGGACGTATTTGGGATGAGGGGGGACCCCTATCGAGGCCAATACGATGTGCTCTTTCAATGAGCACTGTTCCCGAAGTACTATGAACATTGAGGCTTTGAATTATGTCAACACTCAATAGGTCGAAAAGATCCGAACCAGAAATTGATTCTGGGATGCCTATGATTGCTCCGCATATCCCTATTTTCAAGGTCATCTATCTTTGAGGTCAAAAATGCTATTTGCTGGAAGTGAGAGTCATCAGAATTTTGCAGAGATACAATAGCATCTTCTGTCGTGCTAACACGTTGCTCCACCTCCACTAATCGTTTGGTATGTGATTCTAAATGGGATAAGACCGTGTTTAAAGTTGTTTGAATCGCGTCTAATTTTTTTTCCAGGGTTGGGTTTAAAGGTAAGGAACTTTCCCCAGAAAGGGAAGGTATAATGGGTGTGGAAGAAAGGTCTTGAGATGCTGAGGAAGGTGAGCGATTAGGCTGGGGTGTGTTTACCTTTTCCCTCACAGAAGGAGTTTTGGATTGAGATTTCCCGTTCTTGACCATGGTATCAGTTGGATATTTATCTATAAATTTGTCCATACTATGGGACAATAACCAGGTTAGCTAGAGATTCTATACCACCTATGGATGAATGTTTTAGTAATATCTACATAACCAGAAACATTCAAGTGGCAATAGTTGAATTCAACCACTGAAGTTGTGAAAGGTAAGTTGTACTTACTGAATTACACACACAAAAAAAAAAAAGGGGGGGGAGGGAAAGAGCAGGAGGGTGAGGGAAAGAGGGTGGAAAGAAAACATTAAAACAGTACCCAATGGGAACTACCCAAATATCTGACTGATAGTAAAAACAGTAAATAGGAAATTATATCCCAAAAATCAGTACAGTTTGTGGTATAACAACTATAATATGTAGTACATTTACCTACAGGTTACCTGATATGTGTAGACTCAAACAAAACAGTTGTAATTGGTAGCAGTAAACAGTGAATATATATATACCATGTATATTACTGCAATCACATGGATTTGTCACCATTAATAGCAGGCTTTTTGGTGTGAGCCAAATTGTATAAAATATACTGGCCTTTATTATTATCTTCACCCTATGGCAGTATTTATCTTCTATTGTAGGTATGCAGCCATGATCCGTAATGTGTTATATGAGCAAAGTAAGGGGCCCGACACTACGGTTACACATGTAAAGTTTGGGCGTGAGGCTTATTATGAGTATTCAATTTATGTATAATGACACCAGTATGTCCTGCGACTGTGCAGGCACTTCAAGTAGAACATCTGCCCAAGTAAGAATTTTCATATATATGAACTATATAATGTAAGAACTGTAGGTGGCGCTGTTGTATAAGAAAAGTGTGTCTGAATCTACAATACTTAATAAACAGTATAAAACGTTATACCCCTATGTCTTTACCCAAACAGAATACTTGTCCTATGGTAGTAGCAGAAATTAGAACATGACAGCAAAAATTAAAGGAAAAGTCTGGTATCTGGTTATTGATAACAGCCACCCTGGTGTAGCCAAGGGGAACCGTCTCTGTTGAAGGAATGGCTGCAAGCTCTGGGACGTTAGGTGGAGAGTACACTGCCCTGCACTAATTCTTCAGCACGCGTATAGTGTAGCAAAAGGGCGGTTCAGGTTTGTCATAAGGTCAATCATAGGGTTCCAATCAATTTCCCTCAAAAGTCAGCACCCCCAGTCCCCAAATATTATTCAATGCCTCAAAAAAAAAAAGGGGTTCAAGCTAAGGGTTGCTGGGTTTTTGCTGAAACCTGCTTCAGGGGTAACATTGATCTTTGGTGCAGTGAGATCGGGTTAGGTATTGGCACCTTACAGCCTCTCATCCGTGTTAGGTAGAGCAGGGCCTGGCATCCAAGTTCAGGGGCGGGCGAAGCGGGCGCCGCACGGGGCTATCACCGGGTTCCCACCCAACACCAGGGACTCAAAACAGGGAAGCAGGGCCCAGCCTAAAGGGTAATCACTGACCGTTCTGTCCCGGTGTCATGCGCCCGCAGCACCGATCCCCAAGGTCCCGGCAACGGAGACAAACGCGTCCTCAGGCACAGGTCGGGTAAAGCTTCAGCGGCGCACAACACCGTAAGGCCTCCTGTCACGGTAATCAGCGCCACCGGGGAACACAGGGGTCACGATCCCTCAGTCCGTCGGCCACCTCTCGGTTCGAGCACCGCTCCGGCTCTCCCTCCATCCCACCACGATCTGGGACGATGCGGCTCCTGCACTTACCGGCCGTCCATCCACTATCAGATCTCCGGGCACCGCGACAGACAGTAGGTCCCCGCGGTCACTCCAGCAGCACGCCCGATTGGCCCTCGGGAAGTCAGCAGGGTAGAGTTTTGTCCTTGGGGTATACAGGTGGTCTAACCTCACCGGAGCGCCGCCGCACCTTCACCGTATGAGGAGTCACGGGGAGTTCATCAGAGGTCGGCTCCGGATTCTTCCACACAGGTAAGAGATTTTCCGTCCCCTTTCTCTGCTCAGTAGGGACAATCAGCACAGCAGCCGCTATAACTCCAAGGGAAGGGGTTAGGAAGTAGATGCCTCGGGTGCCTCCCGTTGCTCCGCACCAGACCAGCAAGGTCCCGGTCCCCGCTCACACCACGCCGGCTCCGTCCCTACACGGAAAGACAATCAGGGAACTCCGTAGCCTTCCCAAGGCATAATCAATGTTCCACATAAAGGCCACGCTGGATGAAAGTCGGAGCAAACAATGGCTGCCTTCCTTGCCACGAGGTCACAGAGAGGCCCAAGCTTTGTGATCAAGATTCCGGTGGAAATACTTTTCCGTTGCTCCCGATATGCAGCTTGTTGTGTGGGGCTATCCTTCCCACGGTTACAGTAGGATTTGTATCTGCTAATCAGCAGTTTTAAAGAAGGATGGTATAGGATTCTGTAGTAGGGAGACGGAGCAAGGACTAAAACGCGGCCATCTCGATGCTCCGCCCACCGGAAGTCAGGGGCAGATTTATTAACATTTTAACATGAAAACTGCTCCAAGCCCTTTAATTCACTTTTATTTAGTAACCAGATCGCATTTCCCATACTTATAAAGGGAAATGCGATCTGACCGAATTTACTTAAAAAAACAAAAAAATGTAGAAAATATCGCAGTGATCCCTGTGATAATAATACTAGCTTCAGCTGGTGTACTCACAGGGCTCACTGCGGTTTCCCTACCCCTGCACAGCTTTCTCTGCCCCTAGGCAGAGAAAGCTGTGCAGGGACCCGGCCAGTGTAATCAGCTATGTGTGTCCGATGGACACACAAGCTGATCACTGTGTAAATAATATACTTACATTCCCCGGTGATTGGTGCCTCCTCCGGCTATGGTCATGTGACCTTCAGTCATCTGCTGTAAATCAGCATTAAAACAATGGTTGGGTAACAGCGCAAGAGTGTTTTGATCTATATTTACGTGGGAGCTGCTGTAGCACCCTGAGTGGTCCAGACTCAGTAGGGGATTATTGTAAAGAAGCAAGAAAATGGTGCTGGCACTCACCTAATGTATATGTGATTAGGAAATGCGAAATACAGAGAAAGAGAAAATGGTATGGTGTCACTCATATGCAGGGGCCCCTCTAAAAGGGGTGTCAGGGAATCTTTTAGGGAATCCTTTGGTGCATAGGCTCCTAATCCCGGAGCCTATGCCTCCTGATGGTGATTGCGCTGCATCTAGTTGTCTTGTTAAATACGGGGCTGCTGTGCAGTGTAGGTGGAAGTGGTTAGCGTTGCCCTGCACCATCCACTTACCCGTATGTGTCCTCGGAAGGGGAGAGGTCCCGTGTTGGTGAATTTGGAGGTGGTGGTGTGGCTGCCACTGCAGACGGGCCGTGGTCCGGGTCTCCGTTCGTAGCACACATGCGGTGTTGCTGGTCTTGGTACCCACTTCCTGGTGCTGTCACGTGACCGTCCATCACACTTGGCCACTCCGCCTCCTGTCTCCCTGGCTGAGGAGAGATCCTTCCGCTGTCTTACACTGCGAATGTGAGTGTGTGTCTGCAGCACACACTCATTAAACCTATTGTGTCACCGCACAGCAGACAGTGGAAGGATCTCTCCCCAGCTGGGGAGACAGGAGGCGGAGCGGCCAAGCGTGACTGACAGTCATGTAACAGCACCAAGAAGTGGGCTCCAAGACCAGCTACACCGCGCGTGTGCAACGAACGGAGACCCAGACAGTGGTCTGGCGGCAGTGGCAGCCACACCACCACCTCCAAATTCATCAGCACGGGACCTCTCCTCTTCCTAGGACACATACGGGTAAGTGGATGGTGCAGGGCGGGACCCCGTTAACCACTTCTACCTACACTGCACACCAGCCCCGTTTTTAACAATACAATTAGATGCAGCACAATCACCATCAGGGGGCATAGGTTCCAGGATTAGGAGCCTATGCACCAAAGGGTTCCCTAAAAGATTGCCTGACACCCCTGTTAGAGGGGTCCCTGTTAATGGTGCTGGTGCTCACCTAATGTATATGTGATTAGGAAATGCAAAATACAGAGAAAATGGTATGGTATAAAAATGAACAATCAGTCTAGTGCAGTGATTTTCAACTTTTTTTTACTCGCAGCACACCGAACTATATTTAAAAATTGCCAAGTCGCGGGACTCCAGCGGTGGCCAGCAGGGGAGGAAGACGTGCCCTGGAGCTTCTAGCACGGCGTCCGCTATTTCATAGCACCCCCCTGCCGCTGGCCCACACTTTGTGCCACTCCTTGCCCCCTGCCTCCCTGCCCTGCCGTGCCCGCTATTGGGGGGCAATTTCCCGAGAGCTGGGGACCGTTCGGGGAGCTCCGGAGCCCAGCGGCCTACATCGCCTCCACAGGCCGGGACCTAAAGTTTGACCGCGACCCGCCGCGGACTTCCAGGGCGGCGGAGCGGAAAATCCAGCTTCGCCCGTGCCCGCGGCGGACACACCCGCTTGCTGTACCCCCCGGGAAGGTGGCCACTGACCTGTCAGGTCCCCCTTGTCAGGAATCTGCATTCTCCGTCGCATCACTACTGTGGAACTACAGGTTCCAGCAGTTCAGTTCTGTTCCAGTTTTCAGCCTACTGCAGCCTGGAGTACACAGTGCTTCAGCTAACTCACAGCTGATCTGAACACCCAATCCAGCGGGGTGTGTTCTCACAGATGCAACATCCAATCATCACAGACCAAGGGGTATAAACTCCAGTTCCTGGCTCAGTCTCATCGCCTTGGACAACACGTCACATTCTGTGAACAGGCGTCTCCTGTTTGCAGTCATCTGTCTGCAGAGATACCCCTGTGTATTGGACCTGTGGAACTACAGGTCCCAGCAGTTCCAGTTCCGTTCCAGATCCAGTTTCCAGTTCCAGGTTCCAGTCTGCAATCCTTTGTTTCCAGCAATCTCCTATTTCTGGCATCTCCAAGTTGTCTCCCTGTTCCAGTGTTCCTGTGGAACTACAAACTCCAGCCACAGCCAGCCATAATCCACCAGCAGTAAGAGACTCTCCTCAGGTGTTTTATCATTATCTACCTGTGCACTCATTATCAGTTACCATCTGTGCATCTCAGCAGTTAACATCTATTTGCTTAGAGACTGTCTCCTGCTTAAGCCCGTTAGGCTATCTGGACTTGTGCTTCATAGAGACTGTACATTTATCAGAGTTCTGTTTTTCCAAAGTTATTTCATCCTGAGTTATACTGAGACTGTGTGCTTTTTACAATTACCGGAGTTCTGTTTGTTTCAGTCATAGTTACCAAAGACTTTTGAATATTTATTTCCTGTTATTTCTGGTTTTGCATTCCACTGCAATTGCATTCCATTGCACCTGTTATTCAATTGCTTTGTGATCCCTGTGACATAATAAATATCAGCGCCTATGCGCAGGACTATTCTTCGGTCTCCTCGTGTATTATGTCACACCAACACTGACCCACTAGCGCCCCCGCCGGGGACAGACAAAATCAGAATCCTGACACCCCTCTGGCGACACCGGGACGCTGGGCGGCCGGGAGGAAGACTTTTCTTTGGCTGCAACACATCTCCCCCTGCACCCGGCGGCCATCTTGGAGGAGGCGAGCTGGTAAGCTGGAGCTCCCTGCCATGGGCAGTCAGCTGTGGTCACTGGCAGGTCCGTGATCTCTGCTAGCTGTCCTCTTTGGCCTAGTTGGAACCTACTAAAAGGGACCTGGGACCTCATGCCCTTTCTTATCATACCTCCAGTATCTATATTTTATTTCTTGAAGGAATATCATTCAATCATATTACATCTAATATCTTAATACATCTGCTGAACTCCCTCTGCTGGTGGAACTTTATATTGCGACTCATATTATTATATATCTCAAGCTATTTACTGCTGCACTCATTGCTGTTATTATCTCACTATTCTGATGATGGACAAATTTGCGGCCAAGCAGGCACGGGGTACTCGTGGCAATCAGTCGGGTAGAGGGCGAGGCTGTGATAACTCCTCGGTCGATAGCCCTACTTCACCTCCATTGGGTCCGCATTCTAGTCCCCGAGGCCGATCCGAGTCTGCATCTGCAATGGATTCTGCAAAATCCTGCACGACGAATGAGATAACAGATATCCTGTCCCAGTTATTGGACCAAAAACTGGCTCCTCTAAAGGATTCACTTGACTCCGCTCTCACTCAACTGAACCAACATGCTCAGCGACTCACCGAGGCAGAACAGAGAATTTCCGACCTAGAGGATGATCTCACTACGGCTAAGACGGCTCTTTAAGACCAAGAAAAATGTATTGCATCTATTCAGGATAAGCTTGAGGACCTTGAAAACCGAAATAGGAGAAATAATGTGCGCTTCATCGGCCTACCGGAGTCGGTGAAACCTCGTGACCTCATGACGCTCGTTTCTCAGTGGATGCCTAGGGAGCTGGGCTGTGTTCCGAGTTCAGTATCCATAGTAGTGGAACGTGTACACCGTATAGGCCCGGAGCAGCAATCCACAAATGATAGACCCCGTCATACTGAGAGTCCTTAACTACGCTGACAAGGTCATGCTATTGGACGCCTATAGAAAATGTGCCGACTTGAAATACCAAGATGCTAAATTGCTGCTTTTCCAGGACTTTTCCTATATGGTGGCTTCCAAACGGAGAGAATTCTCGCCTGTCTGCAAGAGACTTTTCGAACTAGGCCACCGCTTTGCGCTTCTTTATCCAGCTAAATTGAGAGTCACTCATGCGGGAAAGGCCTACTTCTTTGAGAATCCGAAGACGGCCAAGAACTTTGTAGATTCACTATCCCCACACTCCTCTGCCGGGAAGGACGATGAAGATTGATACCTCATGGCCTTGTTTCTTCGCATCTTCTTGAACAGTACACATTCAGGTTCTTAGTAACTACTAAGAGTGGGTCCTACCACTGGTTGATATATATCTTGCCTATAGTATATGTGGGTATATTGTCATCTATACCGTATTGTATTTACCGAATCAGTCCTTCTCTCTGCGACCGCTTATCTTATTGTTCTCAACTCTTCTTGAACTGCTCTCTTCTCTCTTTGACTCTTTCTCTCCCTCCCCCTCTCCGACTTAATCCCACCCCCCTTTTCTCTTTACTTATTTGTTATTGTTATGTTTGATTGTTGTACGGCCTTTTGGCACGGTCTCCCACTACACGCATGTATTAGGTTGGAATCTATTAGGCATCTCGGTGGACCGTCCCATAGACCTGTACGCTTTGGTTCGTATAATATTTTAAATATCTTTGAGTCGGGATTTTGATTTAGAAGTTGTTCTAATTTTTTGTATGTCATTGTCACTGTTGCTCCTTTTATCCTTAAGCTCAGGGCCGTTTCTTGGGGCAGGCGAGCAGTGCAACCGCACTGGGTGCCCGCCGTGGCACTAACTGTGGCTCCCTGCTTCCCCCTCCTATTTCTCCCCGAGTAACCCGCTCGGGGGGCGGAGTTTCACGGAATGACGCGGTTGCGCCGTTACGTCACGACGCAACCCTGTCACTCCGCGAAACTCTCCCCCCCCGAGCGGAGTACAGAGGGGGATCCAAGTTAGGAAGAGGGAAAGGCCGGCGCGAGGAGCGACTGGTGAGGCGGGCCGAAGAGCGGTAATCGCCTCTGTAAGTATTCTCTCTCTCTCTCTCTCAATGTGTAAAATGGGGACACCTGCCGTAATGTGTGAAATGGGGACTCTTGCCTGCCGTAGTGTGGGGATTTAATGTATCAAGGGCATTACTGTGTGGGGCTTAATATGGTAGAATTTTTTTTCCCCGTGGTGGGCTTGATCTGTTGGAGCAGGGTCAAAAACTGGATTGTGAGGTAGTCTTTTCAGACGAGGCCATGCCCATTTAAATGAGGCCACACCCATTTAGATGAGGCCACGCCCCCTTGCCGGGTGCGTGAGCACGTTTTTTTTAATCTAGGTGTGTGTGTGTGTGTGTGTGTGTGTGTGTGGGGGGGGGGGCATTTTTTAATGTCATGGGGGGGGCGCATTTTTAAATCTCGCACTGGGAGCCAAATTGGCTAGAAACAGCCCTGCTTAAGCTGCTTAGGTACAGGCATCAGGCTCACTATCCCGCTTGCTGGAACGGGCTGGCTGGGTTTCTCCATATTAGTTAAATGGGAATCTTGGCCTAGAGTAGGTATAGGCTAAATGTCTTTGAATGTTGCCACCTCCACTAGAGTACAGTCCCATATCAAATTTGTAACCTGGAATGTTGAGGGCTTCAACACCCCAGTCAAAAGGAGAAAGATCCTCTCCTATCTTAAACGTCTAAAACCTGACATAGCCCTCTTGCAAGAGACTCATTGGAAAAATACGGACCCTAATGTTGTGAGAGATTCTTGGATAGGGGAATTCAAATCGGCCTCTTACTCAGCCAAACGAAGGGGTGTACTGATTCTTTTTAGTAGATGTCTCGCGTACCAAATAAATTATAGTCTTAGTGACCCTGAAGGTCGCTATTTATTTATTAAAATCAATATTTTTGGTGTTCTTTACACCTTATCCACTATATACGCGCCTAATGGCCCCAACTCACTCTTTTTCTCTAACATTTACAATAAGCTGCAAGAATGGGCGGAGGGGGAGATTATTTTAGGCGGAGACTTCAATACTGTCCAGTCTTCGGGTTTGGATAGATCCACCTCTGCTAGATCCCATATTTCTACACCGCCCCAATCCCTATCCCTATTGACTGATTCGCTGCGACTCTGCGACCCCTGGAGATGCCAACACCCTGACTCCCGGGAGTACACATTTTACTCCCATCCACATCACTCCTCTTCTCGCCTTGACTATTGGCTAATAGCTGACACCCTATTGCAGCGCGTGGCTGACACTAAAATAGAACCCATATCATTGTCTGACCATGCCCCAGTGTGGTTTACCCTTAACCTACAGTCCCCTGTCTCTCAATCATACAATTGGAGATTTCCAGCTTATCTTACGAAATCCTCTGATTTTTGCACCCACCTGGAACAAACGTTCCAGAATTATGTAGGAGATAATAGTACACATATGGAGGATATTAATTTGTTTTGGTCAGCTTCGAAGCCAGTGATCCGAGGACATATTATGGAATATGTCTCCAGGAGACGCAAGCATCTTGCGACCCAAATACAAGACCTTGCTTGTAACCTGACCAAAACCTATGACGCACTTTTGTTGCAGGATTCACCCGGCAACTGGCAGGCCTATCTTGCTGCTAAGCAACTGTATGACTCATTATGTACGGAGCGGGCGAGATTCTCGTATGATCTACAACGGAATAGATTTTTTCGAGGGGGAAATAAATCCGGGAGGTTATTGGCGAACCTGGTACGGTCATACTCCGCTCCTTCTCGTATCCCCCAACTAATCACAGACTCGTCTACAACCATCTTTGATACCCCCTCAATATCTGAGGCCTTCTTACAATATTATAACACTCTCTATGAAGCCCCCCCGGATCATCCGACTCTTGGAATGCAATTCCTTAAGAGGGCAAAACTACCTGTTTTAAAGGAAGAGGAGAGACAATCCTTAACCGAACCGGTCACAGAACTGGAACTACTTTTTCTGATTAAATCATTACACAATGGTAAGTCCCCTGGCCCGGATGGATTTGGGGCGGAGTATTATCGAATTCTGGCCCCCCATCTGTCACCCCATTTATTATCCCTTTTCAATGCACTGTTGGAGGGAAAACCTCCCCCTATGGGATTTGGAGACGCCAGAATTGTGTTGTTTACAAAACCGGGAAAAGATCCCCGATATACTCAATCTTATAGACTGATTTCATTACTGAATCAGGACCTGAAGCTTTTCACAAAACTAATTGCAATGAGACTTCAACCAATCCTGAATAGGGTCCTACATCCTGCTCAAACAGGGTTTGTCAAAGGTAGAACCTCAGTTCATAATATCCGCACGCTGATTGCAGCAATGTATAGTGCACAACAATCTGCCTGCGCAGACGCTCTTACTGTTAGTTGTGACGCCGACAAGGCATTTGATCGTGTCTCCTGGTCTCATTTGCTTTGTATTTTTCATGTCCAGCAATTTGGTGAGGAATTCATCCATCTGTTCAAAATGTTATATACACTACCTCAGGCACATCTGACTATAAATGGCTTAAACTCGTCTGCCTTTACTTTAGGTAGAGGGACCCATCAGGGATGCCCTCTTTCCCCCCTGCTATTCAATCTAGCCCTAGACCCTTTGATACGTCACTTTATACAAGATCCTACTTGGCAAGGTATTAGGGTAGGTGACAACGAAGTTAAGGTGTCTGCTTTTGCGGACGACCTGTTATTATATTTTGCCGACCCCAAACAGGCATTTCCATCGTTACTAACCACACTGCATGATTTTAATTTAATTTCTGGATTTCTTATCAATTTTGATAAGACAGAGGCGCTGGCGTTGGGAGGGGAGGCGGCACGGGATTGGGGGGACTCATTTCCCTTCAAATGGGCCCACAATTACTTAAAATATTTGGGCCTTCGCATCCCGCCACTCCTCACTGACCTATATACGGTGAACTTTTCTTACCACATTACCCAAATGACGAATGATTTCTTGAAATGGCAACATCTCCCTATTTCTTATCTGGGTCGGTGTCATTTATATAAGATGGTCTCCTTCCCTCGACTACTCTATCTAATCCAGATGCTGCCATTTATATTGTCCAAACGAGATGTCCATTCTATTAACAAAGCCCTTACTAAATTTATTTGGGCAAACAAACGTCCCCGCATCTCACTTTTTAAACTAAAACAACCTCCTTCACTTGGTGGTATTAATCTCCCCTGTCCTGAAGACTATTCCCTAGCCGCCAACTATAGATATGCTCTGGATTTGATAGGGGATTGTGACAATTTCATTAATGGAGCTTTGGAACAGGCTCTCTCACCTCAACACACTTTGGTACATTTGTTGCATTTTGCTGATATTCCCCCTCAACATGACAGACTTCATAATCCATTACTATACACGCCATGTACAGCTTGGCGTAAACTCAGGAAACGTCTAGGCCTATCCCTAACGGATTCTTTATTTCAGCCTTTGTGGTGTAACCCGCGTTTTCAGGGTGGAGAGGATAATAGGATTGTTCATGGTTGGCATCTTCAGGGCCTCTCCCTTCTATATCAATTTCTGAATACAGAATGCTCCGCGATATTGACTATAGCACAACTAAAAGAAAAATTCCCCACTCTCCATTTTCCCCTGTTTGCTTATTTCCAAATTCGTAGTTTTGTCACTAGCAAAATATCACGACTACACCCCCCTGATCGCACCTTTCCCCTGGACGGTCTGTTACGACAGTGTCCAGGAGCCCCATATAATACTTCTTTAATTTATTCTCATACTAGGCGGAGGTTGGGTCTATCTAAGCTCACAACAGGGATGGCCAAATGGACAGACGACTTCCCAGACACCGATCTTCTGACGGTGATTCGGTGGTGTGGTCTACTAAATAAACAACTAGTCTCATCTTCCTATGCAGAGATGCACTTTAAGATATTACATAGAGCTTACTATACCCCTAGACTTAGGTTTCTCACTGGAGTATCTGATAACTCTTTATGTTTTAAATGTAATTCCCCCGAAGCCGATATTATTCTTTGTCTCTGGGCATGCCCGGTAGTACAGACATTTTGGATGGCAGTCCAAACGTATATTAATATGGAACTTCGCATTTCCTTTAATATCACTATGGCCTGGGCTTTCTGGAACTCCGTACAGACTCGGGATCCCCCATATTCCAAAGGGACGAAATTACTGTTGGCTCGAGTGGCCGCTGCAGCAAAGAAAACTATTCTATCCCAATGGATACATTCGGAGCCGATACCCCTTTCCCTCATCTTACCACGTTTAACATATCTCTACCAAATGGACTGGGTTGATTATTCCCTGGACTCAGAGTCCCGCGCGCCAATTTTTTTTGCCATTTGGTTACCCTACCTACATACGCTACAAACTGCTACCAGGGAATATGTGCGCAGAGTAGTTAGATTAACAACGTGGTATAATACAGAATCTCTCATTCAAGGCTCACTACCCTTTTAAATTTGTTAGCTGTTATTGCATTCCCCCGCTTGAACTATATGGTTGATTGTCCTCTTAACCTTGCATATACTAACTAAAGTTTTGATTCAGCTTTTTGATTGACAATTTCTGTACACCACAGTGGTTGATGTATTCTCGCAAGAATTGTGACATATGACCTGTATTTTATTGCATGTTCCCTTCTCAATAAATATCAATTTAAAAATTGCCAAGTCGCACCATCAGTTCCCCACAGAACCCCCCCCCCAAAACACACATTGGTCATCACAGTAAAGAAAACACACATACATTGGCCTACACAGAAAAAACACATTGCTCCACATAAATCATGTTGCTCCCCACATTAATTATTCACATTGCTCCCACCCATAAATCCTTATTCTCCCCACATAAATCCTATTGTTCCTCACAGAAGAAATAAAATAACAAATATTAACCCCTACCGGTCAGCTGTCCTCCTCCCTGTCTCTCAGTGGCGGGGGTTGTTCATAGTGGAGTGCTGCGAATACTGAGCAGCGGGCGGTCAGGCAGGTGTGGATGTGGGTGGGCAAGAAAATCTGTGTATGCAGGCAGGAACTGGAAGATGTGTATTCAGGCGGGTGGGCTGGCTGGTGAGACGCAGCGTCCGTGACCTATGATATCACACCGCCTCGTCTTCAAGGCATAGGTCACGGTCAGAGCATAACTTATCCTCTAAGAAGAGCCCGGGCCAACAGTTCACTCTGAAAGTGCAGGAAGCTGCTCTGGCTCCGCGGCACACCATGCAACTGGTCGCGGCACACTAGTGTGCCACGGCACACTGGTTGAAAAAGCCTGGTCTAGTGTATGAATGAAAGATAAGTGTTTTATTCAATCTCACTGCACTCTAATGGAGGAAGTCACAATGCTTCCTAATGTTTCTCAAATGGCAGTTAGAGTCCAATATTAAAAGTCCAACAGTTAATGGGGAAAAAAATCAATGGAGAAAAACAAGGAGGTGCAGGCAATGTCACTCATTTTAAGGAACCCTTTGGTGCATAGGCTCCTAATCCCGGACCCTATGCCCCTTGATGGTGAGTGCGCTGCATCTAGTTGTCATGTTAAATACGGGGCTGCTGTGCAGTGTAGGTGGAAGTGGTTAGCGTTGTCCCGCCCTGCACCATCCACTTGCCCGAATGTGTCCTCGGAAGGGGAGAGGTCCCGTGTTGGTGAATTTGGAGATGGTGGTGTGGCTGCACCGTTCGTTGCACACGTGCAGTGTTGCTGGTCTCGGCACCCACTTCCTGGTGCTGTCACGTGACCGTCCGTCAAGCTTGGCCACTCCGCCTCCTGTCTCCCTGGATGGGGAGAGATCCTTCCACTGTCTGCTGTGCGGTGACACAATAGGTTTAATGAGTGTGTGCTGCAGACACACACTCACATTCGCAGTGTAATGCCCTCCAACGTGTGTCAGCCAAATAATGCCTTTGTCAAGGATGGCTTTGGCGGTGGTTGATGGTCTTATATAGCTAAAAAGTCCAAGTCCAATCCATGTTCAGTGGGTGTATCCCGCCCTCCATGATTGACAGAAACAGTATCCATAGGGAAAGGAGTTGGGCGTGTATAAATCCTCGGATCTGTTTCTTTTATATTTTCACCATACCTGTTATAAGTGGATGTTGATATTATGAAGTTATCATGTATATTCTAATGAAATAATATCATGTATGTTTTATTGTATATGTATAACAAAAATAATAAAAAATATAAAGTGAACATATATATATAGAGATGTATTGATATACATTTACACCTGTATATCAGAACTGGAGGATGTATTGCTATATGTTTCTTATGGATAAGTATATTTGTCAAGAATGAAAATAAGGAAGGGAAAGAGCAGTAAGAATAGAGTTAAACTAAATTGACGTAAAGGGAGGAGAAAATAAATGTAGACAGAGAGAGGGCTGATGAAGAAAAAACGTAAAAGGACGTGTCAAACTAGCGGTATTCGCGAGGGTGTTAGCACATGCAGGCAGGAAACTGTTAATATCACTGAATGTTATGAGTGATGTGATCCTGTCTCTAGAATGGCGACATGATGGCTATGTCTGGATCTTATGATGGTATGGTGTGATGGTTCTGGTAGACCATGGCTCCAAGGGGTCTGAATATAGACTTTAACACTAGCTTACTAGCTAGATAGCATGTAATCTGGTACACTAGCACATCATCATCTTCAACTTTGTTACCAGAGCCATCACACCATACCATCATAAGATCCACTTATAATAGGTATAGTGAAAATATAAAAGAAACAGATCGGAGGATTTATACACGCCCAACTCCTTTCCCTATGGACACTTACTGTCAATCATGGAGGGCGGGATACACCCACTGAACATTGATTGGAGTTGGACTTTTTAGCTATATAAGACCATCAAGCACCACAAAAGCCATCCTTGACAAAGGCCTTATTTGGCTGAAACGCATTGGGGGGCATTACACTGCGAATGTGAGTGTGTGTCTGCAGCACACACTCATTAAACCTATTGTGTCACCGCACAGCAGACAGCGGAAGGATCTCTCCCCAGCCAGGGAGACAGGAGGCGGAGCGGCCAAGCGTGACGGACGCTCATGTGACAGCATCAGGAAGTGGGCACCAAGACCAGCAACACCGCACGTGTGCAACGGACGGAGACCCAGACAGTGGCCTGGCGGCAGTGGCAGCCACACCACCACCTCCAAATTTATCAGCATGGGACCTCTCCCCTTCCTAGGACACATACGGGTAAGTGGATGGTGCAGGGCGGGACCCCGTTAACTACTTCTACCTACACTGCACACCAGCCCCGTTTTTAACAATACAATTAGATGCAGCACACTCACCATCAGGGGGCATAGGTTCCAGGATTAGGAGCCTATGCACCAAAGGGTTCCCTAAAAGATTGCCTGACACCCCTGTTAGAGGGGTCCCTGTAAAATGGTGCTGGCACTCACCTAATGTATATGTAATTAGGAAATGCGAGATACAGAGAAAATGGTATGGTATAAAAATGAACAATCAGTCTAGTGCAGTGATTTTCAACTTTTTTTTTACTCGCAGTACACACAACTATATTTTAAAACTGCCAAGGCACACCATCAGTTCCCCACAGAAAAACAAAAAACAAAAACACACATTGGCCATCACAGTAAAGAAAACAACACACATACATTGGCCTACACAGAAAAAACAATCACATTGCTCCACATAAATTATGTTGCTCCCCACATGAATTATTCACATTGCTCCCACCCATAAATCCTTATTCTCCCCACATAAATCCTATTGTTCCTCACAGGAGAAATAAAATAACAAATATTAACCCCTACCGGTCAGCTGTCCTCCTCCCTGTCTCTCAGTGGTGAGGGTTGTTCATAGTGGAGTGCTGCGAATACTGAGCACAGTCAGGCAGGTGTGGATGTGGGTGGGCAAGAAAAGCTGTGTATGCTGGCAGGAACTGGAAGATGTGTATTCAGGCGGGTGGGCTGGCTGGTCAGACGCAGCGTCCGTGACCTATGATATCACACCGCCTCGTCTTCAAGGCATAGGTCACGGTCAGAGCATTACTTATCCTCTAAGAAGAGCCCGGGCCAACAGTTCACTCTGAAGGTGCAGGAAGCTGCTCTGGCTCCGCGGCAAATCTTGCAACTGGTCACGGCACACTAGTGTGCCACTGCACACTGGTTGAAAAAGCCTGAGTTAATGGGGAAAAAAATCAATGGAGAAAAAATAAGAATTTACTTACCGATAATTCTATTTCTCATAGTCCGTAGTGGATGCTGGGGACTCCGTAAGGACCATGGGGAATAGCGGCTCCGCAGGAGACTGGGCACATCTAAAGAAAGCTTTAGGACTATCTGGTGTGCACTGGCTCCTCCCCCTATGACCCTCCTCCAAGCCTCAGTTAGGATACTGTGCCCGGACGTGCGTACACAATAAGGAAGGATTTTGAATCCCGGGTAAGACTCATACCAGCCACACCAATCACACCGTACAACTTGTGATCTGAACCCAGTTAACAGCATGATAACAGAGGAGCCTCTAGAAAAGATGGCTCACTACAGCAATAACCCAATTTTTTGGTAACAATAACTATGTACCAGTATTGCAGACAATCCGCACTTGGGATGGGCGCCCAGCATCCACTACGGACTATGAGAAATAGAATTATCGGTAAGTAAATTCTTATTTTCTCTAACGTCCTAAGTGGATGCTGGGGACTCCGTAAGGACCATGGGGATTATACCAAAGCTCCCAAACGGGCGGGAGAGTGCGGATGACTCTGCAGCACCAAATAAGAGAACTCCAGGTCCTCCTCAGCCAGGATATCAATTTTGTAGAATTTTACAAACGTATTTGCTCCTGACCAAGTAGCTGCTCGGCAAAGTTGTAAAGCCGAGACCCCTCGGGCAGCCGCCCAAGATGAGCCCACCTTCCTTGTGGAGTGGGCATTTACAGATTTTTGGCTGTGGCAGGCCTGCCACAGAATGTGCAAGCTGAATTGTACTACAAATCCAACGAGCAATAGTCTGCTTAGAAGCAGGAGCACCCAGCTTGTTGGGTGCATACAGGACAAACAGCGAGTCAGATTTCCTGACTCCAGCCGTCCTGGAAACATATAATTTCAGGGCCCTGACAACGTCTAGCAACTTGGAGTCCTCCAAGTCCCTAGTAGCCGCAGGCACCACAAATAGGTTGGTTCAGGTGAAACGCTGAAAACACCTTAGGGAGAAAATGAGGACGAGTCCTCAATTCCGCCCTGTCCGAATGGAAAATCAGATAAGGGCTTTTTCAGGATAAAGCCGCCAATACTGACACGCGCCTGGCCCAGGCCAGGGCCAACAGCATGACCACTTTCCATGTGAGATATTTTAACTCCACAGATTTAAGTGGTTCAAACCAATGTGACTTTTGGAACCCAAAACTACAGTGAGATCCCAAAGTGCCACTGGAGGCACAAAAGGAGGCTGTATATGCAGTACCCCTTTTACAAACGTCTGAACTTCAGGGACTGAAGCTAGTTCTTTTTGGAAGAAAATTGACAGGGCCGAAATTTGAACCTTAATGGACCCCAATTTCAGGCCCATAGACACTCCTGTTTGCAGGAAATGTAGGAATCGACCCAGTTGAATTTCCTCCGTCGGGCCTACTGGCCTCGCACCACGCAACATATTTTCGCCAAATGCGGTGATAATGTTTTTCGGTTACATCCTTCCTGGCTTTGATCAGGATAGGGATGACTTCATCCGGAATGCCGTTTTTCCTTCAGGATCCGGCGTTCAACCGCCATGCCGTCAAACGCAGCCGCGGTAAGTCTTGGAACAGACAGGGTCCTTGCTGGAGCAGGTCCCTTCTTAGAGGTAGAGGCCACGGATCCTCCGTGAGCATCTCTTGAAGTTCCGGTTACCAAGTCCTTCTTGGCCAATCCGGAGCCACGAATATAGTGCTTACTCCTCTCCATCTTATCAATCTCAGTACCTTGGGTATGAGAGGCAGAGGAGGGAACACATACACTGACTGGTACACCCACGGTGTTACCAGAGCGTCTACAGCTATTGCCTGAGGGTCCCTTGACCTGGCGCAATACCTGTCGAGTTTTTCCCAACGGTTTATAAACAAGTGGAAGACTTCTGGGTGAAGTCCCCACTCTCCCGGGTGGAGGTCGTGCTGAGGAAGTCTGCTTCCCAGTTGTCCACTCCCGGAATGAATACTGCTGACAGTGCTATTACATGATTTTCCGCCCAGCAAAGAATCCTTGCAGCTTCTGCCATTGCCCTCCTGCTTCTTGTGCCACCCTGTCTGTTTACGTGGGTGACTGCCGTGATGTTGTCCGACTGGATCAACACCGGCTGACCTTGAAGCAGAGGTCTTGCTAAGCTTAGAGCATTGTAAATGTCCCTTAGCTTCAGGATATTTTTGTGAAGTGATGTCTCCAGGCTTGACCATAAGCACTGGATATTCCTTCCCTGTGTGACTGCTCCCCAGCCTCGCAGGCTGGCATCCGTGGTCACCAGGACCCAGTCCTGAATGCCGAATCTGCGGCCCTCTAGAAGATGAGCACTCTGCAACCACCACAGGAGGGACACCCTTGTCCTTGGTGACAGGGTTATCCGCTGATGCATCTGAAGATGCGACCCGGACCATTTGTCCAGCAGGTCCCACTGGAAAGTTCTTGCGTGGAATCTGCCGAATGGGATTGCTTCGTAGGAAGCCACCATTTTACCCAGAACCCTTGTGCATTGATGCACTGAGACTTGGCTCGGTTTTAGGAGGTTCCTGACTAGCTCGGATAACTCCCTGGCTTTCTCCTCCGGGAGAAACACCTTTTTCTGGACTGTGTCCAGGATCATCCCTAGGAACAGAAGATAAGTCGTCAGAACCAGCTGCGATTTTGGAATATTGAGAATCCAATCGTGCTGCCGCAACACTACCTGAGATAGTGCTACACCGACCTCCAACTGTTCCCTGGATCTTACCCTTATCAGGGAATTGTCCAAGTAAGGGATAACTAAAATTCCCTTCCTTCGAAGGAATATCATTATTTCGGCCATTACCTTGGTAAAGACCCGGGGTGCCGTGGACCATCCATACGGCAGTGTCTGAACTGATAGTGACAGTTCTGTACCATAAACCTGAGGTACCCTTGGTGAGAAGGGTAAATTTTGACATGAAGGTAAGCATCCCTGATGTCCCGAGACATCATGTAGTCCCCTTCTTCCAGGTTCGCAATCACTGCTCTGAGTGACTCAATCTTGAATTTGAACCTCTGTATGTAAGTGTTCAAAGATTTTAGATTTAGAATCGGTCTCACCGAGCCGTCCGGCTTCGGTACCACAACAGTGTGGAATAATACCCCGTTCCCTGTTGCAGGAGGGGTATCTTGATTATCACCTGCTGGGAATACAGCTTGTGAATGGCTTCCAAAACTGTCTCCCTGTCAGAAGGAGACATCGGTAAAGCCGACTTTAGGAAACGGCGAGGGGGAGACGTCTCGAATTCTAATTTGTACCCCTGAGATATCACCTGAAGGATCCAGGGGTCTACTTGCGAGTGAGCCCACTGCGCGCTGAAATTCATTGAGACGGGCCTCCCACCGTGCCTGATTCTGCTTGTAAAGCCCCAGCGTATACTGAGGGCTTGGCAGAGGCGGGAGAGGGTTTCTGTTCCTGGGAACTGGCTGATTTCTGCAGCCTTTTTCCTCTCCCTCTGTCACGGGGCAGAAATGAGGAACCTTTTGCCCACTTGTCCATGAAAAGACTGCGCCTGATAATACGGCGTCTTCTCATGTTGAGAGGCGACCTGGGGTACAAACGTGGATTACCCAGCTGTTGCCGTGGCCACCAGGTCTGAAAGAGCGACCCCAAATAACTCCTCCCCTTAATAAGGCAATACTTCCAAATGCCGTTTGGAATACGCATCACCTGACCACTGACGTGTCCATAACCCTCTACTGGTAGAAATGGACAACGCACTTAGACTTGATGCCAGTCGGCAAATATTCCACTGTGCATCACGCATGTATAGAAATGCATCTTTTAAATGCTCTATAGGCAAAAATATACTGTCCCTATCTAGGGTATCAATATTTTCAGTCAGGGAATCCGACCACGCCAACCCAGCACTGCACATCCAGGCTGAGGCGATTGCTGGTCGCAGTATAACACCAGTATGTGTGTAAATACATTTTAGGATACCCTCCTGCTTTCTATCAGCAGGATCCTTAAGGGCGGCCATCTCAGGAGAGGGTAGAGCCCTTACAAGCGTGTGAGCGCTTTATCCACCCTAGGGGGTGTTTCCCAACGCACCCTAACCTCTGGCGGGAAAGGATATAATGCCAATAACATTATAGAAATTATCAGTTGTTATCGGGGGAAACCCACGCATCATCACACACCTCATTTAATTTCTCAGATTCAGGAAAACTACAGGTAGTTTTTCCTCACCGAACATAATACCCCTTTTTGGTGGTACTCGTATTATCAGAAATGTGTAAAACATTTTTCATTGCCTCAATCATGTAACGTGTGGCCCTACTGGAAGTCACATTTGTCTCTTCACCGTCGACACTGGAGTCAGTATCTGTGTCGGCGTCTATATCTGCCATCTGAGGTAACGGGCGCTTTAGAGCCCCTGACGGCCTATGAGACGTCTGGACAGGCACAAGCTGAGTAGCCGGCTGTCTCATGTCAACCACTGTCTTTTATACAGAGCTGACACTGTCACGTAATTCCTTCCAACAGTTCATCCACTCAGGTGTCGACCCCCTAGGGGGTGACATCACTATTACAGGCAATCTGCTCCGTCTCCACATCATTTTTCTCCTCATACATGTCGACACAAAAGTACCGACATACAGCACACACACAGGGAATGCTCTGATAGAGGACAGGACCCCACTAGCCCTTTGGGGAGACAGAGGGAGAGTTTGCCAGCCCACACCAGAGCGCTATATATATACAGGGATAACCTTATATAAGTGTTTTTCCCCTTATAGCTGCTGTATAGTTAATACTGCGCCTAATTAGTGCCCCCCTCTCTTTTTTAACCCTTTCTGTAGTGTAGTGACTGCAGGGGAGAGCCAGGGAGCTTCCCTCCAACGGAGCTGTGAGGGAAAATGGCGCCAGTGTGCTGAGGAGATAGGCTCCGCCCCTTTTTCGCGGACTTTTCTCCTGCTTTTTTATGGATTCTGGCAGGGGTTAAATGCATCCATATAGCCCAGGAGCTATATGTGATGCATTTTTTGCCATCCAAGGTGTTTTTATTGCGTCTCAGGGCGCCCCCCCCCAGCGCCCTGCACCCTCAGTGACCGGAGTGTGAAGTGTGCTGAGAGCAATGGCGCACAGCTGCAGTGCTGTGCGCTACCTTGTTGAAGACAGGACGTCTTCTGCCGCCGATTTTCCGGACCTCTTCTGCCTTCTGGCTCTGTAAGGGGGGCGGCGGCGCGGCTCTGGGACCCATCCAAGCTGGGCCTGTGATCGTCCCTCTGGAGCTAATGTCCAGTAGCCTAAGAAGCCCAATCCACTCTGCACGCAGGTGAGTTCGCTTCTTCTCCCCTTAGTCCCTCGATGCAGTGAGCCTGTTGCCAGCAGGTCTCACTGAAAATAAAAAACCTAAACTAAAACTTTCACTAAGAAGCTCAGGAGAGCCCCTAGTGTGCACCCTTCTCGTTCGGGCACAGAGATCTAACTGAGGCTTGGAGGAGGGTCATAGGGGGAGGAGCCAGTGCACACCAGATAGTCCTAAAGCTTTCTTTAGATGTGCCCAGTCTCCTGCGGAGCCGCTATTCCCCATGGTCCTTACGGAGTCCCCAGCATCCACTTAGGACGTTAGAGAAACAAGGAGGTGCAGGCAATGTCACTCATTTTAAGGAACCCTTGGGTGCATAGGCTCCTAATCCCGGACCCTATGCCCCTTGATGGTGAGTGCGCTGCATCTAGTTGTATTGTTAAATATGGGGCTGCTGTGCAGTGTAGGTGGAAGTGGTTAGCGTTGTCCCGCCCTGCATCATCCACTTGCCCGAATGTGTCCTCGGAAGGGGAGAGGTACCGTGTTGGTGAATTTGGAGATGGTGGTGTGGCTGCCACTGGCACCAGGCCACTGTCCGGGTCTCCGTTCGTTGCACACATCTAGTGTTGCTGGTCTCGGCACCCACTTCCTGGTGCTGTCACGTGACCGTCTGTCACGCTTGGCCACTGCGCCTCTTGTCTCCCTGGCTGGGGAGAGATCCTTCCGCTGTCTGCTGTGCAGTGACACAATAGGTTTAATGAGTGTGTGCTGCAGACACACACTCACATTCGCAGTGTAATGCCCTCCAACGTGTTTCAGCCAAATAATGCCTTTGTCAAGGATGGCTTTGGCAGTGGTTGATGGTCTTATATAGCTAAAAAGTCCAAGTCCAATCCATGTTCAGTGGGTGTATCCCGCCCTCCATGATTGACAGAAACAGTGTCCATAGGGAAAGGAGTTGGGCGTGTATAAATCCTCGGATCTGTTTCCTTTATATTTTCACCATACCTGTTATAAGTGGATGTTGATATTATGAAGTTATCATGTATATTCTAATGAAATAATATCATGTATGTTTTATTGTATATGTATAACAAAAATAATAAAAAATATAAAGTGAACATATATATAGAGATGTATTGATATAAATTTACACCTGTATATCAGAACTGGAGGATATGTATTGCTCTATGTTTCTTATGGGTAAGTATATTTGTCAAGAAAGAAAATAAGGAAGGGAAAGAGCAGTAAGAATAGAGTAACACTAAAGTGACGCAAAGGGAGGAGAAAATAAATGTAGACAGAGAGAGGGCTGATGAAGAAAAAAACGTAAAAAGACGTGTCAAACTAGCGGTATTCACGAGTGTGTAAGCACATGCAGGCAGGAAACTGTTAATTTACTGAATGTTTATGAGTGTTGTGATCCTGTCTCTAGAATGGCGACATGATGGCAATGTCTAGATCTTATGATGGAATGGTGTGATGGTTCTGGTAGACCATGGCTCCAAGCGGTCTGAATATAGACTTCAACACTTGCTTACTAGCTAGATAGTATGTAATCTGGTACACTAGCACATCATCACTTTCAACTTTGTTACCAGAACCATCACACCATACTATCATAAGATCCACTTATAATAGGTATGGTGAAAATATAAAAGAAACAGATCTGAGGATTTATACACACACAACGCCTTTCCCTATGGACACTGTTACTGTCAATCATGGAGGGCAGGATACACCCACTGAACATTGATTGGAGTTAGACTTTTTAGCTATATAAGACCATCAAGCACCACCAAAGCCATCCTTGACAAAGGCCTTATTTGGCTGAAACGCGTTGGGGGGTATTACACTGCGAATTTGAGTGTGTGTCTGCAGCACACACTCATGAAACCTGTGTCACCGCACAGCAGACAGCGGAAGGATCTCTCTCCAGCCGGGGAGACAGGAGGCGGAGCGGTCCAGCGTGACGGACGGTCATGTGACAGCACCAGGAAGTGGGCGCTGAGACAAACAACACCGCACATGTGCAATGAACGGCGACCCGGACCGTGGTCTGGCGGCAGTGGCTGACACACCACCACCTCCAAATTCATCACTGTGGGACAACTCCCCTTCCTAGGACACATACGGGTAAGTGGATGGTGCAGGGTGGGACCCCGTTAACCACTTCCACCTACACTGCACAGCAGCCCCGTTTTTAACAATACAATTAGATGCAGCGCAACCACCATCAGGGGGTATAGGCTCCAGGATTAGGAGCCTATGCACCAAAGTGCAGCACATGCACAGCCATTACTCTGGGGTTTTTTCATGAAAAATACCCTGATAAGGCTGCAGAGTGGCATCACAGGGACAGAGCTATCTCAGAAGCTCGTTCCCTGCATGCAATTATTGATACATCCATGCAATGTAATCAATCATTGCATTGTGGATCCGGTCAATTTTATCACCTCACATCCCCATCCTCAGATGCAGATGGTGACAAACTGGCCCCTTAATGTGGACAATCATAAAGGATGAAAGGCAAGTCATACATAGCAGTGAGATGTGAAACCGCAGGTGGTTAAAAGCAGGGTGTGTTCCGGAAAGAGCTTGATGCTCAAAACGCATCAGCGTACCAGTGTATCACTAAGGAACTTGTGCACGGTTACAGGCCTTGGAGCCCTGCAGGGTGTGTATCTGGAACACACCCTGCTTTATACCACCTGCTGCTCCACAGGTCACTGCCAGGTATGGGTTTGGATTGAAATGCCGGTGGTCAGAATACAGACCACAGCATCCCGATGTTCAGAATGGAGAAAGGAGAAGGCAAGTATACTTACCTTCCCCCAATGGCCCCTTGACCCTAACCCTCCAAGCAGCTTGAACCTAACCCTCCCCCCCTCCCACAGCCTAATGCTAAACCTCCTCGGTGGTAGCTAAACCTAATTCCCCCTCCCCATAACATAAACCTATACGCCCACCCTGCAGCCTAACCCTTCCACTGCAGCCTAAACCTAACCTCCCCCTATGTGGCTTACCTGTCAGAGTGGCCGGCAGGTGCACATTCGGGATCCTGGTGGTCGGGATTCTGGCACCGGGCTTGTTACCCTATTTGGGATGCTGGTGGCATTCTGAATAGAGTCGGGATTACGGTGTCAGTATGACCTTTTGTTGCTGGTTGCTACCAGTCAAGGGATTGCCATATCATAGAGTATATACATACTTTTTAAAGTCTTTTATATTGGAGTAAGTCTGTTTGCATCTTACTTTTATCATATCGCTTTCCATTTCTATATTGTCTTTTGTTTCATTGTGTAACATTTTGTTGTATTTTGTTCTTATATATTTATATATAACTTTATATATTTATATAAAGTTTGATTTACACTTTCTATAAATTACTAGTTTTCTTCAATAAACAGAGCAGGCAGGAGCCTGACATCTAACATTGTTCTAGATAATGATTGTACTGTTCTAACCAAGCCCAGCTGCATTGGTCCAGTGGTCCTTGGCAGTACAGTAGAAAGTATAAATTTATTGACTGAAATCCCACCTATACGAAAACAATGGATGGACCACAATAGTAATTAAAATAAAAAATACACCTGTGACGCCCCTAGTCTCAGTGTGATTGAGAATCTGCTGTTGTGGGACTTCAGATTATCCTGATGCTTCTTCTTTTCACACACAATTGCAGCAACAGGTGGTACCCAAAACCCAATACAATAATGGCATAATAAAGGTTCACCCTAAAGGTAATTGTTATTAAAAGGTGATACAAAGTGCATTTACTTTCTCATAAACAGTTACAAGTATTAGCATAACACTTATTTTACAATTCAAGGTTTCACCAATAACCAGCTAATTACCATTCTCTATAACAGGGCTGGCCAAACCAGTCCTCGAGATCTACCAACAGTACACATTTTCCAGACCACCTAGCTGGTGCACAGGTGTAGTCATTACTAATTAAGATGTGCTGCATTCATTCCTAACTGACAATTCTACAGATCTCCAGGAGGCCTGGAAAACATGAACTGTTGGTAGATCTCGAGGACCGGTTTGGCCAGCCCTGCTCTATAAGAACTATACTTCCCTACACTATAAAGTTATCTTCAGGATATTACTCCGATTGCTAAACTGAATTATTGTGGAGATATCGCTTAGCCTACACTCTGCATAACAAGGAAGAATAGGTTTGATGGCAATTTCACATTTATACCCCGTTCACACTACACAAATAATCCGGGTCGACACGGGTCGCTGTGCAGTGTGAACGGGTCACTGCCGAATTCCTGGGTCGCCTGCCCCAGTAATTCAACCCGGGAATAAAAAAGGGTTATTCCCGGGTTATTACCGGGTCAGACCGGGTCAGATGATCTCATCTCCAGCGCCACCTCCACACCCACCCCAATGCTGCCTCTGTCCCCACCCCCAGATGGCAACCCGACCCCGAAGCCACCCTGTTCACACTGCACAGGTACAATGCTGGGTCACACCCGGGAAGGACCCGTATCCAGTTCCCGGGTGTGACCCAGCAATGGCAATCTGAATGGGGTATTAGTCTAATAACAACTCCCTCCATCTACATATACAGTCATGTATATTATTACATAAACATTTACATAGATATTCAACATATTTTCACAGTGAATGGAACAGTATTGCCCTAAAATGAGCATTGAAACTTACAGCAGTTCTGATAGCAATTGTATAGGATTAAACATATATCTCCATCTCCAATATATTAGCCCAAGTCTGTGACTCTGTGCCTGGCCGTAACGCTGGGTGGAGTTACAGTGCTGGGGGGAGGCAACGGCCTCTGCCCTGTACAGCACATCAGCAGGGAGGCGGACACAATCAGCCACTGGATGGACGCCACACCGCGCCCGCTCACACAAGAGCCGCATTAAGGGGGGTCACTGCCCTGGGATCCCTAACTTACGGGTCCCCTCAGCCGGAGCTCTATCCCCATTCAGATTGCCGGGGCAGGAGGGATCCACACTGCCGGGGGAGGAGTGCGGGCTGTGCATGTGGCTTCCTCCTCTCGGCCAGCACAGCTGAGCAAACTCCAGCCTCCGCCGCTATCAGGAGAGATGCTGCTGGCGGCGGAGGCTGGAGATTGCTCGGCCATGCTGGCCGAGAGGAGGAGGCCGCACGCACAGCCCGCACTCTGCCCCCGCCAGCGTGGATGGCCGAGAGGAGGAAGCCGCATGCACAGCCCGCATTCCTCCCCCGGCAGCGTGGATCACTCCTGCTCCGGCAGGGGCCTCTCACCCTGCTGCAGCGCTCCAGTTGCCTGTGTGAGCCAGGTGAACAGCACGAGCAGCAGTGGGGGGGGGCTGATTTTTTTATTATTTGCGGCCTGATTTTCTCCTGGTAATCTGCGGGGGAGGGGGGGGGGTGATGGTGCGCACTCCTGTCTTGGGTGCCCTTAATCCGGCCATGTGTACACCCACACCCCATGCCATGGACCCCTCACTTATGCAACCCCATCACCACCTAACACAGGGGGGCCATGCAGACCACCGCACGCCATTTGCACAATGCCACACCACCCACCCATCCCTGCGCACACAACACTCCCATGGCACGCACCATGCTCCGCTCCGGACACAGCTGCCAGCTCACACACACATTGCGGCCATGTGGAAATGAGCGCCTCCTTTCCCGGCATCACACAGCCACCCAGACCCCGACTGACACCCGCACCCCACACCACGGAACCCTCCCTCCGCCAAACCCCGTCACCAGCTACCAAATCCAGCTACTGAGGGGACATGCTGGCCGGGAGCCGCCGTCTGCACAACGGACCAGCACACACCATGTTAACACTGCCCGTTGCTGCACATGCGACGCCGCATCACACTTCAAGCACCCCGCACCTCACTCTACTTCTGTTAGGTGTATCGCAGCAACTGCCCCCAGCCCCGCGGGAGACATGTATGTTCCACGCCAGCACCAGACACCCACACCTCGGGACAAGGGACACGAGTGCACATTCCAGATTCTATATACCCAACGCAGACACTCACAGACGCCCACCTTGCACTATCATCCATCCCCGTATGTGCAGCAATGCCTTTTGCCCTAATCCACACTTGCATGCCCCCATCACAAGGGGGGGAACAAGTGCCACCTCATGGTCCCACACAGCCCTATCACCACAACACTTTACCGCTCTAGCAGCCAGAGACATACCATCGCCTATCAGCACACAAACAATGCAACCTCTTCTCCCTTACACACACACACACTCACCCTTCACACTCCTAGCAACACGCACGCACCCTACCCCGCCCGCTGCACACACAAAACACCTTCCCCATCCTTGCTACACCTACCCACAACACACTCCGCCACCCACAGTCCCTTCACCCCCCTCCTCAATGCAGCACAAAACCACCCAAAACCTATCACATACAACATCTGCCCCTAACCGTAAAACACATACACCTCAAACCCGCCCCCCCTCCCCGCCACCACCACACTCACCACCACCCCCACCTCCACCTCCACCAAAAAAAAACACTCAAATTACTATTCTACACCTTCACATTTCTCTGGGGGTTACAGGGGCGTAGCGTAGCCCCTTACAACGGTGTGAAGAGCGCCTGTAGGGCGCGTTTAATCACCTAGTTGTATCATAGTTGTTAAACTATAGCCTTGGTAAAACAGAACTGTTGTGAATATATATACATCCCTGATGACGGGCTGCTGGCCAAAACGTGTTGGATTAATCATAAAATTTTGGTGAACATTACACAGTCTCGTTAGTGCCGCCTTCACTTGTTCATTGTGCATATATATATATATATATATATATATATATATATATATATATATTTATCATGAGTTTGTTATTAGATGCAACATTTGGGATAAAAGGTAACTCCTTCACACTATCTGTGTTCCTAGTTGTAGCAACTGATAGAGTCTCTACAGCCTTTTCCAATGTATATACAGGGTGTCTGCACTTTAGTTACCCAGCTTATGCAGGCAGGGTTATATACTTAGTGTTGGGATTAATGTGAGCAGCTATCTCAGCCAGAAGTTGCAATTGATTCTTCCATTTGTGGGGTATATGCTGCAGCTCTGACAGTGTCTTTGCTGTGTGATGCTAGGACTGCCTGTGTGAGGTGAGGAGGAGGTGTGCTCAGGAATACACAAACCTGTTCCAGATGAGACCACCCTTCTGATGCTGCAATCAAATGTCTCTTCCCCTAGTGACACCGATCAGCTGGGCAGTGCACTCAGTTCTCCTCAGCGCTGGCTCTCTGTCACTGGGGTGTCAGCTTTGGACAATGTTTTGCTTCCTTGCCTAGTGTTCACTCTAGGAGTGAAAAGGGGCAGGGCGCCGGACTCCGGGGGCACATTTGCTCGCATCTGAAATGGGGGCGCGGTCACGCAAATTAGGGGGCGTGGCCACACCTACGTCATTTTAGGGGGCGGTGCGGCCCACAGACGCTACTATAGAGAGCGTCTGTGGCCGGCGACGTCACTGTTGGGGGCGTGCCCAGCACCTCCGTCGGTGCTGGGCTTCCCCCAGCTCTCTCCCAATGCGTGAATGGATGCCGCGCGCATGCGCACGGCATCTATACACGCCGGGAGGGCAGGAAGCGGGCGGCTGTTCTAGCAGGGCGCCGCAAAAGGGGCAGGGCGGGTTTTGCCTGCTAAAAAATGGGCAGGGTGCGGCGCCCTGCTAAAACAGCCTAGAGTGAACACTACTTGCCTGTCTCTGGGCCATCCAGCCTTTTCACTCAGCTAAAAAATAATATAATACAATTACCAAGAGAGCGCTTCAGTTATTTAATACTTTATGATAGAAAAAAATCACAGACAAATGAAAAACAGCAATGATAAATATCATAATAATATTTAAAAAAACAAATGGACACTGTCTCATCAATTCATATACTGTATAAAAAATATTGGAATCCAATAAGTTGTATATAGTAAAAGGTCAGCTGTCAATCAACAGATGTTCACCAGCACATATGTAGCACTTAAAGTTCAGCAATGATCGAATAGTTATATAGTATATAGAGCTTATAGTATATACTGTACATACTTTTTAAAGTCTTTTATATTGGAGTAAGTCTGTTTGCATCTTACTTTTATCATATCGCTTTCCATTTCTATATTGTCTTTTGTTTCATTGTGTAACATTTTGTTGTATTTTGTTCTTATATATTTATATATAACTTTATATATTTATATAAAGTTTGATTTACACTTTCTATACAAATTACTAGTTTTCTTCAATAAACAGAGCAGGCAGGAGCCTGACATCTAACATTATTCTAGATAATGATTGTACTGTTTTAACCAAGCCCAGCTGCATTGGTCCAGTGGTCCTTGGCAGTATAGTAGAAAGTATAAAGTTATTGGCTGAAATCCCACCTATACGAAAACAATGGATGGACCACAATAGTAATTAAAATAAAAAAGCCCCTAGTCTCAGTGTGATTGAGAATCTGCTGTTGTGGGACTTTAGATGATCCTGATGCTTCTTCTTTTCACACACAACGGCAGCAACAGGTGGTACCCAAAACCCAATACAGTAATGACATAATAAAGGTTCACCCTAAAGGTAATTGTTATTAAAAGTTGATACAAAGTGCATTTACTTTCTCATAAATAGTTACAAGTATTAGCATAACACTTATTTTACAATTCAAGGCTTCACCAATAACCAGCTAATTACCATTCTCTATAAGAACTATACTTCCCTACACTATAAAGTTATCTTCAGGATATTACTCCGATTGCTAAACTGAATTATTGTGTAGATATCGCTTAGCCTACACTCCTCATAACAAGGAAGAATAGGTTTGATGCCAATTTCACATTTATACCCCGTTCACACTACACAAATAACCCGGGTCGACACGGGTCGCTGTTCAGTGTAGACATGTCACTGCGAATTCCTGGGTCGCCTGCCCCATAATTCAACCCGGGAATAAAAAAGGGTTATTCCCGGGTTATTACCAGGTCAAATTATCTCATCTCCAGTGCCGCCTCCGCACCCACCCCAATGCTGCCTCTGTCCCCGCCCCCAGATGGCAACCCGACCCGGAAGCCACCCCATTCACACTGCACAGGTACAATGCCGGGTCGCACCCGGGAAGGACCTGTATCCAGTTCCCGGGTGTGACCCAGCAATGGCAATCTGAATGGGGTATTAGTCTAATAACATATCTCATAACACATACACTCCCTCCATATACATATACAGTCATATGTATTATTTCATAAACAATACATAAATATTCAACATATTTTCACAGTGAATGGAACAGTATTGCCCTAAAATGAGTATTTAAACTTACAGCAGTTCTGATAGCAATTGTATAAGATTAAACATATACCTCCCTTGTATCATAGTTGTTAAACTATAGCCTTGGTAAAACAGAACTGTTGTGAATATATATACATCCCTGATGACGGGCTGCTGGCCAAAACGTGTTGGATTATTCATTAAATTTTGGTGAACATTACACAGTCTCGTTCGTGCGCCTTTCACTTGTTCATTGTGCATATATATATATATATATATATATATGTATATATATATGTATATTTATCATGAGTTTGTTATTAGATGCAACATTTGGGATAAAAGGTAACTCCTTCACACTATCTGTGTTCCTAGTTGTAGCAGCTGATAGAGTCTCTACAGTCTTTTCCAATGTCTACACAGGGTGTCTGCACTTTAGTTTCCCAGCTTATGCAGGCAGGGTTATATACTTAGTGTTGGGATTGATGTGAGCAGCTATCTCAGCCAGCAGTTGCCATTGAGTCTTCCATTTGTGGGGTCAGTGCCGTTTCTAGTAGCGGGCGAGCCGTGCAACCGCATGGGGCGCCCGCTGCGGCACTTTGCATGTACTTGTTATCTCCCCCTCCTCCCTCTTCCCGAGCACTCCTGCTTAGGGGGCGGAGTTTTGTGGAATGACGCGTTTGCGTCCTGACATCACGACGCAATTGCGTCATTCCACGAAACCCCGCCCCCCGAGCAGGAGTACTCAAGAGGGAGGAGGAGCAGACAAGCCTGGAAGGAGGAGGCGGCTGGCACGAGGGAGGTGAGGCGGCCCGAACCGAAGAGCGGGAAGATCTATGTGTAAGTAGTCTCTCTCTCTCCCTCCCTCTCTCCCTTCCTTCCCCCCACTTGACACCTGCCTGCCGCACTGTTTAAAATGGGGAAACCTACCTTCTGCACTGTGTAAAATGGGGACACCTGCCTGCCGCACTGTGTTAAATGGGGACACCAGCCTGCCACACTGTGTAAAATGGGGACACCTGCCTGCCACGCTGTGTAACATGGGGACACCTGCCTGCCGCGCTGTGTAAAATGGGGACACCTGCCTGCCGCGCTGTGTAAAATGGGGACACCTGCCTGCCGCGCTGTGTAAAATGGGGACATCTGCCTGCCGCACTGTTTAAAATGGGGACAGCTGCCTGCCGCACTGTGTAAAATGGGGACACCTGCCTGCGTACTGTGTAAAATGGGGACACCTGCCTGCCGTACTGTGTAAAATGAGGACACGTGCCTGGCGCGCTGTTTAAAATGGGGATATGTGCCTGCCATACTGTGTAAAATGGGGACACGTGCCTGCCATACTATGTAAAATGGGTACACTTGCCTGCTGTAATGTGTAAAATGGGGATTTTTTTTTTCTCCCTGTGGTGGCCGTGATGATATCAGATGAGGCCACGTCCACTTTAATGAGACCACGCCCATTTTAATCAGGCCACACCCCTTGTCGGGAGCGCGCGTGCCTTCGACGCGCGCATGCTTTTTCTTTTTATAGCTATGGGGGGCGCATTTTTTTTATAGCAATGGCGGGGCGCATTTTTAAATCTCGCACTGGGAGCCAAATTGGCTAGAAACGGCCCTGTGTGGGGTATATGCTGCAGCTCTGACAGTGTCTTTGCTGTGTGATGCTAGAACTGCCTGTGTGAGGTGAAGAGGAGGTGTGCTCAGGAATATACAGACCTGTTCCAGATGAGACCACCCTTCTGATGCTGCAATCAAATGTCTCTCCCCCTAGTGACACCGATCAGCTGGGCAGTGCACTCATTTCTCCTCAGCGCCGGCTCTCTGTCACTGGGGAGTCAGCTTTGGACAATGTTTTGCCTTCTTTTCACTCAGCTAAAAAATTATGTAATACAATTACCAAGAGAGCGCTTCAGTTATTTAATACTTTATGATAGAAAAAAATCACAGACAAATGAAAAACAGCAATGATAAATATCATTATAATATTATTTAAAAAAAAACAAATGGACTCAACTCCATTGTCTCATCAATTCATATACTGTATAAAAAATATTGGAATCCAATAAGTTGTATATAGTAAAAGGTCAGCTGTCAACAGATGTTCACCAGCACATATGTAGCACTTAAAGTTCAGCAATGATGGAATAGCTATATAGTATATAGAGCTTATATGGTCATTATAGCATGCTCACCTCGTTATAGATGAATAATACTAGCGGACTGGCAGAGGGAGGACGCTGTATTCCAACTAAGATAACTACAGCGTTATGCTCCACCTCTGACCAATGCACGTCTCCGTGTGAAAAGCAAAATACGGAGGGAGTGCGGAGAGTGTGCCAGGTAATTGCTCCATATTATTTTGCTCGACCTCCTCCGACTGTTTGGCTTTGTATGGTGATTGCAGAGTTGAGAGTTATATAATATGTGATTGCTGGCAATCTAATAATCTAATTATTTCCATATTCTCAGCAGAGCCCCATGAAACATGAATAGTAACATTCTAATGTTAATTCATTGTTTACAGAAGCCTAGTCCGTTTTAATAGGTACAAGGGAACTTTTCAGTAAGCCGCTCTCATGACTAGTGTAGTAAACGTCTCCCTTGATATTAATATGGCATCAGATGTATGCCTAACCCCGACTGTGTATCACAAAGGGTTTTTCCCTTTACACAAACAGAAGGTCAACCTTCTGATGGTGAGTATGTGCTGTCTGGATTAAAATCTATCAATTTCACCCTGGAGAAGTCTGGTGAGTGCATCCTTATTTGTGCACATATATATATATATATATATATATATATATATATATATTTCTCTGACGTCCTAGTGGATGCTGGGAACTCCGTAAGGACCATGGGGAATAGACGGGCTCCGCAGGAGACTGGGCACTCTAAAAGAAAGATTAGGTACTATCTGGTGTGCACTGGCACCTCCCTCTATGCCCCTCCTCCAGACCTCAGTTACAATCTGTGCCCGGCCAGAGCTGGATGCACCTAGTGGGCTCTCCTGAGCTTGCTAGAAAGAAAGTATTTGTTAGGTTTTTTATTTTCAGTGAGATCTGCTGGCAACAGACTCACTGCTACGTGGGACTGAGGGGAGAGAAGCAAACCTACCTGCGTGCAGCTAGCTTGTGCTTCTTAGGCTACTGGACACCATTAGCTCCAGAGGGTTCGAACACAGGGCCTGACCTCGATCGTCCGTTCCCGGAGCCGCGCCGCCGTCCCCCTTGCAGAGCCAGAAGACAGAAGAAGGAGATAAAATCGGCGGCAGAAGACTCCGGTCTTCATTAAGGTAGCGCACAGCACTGCAGCTGTGCGCCATTGCTCCCACTGCACACCACACACTCCGGTCACTGTAGGGTGCAGGGCGCTGGGGGGGAAGGGGGCGTCCTGGGCAGCAATAAGAATACCTTTTGGCAATAAATACACATAATACAGTCTGTGACTGTATATGTGTAAAACCCCCGCCATTTTTAGTCAGAAACAGGACAGAAGCCCGCCGCTGAGGGGGCCGGGCCTTCTTCCTCAGCACACCAGCGCCATTTTCTCTTCACAGCTCCGCTGGAAGGAAGCTTCCCAGGCTCTCCCCGGCAGTATCCTGGTACACAAAGGGTGGAAAGAGAGGGGGGGGGGCACATAAATTTAGGCGCAACATTTGTATATACAGCAGCTACTGGGTAAACACTGAGTTGTAGTGTAAATCCCTGGGTTATATAGCGCTGGGGTGTGTGTTGGCATACTCTCTCTCTGTCTCTCCAAAGGGCCTTGTGGGGGAACTGTCCTTAAATAGAGCATCCCCTGTGTGTGTGGTGTGTCGGTACGCGTGTGTCGACATGTCTGAGGTAAAAGGCTCCTCTAAGGAGGTGATAGAGCGGATATGTGTGTGAGAGGGTGTCTCCGTCGACAACGCCGACACCTGTTTGGATATGTGAAAGTGCTAAGGTGAATTTATTGCACAAAAGGTTAGGGAACAGACAGGAAATCTACCTAGGTCTGTCCCTATGTCACAGAGACTTTCAGAGTCTCTCAATGCTCACTATCCATAATAACAAACACTGGTATCGACATGGAGTTTAACTAGAGATGAGCGGGTTCGGTTCCTCGGAAACCGAACCCGCCCGAACTTCATGTTTTTTTACACGGGTCCGAGCGACTCGGATCTTCCCGCCTTGCTCGGTTAACCCGAGCGCGCCCGAACGTCATCATCCCGCTGTCGGATTCTCGCGAGGCTCGGATTCTATCGCGAGACTCGGATTCTATATAAGGAGCCGCGCGTCGCCGCCATTTTCACACGTGCATTGAGATTCATAGGGAGAGGACGTGGCTGGCGTCCTCTCCGTTTATAGAGAAGAGAAGAAGAGAGTGAGACTAGAGTAGAGAGAGACACAGTAGTAATTTTGGGGAGCATTAGGAGGAGTACTACTACTTGCTGAAGTGATAGATAGATAGTGTGACTGTATAATGTATATCTGACTTGTGGGGGAGACACTGACAGTGGGGAGCAGTTAGAGTCTGAGAGCAGGACTCAGGAGTACATATAACGTACAGTGCACACTTTTGCTGCCAGAGTGCCACACTGCCATTGTGACCACACTGACCACCAGTATAATATATATTGTGATTGTCTGCTTAGGAGTACTACTTGCAAGTTGCTGATAGTGTGACCAGTGACCTGACCACCAGTTTAATAATCACCACCAGTTTAATATATATATATATATATAGAACAATCCGTGGTTTTTTTTCCACATGAACCAGCACACCAAAAAGTAGCAGGAATATTAATTCATTTAATCCATATTAATCCATATTAATTCTCCAAAAGTGCAATGTGCAATGTGCAAGCATAGGCATGGATAATAAAAGTAATACTTAGCAGTTCAATGCATCAAAGTGAGTGGCAGCTCCTACAGCTGTTTCGGTGCTAAAGCACCTTCATCATGGGAATAGCCATCAGAATAGACTATTCTGATGGCTATTCCCATGATGAAGGTGCTTTAGCACCGAAACAGCTGTAGGAGCTGCCACTCACTTTGATGCATTGAACTGCTAAGTATTACTTTTATTATCCATGCCTATGCTTGCACATTGCACATTGCACTTTTGGAGAATTAATATGGATTAATATGGATTAAATGAATTAATATTCCTGCTACTTTTTGGTGTGCTGGTTCATGTGGAAAAAAAACCACGGATTGTTCTGTACTGATTGTCTCACCGTGCACCCAGCAAATGATTAAGAAGGTGTGTGCGATTCAATTCGCTTTGTCTATATATATATATATATATATATATATATATATATATATATACAATTGTATATAATATATATATAATATTGTATACCACCTACCCGTTTTTTTTTTCTTTCTTCTTCTTTATACATACTACTATAGTAGCTTACTGTAGCAGTCTGCGGTGCTGCTGAGCTGACAGTGTCCAGCAGGTCCGTCATCAGTCATTACATAATAAATATATATACCTGTCCGGCTGCAGTACTAGTGATATTATATATATATATATATATATATATATATATTAATTTCATCTCATTATCATCCAGTCTATATTAGCAGCAGACACAGTACGGTAGTCCACGGCTGTAGCTACCTCTGTGTCGGCAGTCGCTGGTCCATCCATAATTGTATACCACCTACCCGTGTTTTTTTTTCTTTTCTTTCTTCTTCTTTATACATACTACTATAGTAGCTTACTGTAGCAGTCTGCGGTGCTGCTGAGCTGACAGTGTCCAGCAGGTCCGTCATCAGTCATTACATAATAAATATATATACCTGTCCGGCTGCAGTACTAGTGATATTATATATATATATATATTAATTTCATCTCATTATCATCCAGTCTATATTAGCAGCAGACACAGTACGGTAGTCCACGGCTGTAGCTACCTCTGTGTCGGCAGTCGCTGGTCCATCCATAATTGTATACCACCTACCCGTGTTTTTTTTTTTTTTTTCTTTCTTCTTCTTTATACATACTACTATAGTAGCTTACTGTAGCAGTCTGCGGTGCTGCTGAGCTGACAGTGTCCAGCAGGTCCGTCATCAGTCATTACATAATAAATATATATACCTGTCCGGCTGCAGTACTAGTGATATTATATATATATATATTAATTTCATCTCATTATCATCCAGTCTATATTAGCAGCAGACACAGTACAGTAGTCCACGGCTGTAGCTACCTCTGTGTCGGCAGTCGCTGGTCCATCCATAATTGTATACCACCTACCCGTGTTTTTTTTTCTTTTCTTTCTTCTTCTTTATACATACTACTATAGTAGCTTACTGTAGCAGTCTGCGGTGCTGCTGAGCTGACAGTGTCCAGCAGGTCCGTCATCAGTCATTACATAATAAATATATATACCTGTCTGGCTGCAGTACTAATGATATTATATATATATATATATATATATATATTAATTTCATCTCATTATCATCCAGTCTATATTAGCAGCAGACACAGTACGGTAGTCCACGGCTGTAGCTACCTCTGTGTCGGCAGTCGCTGGTCCATCCATAATTGTATACCACCTACCCGTGTTTTTTTTTTTCTTTCTTCTTCTTTATACATACTACTATAGTAGCTTACTGTAGCAGTCTGCGGTGCTGCTGAGCTGACAGTGTCCAGCAGGTCCGTCATCAGTCATTACATAATAAATATATATACCTGTCCGGCTGCAGTACTAGTGATATTATATATATATATATATATATATATTAATTTCATCTCATTATCATCCAGTCTATATTAGCAGCAGACACAGTACGGTAGTCCACGGCTGTAGCTACCTCTGTGTCGGCAGTCGCTGGTCCATCCATAATTGTATACCACCTACCCGTATTTTTTTTTTTCTTTCTTCTTCTTTATACATACTACTATAGTAGCTTACTGTAGCAGTCTGCGGTGCTGCTGAGCTGACAGTGTCCAGCAGGTCCGTCATCAGTCATTACATAATAAATATATATACCTGTCCGGCTGCAGTACTAGTGATATTATATATATATATATATATATATTAATTTCATCTCATTATCATCCAGTCTATATTAGCAGCAGACACAGTACGGTAGTCCACGGCTGTAGCTACCTCTGTGTCGGCAGTCGCTGGTCCATCCATAAGTATACTAGTATCCATACATCTCCATTGTTTACCTGAGGTGCCTTTTAGTTGTGCCTATTAAAATATGGAGAACAAAAATGTTGAGGTTCCAAAATTAGGGAAAGATCAAGATCCACTTCCACCTCGTGCTGAAGCTGCTGCCACTAGTCATGGCCGAGACGATGAAATGCCAGCAACGTCGTCTGCCAAGGCCGATGCCCAATGTCATAGTACAGAGCATGTAAAATCCAAAACACCAAATATCAGTAAAAAAAGGACTCCAAAATCTAAAATAAAATTGTCGGAGGAGAAGCGTAAACTTGCCAATATGCCATTTACCACACGGAGTGGCAAGGAACGGCTGAGGCCCTGGCATATGTTCATGGCTAGTGGTTCAGCTTCACATGAGGATGGAAGCACTCAGCCTCTCGCTAGAAAACTGAAAAGACTCAAGCTGGCAAAAGCACCGCAAAGAACTGTGCGTTCTTCGAAATCCCAAATCCACAAGGAGAGTCCAATTGTGTCGGTTGCGATGCCTGACCTTCCCAACACTGGACGTGAAGAGCATGCGCCTTCCACCATTTGCACGCCCCCTGCAAGTGCTGGAAGGAGCACCCGCAGTCCAGTTCCTGATAGTCAGATTGAAGATGTCAGTGTTGAAGTACACCAGGATGAGGAGGATATGGGTGTTGCTGGCGCTGGGGAGGAAATTGACCAGGAGGATTCTGATGGTGAGGTGGTTTGTTTAAGTCAGGCACCCGGGGAGACACCTGTTGTCCGTGGGAGGAATAGGGCCATTGACATGCCTGGTGAAAATACCAAAAAAATCAGCTCTTCGGTGTGGAAGTATTTCACCAGAAATGCGGACAACATTTGTCAAGCCGTGTGTTGCCTTTGTCAAGCTGTAATAAGTAGGGGTAAGGACGTTAACCACCTCGGAACATCCTCCCTTATACGTCACCTGCAGCGCATTCATCATAAGTCAGTGACAAGTTCAAAAACTTTGGGCGACAGCGGAAGCAGTCCACTGACCAGTAAATCCCTTCCTCTTGTAACCAAGCTCACGCAAACCACCCCACCAACTCCCTCAGTGTCAATTTCCTCCTTCCCCAGGAATGCCAATAGTCCTGCAGGCCATGTCACTGGCAATTCTGACGAGTCCTCTCCTGCCTGGGATTCCTCCGATGCATCCTTGCGTGTAACGCCTACTGCTGCTGGCGCTGCTGTTGTTGCTGCTGGGAGTCGATGGTCATCCCAGAGGGGAAGTCGTAAGCCCACTTTTACTACTTCCACCAAGCAATTGACTGTCCAACAGTCCTTTGCGAGGAAGATGAAATATCACAGCAGTCATCCTGTTGCAAAGCGGATAACTGAGGCCTTGACAACTATGTTGGTGTTAGACGTGCGTCCGGTATCCGCCGTTAGTTCACAGGGAACTAGACAATTTCTTGAGGTAGTGTGCCCCCGTTACCAAATACCATCTAGGTTCCACTTCTCTAGGCAGGCGATACCGAGAATGTACACGGACGTCAGAAAAAGACTCACCAGTGTCCTAAAAAATGCAGTTGTACCCAATGTCCACTTAACCACGGACATGTGGACAAGTGGAGCAGGGCAGGGTCAGGACTATATGACTGTGACAGCCCACTGGGTAGATGTATGGACGCCCGCCGCAAGAACAGCAGCGGCGGCACCAGTAGCAGCATCTCGCAAACGCCAACTCTTTCCTAGGCAGGCTACGCTTTGTATCACCGGTTTCCAGAATACGCACACAGCTGAAAACCTCTTACGGCAACTGAGGAAGATCATCGCGGAATGGCTTACCCCAATTGGACTCTCCTGTGGATTTGTGGCATCGGACAACGCCAGCAATATTGTGTGTGCATTAAATATGGGCAAATTCCAGCACGTCCCATGTTTTGCACATACCTTGAATTTGGTGGTGCAGAATTTTTAAAAAAACGACAGGGGCGTGCAAGAGATGCTGTCGGTGGCCAGAAGAATTGCGGGACACTTTCGGAGGACAGGCACCACGTACAGAAGACTGGAGCACCACCAAAAACGCCTGAACCTGCCCTGCCATCATCTGAAGCAAGAAGTGGTAACGAGGTGGAATTCAACCCTATATATGCTTCAGAGGTTGGAGGAGCAGCAAAAGGCCATTCAAGCCTATACAATTGAGCACGATATAGGAGGTGGAATGTACCTGTCTCAAGCGCAGTGGAGAATGATTTCAACGTTGTGCAAGGTTCTGCAACCTTTTGAACTTGCCACACGTGAAGTCAGTTCAGACACTGCCAGCCTGAGTCAGGTCATTCCCCTCATCAGGCTTTTGCAGAAGAAGCTGGAGGCATTGAAGGAGGAGCTAAAAGGGAGCGATTCCGCTAGGCATGTGGGACTTGTGGATGGAGCCCTTAATTCGCTTAACAAGGATTCACGGGTGGTCAATCTGTTGAAATCAGAGCACTACATTTTGGCCACCGTGCTCGATCCTAGATTTAAAACCTACCTTGGATCTCTCTTTCCGGCAGACACAAGTCTGCTGGGGTTCAAAGACCTGCTGGTGACAAAATTGTCAAGTCAAGCGGAACGCGACCTGTCAACATCTCCTCCTTCACATTCTCCCACAACAGGGGGTGCGAGGAAAAGGCTCAGAATTCCGAGCCCACCCGCTGGCGGTGATGCAGGGCAGTCTGGAGCGACTGCTGATGCTGACATCTGGTCCGGACTGAAGGACCTGACAACGATTACGGACATGTCGTCTACTGTCACTGCATATGATTCTCTCCCCATTGAAAGAATGGTGGAGGATTATATGAGTGACCGCATCCAAGTAGGCACGTCAGACAGTCCGTACTTATACTGGCAGGAAAAAGAGGCAATTTGGAGGCCCTTGCACAAACTGGCTTTATTCTACCTAAGTTGCCCTCCCACAAGTGTGTACTCCGAAAGAGTGTTTAGTGCCGCCGCTCACCTTGTCAGCAATCGGCGTACGAGGTTACTTCCAGAAAATGTGGAGAAGATGATGTTCATTAAAATGAATTATAATCAATTCCTCCGTGGAGACATTGACCAGCAGCAATTGCCTCCACAAAGTAGTACACAGGGAGCTGAGATGGTGGATTCCAGTGGGGACGAATTGATAATCTGTGAGGAGCGGAATGTACACGGTGATATATCGGAGGATGATGATGAGGTGGACATCTTGACTCTGTAGAGCCAGTTTGTGCAAGGAGAGATTAATTGCTTCTTTTTCGGTGGGGGTCCAAACCAACCCATCATTTCAGTCACAGTCGTGTGGCAGACCCTGTCACTGAAATGATGGGTTGGTTAAAGTGTGCATGTCCTGTTTATACAACATAAGGGTGGGTGGGAGGGCCCAAGGACAATTCCATCTTGCACCTCTTTTTTCTTTCATTTTTCTTTGCGTCATGTGCTGTTTGGGGAGTGTTTTTTGGAAGGGCCATCCTGCGTGCCACTGCAGTGCCACTCCTAGATGGGCCAGGTGTTTGTGTCGGCCACTAGGGTCGCTTATCTTACTCACACAGCTACCTCATTGCGCCTCTTTTTTTCTTCTTTGCGTCATGTGCTGTTTGGGGAGTGTTTTTTGGAAGGGCCATCCTGCGTGACACTGCAGTGCCACTCCTAGATGGGCCAGGTGTTTGTGTCGGCCACTAGGGTCGCTTATCTTACTCACACAGCTAACTCATTGCGCCTCTTTTTTTCTTTGCGTCATGTGCTGTTTGGGGAGTGTTTTTTGGAAGGGCCATCCTGCGTGCCACTGCAGTGCCACTCCTAGATGGGCCAGGTGTTTGTGTCGGCCACTAGGGTCGCTTATCTTACTCACACAGCTACCTCATTGCGCCTCTTTTTTTCTTCTTTGCGTCATGTGCTGTTTGGGGAGTGTTTTTTGGAAGGGCCATCCTGCGTTCAACTGCAGTGCCACTCCTAGATGGGCCAGGTGTTTGTGTCGGCCACTAGGGTCGCTTATCTTACTCACACAGCTACCTCATTGCGCCTCTTTTTTTCTTTGCGTCATGTGCTGTTTGGGGAGTGTTTTTTGGAAGGGCCATCCTGTGTGCCACTGCAGTGCCACTCCTAGATGGGCCAGGTGTTTGTGTCGGCCACTAGGGTCGCTTATCTTACTCACACAGCTACCTCATTGCGCCTCTTTTTTTCTTCTTTGCGTCATGTGCTGTTTGGGGAGTGTTTTTTGGAAGGGCCATCCTGCGTGACACTGCAGTGCCACTCCTAGATGGGCCAGGTGTTTGTGTCGGCCACTAGGGTCGCTTAGCTTAGTCATCCAGCGACCTCGGTGCAAATTTTAGGACTAAAAATAATATTGTGAGGTGTGAGGTATTCAGAATAGACTGAAAATGAGTGGAAATTATGGTTTTTGAGGTTAATAATACTTTGGGATCAAAATGACCCCCAAATTCTATGATTTAAGCTGTTTTTTAGTGTTTTTTGAAAAAAACACCCGAATCCAAAACACACCCGAATCCGACAAAAAAAATTCGGTGAGGTTTTGCCAAAACGCGGTCGAACCCAAAACACGGCCGCGGAACCGAACCCAAAACCAAAACACAAAACCCGAAAAATTTCAAGTGCACATCTCTAAGTTTAACTCCACTATCGACTACGATAATGCAAAGTTACAGCCAAGATGGCTAGAAGGTATTCAATATATGATTATTGAAATAAAAGATGATTTGCATATCACTGATGACTCATGATAAAGCTAAATATTTATCGTATATAATACCCTTTATGAGGTCTAAGAACACTGTACGCTATTTATGTATGAAGTACCGTAAGGGTACGCTAGTTGCGTAACAATCGCTTTGCCGTGATCGAGACGCTCAAGCGTCACGTTCACTCACGGCCAAGAGATCACAGGCAGGCACGTTATTGGCTGTTAACTAAAGTAATGATTCGTTATAGCGTAGCGAACGCTCGGGACCACGAGGAGATCACCGGCGGAGCTGACGCTCACTATATTAAACCTTTGTATCTAAACCATAAAAAGTGTATTGTGCAGTAAAACCTTAGTGTAATGTTAGAGAGTAAATGCAACACAGTATAACCTTATTACCTTAAAAGCTGTTTGAGCGTCACCGACGCTCTGAGAATACTTAATACTATAAGAAACACACAGATACCGTGCTCAGGGTCCAACGCCTAAAATATATATTATGAATGCTATACTTGCAAAAGAGTTAAACACAATACAAGTCATACACTACAATATAACATAGACTACCTAACCAGATAACTACACAGGAAATACAATACAATACAATTTAAGGGAAAATGAGTGAGAAAGAGAAGGAGAGAGAGAGAGAGAAATTGAGAGAGATTGGCCCACAATAACAAGAAGATCAATATAGTTGCGGAGAAACACTTACGCACAAGGGGAAACGATCGCATGCGCCTCGATATCCAGCTCCCGATTATCAGCAATGAGAACCGTTGAAGAGAGAGAGAACTGGATACGGTCGGCCTGCCTATTTATGCCCCACACACAATACAATTCAATGGTCCCTACAATCTCATTGTTCATTGGACACAGGAATTCGGCTTCGCATTATAACAAAAGGTCATAGGTTGATTCATACAGGTGGGCTGTGACTGTTTCCAACTGTCCAGGTGGGTGGGATACTGGGTTTCCCGCCGCATGACTAAGTAAGAACAAATAATAGTAAATGGACATAAACTTCTTATGTCCATAACTATTCGCACAAGCGATTAATCCGCTCCAAACCAACACCGGAGTATTGCTATTTAAATACTCTTCCGATGGGTACCAAACACCACTGTATGACCCCTGTTAGACCCTTCGTACAATACAAAGAGGGATCTCTCTGTTCAGGAACATGCTATATTAACTAAACTTTCAGAATCTATCAAAGGGACCATGATCTACAAAATACATTATTACTGAAAATATGTAACGATTGAGTCGCACGCTACGATCACATAAACTCTACCGTAAATACGCATACCGTGCGCCTGCGGGTGCCCGCGACTGTGAGTATGTGCGCGTACGGGAGAGCGTACGCATGCGCAGCGCGGACCAGTATGAGGTGCAAATATGGCAGTGTGTGTAGAGATATTTTTCTGACTTTGACAGTCCACCCTTTGGCAGTCAATAATAACTGCCACCTTCTAAAACATTTCAAAAGGAGAAAAATATATGTCAGGGGTTAATTCATTTCCATGGTTGGGTAAGGGAGGAGAGAGGAGTAGGTGGGAAGAGGGTATGACCTAGTGAGATAGCAGAAGCATGTGTGTATGAGTCCATGTTTGGGGGGTCATGTATCATCGTGCCGTACGTGTTGTAAATCAAGCTTCGAGGTATTGCGAAGTATACATTTGAATTCCTTCTTATCCCGTGGTACGGGTCTGTGGATGGGCTGTCAAACTTTACCGAGCTCTTTTCGGCTTTGGTTGTAACAAAATGGGGGAGCACATTTTAGTTGATGATACATGAATGGGGGAGATATGTGATTGCTGATATCTGTGCCTGTATTCCCTATCGACTATGTGTGTCATTACCTGAGGGTTGTAGAAATGAAGAAAAAGACATAATTACGGTAAATGCGGTGGTATTCTATGTCAGGTAAATGTACAGTCGTCGATTGAGGTCTTGTTTGGTGTCTGTTGAATGCAGTCTTCTTTGTGCTTTTGCCCATAAGGTGCGAGCAAAAGCTGTCAATGTCCATAGATTTACAAAAGTGTTGGGCTAGCGTAATTTTAAAATTTCTAGGGAAACTGGGGATCCATGGCATAGTTCATCAAAAATCTGTGTATCAGGTTGTCAAACTTCTTCTTTAATCCCTCTGTTGTCTGTATATCGGCTCATCAAATTCCTCGTCCAAGTGGGTCTTGTTACCTTGGAGAAAACGGAAAAACAGGTGAAAGAAACGGACCGTAGAAATCGCATTTTCATCACATCATTGTTTCTACATTTGGGTCATAAATCAAGTCCAGGTTAATTACAGTTTCCTCACTCCTTAAACTCATTACCCTAGTACGATGATTGCACTTCATTAAAGCCTGACCGCATCTAAATATCAATCCAATCGATATGACAACACCTAAGATACATAGGAGAAACTTCCCAACATCCATTATGACTCCTTGAGCCCAGTCTCCTAAACCAGAAAACCAATTTCGCGGGTTCAACCATGACACCCAACCAGTCAGCTCATTACCTACAGCAGCAAGAGTGAGATTGTGTCTCCTGCGAAATTCCCACTTCAATTGGAGAATATCGTCCATCTTTTGGTCTATGACCTCGACCGGATCCTCGGTGCTATTCGTAATATATGTGCAACATTTCACGCCGTATTGTGTTGCCAGTGTGACACAATATCCGCCTGTCACTGCTGTGAGGTAATTGAGAACCATTCTATGCTGTACCAGTTCTGTTTTGTAAGCCTGAAGTTCTCTTCCAGTATACCTAAACGTGTCATCATACATTTCAGTGATATTATCTAACAAATTTGCGAGCGCCGATATGTATTTATAATTCAGCACTCCTCTAGCGGTGCGGGTGAAATCTAACGCGATTAAGAATTGAATCCCGGTGGATTCACTTATCAGATCAGAGGCCGGATGCTCTGTCTTCTCTATCAGGTGCCTTTTAACAACGTGCTCGTAATGGGTGTGAGTATAAGGAGCTTGGGCACCACGGTGTATGTCTTTCATTTTGTCATGTGACACAGTCATTACTTCAGGCAATACTTTTCCAATATAACACAATCCTTCAGAGTTTGGGGCAAGCCACTTGTACGCCTTTCTCCCGCATATGAAATATGCATCATCGGGGAGAACATATGGGACGGAGTAGGACATAACCATATTACACACCTTCCATGTGAAATCTCCTGACCCTAATTCTTCCATCTGCTTAGTACACGTATCAGGTTGTACGATATGTGCACAGTATCCTGGTGATACTTCTCCAACTCTCGTAATTCTATTTCCTAAGGTGTACCTATACCGGAAAGATTTTCCTCTACTGGCTATGTGGCGTACAAGCTCTGTATCTGTAGGCATTCTATCTGCTCTATGCGAAAAGGTCATGGTTTGGTTGCTCCATGACACTTCCCAATTTCCTGGCTTTCGGGGATTGGAGATGTTGAAACATAATAGGGACCTATCCACGTGGTATTGGTGGAGCTTTAAACTAGGAGGACTGGAGATATTAAACCTCCGGTCCACCGGTCTCCCACCATTTAACTCAAGTACCTCCCCTATCGTTAAAGGAAATGGTACTAGCCCTGATTTGCTATGACCCTGAGGTACTTGAGAGCATACCCAACAATCTGTTTTGTTTAACACACTACCCACTAAGGAGTGATAGTCACTCAATGGATGCCGGTCCATATGGATATTAAAACTGGATTGGCATTTCTTAATGCACCCATCCTCAATGACATTGTTACAGAGCCTACAGATACAGTTTTCTTCAGCTAACAATCCGTCGCAATTTCTTCTATGGTCAATGCTATCGGATCGTTTTCTGATACTCGCCTTTGCTTGTTGGTTAGGTTGATCTTGGAAAACTACGCCTCCATCTTTATCATCAGAACCCATTCTCTCGACCTCCATGGTACTCTCGCCGGAACAGACTGCTCTGGTCAACATCATGGTTAACAGGAAAATCCGGATCACAGTCTCTTGGGGCAAGTCCATCTTATAGGAGGAAACGGAGAAGAATGAGAAGGGGGAAAAAGAAATTTTAGGGAGAGGGGATGGGAAGTGGAGAAAAACAATAAAAGGGAGTCTCGCCGGAACAGACTGCTCTGGTCAACATCATGGTTAACAGGAAAATCCGGATCACAGTCTCTTGGGGCAAGTCCATCTTATAGGAGGAAACGGAGAAGAATGAGAAGGGGGAAAAAGAAATTTTAGGGAGAGGGGATGGGAAGTGGAGAAAAACAATAAAAGGGAGTGGGGAGTCGACAACAGCTCTTGGTCTTGAGATTTTCACGGCTCAGGTGCCGCCTCAGTCCTCCTGGAACAGACACTCCAGTGATACAACCTCTACCGTCTGTTCCTTATCACAGGACTTCTCTGGATCAACGACCTTTTTACAGTGGGACGAATGAACCCAAGTCTCTCTCTCAGCAACCTTCAATGCTGTAGTGCTAGTCAATAAGACCTGGTATGGTCCTTCCCATCTGTCAATAAGGCAACCTGAGCGTAGAAAATTCCGTATCATTACATAATCCCCAGGTTCAATGTCATGACAATTACTATCTGGTAAATCAGGAATCACTAACTTCAGATTATCATTTTGATTCCTCAACTGTTTACTCATGTTAATCAAGTATTTTACAGTTACTTCATTGTTACACTTCAAATCATCCTGAGGGTTAATCATAACATGCGGTTGTCGACCAAACAAGATTTCAAAGGGAGACAGATTAAGAGGGGACCTGGGAGTGGTTCTGATGCTGTACAGTACAATGGGTAAAGCTTCTGGCCATGTCAATCCTGTCTCTGCCATCACTTTACTCAGTTTATTTTTAATAGTGCTGTTCACTCTTTCGACCTTCGCACTCGCCTGTGGACGGTACGGAGTGTGCAGCTTGCTATCAATTCCCATCAACTTACACATTCCTTGAAAGACATCACCTGTAAAATGGGTACCCCTATCACTTTCGATTATTCTAGGGATACCATATCTACATACAAATTCCTGCACAATTTTCTTAGCAGTAAACATAGCGGTATTTGTAGCCGCAGGAAATGCTTCGACCCAATTTGAGAAAACATCTATACAGACAAGTACATATTTCAAATTCCGACAAGGGGGTAATTGTATGAAGTCAATCTGTATTACCTGGAAAGGGCCGCCGGCAGGTGGGATATGGGATGGTTCTGTAGGTATTGCCTTTCCAATATTCTTTCTCAAACAGGTAAGGCATGACATGGCTCTTTTACTCGCATGAGAGGAGAATCCTGGGGCGCACCAATATGCTCTTACCAACTTGCACATCCCTTCCTTGCCTAGATGAGTCAGCCCGTGAGCTGCTTCAGCCAAACATGGAAGATATGCTCTGGGGGCCACTGGTTTACCATGTCCATCCGTCCAGAGTCCTGAGGACTCCTGGCCATATCCCTTTGCCTTCCAGACTGCCTTTTCCTGTGTGGAACACAAATTTTGCATCTCACACAACTTCTGTGTGTTGATGGTATTAAATACCATCAGTTGTGTGGTGTCTGTCTGTCTGGGGGTAGCAGCTGCTAACTTAGCTGCTTCGTCTGCTCGGCTGTTACCAAGCGATACTGGGTCTTGGCTATATGTATGTGCTTTACATTTGATAACAGCCACTCTGTCGGGTTCCTGTATCGCTGTTAGAAGCCTTTTTATGTGAGCTGCATGCGCTACCGGTGTACCAGCTGCCGTCATGAAATTTCTGAGGCGCCATAGGGCTCCGAAATCATGGACTACCCCGAATGCGTATCTAGAATCGGTGTAGATATTGGCTGATTTGCCCTTAGCCAATTCACATGCTCTGGTTAGGGCGACCAGTTCAGCAACCTGGGCTGAGTGAGGTGGGCCTAGCGGTTCCGCTTCTATGGTGCCTTGGTCATCTACGACTGCGTATCCAGTACACAAGTCTCCCGAGTCTGACTGTCTATGACAACTACCGTCCGTGTAGAACGTAAGTTCTGCATCTTCCAGTGGGTTGTCACTGATGTCAGGCCTTGCGGTAAAATTTTGGGTCAAATATTCTATACAATCATTAGTGTCTTCCTTTGTATTAAATCCTCCTTCCCCAGTACTCTCATCCTCCACCCTTTGGGTCTGTCCAGACACACTTGGGAGATATGTTGCAGGATTTAATGCACTGCATCTCCTTATGGTGATGTTTACGGGGGCCATTAGTGCCAATTCCCATCTTGTAAACCGCGCTGATGAGACGTGCCTGGTTTGGGCAGAATTTAACAAGGCTGACACTGCATGCGGTGTATGAATTGTGAGGTTGTGACCTAGCACGACGTCTTCGCTTTTCGTTACTAGCAATGCTATCGCAGCAACGCTTCGCAAGCATGTGGGGAGGGATCGCGCTACCGTGTCTAGCTGAGCGCTGTAATATGCTACTGGCCTGCTGGCATCACCGTGCTTTTGGGTTAGTACGCCTGCCGCGCAACCAGCACTTTCTGTTCCGTATAGTTCAAAGGGTTTCCCATAGTCCGGCATACCTAATGCTGGTGCCTGCGTTAGGCACTGTTTAAGTCTCTCAAATGCTGCCTCAGACTCGTCTGTATGCGAAATCCGATCAGGTTTGTTTGAGGAGACCATTTCCTGCAAAGGTAACGCTAAAATGGAAAACCCTGGGATCCAATTACGGCAATACCCACACATTCCTAAAAATGTTCTGATTTGTTGCTGGGTTTGTGGCAGAGTCATGTCTCTAATTGCTTGAATTCTATCAGCGGTCAGGTGTCTCAGTCCTTGTGTTAAACAGTGTCCCAAATATTTTACCTTAGTTTGGCATAATTGCAACTTGTCTTTGGAAACCTTGTGTCCTGTGTCTGAAAGATGAAACAGGAGCTGTTTCGTATCCTTCAGGGATGCCTCCAATGAATCAGAACACAGTAGTAGATCATCCACGTACTGTATTAATACTGATCCACTCACTGGTTGGAAAGACTGTAAACAATCATGCAAAGCCTGAGAAAATATACTTGGGCTATCTATGAATCCTTGTGGTAATCGAGTCCATGTGTATTGGACTCCTCTGTATGTAAATGCGAACAAATATTGACTGTCAGGGTGCAGAGGTACCGAAAAGAAAGCGGAGCAGAGGTCAATAACAGTGAAAAATTTCGCAGTGGGAGGGATTTGCATTAGGATGACAGCTGGATTTGGCACTACAGGGAACTGACTCTCAACTATTTTGTTAATCCCCCTTAGATCCTGCACTAGCCGGTAACCCCTCCCCCCACTCTTTTTCACAGGGAAGATGGGACTATTAGCAGTGCTGGACGTTCTTACCAGAATGCCCTGTTGTAGCAAGCGCTCTATTACTGGGTAAACTCCTAACTCCACCTCTGGCTTCAGAGGGTACTGTGGGATTTTTGGAGCTATCCTACCATCTTTTACTTGTACAACTACCGGAGCTACGTTTGCCATTAATCCAGTGTCCTGTCCATCTTTAGTCCAAAGTGACTCTGGTATCTGAGATGTCATTTCTTCTACTTGGGAGGGAGTCCTATTTGTCATAGTGGTATGTGACATTAATTTTGACGGGGAGTCTAACATGTCTCGTACTTCCTGAGCGTGATTCTCAGGTATGTCCAAGAATACACCTTCAGGAGTACAATAAATGACGCACCCCATTTTACACAGCAAGTCTCTTCCCAGGAGATTGGTCGGTGCCGATGCAGCCAGCAAAAAGGAATGCTTGGTATGTAAAGGCCCTATTGTAATCTCTGCTGGTTTGCTAACAGGGTAATGCTGGACTACTCCTGTTACTCCCACGGCTGGAATTGTCCTACCAGTGGTCCTCATGCCCACTGTCGAATTTATCACTGATTTGGCCGCCCCTGTGTCTACAAGAAAGTTTAATGATTTACCAGCTACATTGATTGCAATTTCTGGTTCACTTCCAAGACTTGCAATCAATTTTACTGGCTGCAGATTACAGGTATGGCCACACCCCTATTGGGTATGGTGACCTCCCTGAATCCCGCTGGCAGCAACTACTTGTGAGGGAGTTAGCTGGGAACTACCAGAGGTTTGCCAATCTCTGTTTGGGGGGTATCTTTTTGTTTCCCCTGCATGTGGCTCATAACTCCGTTTCTGCGGACCTTGCTCCCAATGTCGTGTGTCGTGTCGTTGTCTAGGGGGTTGGTATGAGTTTTGTACATTCTTTACTCTACAATCTCGTGCCATGTGTCCCTGTTTATGACAAGAATAACAAGTAACCACACTTGACTTACCCACAGGGTTTGGTGATACAAACAAAGGCTGCCTTGTGGTCAGGGCCTGTATACTTACGGCCATTAACTTATCACTTTGTTGTTCCCTGTGTCTGGTGATGTTCCTATCGTGATCAATAGCAGCCTCTCTCAAAGTAGCCACAGACAGACCTCGCCAACATGGTTGTGTGGTCTGTACCCTAGTCTTTAATGATTCTTTTAAACCATCCATCAGTACCGATACTGCTACTTCTCAATGGTTTATGTTTGTTTTAATGTCCTCTATGCCTGTGTATTTTGCCATTTCTGATAATGCTCTGTGAAAATACTCTGCAGCTGTCTCTGACTCCTTCTGTTTAATGGAGAATATCTTGTTCCATCTGACTACCGCTGGGAAATACTCTTTTAACTGTAAGTTTATTCTTTTTACATTATCTTTGTTGTACACATCTGTAAGAGGTACATCCTGATCTAATCCGCAATCAGCTAAAAATTGAGTTGCGTCAACATTGGAGGGTAAACATGCTCTCAGCAATATCTGCCAGTCTTTATTGTTGGGCTCTACAGTGTTACCTAAGTCTCTGATGTATTTTTGACTGGCAACTAAATCTTTTCTAGGGTCAGGGAATTCAGACACGATGGTCCTTAACTCCATTCTGGAAAATGGGCTATACATGGCAATGTTCCTCACAGGGGTGACCCCTGTTGTGTCAGTTTTCCCATTTGGAACAGCTATTACCCTAACAGGATTAACTCTAACAACATCACTCTGTGTGGGTTCTACAGCCTGTGGTGAAATGGCTTCAGCATAGTGTATGGTGCCGTACTTACCTGTAGACACGACCTCACCTATCCCTCCGCTAGGGGCCTTTGTTACTAATCTCGTGGGTGGAGCTGTGCCTACTGTGGTTTCTGCTATGGTGGCTGCTAGAGAGAGCGCTGAAATTGTTGCCGATTCGTCTTCTTGATCACACTCCTGAGGAAAGTTCAAAACAGGGTACAACTTGCACGGGTTAATACTTGCGTTGGTTAATTGGTTAACATTATCTTTAACATTTATACAGTTGCTAAGTGTTTGTGTGTTACACCTTAGTGCGTCATTCTCCGCAACCAATTTCTCTCCTGATATGTATGGTGGCGGTGGGGCCGTGGCTATCAGTTTTCTGATTGAGCCAGATCCCGCCGCCTGAGCCAATCCTCTCTGTATGTCACCTTCCTGCTGCCACAACTGCAAATAATCGTAATGTTTGATTCGTCTCTTTGTTGATTTAATGAGACATATCCTCCTTAAATTCGTTAACACTTCTGTGCTGAAGCTACCTACTCTTGGGAATTTCTCCCCGTCATGTACTGTCATTCTCTCCCATTCATCACATAAAGCTTCTGTGTGACTTCCGTATTTCTCACACATTACATACCTTGCCGACCCAATTGGTCGGTTCACTGAATCAACCCGAACCGAGGTTGATCGCCCCCTACCTGAACAAGTGGCCCCCATAGTTCGAAGGTGTTGCTTTATTTAACCAACCCTTACGCAAACCAAATGTCCAAAATAGGCTGACGGTGGCGGTTTACCGAGTACCCCACTCACTCGCCCACGCCGACCAATACGACCTGATCACACCGATATGGTGCTGGCGTACTCGACCTAGGGCCCCTGCGACCTGAACCTCTATTTACTGGAACCTGTGAGGGTGCTCCGAAGAACACTTACTCTTTCCAGTAACTATTGGTTGCTGGATAGTTCCTGAGTGAGCAGCGAACTTCCCTTAAAATAAAAAAAATTACACAAATCACGTTAGAATGTACAAATAGCGTTTATGACCTTCGTACACAAATAGTACCGGTCAGGTTTACTAATGCACACAATTACGTGCGGTACAATCGTTTAGTACACAAGCAACTAATCTTATGTACTGAGCGACCAGTGGAATCGAAAATTTCGGCTGCGAATTCCTTCAGCCAGAGCTTATATGGCCTATATGGGTGTTGCACCAACTCTTTCTTGGTGTTGTGCCTGTGGACTGTATAGCGGACTTCCTTGTCTGCTGTACCTGAACCTGTTGGTCTGCTATGACCTCCTGGTCTGTTACAGTATGACCTCCTGGTCTGCTACACTCTAATGCTCAAATTGTATATTTAACCAGGGATGCCTCCCTAGCCACCATGTACGTCACTTACACGCATGTACCTCACGAGAACTCGACTTTTCTTGTGGTTCAACCTGTAAAATTGTATACAACACACTCACTCACCACATGTACACTTTTGTTTCTATTTCTATTTCTGCGCAGAAATTTCTCTTTAGACCAGATGTGTTACAAATTAGGAGAAGGATCTATTAATTTAAATTTGGAATTAAAAAAAATTTTTTTTGCGCGATTTATCGCCTGGCGTTATTTACCGCGTGGCGCTACTTATCGCGTTGAGAGGAGAGAAAAAAAACTTGTGATTTGAGTTACGTGGGCGTACCCGTACGCTCCGTTGCGTAATATACGCTGCGTGCGTCGGCCCTTGGATTGCGTACGCAAGTCTCAGTCTTTTGTTAGAGACACGTGTACGCAAAGCAAAGATCCACCGTAACACAATTTATACGTTTATCAACTATAGAACTGGCAAACAGGAGAGTGACATACGAAAATACACCAATGAAAAGGAAATGCAGATATATGTGTGCGTGCGTGTGTACGCAAGACAGAAAAATAAACAGTTTTAAAAAGACACTATTGTTTTGTTCTTACCTCCGGTTCCCGGATTCCTTCAGCACCCTTTACTAAGAGAAGCAGACGCTTATCCAAACAGCACTACGAGGAATATGATCTCCCGCCCTTTGCTGCTGGATAATGTCTGCTGAAATTACCTAGTGCAGATATGTGAAGGACAGGGCGAGCCGCCAATTGATAAAGCTAAATATTTATCGTATATAATACCCTTTATGAGGTCTAAGAACACTGTACGCTATTTATGTATGAAGTACCGTAAGGGTACGCTAGTTGCGTAACAATCGCTTTGCCGTGATCGAGACGCTCAAGCGTCACGTTCACTCACGGCCAAGAGATCACAGGCAGGCACGTTATTGGCTGTTAACTAAAGTAATGATTCGCTATAGCGTAGCGAACGCTCGGGACCACGAGGAGATCACCGGCGGAGCTGACGCTCACTATATTAAACCTTTGTATCTAAACCATAAACAGTGTATTGTGCAGTAAAACCTTAGTGTAATGTTAGAGAGTAAATGCAACACAGTATAACCTTATTACCTTAAAAGCTGTTTGAGCGTCACCGACGCTCTGAGAATACTTAATACTATAAGAAACACACAGATACCGTGCTCAGGGTCCAACGCCTAAAATATATATTATGAATGCTATACTTGCAAAAGAGTTAAACACAATACAAGTCATACACTACAATATAACATAGACTACCTAACCAGATAACTACACAGGAAATACAATACAATACAATTTAAGGGAAAATGAGTGAGAAAGAGAAGGAGAGAGAGAGAGAGAAATTGAGAGAGATTGGCCCACAATAACAAGAAGATCAATATAGTTGCGGAGAAACACTTACGCACAAGGGGAAACGATCGCATGCGCCTCGATATCCAGCTCCCGATTATCAGCAATGAGAACCGTTGAAGAGAGAGAGAACTGGATACGGTCGGCCTGCCTATTTATGCCCCACACACAATACAATTCAATGGTCCCTACAATCTCATTGTTCATTGGACACAGGAATTCGGCTTCGCATTATAACAAAAGGTCATAGGTTGATTCATACAGGTGGGCTGTGACTGTTTCCAACTGTCCAGGTGGGTGGGATACTGGGTTTCCCGCCGCATGACTAAGTAAGAACAAATAATAGTAAATGGACATAAACTTCTTATGTCCATAACTATTCGCACGAGCGATTAATCCGCTCCAAACCAACACCGGAATATTGCTATTTAAATACTCTTCCGATGGGTACCAAACACCACTGTATGACCCCTGTTAGACCCTTCGTACAATACAAAGAGGGATCTCTCTGTTCAGGAACATGCTATATTAACTAAACTTTCAGAATCTATCAAAGGGACCATGATCTACAAAATACATTATTACTGAAAATATGTAACGATTGAGTCGCACGCTACGATCACATAAACTCTACCGTAAATACGCATACCGTGCGCCTGCGGGTGCCCGCGACTGTGAGTATGTGCACGTACGGGAGAGCGTACGCATGCGCAGCGCGGACCAGTATGAGGTGCAAATATGGCAGTGTGTGTAGAGATATTTTTCTGACTTTGACACTCATCTGTCCCTGACACGAGAGTACACATGTTTAAGGGGAAGAATGCTGAGGTAAATTTCCCTCCTCTCATGAGGAAAAAGAGCGTGAATCTCCAGACAAGAGACGGCAGCTTCCCACAAGAGAATTCTCAGGCTGTATCCTTTCCCCACTAGGGCCAGGATATGTTGAGAATCTTCCCCTGGGGTGTCCTGTTTGCACAGACGGTAGCACTTGCTATTCTCAGGGATCCTGCAGATAGCGTGCACATTCTAGTATACTACCCAGACCGGCGATTGTGTCGGCAGGGGTTTATAGCGCTGTGGCAGCGTGGACAGGTACCTTATCAGCAGAGATGAGACCCTAGTATGCAATATAAATATATTAAAGATGCTGTCTTAAGTGATAGATATATAGTTATAAAGCATGCCCAAAGAGACATGAGAATATTGGGTCCTAGAGTCAAAGCTATGTCGATCTCTGCTTGACGTGTCCTGTAGAATATGCATTGGACAGATGATGCCGACTTAAGAGGCATATGGAAGGTTGAGGATTGTGTGGAGAAGGGTTCTCGGGCCTGGTCTCCACAGCTATAGCTGGTAATTCTGCTAGTTTGCCTTATATTCCTGCACAGCCTAAGAAAGCACGACATTATTAAATGCAGCCTTTCGTATAAAGAAACAAGAAAGTCTGAGGTGCGTCCTTTCTTGTCAGAGCCGGGCAGCTAGTTCCCAGGAACAGAAGTCCTCCCCGGCCCCTACAAAAATCCACCAATGTCGCTGGGGCTCCACAGGCGGAGCTAGGCCCGGTGGGGACACGCCTTCGTAAGTTCAGCCACAAGTGGGTTCACTCCCTGTTCGATCCCTGGACAATAGATATTGTGTCTCAGGGATAGAAGCTGGACTGTGAAAAGATGCCCCCTCACCGACGGCCCTGCGGGCGGGCTTCCCCCCAAGAGAGGGAGCCAGTGTTAACTGCAATTCACAAATTGTATCTTTAACAGGTGGTGGTCAAGGGTCCCCTCCTTCAACAAGAGGGTGTTATTATTAGACCATGTTGTAATCCCGAAATCAGACGGTTCGGTCAGACCCATATTGAATTAAAAATCCCTGAACATATACCTGAGAAGGTCCAAGTTCAAGATGGAATCGCTAAGAGCGGTCAGTGCAAGCCTAAAAAGGGGGAGACTTTATTGTGAATCGGGACATAAGGGATGCATACCTTCAGGTCCCCATTTATCCACCTCATTAGGCGCACCTCAGAATTGCGGTACGGGATTGTCATTACCAATTTCAGATGTTGCCGTTTGGTCTCTCCACGGCCCCGAGAATATTCACCATGGTAATGGCGGATATGATTGTGCTCCTGCGGAAGCAAGGTGTCACTATTATTACGTACTTGGACGATCTCCTCATAAAAGCGAGATCAAGAGAGCAGTTGCTGAACAGCGTATCACTTTCTCTGGAAGTGTAACGGCAACACGGCTGGATTCTATATATTCCAAAGTCGTAGTTGGTTCCTACAGCTCATCTGCCTCTCCTAGGCACGATCCTAGACACAGACCAGAAAAGGGTTTATCTCCCGATAGAGAGAGCTCAGGAGCTCATGACACTGGTCAGGAATCTATTAAAACCAAAACAGGTGTCAGTGCATCACTGCACTCGAGTCCTGGGAAGGATGGTGGCATCATACGAGGCCATCCCCTTAGGCAGGTTCCATGCGAGGACTTTCCAATGGGACTTACTGGACAAGTGGTCCGGATCACCTCTTCAGAGGCATCGGTTAATCACCCTATCCTCCAGGGCCAGGGTGTCTCTCCTGTGGTGGCTGCAGAGTGCTCACCTTCTCGAGGGCCGCAGATTCGGCATTCAGGACTGGATCCTGGTGACCACGGATACAAGCCTCCGAGGGTGGGGGGCAGTTACACAGGGAAGAAATTTCCAAGGTCTGTGGTCAAGTCAACAGACTTGCCTTCACATCAATATCCTGGAACTAAGGGCCATATACAACGCCCTAAGTCAAGCGGAGATCCTGCTTCGCGACAAACCGGTTCTGATCCAGTCAGACCGCAAGGGGTTCATGTAAACCGCCAAGGCGGCACAAGGAGCAGGGTGGCGAGGGTAGAAGCCACCAGAATTCTTCGCTGGGCGGAGAATCAAGTAAGCGCACTGTCAGCAGTGTTCATTCCGGGAGTGGACAACTGGGAAGCAGACTTCCTCAGCAGGCACGACCTCCACCCGGGAAAGTGGGGACTTCATCAGGAAGTCTTCATGCAGTTTGCAAATTTATGGGAACTGCCTCAGGTGGACTAGATGGCGTCCCACCTCAATAAAAAGCTAAAAAAAAAAAAAAAAAGTTTTACGCCGGGTCAAGGGACCCTCAGGTGATAGCTGTGGTCGCACTAGTAACACCGTGGGTGTCCCAGTCGGTTTATGTATTCCCTCCTCTTCCTCTCATACCCAAGGGCTGAGAATTGTAATAAAAGGAGGAGTGAGAACAATATTCTTTGCTCCGAATTGGTCAAGAAGGACTCGGTACCCGGAGCTGCAAGAAATGCTCTCAGAGGACTCAGGGCTTCTGCCTCTCAGACAGGACATGTTGCAACAGGGGCCCTGTCTGTTCCAAGACTTACCGCGGCTGCATTTGACGGCATGGCGGTTGAACGCCGGATCATAGCGGAAAAGGGCATTCCGGATGCAGTTATTCCTACGCTGATAAAGGCTAGGAAAGACGTGACAGCTAGACTTTTTCACTGTATATAGCGAAAATAGGTTGCTTGGTGTGAGGCTGGGAAGGCCCTACAGAGGAATTCCAGTGGGGTCGATTCCTGCACTTCCTACAGTCAGGAGTGACTATGGGCCTAAAATTAGGATCCATAAAGGTCAAGATTTCGGCCCTATCCATTTTCTCTCAAAAAGAACTGGCTTCACTGCCTGAAGTTCAGACGTTGTTCCGGGGGTGCTGCATATTCAGCCTCCTTTTGGGCCACCGGTGGCACCTTGGGATCTTAACGTTGTGTTGGATTTCCTGAAATCCCACTGGTTTGAGCCACTTAAGACCGTGGAGCTAAAATATCTCACGTGGAAAGTGGTCATGCTATTGGCCTTAGCTTCGGCTAGGCGTGTGTCAGAATTGGCGGTTTTGTCATGTAGAAGCCCTTATCTGATCTTCCATATGAACAGGGCAGAATTGAGGACTCGTCCCCAATTTCTCCCTAGGGTGGTATCATCGTTTCATTTGAACTAGCCTATTGTGGTGCCTGCGGCTACTAGGGACTTGGAGGATTCCAAGTTGCTGGACGTAGTCCGGGCTTTGAAAATTTATGTTTCCGGAACGGCGGGAGTCAGAAAGTCTGACTCGCTGTTTATTCTGTATGCAGCCAACAAGGTTGGCGCTCCTGCTTCGAAGCAGACTATTGCTCGCTGGATCTATAGCACGATTCAGCTGGTTCACTCTGCGGCTGGATTGCCGCATCCAAAATGGTGAAAGCCCATTCCACAAGGAAGGTGGGCTCTTCTTGGGCGGCTGCCCGAGGGGTCTCGGCTTTACAGCTTTGCTGAGCTGCTACTTGGTCGGGGTCAAACAAGTTTGCTAAGTTCTACAAGTTTGATACCCTGGCTGAGGACGACCTTGAGTTTGCTCATTCAGTGCTGCAGAGTCATCCGCATTCTCCCGCCCGTTTGGGAGCTTTGGTATAATCCCCATGGTCCTTACGGAGTTCCCAGCATCCACTAGGACGTCAGAGAAAATAAGAATTTACTCACCAGTAATTCTATTTCTCGTAGTCCGTAGTGGATGCTGGGCGCCCGTCCCAAGTGCGGACTCTCTGCAATACATGTATATAGTTATTGCTTAACTAAAGGGTTATTGTTATGAGCCATCCGTTAAATGAGGCTCAGTTGTTGTTCATACTGTTAACTGGGTATGGTTATCACAAGTTGTACAGTGTGATTGGTGTGGCTGGTATGAGTCTTACCCTGGATTCCAAATCCTTTCCTTGTTGTGTCAGCTCTTCCGGGCACAGTTTCCTTAACTGAGGTCTGGAGGAGGGGCATAGAGGGAGGAGCCAGTGCACACCAGATAGTACCTAATCTTTCTTTTAGAGTGCCCAGTCTCCTGCGGAGCCCGTCTATTCCCCATGGTCCTTACGGAGTTCCCAGCATCCACTACGGACTACGAGAAATAGAATTACCGGTGAGTAAATTCTTATTTTATATATGTATATAGATAGATAGATAGAGAGAGAGAGAGAGAGAGAGGTATAGAAGAAATAATGGAAATGTAAGACCATCAGAAACAGCATAACCTACATCACATGCTGTAGTAATGGCTGTCAATCATATAGTCACTTGAAGTGTCAGGTGATTATATTCCGGACCAATTTCAAGATTGTTGGCTTGAGAGCGGCTGCTGTAATTATTGGCAGCTTTGACTCAGACAAGGGACAATGGGGGTCATTCCGAGTTGATCGTACGCTGCCGATTTTCGCTGCGCCGTGATCAGGTAGCTACTGCGCATGCGTATGCACCACAATGCGCACGTGCATCGTACAGGAACAATGCGGATCCTTGCTGAGCGATAGATTTAACGAAGAATCCATACGCACAGCCGATCGCTATAAGATTGACAGGAAGAGGGCGTTTATGGGTGTCAACTGACCGTTTTCTGGGAGTGGTAGGGAAAGCGCAGGCGGGTCCGAGCGTTTGGAGGGCGGGTGTCTGACGTCAATTCCGGCACCAAAAAGACTGAAGTGATCGCAAGGGCTGAGTAAGTTCAGACCTACTCTGAAACTGCACAACATGTTTTTGTAGAGGTCGGCTGCACAAGCGTTCGCACACTTACAAAGTGAAAATACACTCCCCCATGGGTGGCGACTATGCGTTTGCACGGCTACTAAAAACAGCTAGTGAGCGATTAACTCGGAATGAGGGCCAATGTGTGAAGGGCCCTGCGTGACCCAACCTCGCTGTTGCTGGTAACACCCCCTGCGACGGTACACAATAGGCCCTTCATAAATTTCAGCTCCAGGCCCATGTGATCCTTAATCTGGCACTGCTCCCTCTACAGTCCCAACTCCTCCCATCTGCAATCCTAACTCCACCTCTCTCAATTCTGACTGAACTTTTTGAGTGAGACTGAGATAGAGCTTTGTGATCGTTCTATGGGGGTCATTCCGAGTTGTTCGCTCTGTAAATTTCTTCGCATCGCAGCGATTTTCCGCTTATTGCGCATGCGCAATGTTCGCACTGCGACTGCGCCAAGTAAATTTGCTATGCAGTTAGGAATTTTACTCACGGCATTACGAGGTTTTTTCTTCGTTCTGGTGATCGTAATGTGATTGACAGGAAGTGGGTGTTTCTGGGCGGAAACTGGCCGTTTTATGGGAGTGTGTGAAAAAACGCTACCGTTTCTGGGAAAAACGCGGGAGTGGCTGGAGAAACGGAGGAGTGTCTGGGCGAACGCTGGGTGTGTTTGTGACGTCAAACCAGGAACGACAAGCACTGAACTGATCGCACTGGCAGACATAGGCGTGCGCAGCTAATTTTATTAGGGGGTGCACTACAGGAGGGGTGTGTCTACCACTGCCTTTTGGGTGTGTCTAGCACCGCCTTTTGGGCGTGTCCAACACCGCCCAGGGACTTGTCTAGCACAATTTTACATTCTTTCAGTAAAATCACATGGCTTAATCTAATTTCTCCCTAGTTCCTAATAATAAAGTAGATATAATACACCCCAGATAAATAAAATGAAACATAATGGTGCGACCACCAGCTAGTACTGACTGTCCGCTACGGCATAACCCTGAGTCCTAGCTGCCGCTGCATCCTATCACTGCTTACACTTTTCCAACCTATCCGTGACCCAGTGGCGGAACTAGAGAGTGTTGGGCTGAGGTGCATCTGTACCACCCACACCCCACCCCTTGCACGCCCAAGCACCTACACCCTAATTTTGAGTGGGACATTCTGAAAAGTATGGGAGATTTAGAGGGCCGAACATTTGAGTTTTAATATAACAAAAGTACAGTTTAAAATATACACATGTTCCAGCACAACCACATCTGCCTCTTTCTATGCCATCACACTCCTCCTCTGTTAACCAGCTATTGACAGTAGTGCCCTTTATTCACATTGTGCCACACAGTATGAGCCGAAATCCACATTATGCCACACAGTATGAGGCGAAATCCACATTATGCCACACAGTATGAGCCGAAATCCACATTATGCCACACATTATGAGCCGAAATCCACATTACCCCACACAGTATGAGCCGAAATCCACATTATGCCACACAGTATGAGCCAAAATCCACATTATGCCACACAGTATGAGCCAAAATCCACATTATGCCACACAGTATGAGCTAAATCCACATTACCCCACACAGTATGAGCCGAAATCCACATTATGCCACACAGTATGAGCCAAAATCCACATTATGCCACACAGTATGAGCCGAAATTCACATTACACCACACAGTATGAGCCAAATTCACATTACGTTACAATGTATGAGCCCAAATTCACATTATGTCACACAGTATGAGCCGAAATCCACATTATGCCACACATTATGAGCCGAAATCCACATTACCCCACACAGTATGAGCCAAAATCCACATTATGCCACACAGTATGAGCCAAAATCCACATTATGCCACACAGTATGAGCCGAAATCCACATTACCCCACACAGTATGAGCCAAATTCACATTACGTTACAATGTATGAGCCCAAATTCACATTATGTCACACAGTTTGAGCCAAATTCACATTATGTCACACAGTATGAGCCAAATTCACATTATGCCACATGGTACATGTTATTCCCCCTGGCTGGCCTGGACAAATACAGTAAGATAGAAATAATAAAAGCCAAGCATTCAGTATATATTGCAGGTACACTCCGGTAACTACTGAATGCTTGGCTCATATATATATATACCTGGGCCCCTCTCTTTGAGTGGTGACTTAGTATCTCAGTGGCAGTCTCTGCTGAACTGTCTCAGCTGTGTCCGCTAATGACATCTCTTCCTCCTGAGAGGAACGCTGCCTGGGCCTGTAGCATTGGCGTGGCTGCAGTGTTACAAGATGATTGAGAGTGCGGTACGGGAGGAGAGCATGAGCGGCAAAAGTGAGTGCGGCAGGTGCATGGTGTGAGTCGGGAGGATGAATCTACGTAGGGCCGGACTGAGCTTAATTCTTTTGGTAAGCGAATGTAGATTTTTGCGCCCCTTGATGAGACAAACTTTGTAATGGGACAGTGCGCGCAAAAGATCTCACAAGGAAGAGACGTTGCCAAACAATAGAACCCCCAATTCAGTATATATTTATATACTGTGTGTATGTATATGTATGTATATATATATATATATATATATATATATATATCCCCCCAATACATTTGCTCCTATTGGGGAATAAAAAACCCACAGACATTGGCCCTCATTCCGAGTTGATCGCACAAAGCTGCTTTTTGCAGCCCGTGCGATCAATTAGTCACCACCTATTGGGGAGGGATTTTTTGTATAGCAAGGCTGCGAACGCTTGTGCAGCGCTGCTATGCAAAAATATTTTTTGCAGTTTCTAAGCAGGTCCGTCCTGACATACTCACCGGCTGCGATGTCTTCAGTGTGACTGGTCCCGGAGTTTACGTCAGGCACCCGCCCTGCAAACGCCTGGATACACCTGCATTGGACTCACCACTCCAAGAAAACGGTGAGTATCCGCCCTGGAATGCCTCTCCGCCTGTCAATATTCTTGCGATCGCTGCTGTGATTGCTTTCGTCAATGTCCCTGTCTTTGCCGTGTGTCCCTGTCATGCAATGCAGCTGCCGCACATGCGCAGAGGGCCGGCTGCGACAGGCAGGGAGGGTTCTGAGGATAGGCTGCGACAGGTAAGTAGGGGTCAGAGTGCAGGCTGACAGGTAAGGAGGGGTCAGAAGGTAGGCTGACAGGTAAGGAGGGGGTCAGAGGGCAGGCTGACAGGTAAGGAGGGGTCAGAGGGTAGGCTGCAAAATAGGGGGTCAGAGGGCAGGCTGTAACTGGTAGGATATCAGAGGACAGGCTGCGACAGGTAAGGAGGGGTCAGAGGGCAGGCTGATACGTAAGGAGGGGTCAGAGGGCCGGCTACAACAGGCAGGGAGTGGTCTGAGGACAGGCTGTGACAGGTAAGTAGGGGTCAGAGGGCAGGCTGCGACAGGTAAGTAGGGGTCAGAGGGCAGGCTGCGACAGGTAAGGAGGGGGCAGAGGGCAGGCTGCGACAGGTAGGGAGGGTTCAGAGCGCAGGCTGCGACATAGGGGGTCAGAGGGCAGGCTGTAATAAATAAAGTGCAGCTGCTCTGAATCTCCAAGTGCCTGGCTGACACTACAGTAGGCTCTATGGCAGGGGGGTGCGTATCAGTGGGCACGAGGATGGTCCACAACGTTGTTAATTTGGGTACTTTGAGAGGGGACAGAGGGTTTAGGGCAGGAGAGCCGAGGGGGAAGAAGAGGGGAGGAACGTGTGAGGCAGGAGGAGGGAAAGGCGGAAGGCTGTTCCCAGAGGAGGCACTAGCCCACGTCCAGCCAGCCACACACTGCAGGGGTAGGTGAACTGGGGGACCCGGAGGCAGGCAGACAAGGGCTTGGGGAGGGAAGAAGCTGTGGGGAACACTATCCGGACTCTGCCCCGCACCTGGCCAGTACTGACAGCGCCGCAATTTCCATCACTCCGGCGCTTTTGCGGCAGCTGAGGGTACCAATTAGGCGATGGAGAAAGCCGGTGGGACAATTATGGAGAGGTGCGGCTGCAGCAGCATCCCTGTCATCGGCACTTCCTCCCCTGCTTGCGCTACCTGCAGTAGTTGCAGTCTCCAGCAGGGGGCAGAGGTCGATGCGTGCTCCCTGTAATGGAGGTTTGGGGGAAGTCAGGAGACCGAAGCCCCCTACCATCAGCGGCACCCCTGTATGGACAGATAGCAAGCGGAGGGGAAGGTAGTGAATGTGATTAAACTCCTGACAGCAGCGGCAGGTCAGGAGTCATCTTATTCTGTCTGACACAGCAGCGCACATTAGGGGGTGCCTGTGCGCACCAGGCACCCCCCGTGCGCACACCTATGCTGGCAGAGTAAGTCTCGAGCTACTCAGAAACTGCACAGAGAAGTATTTTCGCAATATTGCAAATCTTTCGTTCGCAATTTTGATAAGCTAAGATTCACTCCCAGTAGGCGGCGGCTTAGCGTATGCAAAGCTGCTAAAAGCAGCTTGCGAGCGAACAACTCGGAATGACCCCCTATGTACATGTGACTGTGCTATGGGGTAATTGTATTTATAAGCCCTAGTACCCACACACCAGCAAGTGAGGGGCAAATGCTCTGTAACCCTTGCTCTCCTGGCTCCTCTGTGCTGCTGTGGTATAAGCTGCAGCACATCGTTCTGCCTCAGGCTCTCCCAGTAGAGCTCTCTTCTGCTCAAAAGTGGGCGTGGCTATGACTGTGTTAGGGTGGGCGGTCGCCCCCTTCGCAAATCCCCCTAGATCCGGCCCTGGATTGAACACACCACACCCAAATCTAACTCTCTCTGCACATGTTATAGCTGCCTCCCCTGCAGTGCACATGGTTTTGCCCAATTGCTAACAGAATTCCTGCTGCGATCAACTTGGAATTACCCCCAATATGTCTAGATTTCTGGACACTGCATGCCATGGAAATCTCTCCCTGCTATGTATCGAAAGTGAAATAGCCAGCGGTACGGTATACATATATTCAGTTTAATAGCTGCCTCACGTTGGTCCTGTTATATCTCACTGAGTGTCCCATATTGACCCGCCTCGTATACTGAACCTTTGCAGCTGTTAATTGTAATTCTCACATATGAACAAATATCAATTAAGAGGCTTTTTCTTTCCCTGCAGTATGAGTATAGCGGATCAATGTCCCGGCAGGTTTAGATCAGATAGGGAGCACTGCAGCACTCTCATTCGTATTATCTTAGATATATGCAGTGTATATATATCAGTGACGTGCGGTGAGGTCATTGGCTGGGGAGGCACTGAGATTTTATATTATATATATATATATATATATATATATACACACACACAGTGGTCGAAGTGGAAATTTTAAACTGGGAGTAAGGAAAAGTGAAGGTTGCAATCATGCGCGCGCCTCCGGAAAAGGGGGTGTGGCTACTCAAACAGGGGTGTGTCCTTCAGTGTAGTAGGACCCCTTATACTATCTAGTACTGGCGCCCCTTTCACCTGATACCACACAGTATACGCCGAAATTCACATTACAGCACACGTTATGAGCCAAAATTCACATTACAGCACACGTTATGAGCCAAAATTTACATTACAGCACACCGTATGACCTGAAATTCATATTTTACCACACAGTATGAGCCGAAATTCACATTACAGCACACGTTATGAGCCGAAATTCACATTACAGCACACGTTATGTGCCGAAATTCACATTACAGCACACCGTATGACCTGAAATTCATATTATAGCACACGGTATGACCCACAATTCAGGGACAGGGAGAGAGAGTGACAGCAGGGACTGAGAGAGTGACAGCAGGGACTGAGAGAGTGACAGCAGGGACTTAGGGAAACAGGGGAACATTACCTGATATGTGCAGCGGAGGTGCGGAAGGGACTGTGGCTGTCGGTGGCAGATAAGCCCATGGTCTGCGGGGGATGCGGCTGTACTAAGCCGTCCTTCGTTGCTGCGGCTTTGATGTCCCTCTTTTGTCTGCGGTGGTCAGCTTTCAGTGGCGGTGCAGCGTGCGGGAGTGAGCGCTGGTCAGCAGTGGGCGGCGCGCAGCTGTGATACAAATATATAATTTTTTTACATTTATTTTATTTCTTTTTCCCTGTCCCTGCAGTCCAAGTGATCTGGGGGTGAACTGCAGTCCAAGTGATCTTGCCCAGATCACTTGGACTGCAGCTCACCCCCAGATCACTTGGACTGCAGCTCACCCCCAGATCAATTGGACTGCAGCTCACCCCCAGATCATCTGGGGGTGAGCTGCAGTCCAAGTGATCTGGGGGTGAGCTGGCCAGACAACTCCCTCCCCCTGCGCCTCCTCGCCTGGGTGGTCAGGTACCAGCGCTGCCCGGCACCGCGGCGCTGTCCCCAGCTCTGGTGCTCCAGTTATCTCCGGAGCTGCCGCTGCTGTAGGCAGCTCCAACAATGGGTACCGCCGCCTGTAGTGGCGGCTCCACTGTAGCGCCGGGTCCCGCCGCAGCTGCAGCTCAATGCCTATGGGTGATTGGACCAGCGGATCCAGTACTGGATCCGCTGTCCAATCACATCTGCCTCGCTGCCAGGGGCGGGTTTCCCCTGTCAACGAGGCACAGGCATATGTGCCGCTTCCCCCGCAGTTTTTTTAATGGGCTTTCACAGCCCAGTGCTTGGCCCGCCCCCCTTTCTCTCCCCCTTTCCAGCGGGAAGGTGACAATACGCTCCGGCTATCATCGCAGGCTATGGAAAACAGCTGCGGGAGGCTGCGCTATGCTGCGACGAGTACGCATCACAACAACGCCACACTATGCAGCCTCCCGCAGCAAGGATGTTGGAGGACACTTTTGTATATATGTGTGTGCGTGTGGTGTGTGAATATATATATATATATATATATATATATATATATACATACACACACATACATAAATATACACACATATGTACAGTATATATATATATATATATATATATATATGTATAGACATTTTTTTTGCAGGAGGAACTACAAATACAAGTACTGTATTTTGGAGCAATAATAATAAATACTTACAAGTATCTGGCACACGGATAGAAAACAGCAGGAAGTTGAGGGACTGGGGACTGAACAGAATGGAGACTGTCTGCAGCAGCTGCAGGCCAAGATACACGGCAAACTTAAAGTAAGTGCACAGCCCACGACTCGTGGGTCATCTGAAGGGGGTGGAGCCAATTGCCAGAGGGGCGGGGCTTAAATTGCGGGCCGCGGTTACGGCTCTTTTACTTTAAAAAAAAAACTATCTGGTCTGTCAGGGGACCCCCCTGCGTGCGATAGTGCAGCGCACACAGTCCCCTGTGTTCCACACCCACTTCCCCGTGTGTCCCCGCAGACAGCGCGCACAGACCCCTGTGTTCCCCCTTTCCCCTGGTCCAGAGGGAACACAAGGGTCTGTGCGCGCCGTCTGCGGGGACACACAGGGAAGGGGGTGTGGGATCACCGGGGACTGTGTGCGCTGGCAGTGGGGACACCAGGGGGATGGGGGAACAAACTTACTGAGTCAGGGTAAGTCGGGATGCGGTGCCCTCCTAAATGTCCAGGGTAAATGATAGGGCCGGCCCTCCTACTGCCCAATCATATGTTCTTTAGTCACAGGGGCGTGCTTTCAGATGAGCTGAAAGCACGCCCCTCTCAAAGCGGCACTGCTATTAGTTGCCGCTTATTAGGCTTTTTTCAAAGGGCTTTCACTGCCCAGTGCTTGGCCCCGCCCCCAGCTTCCGGACATTTCTCGCAGACGGCTGGAGGCACCGTGAAAGGTGCCTCCGATACACATTTAAAATAGTTTTTTTTATAGGATCAAATTATTAAAATAATACACAGCCTAAAGAAGATACTTATGACACAGAATATGTGTCATAAGTATCTTCTTTGCATTATTTGAATCATTAATGACAGGGGAGGCACTGCCTCCCCTGACTGCACGTCCCTGATATATATATATATATATATATATATACACTGCTCAAAAAAATAAAGGGAACACTTAAACAAAACAATGTAACTCCAAGTCAATCACACTTCTGTGAAACCAAACTGTCCACTTAGGAAGCAACACTGATTGACAATCAATTTCACATGCTGTTGTGCAAATGGAATAGACAACAGGTGGAAATTATAGGCAATTAGCAAGACACCCCCAATGAAGGAGTTGTTCTTCAGGTGGTGACCACAGACCACTTCTCAGCTCCTATGCTTTCTGGCTGATGTTTTGGTCGCTTTTGAAAGCTGGCGGTGCTTTCACTCTAGTGGTAGCATGAGACGGAGTCTACAACCCACACAAGTGGCTCAGGTAGTGCAGCTCATCCAGGATGGCACATCAATGCGAGCTGTGGCAAGAAGGTTTGCTGTGTCTGTCAGCGTAGTGTCCAGAGCATGGAGGCGCTACCAGGAGACAGGCCAGTACATCAGAAGACGTGGAGGAGGCCGTAGGAGGGCAACAACCGAGCAGCAGGACTGCTACCTCCGCCTTTGTGCAAGGAGGAACAGGAGGAGCACTGCCAGAGCCCTGCAAAGTGACCTCCAGCAAGCCACAAATGTGCATGTGTCTACTCAAACGATCAGAAACAGACTCCATGAGGGTGGTATGAGGGCCCGACATCCACAGGTGGGGGTTGTGCTTACAGCCCAACCCCATGCAGGACGTTTGGCATTTGCCAGAGAACCCCAAGATTGGCAAATTCGCCACTGGCGCCCTGTGCTCTTCACAGATGAAAGCAGGTTCTCACTGAGCACATGTGACAGACGTGACAGAGTCTGGAGACGCCAAGGAGAACATTCTGCTGCCTGCAACATCCTCCAGAATGACCGGTTTGGCAGTGGGTCAGTAATGGTGTGGGGTGGCATTTCTTTGGGCGGCCACACAGCCCTCCATGTGCTCGCCAGAGGTAGCCTGACTGCCATTAGGTACCGAGATGAGATCCTCAGACCCCTTGTGAGACCATATGCTGGTGCGGTTGGCCCTGGGTTCCTCCTAATGCAAGACAATGCTAGACCTCATGTGGCTGGAGTGTGTCAGCAGATCCTGCAAGACGAAGGCATTGCTCCATCCACCAACGCCACGTTGCACCACAGACTGTCCAGGAGTTGGCGGATGCTTTAGTCCAGGTCTGGGAGGAGATCCCTCAGGAGACCATCCGCCATCTCATCAGGAGCATGCCCAGGCATTGTAGGGAGGTCATACAGGCACGTGGAGGCCACAAACACTACTGACCCTCATTTTGACTTGTTTTAAGGACATTACATCATAGTTGGATCAGCCTGTAGTGTGTTTTTCCACTTTAATTTTGAGTGTGACTCCAAATCCAGACCTCCATGGGTTAATAAATTTGATTTCCATTGATAATTTTTGTGTGATCTTGTCAGCACATTCAACTATGTAAAGAACAAAGTATTTAATAAGAATATGTCATTCATTCAGATCTAGGATGTGTTATTTTAGTGTTCCCTTTATTTTTTTGAGCAGTGTATATATATATATATATATATATATATATATACACAGCTCCAATAGTGGACAATAAGGCACTCCAGAGGCTTGATATAAACAGTAGAATGTATTGACAAAAAGCGACGTTTCGGAGCAGAGCCCCTTCCTCAAGGCATACCAATATTGGTATTGGTATGCCTTGAGGAAGGGGCTATGCTCCGAAACGTCGCTTTTTGTCAATACATTCTACTGTTTATATCAAGCCTCTGGAGTGCCTTATTGTCCACTATTGGAGCTGTGCATGTTTTCAGGATTATGGCACCGGGGCGTGTTGTCTATTGAATCTGAGTGCCGGCTGAGTTGTATCTCTCTCTCTCTCTCTCTCTCTCTCTCTCTATATATATATATATATATATATATACAGGTTGAGTATCCCTTATTCAAAATTCAAAATCCCACATTTTAGGGTCCCCTACTGAGTTGGAGACATATATATTATATATTATGTGTATACAGATAGATAGATAGATAAATAGATAGATAGATAGATAGATAATATAATATATATGTATGTGTCATTATCTCAGTTGGGGACCCAAAAATATGTGATTTTGGATAAGGGATACTCAACCTGTAGATCTATCTATCTATCTATCTATCTATCTATCTATCTATCTATCTATCTATCTATCTATCTATCTATATCAGGCCTGGCCAACCTGTGGCTCTCCAGCTGTTGTGAAACTATACCTCCCAGCATGCTCTGCCACAGTTTTAGCATTTCCTAACAGCACAAGTGTAGCTGGGCATGCTGGGACGTGTAGTTTCACAACAACTGGAGAGCCACAGGTTGGCCAGGGCTGATCTATATATATAAAACATGTTTGGATGATGTGTGACCACCTTCATACATCACGGCATTGCAGCTCAAATGACAAGACAGTTTATTCCAGCTTCAAAGTTTTAAGGTCATCACCTCGTCATAACCTCTAGGGTTAAAGCATTAGGGTTAGTTTAGGGGTCTGGGTTAGAGTCAGGGCCAGCAACAGAAATATTTGGACTAGGGAAGCCAATCCCGGGCCATTTTTTCAATCCCGGGTATCAGGATTGAAAAATGGCCAATCCCGGGATTCCTGTGATACCCGGGATTGGCTTTTAGCTATGTGGCCGCCCCCTCACCCCACCCCACCCCGCCCGCCCCACACACATAACTCACCATATACCGTGGGCGGGTGGGAACACCATCTGATTGATGCTGGCGGCTCCCAGCAGCAGCTGACGGCGCAGCATGACCTCTCACGCTGCACTGGGGAGCTGGAACAAGGAAGCCGGGCAGCATCTGAGCATCATGTGGATGCTCAACGCTGATCCCTCAATCCCCGGGATTGGAGCTTCCAATCCCGGGATTGAATCCCGGCCATTTTTGGCCCTAAATCCCGGGATTGGCCACCATAATTGGGACCCAGTACACTGACATGTCTGGGGCCCCTCAACCCCCCTTAACTTGGCAGAGTGGGGCTTTAAAAAGAAAAAGTATCTATCTATCTATCTATCTATCTATCTATCTATCTATCTATCTGTCTATCTATCTATCTATCTATCTGGGTAATTCTCACAGCCTGCAATCAGGTCTGAACTGCGCATGCGTATGTACCGCAATGTGCAGGCGCAACTGACCGCAGCAACGGGGATCGGTACATAGCGACGGGATGATGCGAAAAAAGCACGGGCAAGGTGACTGACAGGAAGAGGGCATTTGCGGGTGGCAACTGACCGTTTTCAGGGAGTGTATGGAAAAACGCAGGCGTGTCCAAGCTTTGGAATAGAGGGTGTCTGACATCAATTCCGGTCCCAGACAGGCTGAAGTGATCGCAGCGGCTAAGTAAGTCCTGGGCTGCGCAGAGACTGCACAAAATCAGTTTGTGCAGCTCTGCTACACATACGTTCGCACAGCTAAAATACACTCCCCCAGCAGGCGGCGACTATCTGATCGCAGGGCTCCAAAAATCGCTGCTGAGCAGTCAGCTCTGAATTAGGCCCTATATATCTATCTATGTATGTGTATATGTATGTCATCCTTAGGATCAGTTATATGGTGGGGGACCGGATTTGCTTCTGTTTGTGCACATATGTTATGACTGGAAGCCACCTGCATTGATTTTGCCTATAACATGGAATATAAATAATTTGGCCACGGCACATAGTTTGAGAACCACAGGTCTAGTGTGTAGCCTGCTTAATTATTGCAGCTGCCTGTGGGTTAGACTTCCAGCTCCACTTCTGCAAAAAAATGCAACAATGTAAACAAGGTGCAGAGATTAACCCTTTCTGTGACTGCTGTACAGGGATCACACAACATCTATTCATAGGGCTGAATTCAGTTAGGGGAGAAGTTCTCGCCCCACGAAGAAGTGCAAGCATATACTGCACTTACCGTACTTTTGGATTTGCAGATATTTTCTTGAAATACACTACATACATAGAAACATAGAATTTTACTGCAGGTATTAGGGTTACTTAGGGGTCTGGGTTAGGGTCAGGGCCACCATCAGAAATCTTGGGGCCTAGTACACTGATATGTCTGGGGCCCCCTCAACCGCCCTCAACTTGGCAGAGGGGATCTTTAAAGAAAAATGGAGCCTTTGACTGTCAGTGAGCGTGGCATGTGGTTTTCCTGCTGGGCTACCTGGCTCTTCGGTGGCAGGGACATTCAGAAAAGCACCAGCACAGCAACATGCAAGATGATGGCAATACAGCATGGACCACAGGGACTGGACAAAGTGATGGGGTAAAAGGAGGGGGGAGGGTTAAGGGGGCCTGTTAATTGTATTCCTAATTATAGTGAGCAGTTGGAGTATATACTTTAAAAAGCATTATTGACACTGTGGCCCCGTTATTTGTGTCCCTGATCCTTGGGGCCCCCTGAACCTCGGGGCCCTGCACAAGTGTCCCCTTTGTCCCCCCCTATCATCGGGCCTGAGAGTACTAGGGAATAGAAGGTCACTTCAATGTGGCATCGGGCACACACATAATCATAAAAACTGACAACTGGATCAATATTAGTAACCAAACCTGAATGTATATCGCAATAACACATTTGTTTAGATAAGTACTTTATCATTCACACTGTAGTTCAGTCTCCAAATGGGGTAAGAATGTCAGCAACATTATAAAGGTAGATGTAGTTAAATTCTCATTGCAAGCAGGTTCAGATAACATATTCGTATTGCCGCAGCTATTTCCATTCTTAAGTAGTAAGAAAGCAATTGTGTCTTTTAAGCAAGAAAGAGGCTGGTAGAAAATTAACTTAGCACTAAGGGGTACATTTACTAAGCAGTGATAAGAGCGGAGAAGTGAGCCAGTGGAGAAGTGCCCATGGCAACCAATCAGCACTGAAGTAACATCTGTAATTTGCTTACTATTAACAGATACAGAGCTGCTGATTGGTTGATGGGGAAATTTCTCCACTGGCTCACTTCTTCGCTGTTATCACTGCTTAGTAAATGTACCCCATAGTCTTGTAGTTGGTATAGCAATAGATGTAGTCACTCTAAAGGCCCATACACACTAGGCGATTCACTCCAGGAGCGATATCATCTAGTGTTTCCCCTTCCTCCGACATTGTGCATACACACTGTGTGATATCGTACTGTGACGTCATGCCGCAGCCGGCCTGAACATGCAGCATCTGATGACATTGTCAGATTGAGCTGCATGTACAGACGACAGAGGGGGCCGTTAATGACCCCTGGGAGCACGCATCGGCCATCGTCAGCAGCATACGCACTGGGCGGTAATGTAAAGGATATCGCTCTGGAGAGTAAGAATGAGTGATACCGCTTACAAAATTTCCTAGTGTGTACGGGCCTTAACTGATCAGTAAATGCAGCGACTCTTGATTCTCCTGCAATTAAACAAGCAGCTGTATCTTGGAGCAGGAAAGAGCTTGATTACATATGTGATACCTGTACAATCACATAAAGCACTTTGTGGTGGATACAGTACTTAATTTGACAGGCTGTATATATGCCCACCGGCTGTTACCTCTCACTGTAGATGGCATCTGTACACTGCTCTGAGGCAAGGAGTTAGCACCTGGCGGCCATCTGCCCAAGGGACTCTCTCCTTCTGTGGGTAATAAATGCTGGTAGTCTGTGTACATCCCGCTGTTCGTGGACAGTAAGGACCCGCTGGCAAGCTACTGGCGCTACTCACTTCCCCAATGTAATAGAAGCGCCCTCCCAGGGCTAGCAACAGAAATATTGGGGCCCGGTACACATATGTTTTTGGGGACCCCCCATCCCTCCCTGGTAGGTACAGGCTGGTTGACCACTAGCTCATACCCCATCTCTTTCCAGCCTCACCCCCATCTCCCGCAACCTCACCATCCCCCTGTGTCCGGAAGCCTCACCATATCCCTGTGTCCCGCAGTCTCACCCACCCCCATCTCCCACAGCCTCACCATCCCCCTGTGTCCCGCAGCCTCACCATCCCCCTGTGTCTCACAGCCTCACCATCCCCGTGTCCCGCAGTCTCACCATCCCCCTGTGTCCCGCAGCCTCACCACCCCTGTGTCCCGCAGCCTCACCATATCCCTGTGTCCCGCAGTCTCACCCACCCCCATCTCCCACAGCCTCACCATCCCCCTGTGCCCCACAGCCTCACCATCCCCGTGTCTCGCAGCCTCACCATCCCCGTGTCCCGCAGTCTCACCATCCCCCTGTGTCCCGCGGCCTCACCATCCTCGTGTCCCGCAGTCTCACCATCCCCCTGTGTCCTACAGCCTTACCATCCCCCTGTGTCCTGCAGTCTCACCCCCATCTCCCACAGCCTCACCATCCCCCTGTGTCCCACAGCCTCACCACCCCTGTGTCCCGCAGCCTCACCATCCCCGTGTCCCGCAGCCTCACCATCCCCCTGTGTCTCGCAGCCTCACCATCCCCCTGTGTTCCGCAACAACACCATAAACCGCATTGAAGAGTTCTGGTCTGTCTCTGCGCCCTCCTGGACATGCATAATCTGATGGGTGGTCAGGGGGCAACTGCAGGGCTGGCCGGGGAGCTGCTGCTGCTGTAGTCCATATTGCATGGTGCACATTCCGGGCAGGAAACTGCGGGGGTTGCCGCTCATCTCACCGGGAGTCCCACGTGCCCTGCCAGGAGGAGACAGCCCGTCTGGGGTCCTCATAGCTCAGCGCTGTATAGAGAGCTTCGGGACCAGGTAACTAATGCTGGGTTTCCCGAGTCTATAGTGTGGGTGACTGGGGGAAGGGGGAGGATGGTAGCACACTGCCGCTGTTGCTGTTATTGCAGCTGCGGCTGGGAAAACTTTTGAGAAAATTAAATGACCTCTTAAGGGGGACACAGGAACTGGCGTCTGAGATTTCTGAGGGTCCGGGGCCACTTGGAATCTCAGGGCCCATTACAAAGTGTCCCCTTTGTCTCTCCGTGTCGCCAAGCCTGCCTCCTCCCCTATAGGGCATGCACTTACTCATAGGTGGGAGCAGCACATAACATTACGGTGTGCAAATCCTTTATTGCCCCTGATCTCCCGTCTAAAGTGACGGGAGATCGCGGGGCAATGTTCTATGGCCCCCTGTTATCGCACTGATCGCGCCCATAAGAGACGGGTTTAGCCGCATATAGCTGCTTCACCCGACTAAAGTCATGGGCGCGATTGCGAAAAGTCTCATTTGGGCATCCAAACGGGTCACTTTTCGTGCATTTTAGCTCACCATCCCAGGGGGTGGCGTGCTGAAATGCTGATATCGTGCCCATCGGCAGTAACATTTAAATACTGCCGGAGGGCGCGATGGGGGGGCTGGAGGGCAACTGGAAGATTTGAATCTCGTCCTTTATATAATTTGCCCTGATGAAAATATTATTAGGCATCGAATAGTTGTCAGCATTTTACGCTCTTGCAGTGGATGTTATTTGCATGCTACCACTACAATTGCCACACCACACGTATATATTATACTGTATATGTATGTCTAATCTATGTGTGGTGTCACATAGGTGGTATGGCATTTGTAGTGGTATCATGCAACTAATCATATTACCCCCCTCAAAGTCACTGTCTCTGACAGACAGCCCAGGTTGAATGCCACTGCCTGAGAATGCTGCCACGGCCGCCTGGCGATATCATCCTAGGTAGAGTGCCGATGTTTGCGCCCAGCTCCTAGATAAGCCTGGCACACTGGAGGGAGGGCGCCGTGTGACATAATTTTGTGTACAAGGGATGGCCGGGAAGTTGCGACCTGCAAGGCAATCATGATTCTCCCGGTCTGTAATCCTGACCGGGCACCGCAGGGGGGACATTCATTGGCAACACGCCTAGGCACCTACTAGAACAGAATTGGGGATAATGGAGGAAGTGTCCTCTTCAGGCCTGGAACCCCGCAGCTACTGACTCCATTGTCTCCGTGATTACACCCCTGAGCAGGGAGCAGTCAGTAATAAACCTCTTCTGTGAATGTTAACAGCCAGACAGAACAGTAACAGAGACTAAAGGCCCGTAAACACTGTCCGATATATACATCTGTGAACTCTGTCGTTCATAGACGTATCGCGTCGGCCCTGCACCACAGCCGACGGCCAATATATCAACTGATATATTGGCGCGTCACTGTGTGTGTACGGGTGGTCGGCCGACCGCCCGTACACATGCTGCGGCGGCCGGCGGTGAATGACAGCTGAACTGGGCGGGCGTATGTACACGCCCGCCCAGTTCATGACGTCAGTCCCCGACGTATCGGGCAGTGTGTATGCTCAACACACTGCCCGATCCGTCCATAGATATATCTGCCGATCAATTGATCGGCAGATATATCTACCAGTGTGTACCCATCTTTACAGTAGGTAACTTGCCCCCCCACCACACACACACACACACACACACACACACACACACACACACACACACACACACACACACACACTAACACCTCCCATTTAGCTTTCTGTCTCGACGCTTACAGTTACAGACCATATAAAGAAGAAAAACCACATCTGAATATGATTATAACTTTTTTTTATTAATATCCATATTACTGTATAATGCATTGTACCATGGGCGGATCCAGAAAAAAATGACAGGGGGGGCACCATGACTTGGGGGGTACTTTGTGCGCCAAAGGCAAGCACGCTCCTGGGAAAGTGGGTGTGGCCCACAATAATAAGCGTGGCTTCAAAGGGAATGCTGTATCCATGAGCTAGTGGGTGACAGGAATGGTAGACACGGAGACACAGTGGGTGACAGGGAAAAGTTGACATGGAGAGGGAGAGGGTGATGCTTTGAAGAGGGTAACAGGAGAGAGAGGCGGATGACACCAGATAGAGGTTGATGGGGAGAGGCAGTGGATGATATATAGGGGGTCACTGGGCTGAATGGGAAATAGGCACTGACATGGTGGGAAGGGGTGGCACTATGTTGGAGAAGGGGGTACACTGGGCTTAATAAGGGAGGGAATACCCAGGGCTGGTAGGGTGGGAGACATTGGGATGGGAGGGGGGCCAGTGAGATGGTGGGGGACGCTAGGCAGGATGGGAAGGGGGCAGGGGGATCCCTGTGACTGAACTGGCAGGTAGGTTCTAGGTGGGGGGGCAATTACATCGATGGGCGCAGTGGGCTGGTGGGGGGCACACAAAGAATTACCCCTACCCACTGATATACCACCCCTGTACCCCCACACTAACACTGTTGATGGCCCCCTGCTATGGAAACTGTTCCCTGGTACTGGCATTGAGAAGAGTGGACGGAAGGTACCAGGGGTAGGATGGGGAGCGGACCTTTACCTGATGTCAGATATGGAGATCTGGCTGCAGCAGGGCCGGTGCTAGGGTGTTCGGCGCCCCCCTGCAAACTATAAATTTGCGCCCTCCCATAATCCTTTGGCGCGCGCCAGGAAAAGGGGTGTGGTCTCACAAGTAAGGGGCATGGCAACACAATAGTACCCCCATTTAAATTTACGCCAAAATGTAGCACAATCTTATTTATCTTATACGTAATGCCCCACTCGTAGTAGTAGCGTCCTTATGCATAATGCCCCCCCAGTAGTATTAGCGACCTTATACATAATGCCTCCCCAGTAGTAGTAGCGTCCTTATACGTAATGCCCCCCCAGTAGTAGTAGCGTCCTTATACGTAGTGCATTCCAAGTAGTAGTAGCGTCCTTGTACATAATGCCCCTTCCAGTAGTAGTAGCGTCCTTACACGTAATGGCCCCCCCAGTAGTAGTAGCATCCTTATACGTAATGCCCCCCCAGTAGTAGTAGCGTCATTATATGTAATGCCCCCCCTGTAGTTGCGTCCTTACACGTAATGCACCCCCCCAGTAGTAGCGTCCATAAAACGTGTGCGCACACACACAATTCACACACATAGACACACACATACACACCCACCATATACACACACACACACACACACACACACACACACACACACACACACACACACACACACACACACACACACACACATTTCTCTGTCACCCACCACTTACCTAAGCCACTGTCTCCCCCAGTACAGCACTGCAGCAGCCTGGTCTGTGTAGCTCCGCCCCTTCTGTCCCGTTCAGCTCCGCCCATTCCGGTCCGTGTAGCTCCGCCCCCTCCTTTGATATGTACCGAGCCACTGACACACAGGTGAGGGAAGGGGGGAGTGGGCTTTTCATGCTGCCAGCGCCGCACAGCAGCTGGCAGCAGCACGGGTGTCAGGACGGCACTCAGCAGCAAGACGCGGACCGGACAGAGGGGGACTTCAGTGCAGTCTAGCAACAGGACTGCACCATCTCCCCCCGTACTGCAGGGGCCGCCGCCGCGGAGATTGGAGCGTCCCATTTTCCCTTACAGTGTCGTGCACTATCAATTAAAAAAAAAATCTTCTTCTAAACGACAGGGGGGGCACATGCCTTGGTGCCCCCCCCCGGATCCGCCACTGCATTGTACTAATGTATGATACCTTGTTTTTCATAAAGATTTCATTTAACATAAAATCAAATTTGTATGGATTTATTTAAACAAGTTAAAATTTGTAGAAAGCGGAGAGGAAAAGCAGTGTATTGGCTGTTGGAAAATATGTTATCCATATGATCGTTTTAATTGGTTGGGTCAGAATACCGGCCCAGCATCCCGACTGCCATAGTTTCGACAGGGAAGCTAAACCTAATTCACCCTAAACCTTCCCCTAACACCCCCCCCCCCCCCACAGCCTATCCCTAACCCTCTCATTAGCCTAACCCTAACCCTCTCCCCCACAGCCTATCCCTAACCCCCCAACCACAGCCTAACCCTAACCCTCCCACAGCAGCCTAACCTTCCCCTGCATACTTACATTTAGGATTCCAGCTGTCGGGATTCCGACATCGGCATTCCAGCAGGTGTCGGGAATAGGTAATAAGAAGGGTGCCATTTCGTTGTCACTTCAGACAGCAGAAAGGCTAGGTACAGCTCTTGCTCTACAGTGCCACCAGAAAGACTGCGCTTCAGATATAACACAAGAAGAAATATAGAGTACATATGAAATATTATTAATTTGTTCCAGTTCTCTCCTAGAATAGTCCCACACTTACTCCCTGAATAGCTGTAATATTACAGTCTCAGAATTAGTGATGAGCGGGTTCGGTTTCTTGGAAACCGAACCCCTCCGAACTTCACCCATTTTACACGGGTCCGAGGCATACTCGGATTCTCCCGTATGGCTCGGTTAACCCGAGTGCGCCCGAACGTCATCATCCCGCTGTCGGATTCTCGCGAGATTTGGATTCTATATAAGCAGCCGCGCGACGACGCCATTTTCACTCGTGCATTGGAAATGTTAGGGAGAGGACGTGGCTGGCGTCCTCTCCGTTATTGTTGAACTTGATTGTGCACTATTGCTTAATTGTGGGGAGGGCTGGGGAGCAGCTGTATAATATAGGAGGAGTACAGTGCAGAGTTTTGCTGATCAGTGACCACCAGTTATCCGTTCTCTGCCTGAAAAAAACGCTCCATATCTGTGCTCAGTGTGCTGCATATATCTGTGCTCACACTGCTTAATTGTGGGGACTGGGGAGCAGCTGTATTATATAGCAGGAGTATAGTGCAGATTTTTGCTGACAGTGACCACCAGTTTACGTTGTCTGCCTGAAAAACACTCCATATCTGTGCTCAGTGTGCTGCTTTATTGTGGGGACTGGGGACCACCAGTATAATATTATATAGGAGGAGTACAGTGCAGAGTTTTGCTGACCAGTGACCACCAGTATATAATATATAGCATTACGGTACAGTAGGCCACTGCTGTACCTACCTCTGTGTCGTCATTAAGTATACTATCCATCTAGATTCTATACCTGTGGTGCATTTCAGTTGTGCAGTTTGCTGACACAGTGACCACCAGTATATATAGCAGTACGGTACGGAAGGCCACTGCTGTACCTACCTCTGTGTCGTCATTAAGTATACTATCCATCTACATTCTATACCTGTGTGTTATGCACACCAGTGCCTGCAGGAAAGTACTGGTGTCAGGACTGTTATGCACTCCAGTGCCTGCAGGAATGTACTGGTGTTTGAACTGTTATGCAAAACACATGGACTCACAGACAGACTAGGGAATATGACATAACGTACACAGAAGGTGGAAGGGTAACAAAATACACACAACGTGAACAGAGAAGCCCAGAGGCTAAGGAACAGGGTATCTCCCTTGTATTAGAACTGCTCAGATGTGAAAAGCAAGATGTTGTGTTTTTAATACATAGAAAACCCGAAATGCTGTTGCTAAGGGCAACAGCAAAACCCTAAAGGGTTACCAACGGGTGTGGCAGTAAACTCCTTGGTCAGAGATGGAATGATAGACACAAGGAGATTCTCCACAATCCTAATTCTCACTTGCAGTGCACAGGTTCGGTTTACTGCCACTAAACTGACCCCTGACACCTAGCACAGTGAGACAGGATTAGACAGGCAAGTCTTAGAATACAGCCGCAAACTTGCTAAGTTCACAGAGTAGTAACAGAACCCCAGCAAGCTGAACGACTGACTCCAGTCTTACTGCTAGGTCTGGATTGGCAGAGTGTAATACCAAATCCCCAGGCCTATTTGCAGTAAGCAACAAACAAATACAAAGCTACACAGTACTGGCTAACTTTCAGAAACTGACTAACCAACAAAGATTCAGCAGCATCTGCTTACCCTGAAAAGAGGCCTTATAAAGCAGGTGCTGTCCACGCCCCACTCAGACCTCACAGACTGTGAGCACAAAAACCAGCACCGGATCCCCTGCCATGCACAGAGCCTATAACCACTGCACAGCAAAAGACCCGAACCGGAGTATCAGCTGCGCTCAGGTTACTCCGCTAGCACTTGTCTCCCGGTTGCCATGACGACGTGGCAGCACAGGGCAGGAGACCCTAACAGTACCCCCCCTCTGACGAGGGGTCAAAGAACCCCTACCACCGGGTTTATCGGGGAACTGCGAGAAGAAAGAGCGTATCAGTCTGGGGGCATGAAGATCACAACTGCGCACCCACGACCGCTCCTCCGGGCCATACCCCTTCCAGTGCACCAAAAATGACAGCCGACCCCGAACCACCTTGGAGTCAAGAATCCTTTCAACAACAAACTCCCTCTGGCCACGTATCAGAAGAGGGGAAGGTCTTCCACTGGAAGAAGGATTACTAATCGCCCGTTTTAAAAGGGAACAATGAAATGTTTTATTGATACCCAAAGAACGGGGCAGATCTAACTGAAATGCCACCGGATTGATAACCCTGGTGATCTTATAAGGGCCGATGAACCGGGGGCCTAACTTATGAGATGGCTGTCTCAACTTCAAATTCTTGGTAGACAACCAGACGAAGTCTCCTAATTTGAAGCTGCAGGGTCTTTTCCGCTTATCAAAAACCCTTTTGGTCACTAATGACACAGACACAAGGGCTTTCTTCACTTTCCGCCAAATACCTCTAAGGACCGAAACCACAGAGGAACCACCAGGCGTGGAGTCCAGGGGGTCAAAAGAATTGGCCTTAGGATGATGCCCATACACACAAAGGAAGGGAGAGATCCCTGTAGCAGAGTGAGCCGCGTTGTTATAGGCAAACTCCGCCATGGACAGATGAGCAACCCAGTCAGTCTGACACTTGGAGACATAACACCTGAGGAACTGCTCCAAGGACTGGTTCACCCTTTCAGTCTGCCCATTAGACTGCGGATGGTAGCCTGACGACAAGCTGACAGAAATCTGGAGATCGGAACAAAATGCCCTCCAGAATTTGGCCACAAACTGGGATCCGCGGTCAGAGACCACATCAAGTGGCAACCCGTGGAGACGCACAACATGCAGCATAAATAATTCAGACAGGCGTCTGGCCGATGGCAGCCCAACCAGTGGAACGAAGTGCGCCATCTTCGAAAACCTGTCAACGACAACCCAGATGGCTGTCATCCCCGAGGATTTGGGCAAGTCCACCACAAAATCCATTGAAATGTGGGTCCATGGCTTAGATGGGATAGAGAGTGGATGTAGTGGGCCAACAGGAACCCCTCTAGGAGTCTTATTTCGGGCACAGATGTCACATGCCCGAACCCACTGATCCACATCCTTAGCCACCGAGGGCCACCACACCGCCCTAGATAGCAACTCCCGAGTTCTGGCAATACCCGGGTGACCTGCAGACTTCTTGGCATGGAATTCCAGGAACACTCGCTGTCTTAACCTAGGAGGCACAAACAAAAGACCTACCGGAAGGTCTGGAGGAGCCTGCTCCTGTGCTCTAAGGACTAATGATAAGAGGTCCTGGGTAATGCCCACTTTAATACATGATGGGGAAACAATGGGCAACGGCTCCTCGGTGGTCTCCTGGATTGGAGCAAAACTCCGCGAGAGCGCATCAGCCTTGATGTTTTTTGACCCAGGGCGATATGTTATCAAAAAATTAAAGCGAGCAAAAAACAAAGCCCATCGTGCCTGCCTGGCATTGAGACGCTTCGCTGACTCTAAATATGCCAGATTCTTATGGTCAGTGAGAATTGAGACCACAAACTTAGCCCCCTCAAGCCAGTGTCTCCACTCCTCGAGTGCATCCTTAATAGCCAACAATTCCCGGTTACCCACGTCATAATTCATCTCGGCAGGCGAAAATTTACGGGAAAAGTAAGCACAGGGATGAAGGCGATTATCTGACACTCCCATCTGAGAAAGCACTGCCCCAATACCCATCTCAGAGGCATCCACCTCCACCACAAAAGGACGCTCTGGATCTGGGTGTCGCAGCACCTTGGCCGAAACAAATGCCCTTTTGAGACGGGCAAAAGCCGCTTTAGCCTCACAAGACCAGTGAGCAACATCCGCCCCTTTCTTAGTGAGTGCCACCAAGGGCGCCACTATAGACGAAAATCCAGCGATAAATCGTCTATAAAAATTCGCAAAGCCCAGGAAACGCTGAAGCGCCTTCAAACTAGTGGGCTGCACCCAATCCAGGACTGCCTGTACCTTGGAACCCTCCATTTGGAAACCTTCTGGGGAGATAATATATCCTAGAAATGCGATTTGCTGAACTTCAAATTCGCACTTCTCCAGCTTCGCCCCAAGCCGGTGGTCTCTGAGTTTCTGGAGGACTAAGCGTACATGCTTCCGATGTTCCTCCAGGGAATGGGAGAAGATTAGGATGTCATCTAAGTATACAACTAAGAATCTATCCAAATATTCCCTGAGCACATCATTCATGAAATCCTGGAAGACTGCCGGGGCATTACAGAGCCCAAAAGGCATCACCAAATATTCATAATGCCCCGAGTGGGTATTAAAGGCAGTCTTCCATTCATCCCCCTCTCTTATTCGGATTAGATTGTACGCACCGCGTAGGTCAATCTTAGAAAAAATGGTGGCAGTACGAAGCTGGTCAAACAAGACCGAAATGAGAGGCAGTGGGTATGAGTTTTTAATCGTGATACGGTTCAATTCCCTGAAGTCGATGCAGGGTCGCAACGAACCGTCCTTTTTACCCACGAAGAAGAACCCCGACCCAACTGGAGACTGTGAAGGTCTGATAAATCCCTTAGCCAAGTTCTCCTGAATGTACTCTGCCATAGCCTGAGTCTCAGGACGTGACAGGGAGTACAACCTGCTCTTGGGAAGCTTAGCATTTGGCAACAAATCAATGGCACAGTCATAGGAGCGATGGGGAGGTAGTACCTCTGCAACTTTTTTGGAGAACACGTCCGCAAAATCTGCATAACACCCTGGCAATCCTGGCAAACTTAGCTGCGAGAACCTGACTGGAAGGCTCAAGCAACTCCTGAAACAATCAGTACTCCAACTAAGAATCTCCCCAGAGACCCAGTCAAATTGAGGATTGTGGGCCCTTAACCAGGGTAACCCCAACACCAATGGGGCAAAAGTACAGACAGTCACATAAAAGGACAATTTTTCAGAGTGTGTGGCTCCAATAAACAAAGAAATCTGGCTAGTGCAAGAGGTAATTTTACCTTGGGATAATGGTTCCCCGTTTAACCCACAAATCTCAATTTCCGATGCCAAGGGTACTAAGGGAACAGAGTGTTTCAGGGCGAATTGGCGGTCCATAAAAACCCCTTCGGCCCCACTGTCCACAAAGGCCTCAGTCTTGACAGTTTGACCGAGGATCTTCAAGGTCACCGGAATGATAAAAGTCTTCTTGGGAAATTCTGACTTCTGGCCTGACAGGATATTTCCCATCACCCTCAGGCCCTGAAGTTTCCCGGCTTTTCTGGGCATGATACTACCACATGACCTTTATTCCCACAGTACAAACACAACCCCTGCTGTCTCCTCCGCATCTTCTCACGCGAGGAGAGGCGGGTAGCCCCAATCTGCATAGACTCCTCGGAAAATTCCTCAGAGTCTGAGGTTCCCTTGGGAAGGAAGGAAATCTCAGTCTCCCTTTCAAGCCTACGCTCTCTCAGCCGTCTATCCACCCGGATGGATAACTGCATGAGCTGATCCAAGCTATCAGGCAAGGGATGTTGTACCAGTTGGTCCTTTATCTGGTTAGAAAGACTTCTTCGGTACTGGTGTCTCAGGGCTGGGTCATTCCACTGGGTATCATGGGCCAACCTCCGAAACTCCGTACAGTAAACCTCAACTGGCCTTCGCCCTTGCTTAAGGATCGAAATCTGAGCCTCGGCTGAGGCCGTCTTGTCAGGGTCATCATACAACATGCCCAGTGCCGTAAAAAAAGCATCAACACTTTTAAGCGACGGACAGTCAGGCTGCAACCCATATGCCCAGACCTGTGGGTCTCCTTGTAGCAAGGAAATCACTATGCCCACCCGCTGAATCTCCGACCCAGAAGACTGAGGCCTAAGCCGGAAGTATAGCTTGCAGCTCTCCTTGAAACAAAAGAACTGCGAGCGATCTCCAGAAAAACGATCCGGGAGATTTACTTTCGGCTCCTTAACCCCTGCAGGTGCTGCTGCTGCGGGAGCTCCGCCAGCAGCCTGGGAGGTGTGCATTTTAATGGACAAATCATTACATTTTTGAGTCAGGACCTGCACCTGATCAACCACCTGTTGCAACGTATTTTGAGGGGTATGCTCCATATTCCCACAAAATTTCACAGGAGTATTGGGCTGCTGAATATGTTATGCACACCAGTGCCTGCAGGAAAGTACTGGTGTCAGGACTGTTATGCACTCCAGTGCCTGCAGGAATGTACTGGTGTTTGAACTGTTATGCAAAACACATGGACTCACAGACAGACTAGGGAATATGACATAACGTACACAGAAGGTGGAAGGGTAACAAAATACACACAACGTGAACAGAGAAGCCCAGAGGCTAAGGAACAGGGTATCTCCCTTGTATTAGAACTGCTCAGATGTGAAAAGCAAGATGTTGTGTTTTTAATACATAGAAAACCCGAAATGCTGTTGCTAAGGGCAACAGCAAAACCCTAAAGGGTTACCAACGGGTGTGGCAGTAAACTCCTTGGTCAGAGATGGAATGATAGACACAAGGAGATTCTCCACAATCCTAATTCTCACTTGCAGTGCACAGGTTCGGTTTACTGCCACTAAACTGACCCCTGACACCTAGCACAGTGAGACAGGATTAGACAGGCAAGTCTTAGAATACAGCCGCAAACTTGCTAAGTTCACAGAGTAGTAACAGAACCCCAGCAAGCTGAACGACTGACTCCAGTCTTACTGCTAGGTCTGGATTGGCAGAGTGTAATACCAAATCCCCAGGCCTATTTGCAGTAAGCAACAAACAAATACAAAGCTACACAGTACTGGCTAACTTTCAGAAACTGACTAACCAACAAAGATTCAGCAGCATCTGCTTACCCTGAAAAGAGGCCTTATAAAGCAGGTGCTGTCCACGCCCCACTCAGACCTCACAGACTGTGAGCACAAAAACCAGCACCGGATCCCCTGCCATGCACAGAGCCTATAACCACTGCACAGCAAAAGACCCGAACCGGAGTATCAGCTGCGCTCAGGTTACTCCGCTAGCACTTGTCTCCCGGTTGCCATGACGACGTGGCAGCACAGGGCAGGAGACCCTAACACTGTGGTGCATTTTAGTTTTGCAGTTTGCTGACACAGTGACCACCAGTATACTATATATAGCAGTACGGAAGGCCACTGCTGTACCTACCTCTGTGTCGTCATTAAGTATACTATCCATCTACATTCTATACCTGTGGTGCATTTTAGTTTTGCAGTTTGCTGACACAGTGACCACCAGTATACTATATATAGCAGTACGGAAGGCCACTGCTGTACCTACCTCTGTGTCGTCATTAAGTATACTATCCATCTACATTCTATACCTGTGGTGCATTTTAGTTTTGCAGTTTGCTGACACAGTGACCACCAGTATACTATATATAGCAGTACGGAAGGCCACTGCTGTACCTACCTCTGTGTCGTCATTAAGTATACTATCCATCTACATTCTATACCTGTGGTGCATTTTAGTTTTGCAGTTTGCTGACACAGTGACCACCAGTATACTATATATAGCAGTACGGAAGGCCACTGCTGTACCTACCTCTGTGTCGTCATTAAGTATACTATCCATCTACATTCTATACCTGTGGTGCATTTTAGTTTTGCAGTTTGCTGACACAGTGACCACCTGTATACTATATATAGCAGTACGGAAGGCCACTGCTGTACCTACCTCTGTGTCGTCATTAAGTATACTATCCATCTACATTCTATACCTGTGGTGCATTTTAGTTTTGCAGTTTGCTGACACAGTGACCACCAGTATACTATATATAGCAGTACGGAAGGCCACTGCTGTACCTACCTCTGTGTCGTCATTAAGTATACTATCCATCTACATTCTATACCTGTGGTGCATTTTAGTTTTGCAGTTTGCTGACACAGTGACCACCAGTATACTATATATAGCAGTACGGTACGGAAGGCCACTGCTGTACCTACCTCTGTGTTGTCATTAAGTATACTATCCATCTACATTCTATACCTGTGGTGCATTTTAGTTTTGCAGTTTGCTGACACAGTGACCACCAGTATACTATATATAGCAGTACGGAAGGCCACTGCTGTACCTACCTCTGTGTCATCATTAAGTATACTATCCATCTACATTCTATACCTGTGGTGCATTTTAGTTTTGCAGTTTGCTGACACAGTGACCACCAGTATACTATATATAGCAGTACGGAAGGCCACTGCTGTACCTACCTCTGTGTCGTCATTTAGTATACTATCCATCTACATTCTATACCTGTGGTGCATTTTAGTTTTGCAGATTGCTGACAGTGACCAGCAGTATATATAGCAGTACAGTACGGAAGGCCACTGCTCTACCTACCTCTGTGTCGTCAAGTATACTATCCATCCATACCTGTGGTGCATTTCAGTTGTGCGCAGTATATATAGTAGTAGGCCATTGCTATTGATAGTTACTGGCATATAATTCCACACATTAAAAAATGGAGAACAAAAATGTGGAGGTTAAAATAGGGAAAGATCAAGATCCACTTCCACCTCGTGCTGAAGCTGCTGCCGCTAGTCATGGCCGAGACGATGAAATGCCATCAACGTCGTCTGCCAAGGCCGATGCCCAATGTCATAGTAGAGAGCATGTAAAATCCAAAAAACAAAAGTTCAGTAAAATGACCCAAAAATCAAAATTAAAAGCGTCTGAGCAGAAGCGTAAATTTGCCAATATGCCATTTACGACACGGAGTGGCAAGGAACGGCTGAGGCCCTGGCCTATGTTCATGGCTAGTGGTTCAGCTTCACATGAGGATGGAAGCACTCATCCTCTCGCTAGAAAAATGAAAAGACTTAAGCTGGCAAAAGCACAGCAAAGAACTGTGCGTTCTTCTAAATCACAAATCCCCAAGGAGAGTCCAATTGTGTCGGTTGCGATGCCTGACCTTCCCAACACTGAACGGGAAGAGCTTGCGCCTTCCACCATTTGCACGCCCCCTGCAAGTGCTGGAAGGAGCACCCGCAGTCCAGTTCCTGATAGTCAAATTGAAGATGTCACTGTTGAAGTACACCAGGATGAGGATATGGGTGTTGCTGGCGCTGGGGAGGAAATTGACAAGGAGGATTCTGATGGTGAGGTGGTTTGTTTAAGTCAGGCACCCGGGGAGACACCTGTTGTCCGTGGGACGAATATGGCCATTAACTTGCCTGGTCAAAATACAAAAAAAATCAGCTCTTCGGTGTGGAATTATTTCAACACAAATGCGGACAACAGGTGTCAAGCCGTGTGTTGCCTTTGTCAAGCTTGTCAGGTCCGAGTGTTTTTGTGAATCCGTTAACCCGGGACCAACCACAGGTGTAGGTGCTGGGCTATGAAGAAAGCAGGGAGGACGAAGAAAGTTCCGATTCATATATTTATTCAAAATAACAATTCAGTAAAGAGTTAACTGACAAGTTGTCATCATATTATACTGAAGTATTGCAGGAATAATATGCAAGAGAAAACTCAAAAATACATAAAAGAAATGTTCATGGAAACATATGCAAAACAAGCTGATGAATAAATGTTGGATTGTCCAAATATAAACGAGCTTTGATGCTGAACTGCAGAATATGATTAACTGGATAATGCAGACATGAAGAGATAACTGTAAGGATTTGCAATGGAGTTTTGAGAGTTAACTGAGAGACTGTGAAGAATTATCCTTGTTATGACAACATAGCAAATATAAACAAGCTTTGATGCTGAACTGCAGAATGTTATTAACTGGATAATGCAGACATGAAGAGATAACTGTAAGGATTTGCAATGGAGTTTGAGAGTTAACTGAGAGACTGAAGAATTATCCTTGTTATGACAACATAGCAAATATAAACAAGCTTTGATGCTGAACTGCAGATTGTGTTTAACTGGTTAATGCAGACATGGAGAATTAACTGTAAGAATTGGCAATGGAGCTTTGAGAGTTAACTGAGAGACTGTGATGAATTATCCTTGTAATGACAACATAGCAAATAAAAGTACTGAATTGGGTTACTTGCGGGTTCCGGAGATCACTGTGAAACTGTAGTAGAAGACAAGGTGATGAATGGGTTAAATGCAGAGTTGAACAAACGAACAGCTGAGAGAAACAGAATCCTCCAGACTTTGAATGATAGGCAGACTGACAAGGTAACCTCATGCAGGACACTGGGAATCCAACTATTTCCAATAGGAGTGCAATTAACTGACAGCACAGCAGAGAGCCGGTGGATCTTTCAGCAGTGAAGGCTGCAGACGGACCTCTGGGAACGGAGGCAATATCTGGACCACGGGAATCACACAGGAATGCACGGAGAGAGCTCAGAGCTAGAGCACAGCTTTGATACAACAAAGCACTGGCCCAGAGTAACATAATCCCAGCCTACTTAAAGGCAGCACAAGCACGGGATTGGCTTACACCTGCCCACAGGTGTTTTCACAAGTGCTCTGTATTAGCTATTTGGTCTCCAACATGGCCACCTCCTATACAGCAGACACACCGCAGTGCCTTAGGCCATTTGGTCCCCGCACTCACATTTCCCAGACTCTGCATTACCTGTGCCATTGATCACGCCGTGTCCTCACACGGGCGCACAGCACCGCGAGCAACCGCACTGGCAACGGATGAACCCCAGAACCCGCAGAGGTAAGAGACCGGTTCGTGACAGTACCCCCTCCTCTAAGGGTGGTCTCCGAACACCTTTGAACCTTATCAGGATTTTTGGAGAAGTATTTCTGTACCAGTCTTGGAGCATGAACATCTTCAGAGAAAACCCAGGATCTTTCCTCTGGACCGTAACCCTTCCAGTCGACCAGAAACTGTAAACGTCCATATCGGGAACGTGAGTCCACAATCTCTTTAACTTCAAATTCCTCATTTTGCAAAGAGTGAACTTTAGGAGATTTGGACTGGGTAGTACGGAACTTATTGAGAATCAAAGGCTTCAGTAAAGATGTATGAAAGGCGTTAGGAATTCTCAAAGACGGTGGCAACTTGACTTTGTATGACACAGGGTTGAGTACCTTAACAATGGGAAATGGACCAATAAACTTGGGAGCAAATTTCTTAGAAGGAACTTTGAACTTGAGATTGCGCGTAGAAATCCAAACTTGGTCTCCCACTTTGTAACTCGGTACAGCTTTACGTTTTCTATCTGCAAAAGATTTATAACGAGCGGAAGTTTTGACCAAGGACTTACGTACACAACTCCAGATGCTAGATAGACGTTGAAGCTCTTGATCTGCTGCTGGAACCTCTAGGGCTGGCAATGGATGAAACTCTGGTGGAGAACTTCTTGGACTCTTATGTTGGGCACATTTAGGACATGCTGCTATAAACTCTTGGACATCGGCTTTGAGACGTGGCCACCAATAAGACTGTTGAATAAATTTGAGAGTCTTTAGAACCCCAGGATGACCCATGAAGGAAGAGGAGTGAGCCCAGGTAAGCAGCCGTTTTCGAAGACTTGTGGCGACAAAGGTCTTGCCAGGCGGAGGAACTGGAGAGGTTCGAGTCATTAAGAAGGACGTAGGATTCACAATGGCTTGATTCGTGGTAGCATCATTTAATTCAGAAGAAGCAAAGGACCGGGAAAGGGCAACTGCCTTTTTGTTCTGAGACCCTGGACGATAGGTGAGTTTGAAATCAAATCGTGAGAAGAAAAGCGCCCATCGAGCTTGTCGTGGATTCAAACACTGAGCTGACTGCAGATACAGAAGATTCTTATGATCAGTATAAACTGTAATGCGATGTTGAGCTCCTTCTAGAAGGTATCTCCACTCCTCAAATGCCAACTTGATGGCAAGTAACTCTTGCTCACCGATTGCATAATTACGTTCTGCCGGGAGGAACTTACGGGAGAAATATCCGCAGGGATGGACCTTTTTATCTTCAAAGACTTGTGACAACACAGCTCCTACTGCTTCTGTAGATGCATGCACCTCTAGTAGAAAGGGACGATTCAAATCAGGCTGTCGAAGAATGGGGGCTGACACAAAGGCTTGCTTTAAATCAGAGAAGGCTTTGATTGCTTCAGAAGACCAGTTCGTAGGATTTGCTCCCTTGCGAGTTAGGGCTGTGATAGGAGCAGCTAACGTAGAATAATTATTAATGAATCTCCTATAGAAATTAGCAAAGCCAAGAAATCGCTGAATCCCCTTGAGAGTTGTAGGAGTGGACCAATCCCGGATAGCTCGCGTCTCTGGGATGGATAGCGGATGAATTTGTCCCCTAGGAGGGGTCTTGCCCGGAACCAGGACGACTGGGCAGTCCCATTCACGATGAGGAGGTAGAGAGTCTGCTGCTTGCTTACTGGAAACATCCGCAAGGGATTGATACACCAGAGGTAGATCGGAAAGGCTAATTGACCGAAGAGGTACAATTGCAGCTACACAGTCCTTGGTACAAGATTTACCCCATGAAAGGACTTCCATGGTTTGCCAATTAAGTTGAGGATTATGTTTCTGCAGCCAAGGTAAACCAAGTATCACATCTTGAGAGGCTTTGGGAATCACGTAGAAGGAGAGGTATTCGGTATGGAGCTCACCAACTTTCATCTTGAGACATACGGTTCGATGAGTAATTATACCATCTGGAATTCGACTTCCATCCACTGCTGTAACGGCAACTGCTGCTTCCAGGGGCATGGTTTGAACTTTAGACCGTATGACAAAGGCTGAGGAGATGAAGTTCTTGGCTGCCCCGGAATCTAGGAGGGCTGAAACTTTCACTGTAGAACTTGGAACTTCTAATTGAATAGACAAGGTTGGCTCTTTCCCAGAACGTGATTCTAAAGTAACTCCTAGCTTAACCTCTCTTGAATAAGCTAGGAGGCGAGAGTTTCCCGGTCGGAGTTTGCAGAATTTAACTAAATGTTCGGAGGACCCACAGTACATGCAGAGGTTACCCTGTCGACGACGAAGTCGTTCCTCCTCTGTGAGGCGAGAGTGCCCAATCTGCATAGGTTCTTCAGTCATTACTGGAGACTGTGATGAAGAATCTTGTCGAGGTCTAGGATGATCACGTGGACTGGATCGCTCTGCCCTGGATTTCTCTAAACATCGCTCTCTGTAACGTAGATCAAGTTTGTTACAGAGAGAAATCAATTCATCCAGGTTAATTGGCACATCCCGGATAGTTAAATCATCCTTGATTCTTTCTGAAAGTCCATTCCAAAACGCGGCGATCAGGGCCTCCTCATTCCAGTTTAACTCTGAAGACAACGTGCGAAACTGAATAATATATTGACTGACAGGACGTAAACCTTGACGTAGACGGAGAATCTCCAAGGATGCTGAGGTGGTCCTGCCTGGTTCGTCAAAGATTCTCCGGAAGGAAGATACGAACTCTTTGTAATTAGAGAGGATAGGATCACCTCTCTCCCATAATGGTGATGCCCACTCCAGAGCCTGACCGGAGAGGAGGGCAATAATATATGCAACCTTAGAACGAGCTGATGGGAAACTGGCAGACATCAGTTCAAACTGGATCTCGCATTGATTCAGGAATCCTCTGCAAAGTTTTGGAGTTCCGTCAAACTTACTCGGAGAGGGTAACTGCAAGCGGGACGTAGGCAGCGTCACAGGAGAAGCTGTAGTGGTAACTGGGACATCTGGGGTTGGAATCTGGACTTGGAACGTTTTAATAGCCGTATGAAGAGTCTCTAAACGGTCTGCCATAGTTTGCATAAACTGCACTATTTGTGTCTGTATAGACTCCTGGTTTTCCAGACGGGAAAGGATATCTGACGTAGCACCGCCTCCTGCGAATTGGTCACTTGACGGATCCATGTGGCCAGTGCTTACTGTCAGGTCCGAGTGTTTTTGTGAATCCGTTAACCCGGGACCAACCACAGGTGTAGGTGCTGGGCTATGAAGAAAGCAGGGAGGACGAAGAAAGTTCCGATTCATATATTTATTCAAAATAACAATTCAGTAAAGAGTTAACTGACAAGTTGTTAATCATCATATTATACTGAAGTATTGCAGGAATAATATGCAAGAGAAAATTTTAAAAATACATAAAAGAAATGTTCATGGAAACATATGCAAAACAAGCTGATGAATAAATGTTGGATTGTCCAAATATAAACGAGCTTTGATGCTGAACTGCAGAATATGATTAACTGGATAATGCAGACATGAAGAGATAACTGTAAGGATTTGCAATGGAGTTTTGAGAGTTAACTGAGAGACTGTGAAGAATTATCCTTGTTATGACAACATAGCAAATATAAACAAGCTTTGATGCTGAACTGCAGAATGTTATTAACTGGATAATGCAGACATGAAGAGATAACTGTAAGGATTTGCAATGGAGTTTGAGAGTTAACTGAGAGACTGAAGAATTATCCTTGTTATGACAACATAGCAAATATAAACAAGCTTTGATGCTGAACTGCAGATTGTGTTTAACTGGTTAATGCAGACATGGAGAATTAACTGTAAGAATTGGCAATGGAGCTTTGAGAGTTAACTGAGAGACTGTGATGAATTATCCTTGTAATGACAACATAGCAAATAAAAGTACTGAATTGGGTTACTTGCGGGTTCCGGAGATCACTGTGAAACTGTAGCAGAAGACAAGGTGATGAATGGGTTAAATGCAGAGTTGAACAAACGAACAGCTGAGAGAAACAGAATCCTCCAGACTTTGAATGATAGGCAGACTGACAAGGTAACCTCATGCAGGACACTGGGAATCCAACTATTTCCAATAGGAGTGCAATTAACTGACAGCACAGCAGAGAGCCGGTGGATCTTTCAGCAGTGAAGGCTGCAGACGGACCTCTGGGAACGGAGGCGATATCTGGACCACGGGAATCACACAGGAATGCACGGAGAGAGCTCAGAGCTAGAGCACAGCTTTGATACAACAAAGCACTGGCCCAGAGTAACATAATCCCAGCCTACTTAAAGGCAGCACAAGCACGGGATTGGCTTACACCTGCCCACAGGTGTTTTCACAAGTGCTCTGTATTAGCTATTTGGTCTCCAACATGGCCACCTCCTATACAGCAGACACACCGCAGTGCCTTAGGCCATTTGGTCCCCGCACTCACAGTTCCCAGACTCTGCATTACCTGTGCCATTGATCACGCCGTGTCCTCACACGGGCGCACAGCACCGCGAGCAACCGCACTGGCAACGGATGAACCCCAGAACCCGCAGAGGTAAGAGACCGGTTCGTGACAAAGCTGTAATAAGTAGGGGTAAGGACGTTAACCACCTCGGAACATCCTCCCTTATACGTCACCTGCAGCGCATTCATCATAAGTCAGTGACAAGTTCAAAAACTTTGGGCGACAGCGGAAGCAGTCCACTGACCAGTAAATCCCTTCCTCTTGTAACCAAGCTCCTACAAACCACACCACCAACTCCCTCAATTTCCTCCTTACCCAGGAAAGCCAATAGTCCTGCAGGCCATGTCACTGGCAAGTCTGACGAGTCCTCTCCTGCCTGGGATTCCTCCGATGCATCCTTGAGTGTAACGCCTACTGCTGCTGGCGCTGCTGTTGTAGCTGCTGGGAGTCGATCGTCATCCCAGAGGGGAAGTCGGAAGACCACTTGTACTACTTCCAGTAAGCAACTGACTGTCCAACAGTCCTTTGCGAGGAAGATGAAATATCACAGCAGTCATCCTGCTGCAAAGCAGATAACTCAGGCCTTGGCAGCCTGGGCGGTGAGAAACGTGGTTCCGGTATCCACCGTTAATTCAGAGCCAACTAGAGACTTGATTGAGGTACTGTGTCCCCGGTACCAAATACCATCTAGGTTCCATTTCTCTAGGCAGACGATACCGAAAATGTACACAGACCTCAGAAAAAGACTCACAAGTGTCCTAAAAAATGCAGTTGTACCCAATGTCCACTTAACCACGGACATGTGGACAAGTGGAGCAGGGCAGACTCAGGACTATATGACTGTGACAGCCCACTGGGTAGATGTATTGCCTCCCGCAGCAAGAACAGCAGCGGCGGCACCAGTAGCAGCATCTCGCAAATGCCAACTCGTTCCTAGGCAGGCTACGCTTTGTATCACCGCTTTCCAGAAGAGGCACACAGCTGACAACCTCTTACGGAAACTGAGGAACATCATCGCAGAATGGCTTACCCCAATTGGACTCTCCTGGGGATTTGTGACATCGGACAACGCCAGCAATATTGTGCGTGCATTACATCTGGGCAAATTTTAGCACGTCCCATGTTTTGCACATACATTGAATTTGGTGGTGCAGAATTATTTAAAAAACGACAGGGGCGTGCAAGAGATGCTGTCAGTGGCCCGAAGAATTGCGGGCCACTTTCGGCATTCAGCCACCGCGTACAGAAGACTGGAGCACCACCAAACATTCCTGAACCTGCCATCATCTGAAGCAAGAGGTGGTAACGAGGTGGAATTCAACCCTCTATATGCTTCAGAGGATGGAGGAGCAGCAAAAGGCCATTCAAGCCTATACATCTGCCCACGATATAGGCAAAGGAGGGGGAATGCACCTGACTCAAGCGCAGTGGAGAATGATTTCAACGTTGTGCAAGGTTCTGCAACCCTTTGAACTTGCCACACGTGAAGTCAGTTCAGACACTGCCAGCCTGAGTCAGGTCATTCCCCTCATCAGGCTTTTGCAGAAGAAGCTGGAGACATTGAAGGAGGAGCTAAAACAGAGCGATTCCGCTAGGCATCTGGGACTTGTGGATGGAGCCCTTAATTCGCTTAACCAGGATTCACGGGTGGTCAATCTGTTGAAATCAGAGCACTACATTTTGGCCACCGTGCTCGATCCTAGATTTAAAACCTATGTTGTATCTCTATTTCCGGTGGACACAAGTCTGCAGAGGTTCAAAGACCTGCTGGTGAGAAAATTGTCAAGTCAAGCGGAACGTGACCCGTCAACATCTCCTCCTTCACATTCTCCCGCAACTGGGGGTGCGAGGAAAAGGCTAAGAATTCCGAGCCCACCCGCTGGCGGTGATGCAGGGCAGTCTGGAGCGAGTGCTGACATCTGGTCCGGACTGAAGGACCTGCCAACGATTGCTGACATGTCGTCTACTGTCACTTCATATGATTCTCTCACCATTGAAAGAATGGTGGAGGATTATATGAGTGACCGCATCCAAGTAGGCACGTCAGACAGTCCGTACGTATACTGGCAGGAAAAAGAGGCAATTTGGAGGCCCTTGCACAAACTGGCTTTATTCTACCTAAGTTGCCCTCCCTCCAGTGTGTACTCCGAAAGAGTGTTTAGTGCAGCCGCTCACCTTGTCAGCAATCGGCGTACGAGGTTACTTCCAGAAAATGTGGAGAAGATGATGTTCATCAAAATGAATTATAATCAGTTCCTCCGTGGAGACATTCACCAGCAGCAATTGCCTCCAGAAAGTATACGGGGACCTGAGATGGTGGATTCCAGTGGGGACGAATTAATAATCTGTGAGGAGGGGGATGTACACAGTGAAAGGGGTGAGGAATCGGAGGATGATGATGAGGTGGACATCTTGCCTCTGTAGAGCCAGTTTGTGCAAGGAGAGATTGATTGCTTCTTTTTTTGGTGGCGGCCCAAACCAACCAGTCATTTCAGTCACAGTCGTGTGGCAGACCCTGTCGCTGAAATGATGGGTTCGTTAAAGTGTGCATGTCCTGTTTATACAACATAAGGGCGGGAGGGAGGGCCCAAGCACAATTCCATCTTGCACCTCTTTTTTCTTTAATTTTTCTTTGCATCATGTGCTGTTTGGGGACAATTTTTTTGAAGTGCCATCCTGCCTGACACTGCAGTGCCACTCCTAGATGGGCCAGGTGTTTGTGTCGGCCACCTGTGTCGCTTAGCTTAGTCACACAGCGACCTTGGTGCGCCTCTTTTTTTCTTTGCATCATGTGCTGTTTGGGGACAATTTTTTTGAAGTGCCATCCTGCCTGACACTGCAGTGCCACTCCTAGATGGGCCAGGTGTTTGTGTCGGCCACTAGTGTCGCTTAGCTTAGCCATCCAGCGACCTTGGTGCAAATTTTAGGACTAAAAATAATATTGTGAGGTGTGAGGTGTTCAGAATAGACTGGAAATGAGTGGAAATTATGGTTATTAAGGTTAATAAAACTATGGGATCAAAATGACCCCCAAATTCTATGATTTAAGCTGTTTTTTAGGGTTTTTTTGTAAAAAACACCCGAATCCAAAACACACCCGAATCCGACAAAAAATTTCCGGTGAAGTTTTGCCAAAACGCGTCCGAATCCAAAACACGGCCGCGGAACCGAATCCAAGACCAAAACACAAAACCCGAAAAATGTCCGGTGCACATCACTACTCAGAATTCAGACTCCTGATTCACCTATGATAGAAAATGTTTGAATAGTCTCCTAAAGACTTGTTAAGTATTGCGCTCCTGAAAAGATGCCTGTGTGTATTTTATTGGCTAACTCTTATATACAAAGCCGTCCCTAACCAATATGATGCCCTAGGCAAGATTTTGGATGGTGCCCACCAGCACCGCCGCTAGTTCTGCCTCTGACCCTGCACCCCTTTCCCAGCACCATCACCCATAGCAGTTCTCATTGTTATGCTCCTACCCCCTATATTTTAAATAGGAACAGTGCACACATTCAGTCCGCAGCCCAAAAAGGGGTGTGTTCTTGCTGGGAAGGGGCAAGCTGGATCAGTCGTGTAAAACACAATTTAGTGCACCACCTAGTGGTAGGATTTAGTTCGTATTATATTACCATGCAATCCGTGGTTCCAGCATAATAGCCAGGCCCGCCATCAAGGGGGGACGGTGCCTGTAGTCAGGTTCTGGGACGCAGGTCAGCTGCCTGCCTGCGCATCGGCAGGCAGCCACGGAGGGAGAGGCAGAGCCGCAGCCTGCGGCCATATTCTCAATACAGAGCTGGCCGTGAGCCAATCGGAGCTCACGGACCGGCAGCCAATTAGGAGCTGCTTCTGTCCCTTTGTGGCTGCCCCTCCGATGCGCTCTGTCCCTCTGTGGCTGCCTGCCCTCTGATCCTGACTACAACCATCTGGGCCCACTCAAAAGGTAAAGTTTTGGGAATGCAGGGAAGGGGTGGGGAGCGGACACTGTGTGTGGTAGGTGGTGGTGTGTGTGGGTGGGGGGGCCTGCCTTGTGAGGGTCAGTCCCGGGCCCCATAATTTCTGATGGCAGCCCTGATACTAGCTATACTATACGATAGTAGAGATCATATTGTTTTATTCATATACAAGGTTTATTTAAACAACTTTTTAAACTGGTGAATGCATGCCCTCTAATGTCTTCACAATAAAGTGTTAATATAAATTGTTATATATAATATAATGTACTTAGATAGTGTCAATGTCTGAATGTCAGCACTTTTAAAGTAATCACTTATTTACTCATCTTAAATCACATGAGAGAGCAGTGTGGTCTATGAGAATTCGGATGTCCCTACAATTTACATTAGCGGTATCATGCCCCATATGTAACTAAACATTTGTTTAAGACAGATAGAAAGTGATTGTACATCCATTATTAGCATTTTTATTAAGGTAATTTTCCAGCTATCTCAGGGTGTCAGCATGAATGATGCTATGTGTTAAACTAGGATGTTTTAGATCTTTGTGTCCTTTTTGTCATGTTTGTACGCACATGCTTGTGCACAGGCCCGGTGCTAGGGTGTTTAGCGCCCCCTACAAATTATAAATTTGTGCCCTCCCATATGTAATAAAAGGACAGCGTGTGTCGCAGAAAGGGATGTGGTCTCACAAGGTAGGGGCGTGGACACACAATAGTACCACCAATTCAAATTATGCGAAACAGTAGCACAATCTTATTCACAGTACACTGCATGTAGTGCCGCTGATTCATATTGCATCACACATTATGCTACACAGTAGTACCCCTTATACATATAATGCTACTCGTAGTACCCCTTATACATGTAATGCTACACAGTAGTACCCCTTATACATGTAATGCTACACCGTAGTACCCCTTATACATGTAATGCTACACAGTAGTACCCCTTATACATGTAATGCTACACCGTAGTACCCCTTATACATGTAATGCTACACAGTAGTGCTCCTAATACACAATGCTTGCAGTAGTGTCCCTAATACACATAATGTCCACAGTAGTAGTGCCACTTCCACATAACATCCACAGTAGTAGTGTCCCTTACACATGACGCTCTCAGTAGTAGTGCCCCTTACACTTAACAGCGCCAGTAGTAATGCCACACAACGCCTACAGTAGTATTGCCCCTTACCCATAATGCCCACAGTATTAGTGCCACACGTAATGCCCACAGTAGTAATTCCACACATAATGCCCACAGTAGTAATGCCCCTTACCCATAATACCCACAGTATTAGTGCCACATGTAATGCCCACAGTAGTAGTGCCCCTTATACTTAATACCCACAGTAGTAGTGTCACACGTAATGCCCACAGTATTAGTTCCCCTCACACATAGACACAGTACTGCACTGACTTACCTGAAGCCCGCTCCTGCTCTAGCCACTGTCAGATAGCTCCTTGCGCTTGACACCACACACAGCAGCAACCCAGCACATAGAAGACTTTCCACACAGCAGCATCTCTCTCCATCCCCTGATCACAGTGGCAAAAACAATTTCTCCTGTTCCCTTTCACCTCTCAGATCCCATCGGCGGGCATCTCCCGACCCCCCTGATCACAGCGGCAACAATCTATTCCACCCCTCTCACCCGCCCCCCAATCACAGTTGCAGCTTTCTCTCTGTCATCTCCCCTATCACAGCAGTAGCTATTTCTCATTTCCTATGGCATGGAGTGAGACGGCTGCACAGGCAAAAATGGTCCCAGCAACTCCCTGCTCAGGGGGACCACTACCGACACTGCTGCCTGTTATACAGTTTGACAGGTGTAGCAGGCTAGAGGAACGGAGAGAAGGCCTCTCATGCCCGGTGCCTTCCTGCATTGCATCGCTTTGCTGCGTAGCTACGATTATCCACGCTACAGGTCAGCTAATCATTGCAAGTGAAGCTGTCTCCCAGAAAAGAATGTAGACAGCCACTGGAGCCATTACAAATGCATACACATACGTAGCATTAATCCAATAATGATGAACATCAACTCCTCCAGTGAGTCTGTGGTCACAGACTGTCCACAGCAGCAGCAACGCAGACGTCATGTTTCTCTATGTACGTGATTACAGCTGAAGGCATTTGTACGCCCAGAAAACAGGCATGACACGGCTATGTTTTTGCCCCACCTCGCCGTTGCCCCCCCCCAACAGTCTCTTCCTGTAAATCACCCTGTGTTTTAATTCTCACAGCTAGTGGCATTGTAAATGTACTTTGGGGAATGCACAGTGCTGTCACGGTGCATGCACAGTCTAGCGATAATCGCTCAGTTACGTGAACATCGGCACTGCATACAAACATGAATTAGACCCTGGTTCATAAACCTATATATAAAAACTAAACAAAAAAATCCCTACTTACACTATTATAAATACCATCAAAAGGGGGAAGACTTTGAAGTTTTTATCTGATAGTTTATGTTAATAGGGAGCACATCCTATATAAGGTTATCCAAATACAGGGCAAAGGTGAGGCAGGACAGTGCACCCTAATTTTAACCACAGTAAGAGGTGCTACCATGCTGAAACTGGTACGAATGTCATAGTGTCTAAACCCATGGGGAAGGAGTGGTTAAATAATAATGAAGTGAGTGGGAAAATCTTTAAAGAAATGGAAGTGTGCAGACGTAGGGATTTCCATAGCTGATGGGTGGGTGAGACAGTGGAGTGGTGTATTGATAGTCAGATAGGGAAGTACAATTATCGGCAGTTGGCATATCTGTTCCTCAATCCAGATCCATTACTTAGCGGGGGATACCGAGATCACTCTAGTACCCGGCTGAGAGAGTGGCTTGGTAGTAACCAAGAATGTTATGAAGCTGAATGCCACCACATTGCTTATGTCTGTAAAGGGTACAGCATTTCAGACGTGGTTGGTGCCAACCCCATTGAATGTGCCGCATTCATTGCTGGACATCTAAGAACCACTTGGGAGGATATGCACAGTGAGAGCCAGAGGAAGATACAGTATTTTAGAATGAGAGTTCATCTTGAGGATCACAAGCCTCCCAAACCAAGAGAAAGATAGAGACCGTCAAGCTTATTCCTCATTCCGTAACTTAGACAAAAGGATGTAAAGTTGGCCTGAAATAAAGAGTAGATATCATTGGTACGGAAGACCCCTAACTATTTTAAAAGAGTGAGATGCTAGAGAAAAGTTAAAGCCTGTTTGAGGCCATCAGTAGCAGAATCCTCCATAGCTAGGTATAGAGCTACAGATATTGTTTGACATTTGAAAGTGCCCCAAAGAATTAAACTCTTCCATCAGGTTTGGAAGGGAAGTTACTGGATTAGCTACAAATGCCCAAAGGTTGTCTGCAAAAAAGTAAATTTTAATATTAATTTTAATACATTGTGTTGTAGATTATCTGACGGTATTGCACTATGGGGTAAATGTATGAAGCCGTGATAAAAGTGGATAAGTGAGCCAGTGGAGAAGTTGCCTATGGTAACCAATCAGCTGCTCTGTATAATGTGCAATACTGTCGGATAATGCACAACACAATTTATTAACTGAATACACACATTTAGAAAGTGCAATAACTGCATATAATCAGGGATGATGCAGATCCTATCTTAATACATGTCTCTCCACTCCAACACATGAAAGTCAAAAAGGGAGAAGGATTTAGTGCAACACCATCGGGCCATTTAAAAACACACTTTAATAACTAATTTAACTTACATTTAAGAAGTGCAAAAATTTCATATAATGAAACTCCACAATAAAGGCGACAGGCTGTCACTGGACAGATAAAAATCCCAACAAGTCCATGGAACTAGAGCCAGCCCTAACCAATATGATGCCCTAGGCAAGATTTTGGCTGGTGCCCCCTAGCACCACCGCTAGTTCCGCCTCTGACCCTGCACCCCTTTCCGAGCACCAGGCCAAAAAGGTATGTGTTTTTGCTGGCAAGGGGCATGGCCACAGAATAATAACTCAATTCAACTTATGCCTCACAGTAGTGCAACTTTATTCACAATTTATCATACGATAGTGTCCCTTATTCACATTACATCACACAGTAGTACCACTTTACCTTATATACGTTACTCCTCACAGTAGTGCCCCTCATTCACATAACATCATACTGAATTGCTCTTTATTCTCATTATACCACACTATATTGCTCTTTATTTACATTAGACCACACAGTAGTGCCCTTTCTATACGTTACGCCACACAGTAGAGCACCTTATATACATAATGCCACACATTGGTAATGCATTTATACACATAATGACACACATAATGGGGGTCATTCCGAGTTGTTCGCTCATTGCCGATTTTCGCAACGGAGCTATTAATGCAAAAATGCGCATGCGCATGGTACGCAGTGCGCATGCGCTAAGTATTTTAGCTCAAAACTTAGTCGATTTACTCATGGCAGAACGAAGAATTTTCATCGTTAAAGTGATCGTAGTCTGATTCACAGGAAGTGGGTGTTTCTGGGCGGATACTCAGCGTTTTCACGGCGTTTGCGGAAAAACGCAGGCGTGCCAGAGAAAAACGCGAGAGTGTCTGGCGTGAGTCATCTGGCAGCTCTGCTAATGTCAGGTGCCTATTTTTTATGAAAATGCATCTTATTTGCATTGCTATGTGGCAAGGATGCACAAGCAGCTTCCGCTGATTAAAATGATATGCGGCATGCCTATTTACTGTGTGCAACTGTGACTGTATCTGCATACAAAATGCTACACACAGAATATAGGCATGCCACATATCATTTTAATCAGCAGAAGCTGATTGTGCCCCTAGGCATACCAGATGCCCTAGGCAATTGCCTAATTTGCCTATGCCTAAGGCCGGCTCTGCATGGAACACACGGTCTGGGTCCGGATCATCAGATGTAAGTCCCAGCAGTCCCTCTTGGAGTCACCAATAAAGCCACCTGCAGGTGAGTTCAATTAGTTATTAAAGGGTGTTTGTAAATAGTCCGATGGTGATGCACTAAATCCTTCTCCCTTTTTGAGCTTTCATGTGCTGGAGTGGAGAGACAGGTATTAAGATAGGATCTGCATCATCCCTGGTTATATGCGGGTTTTGTGCTTTCTAAAAGTGAGTGTATTCAGTTAATAAATTGCGTTCTACATTATCCGATGGTATTGCACTATGGGGGTCATTCCAACCTGATCGCACGCTGCCGCTTTTCGCAGCGCAGCGATCAGGTCACTACTGCTTATACACCGCAATGCGCAGGCGCGTCGTACGGGTAGAAAGTGGATCATTGGTGGGTGATGGATTTAACGAAGAATCCATTCACACAGCCGATCGCAAGAAGATTGACAGGAAGAAGGCGTTTATGGGTGTCAACTGACCGTTCTCAGGGAGTGGTTGGAAAAACGCAGGCGTGTCCAAGCGTTTGCAGGGCAGGTGTCTGACGTCAATTCCGGGACCGGACAGGCTGAAGTGATCGCAGCGGCTGAGTAAGTTCAGACCTACTCAGAAACCGCACAAACTGTTTTTGTACTGCTCGGCTGCACAGGCCTTCGCACACTTGCAAAGCTAAAATACACTCTCCAGTGGACGGCGACTATGCGTTCGCACGGTTGCAAAAAGTAGCTAGCGAGCGATCAACTCGGAATGACCCCCATATTCCTTTCTTTTTGAGTGCTCATTTGTTGGAGTGGAGAAATATATACTGACAAAAGGATTTGCAACTAAGAAAGAGTGAGGCTGTGCATACATCAGGACGCTTGGACCTACTATTTTGTGAACTATTTTAATGTGGTTACATTTTTGATATACAGGTTTCCTTTCTAGCACCACGGGTCATTCCCTTTTATTTCTCTGTGCACGTCTATAAGGTTTGGTGAACCTTGGTGTGACATGGGCTGCAGTAAAAAGGTTCATTGCATAAATTAGGGGTTTCCCCATCTATATTATGTTTTTATGCATTATTTTGCCTGAAAATACGTCTTATTCATATCACTATGCAAATAAGATGCACATGCAGAAGCTGAGTAAAATGATACGTGGCATGCCTGTATGCATCTGTGGCTGTATCTGCATATGAAATGCTACGTTACAGTGTTCTCCCGGAAAACACTGTAACGTAGCAGTTCATATGCAGATAAAGCCGCGCTCGCACACAGAATATAGGCATGCCGCATATCATTTTAATGTGCATTTTATTTACATAGCAATGCGAATACGACGTCAAAAAAAGATGCCCAACATTAGCAGAGCTGTCTAGGAACTGCTGGCTTACTCGTGCTAGAAATCTTGCGGTACATGGCGTATTGAGGCTAGATGTATGGGGACACATCAGTAGATGTTTGTACACTTTGGTAGCCTTAATAATGATTAATGTGACACACTTTATATAAATGATTTATGTTAAAGTTATTTTCCAATGGTACTATATCCCTGCTCTTGTTCTTGAAGCAGCGTCTGGTCAAGTAGTTAAAGAACTGGGTGTTTCATTTCCATAAATTGAAAAATCCCAGCATTCTCCTAATCAATATGTTATATAAAGACAATGCAACTGCTCACTGGAAAAATTCTACACATTATGCCTATATTGGAAACAAACAAAATCCCCAGCACACTGCTGTCAGCAGTAAACAAGACAAAAAATGTAAAACTGTCTATGTATAAATTACATACAGAAGCATTTGTTTTGCACATATGTAAATATATGGTACAGTAAGCCACCGCCACTTCATTTTATTTGTAAATAGGAGGTAGTTTCATTGGTTCTTTTTAACTGTCTGACAGCATCGTAGCCTACTGGGGGCTCTTGTGTTTCTTTTCCAAATAACCCTCCCTTCAGAGCAATTGTTATTTGGACATCACTGTTTTCATGTTGTGAGACCTATATGAGATCAGTAGCTGAGATGAAGTAACTGCATTTTTTGAAGGATTCATGGTACCTGGTAAGTCTGTTGTGATTTTAAAAACTCATGGCTATGGCAGCTGCTGTGGGGGACCCGCGGAGTCGGGGAGTGCTTTTAAGCACTCCTGCGGATTGCGGCCTCCCCCCAGCCTGAAGCCGGGAGCTCGAGTTTGGCACCGGGCCGAAGCGGCGGACCGGAGCCGCGATACTGCCGAGTGCCGCTGTCTCTCTCCCGTCCCGCCTGTAACCCCCCTTACCCACACCTGGAGACTGGGAGCTGTCTGGCCGGAGGACGATCCCTGGAGGCCACAATACGAGCGGCGGCCGTCTTGCTGGAGGTCGCCGGGGGGCTGGCCCTGCAGCCGGAGGGACCTGAAATTGACGCCAGACGGCGGGATCCCTGGGGTATGTACCGCTCCCTACGGCCCCTGCCATAAGACCCGATCTTGGGGCGCTGTGGAGGCTTCCGGCGGTTCTCGGAGGTCGCGGCCCACTCCCCAATCTTAAGCCGGGACCTCGATTTTGGCGGCGGCCCGCCCGGGAGCTCCGAGCCCGAGTCACACTCACGAAAGGCTCCCGCGGGCGCCTGACGGACCCCTCCCTCCCCCGCACATACCTCCTGGCTACCCCGGACCCCCTGGAACCCTCAGATGCCGGGGACCCTCCTGAGAGGCTCCGGAACAACCCTGCTACACCTTGCAGCTCCCGGTGTGGTACACCAGTGGGGGCCATCTTGCAGGCCTCCAGGCCCATCTCCCTCACTACCTGCAGGCTGTGACCCCCCCTGCTACAGTCCTCTGGAGCACACATTATACCTCACCTGAAGGCCGTTCCCGCTACTAACCGCAGACCTCCCTTCCCCCTGCTGTCCGGCCCCGGTGCTGCCCCGGTCACTGGCTGGTCCGTGCCCGGGGCTCATCTCCGCGGTTCCTGAACGGAGGTGGTCCTTCACAGAGCTCTGCCTTCTGCGACCTCTGTCTGTCTGACTACTCTCCGGGGCCACGTGGGCCCCCTGCTCTCCTGGGACTCCCTGGACCTACCTCATCTGCCGTGCTCGGCTGACCACACCATGATGCCTCCTTAAGGCCCTCGCCTTACCTTCCCTGGTCCTGAGCCTCACTGCTGGAGCGCCACCTCCACTTCCCACCCTGCTGTCCACCCCCTTCTTCATATGTTCACGATGCCCAGAGGTGGCAAAAAGTCACAGGGGTCCGAACTCACACCATTCCTTACCCAAAAAAACACCCCGGCCAAGAGCAGGCCTGATGCTCCCGGACCACCTGAAATTGACGCCAGACGGCGGGATCCCTGGGGTATGTACCGCTCCCTACGGCCCCTGCCCCTGCCATAAGACCCGATCTTGGGGCACTGTGGAGGCTTCCGGCGGTTCCCGGAGGTCGCGGCCCGCTCCCCAATCTTAAGCCGGGACCTCGATTTTGGCGGCGGCCCGCCCGGGAGCTCCGAGCCCGAGTCACACTCACGAAAGGCTCCCGTGGGCGCCTGACGGACCCCTCCCTCCCCCGCACATACCTCCTGGCTACCCCGGACCCCCTGGAACCCTCAGACGCCGGGGACCCTCCTGAGAGGCTCCGGAACAACCCTGCTACACCTTGCAGCTCCCGGTGTGGTACACCAGTGGGGGCCATCTTGCAGGCCTCCAGGCCCATCTCCCTCACTACCTGCAGGCTGTGACCCCCCCTGCTACAGTCCTCTGGAGCACACATTATACCTCACCTGAAGGCCGTTCCCGCTACTAACCGCAGACCTCCCTTCCCCCTGCTGTCCGGCCCCGGTGCTGCCCCGGTCACTGGCTGGTCCGTGCCCGGGGCTCATCTCCGCGGTTCCTGAACGGAGGTGGTCCTTCACAGAGCTCTGCCTTCTGCGACCTCTGTCTGTCTGACTACTCTCCGGGGCCACGTGGGCCCCCTGCTCTCCTGGGACTCCCTGGACCTACCTCATCTGCCGTGCTCGGCTGACCACACCATGATGCCTCCTTAAGGCCCTCGCCTTACCTTCCCTGGTCCTGAGCCTCACTGCTGGAGCGCCACCTCCACTTCCCACCCTGCTGTCCACCCCCTTCTTCATATGTTCACGATGCCCAGAGGTGGCAAAAAGTCACAGGGGTCCGAACTCACACCATTCCTTACCCAAAAAAACACCCCGGCCAAGAGCAGGCCTGATACTCCCGGACCACCTGAAATTGACGCCAGACGGCGGGATCCCTGGGGTATGTACCGCTCCCTACGGCCCCTGCCCCTGCCATAAGACCCGATCTTGGGGCACTGTGGAGGCTGCCGGCGGTTCCCGGAGGTCGCGGCCCGCTCCCCAATCTTAAGCCGGGACCTCGATTTTGGCGGCGGCCCGCCCGGGAGCTCCGAGCCCGAGTCACACTCACGAAAGGCTCCCGCGGGCGCCTGACGGACCCCTCCCTCCCCCGCACATACCTCCTGGCTACCCCGGACCCCCTGGTACCCTCAGACGCCGGGGACCCTCCTGAGAGGCTCCGGAACAACCCTGCTACACCTTGCAGCTCCCGGTGTGGTACACCAGTGGGGGCCATCTTGCAGGCCTCCAGGCCCATCTCCCTCACTACCTGCAGGCTGTGACCCCCCCTGCTACAGTCCTCTGGAGCACACATTATACCTCACCTGAAGGCCGTTCCCGCTACTAACCGCAGACCTCCCTTCCCCCTGCTGTCCGGCCCCGGTGCTGCCCCGGTCACTGGCTGGTCCGTGCCCGGGGCTCATCTCCGCGGTTCCTGAACGGAGGTGGTCCTTCACAGAGCTCTGCCTTCTGCGACCTCTGTCTGTCTGACTACTCTCCGGGGCCACGTGGGCCCCCTGCTCTCCTGGGACTCCCTGGACCTACCTCATCTGCCGTGCTCGGCTGACCACACCATGATGCCTCCTTAAGGCCCTCGCCTTACCTTCCCTGGTCCTGAGCCTCACTGCTGGAGCGCCACCTCCACTTCCCACCCTGCTGTCCACCCCCTTCTTCATATGTTCACGATGCCCAGAGGTGGCAAAAAGTCACAGGGGTCCGAACTCACACCATTCCTTACCCAAAAAAACACCCCGGCCAAGAGCAGGCCTGATACTCCCGGACCACCTGAAATTGACGCCAGACGGCGGGATCCCTGGGGTATGTACCGCTCCCTACGGCCCCTGCCCCTGCCATAAGACCCGATCTTGGGGCACTGTGGAGGCTGCCGGCGGTTCCCGGAGGTCGCGGCCCGCTCCCCAATCTTAAGCCGGGACCTCGATTTTGGCGGCGGCCCGCCCGGGAGCTCCGAGCCCGAGTCACACTCACGAAAGGCTCCCGCGGGCGCCTGACGGACCCCTCCCTCCCCCGCACATACCTCCTGGCTACCCCGGACCCCCTGGTACCCTCAGACGCCGGGGACCCTTCTGAGAGGCTCCGGAACAACCCTGCTACACCTTGCAGCTCCCGGTGTGGTACACCAGTGGGGGCCATCTTGCAGGCCTCCAGGCCCATCTCCCTCACTACCTGCAGGCTGTGACCCCCCCTGCTACAGTCCTCTGGAGCACACATTATACCTCACCTGAAGGCCGTTCCCGCTACTAACCGCAGACCTCCCTTCCCCCTGCTGTCCGGCCCCGGTGCTGCCCCGGTCACTGGCTGGTCCGTGCCCGGGGCTCATCTCCGCGGTTCCTGAACGGAGGTGGTCCTTCACAGAGCTCTGCCTTCTGCGACCTCTGTCTGTCTGACTACTCTCCGGGGCCACGTGGGCCCCCTGCTCTCCTGGGACTCCCTGGACCTACCTCATCTGCCGTGCTCGGCTGACCACACCATGATGCCTCCTTAAGGCCCTCGCCTTACCTTCCCTGGTCCTGAGCCTCACTGCTGGAGCGCCACCTCCACTTCCCACCCTGCTGTCCATCCCCTTCTTCATATGTTCACGATGCCCAGAGGTGGCAAAAAGTCACAGGGGTCCGAACTCACACCATTCCTTACCCAAAAAAACACCCCGGCCAAGAGCAGGCCTGATGCTCCCGGACCACCCCCCAGGGTCCCTCCGACTCGGAGGCCGAGGACGACGATCTCACGCCCCTCACCCGCAAGGACTTTCTCTCCCTCCTTAAGGAGATGCGGGATGTTAAGACCTCAGTCCAGGCTCTCCACTCCCTGAAATCCGATATTGCCGACATCGGCTCCAGAACCGATCAACTTGAACGACGAGTGGAGGAGGTGGTGTTGTTCCAGCAAACGGTCGAGACCGACTTCCATCAACTCCGCCAAGATGTTGCCCACTTGCGGGAGGAGCATGAGGACCAGGACAATAGGGCGAGGAGAAACAACCTGAGGATACGGGGTGTCCCTGAGGAGGTCGAGGCGGCCCACCTTGACCTCTACCTCAAGCGCCTCTTTGCACACCTGTCACCTGACACCCCTGAGGAACATCTGCTCCTGGATCGAGCGCATCGAGCCCTGCGACCTCGCTCTCAGGACTCCTCCCAGCCCAGGGATGTAATTCTCCGACTGCACTACTTCACTGCGAAGGAGGCTGTCATGAGGGAGGCCCGACGGCTGGGATCTGTGACTTTCCAGAACACCCCTCTTGAGATTTTCCAAGACTTATCTCCGCTCACTCTGGCCAAACGCAGAGACTTCAAACCCGTTACTTCCCTGCTCTCCTGTCATAATATTAAATACCGCTGGGGTTTTCCTTTTCGTATCCTGGTTTGGCACCAAGGGAAGCTCCTCACGGCCAGGGATTTAGCCGAGGCTCAAACGCTGCTCTCCAAGCTGGGCATCCCCACCGCCGAACAGGATATCCATACTCAACGTCTGCCACCACGGACACAGCGGGACCCGATTCAGCCCCCTCGATCTGAGTGGTTTACGGTCCCAGCCTCTGCGGCCTCCCAGGCTCCACCTCCAGTTCCCTGATGGACTTTCAGCCCTCTAATTCTATGTCTTCTCAACTTAATTGGGTCGACCCTTCCTGGTCGCACTCCCCTACCCGGGGAGCTGTTCCACTTTAGGCTCCCCATATCCTGATCTCCCGGCCCCTTAGTTACCTCACGACTGTTCTGTTGTTTCCCCCTGTTAAAATGTTACGCTGCTGATATGTTAACATGCTGAAACCTGATTTTTTTGTTTTCTATCTATCCCCTCCTTTTCCCTTCCCTTCCGGAGCTGGCGCTCCATCTGTCTTCTGTTCCTGTCTTCTCTCCAGCTTTCTCCCTCAGGTACCTCCAGGGGAGGTTTGCCTCCTACCTTTCGCTAAGTGGTTTGTGATCCGTAGTCCGGACCCCATGCCGCGCCTCCTTAGGGCTTTGAGCCCTCTCGCTGACCTAGGTGCCCTCCCGACACCTAGTACCCCTTTCTCCTGTCAGCACTACCAGTCCTGGCCTCTACTGCCGGACGACCAACCACCCTCCCTCCCCTCCCGGTTTCCTTTCCTTCCCCCCTCCCTTCTGACCACACTCTCTCTCACTTTATATCCTTCTTTTCTATCTTTCTCTCTCCTCCCTCTACTTTCAGTGCTCTCCGCTCTTTCTAATCTGCCTACCTCACCGTTACTTGCCCATGGGTCTCCGGGTACTATCTTTTAATGTGAAGGGCTTGAATAGCCCCCAAAAGAGAGGTAAGCTCTTTGCCTCCCTTAAACTTTATAAAGGTGACCTGGTCTTCCTACAGGAGACTCACTTCCTGCATGACTCCCATCCTACCCTGCAATGTAAACCATACCCTGACTCCTTCCATGCCTGCGACCACTCGGTCAAGAAACGGGGGGTTGCGATTTTATTTGCCCGTTACCTCACCTTTGAGCTTCTAGACTCATATCCCGACAAAGATGGCTGGTTTCTCGTCTTGGTGGGGAAACTTAATAACAACCTCTGTACCCTAGCCAACGTTTATGCCCCTAACCAACGACAGGAACGATTCTTTACAAAGCTAGATAACGTCCTTACTCGAGTCTGGCAAGGCGACCTCATACTTGCTGGGGACTTTAACTCCATTTTGAACCCACAGGTAGACCGCTCTCCCTCTCCCCCTACTGCTTCCTCGTCGGACTCCCTCCGCTCCAGATCCCTCCTCTGTCTCATGCGATCCCAGCTTCTCTACGACTCCTGGAGGATAAAAGACTCCTCTGCCCGCGACTATACCTTCTACTCTGCCCCTCATAATTCCTACTCCCGCATTGATATGGTCCTGCTCAGCCACGATCTTGCCTTAAATCTCCACGATGCCCATATTCATCCACTGATCTGGTCCGATCATGCCCCTATCACCTACGATCTCTCGGGTCTGGTCTCACGCCCTCGCCCCATGACATGGTGCCTTAACGACTCCCTCCTCCACAACCCTGAGATATGTTCCCATCTTCGGGACACAATCTCTGACTATTTTACCTTGAATGATACCCCCGATATCTCCAGATCCACTCTCTGGTTGGCACACAAGGCAGTTCTTCGTGGACATGTTATCAGCCTAGCGTCAAAAGCTAAAAAACAATCCCTCTCTCAGTTTAACAAACTCTCTATTAAACTCCACTCACTTGAGACCCAGCATAAGGCGTCCTCCGACCAGGCTATCTTGTCCGAACTTCATACTGTTAAGGCGGAACTTGATCTCCTTCTCACTGCACGGGTGGCCAAACGTCTTAAGTGGCTTCGCCAATCCTTTTATGAGAAGGGAGACAAGGCGGACAAGATCCTAGCGGCACGACTCCATTCCACGAGAGCCAAAACTAATATTGTCTCTATCAGAAACTCTCTCAATCAACTTGTCCAAGACCCCGCTGCCGTTAGAGCTGCCTTCCAATCCTACTACGCTGACCTGTACAACCTCCCACCCCCCTCACCTGGTTCCTCCCCTCTGCCCCACTCCGATCTAGTCTCCCACTTTCTTTCTGCTTCTAACTTGCCTAGACTACCCCAGGACGCCATGGACCATCTTAACAGTGAGATCTCGGTGGAAGAAATTGCTCAGACTATACTCATGCAAAAAGTTGGTAAATCCCCGGGCCCGGATGGGTTCACGGCTCTTTACTACAAAAAATTATCTGCTCTTCTCTCCCCCCACCTTCAGTCCCTGTTCAATAGGATTGTCCATGGCGACCCCTTTCCCCCTGAGATGTTGGAGGCTAGAATTGTGGTGATCCCCAAAGAAGGCAAGGACGCCCTTAACTGCGCTAGCTACCGCCCTATATCACTCTTGAACTTGGACTTGAAAATCTTTGCTAAGATCCTGGCCAATCGCCTTAACCCATACCTCCCTTCCCTTGTTCATTATGACCAGGTGGGGTTTATCCCGGGCCGTCAGGCGAGAGATAACACCAGGCGTGCTATTGATCTTATACATATCTCGAACTCCAGGAGATCCCCCACTATCATGCTCTCCTTGGATGCTGAAAAAGCATTTGACCGGATCTCCTGGAGTTTTCTGAGAGCCGCCCTGGAGGCCTATGGCTTGTCCGGTGGCTTTCTCACTGGCGTCCTGGCACTATACTCCGCCCCCTCTGCCACAGTTTTAATCAATGGTGTCCCATCAGCCCCACTTAGCATCACAAATGGTACACGTCAGGGTTGCCCCCTCTCGCCACTAATATTTGCCCTCATTATTGAGCCCCTCGCTTCTCAAATTAGAGCTCACCCAGATATACACGGAATACAAGTAGGCCGCACCGACCCTAAAATCTCCCTCTTCGCTGACGACATCCTACTTTCTCTGACCCAACCCCTTATCTCACTCCCAAACTTATTCTCAGTCCTGCATTCTTATAGCCTTATATCAGGCTACAAGATCAACTACCCCAAATCCGAGGCTATGCTGCTTCATATCCCTCATCGAGAGGCTGAGTCCCTTCGCGCTAACTTTAATTTTAAATGGCAGCCCACAAAGATTAAATATCTGGGGATATACCTAACTTCTCGTTATGATTCCCTTTTCCGGGAAAACTTTCCACCCCTCCTCACCAACACATTCGCTGACCTGACCTCCTGGAACAGTCTTTTTATTTCGTGGCTGGGCAGGATCATAGCGGTTAAAATGACCATAGTCCCCAAGTGGCTTTATCTTTTCCAGACCCTCCCAGTGGCAGTCCCGGCCACCTTTCTTCGCACTATCCAACGAGCCCTTGTGCGTTTTATTTGGAATCACAGATCCCCCCGCATCGCCGCCAATACCCTGAAAAGGCCAACCTCCGCGGGAGGTAGGGGCCTTCCTGACGTCAAACTTTACTATCTCGCCTCTCACCTATCCCATATTGTCACCTCTTATGCTCCTCTGGGATCTGTATCTTGGCTGGATATTGAGGCAGCCTTCATTGGCCTCCCGGACCTGACCCCCTTGTGGGTTCTGCCCTCCACCTCCCGACCCCCAGCCTCTAAACTTCTCCCCACTATTAAATTTAACCTTAAAACTTGGGACTCCCTCTCCCTGAAGAATGGTCTCACCACTACCCCCTCGCCCTTGACCCCTATCTGGCAGAACCCTATGTTTCCTCCTGGACTCTCAACTGTGAGGTTCCGTCTATGGATAACGCTGGGCTTCAAATTCCCGACCAATTTTGCCGATCGGGGCCAATGGCTGTCCCTGCTTGACCTCCAACAAAAGACCCCTTCACACCCACTTAATCCCTTCCAATTCCTACAAATACGCCACTTCCTAGGCTCTTTCCCCTCCACCGCCTTACTTCGTGCCCTCACCCCCTTTGAAAGCTTATGCATCAACTCCCATCTCTCCAAAGGCCTAATCTCCCAACTCTACTCTCTTTTACTAGATTCCTCCCTTCCCCCATCCCGGCCCCATGAGCTCGCATGGGAACGTGATCTTGGGCCCCCACCAGAAAGTGAAGATTGGGAAGACATGAGACTGAGGATTGCTAAATGCTCTATTGCCACTGCTTTTAAGGAAACGGCCTACAAAGTTTACTACCGTTGGTACTACACCCCCGACCGACTTAACAAACTCTTTCCGTCTTCCTCCCCTAATTGCTGGAGGAACTGCGGGGCTAGAGGCACTATGCTCCACATATGGTGGACCTGCCCGTCCATTGCTTCCTTCTGGAACCTAGTCCACTCCCTCCTCAATTCGCTTCTGGATTCTCCTGTGCAGAAAGATCCTTGGATCTTTTTGCTATGTTACCCCCCCCCCCCCGTTGCTCAATAAATTTTCCCAAAAGCTGGCTATAAATATCCTAAAGGCTGCAAAGTCGCTGATAGCTCTTAACTGGAAGAGCCCCTCTCCATCCTCCCTCCCGTCCCTTAAAACTAAAATTTGGCACATTGGATGGAAAAGATTACATACTATCTCCACGACGGGGTCACATTTTTGAGCAGGTCTGGGCCCCCTGGCTCGCTGCTGAACGTAGATTGCCATCCCCCTCCTCTTGCTCCTAACTTCCTCCGCAGGCCCATGGGCACTGCCTACTACTCCTCCTTCAGGCCTTTCTTCTTCTCTCTCTCTTTCTCCTCCTCCTTCCCTTTTCCTTGTCTTCTCTCGTCTCCTTCTTGACCCCCCTCTTCCTTTTTCTTCTGATCTTACTACTTCCAGGATATATACTGTGCACAGATTATACCGTGGTTCTCTCCCCCCCTGTCCCCCTTTCCCTCCTTCCCCCCCCCCCCCCGAATTCTACATTTGAATGTTTCTGTTCTTCCTTCATTGACTAACGTTGTTGTCTATTTGAAAATTTGTGGTTTATGCTGGACGCTGGTTCTGATGGCCAACTGTCCCATGTTTCCATGTAATGTTTTCTTACTATGCTTAACCACGTATAAATAATTAAAAAAACAAAAAACAAAACTCATGGCTATATGGGATAAACACATGGCTATACGTCATCATTTCCCTATAGATTGTAAGCTCGCAAGCCCTGCTTGTTATTACCCAGTTTTGTTATTTCATTGTTATTTCCAATTGTAAAGCGCAACGGAATTTGCTGCGCTAAATAAGAAAATGTTAATAAATAAATAAATAGCTACTTCCCGCGTGTCATTTCAGTCTGTGAGGAAGTCGCACATTGTCTGCAAATGTCGCTCTGAGAGTTTTTTTGTAATTGGCATAGATAATGACATCAAACCTCATTAGTGCCTACACATGTATACCTCCTATTTAAGACATCTGTTATTGGCGCAGCTTGTCCAAGTATTCGTACTGAGCATTAGCTGTAAGAACTACTTTGCCTGTGGTTTCTCTTTACTGAACCTTGTTCTGATTGACCACTATGCTTTTTCCAGCACAACCTTAGCTACAGTCAGAGCTGGATTAAGGCTTCGGGGGGCCTGGGGTACTTAAGACACGGGGGCCCTAAGATTTAAAATTAAAATCATGTGGGTTCCGGTAGCAGGTGCTGCTCACAAATGTACCCTCTACCGCCCCTGCAGCGGCATGTCTGTCGCCGGGCCTGCTGACTGAGCATAGAGGGCGAGTGTAGAGAGGGAAGGGTCGGGTGGATGATGGACGCGGGTGTAGAGAGCGGGTGTGGGCGGGCGTAGCGAGCGGCCGTAGATAGCGGGATGTCTCTGCGTGCAGGAAGTCTGTGCGGGCGGACGGCCGTAGAGAGCGGGCTGTCGGGCGTACAGTGTAGTCACAGTCAGGAATAGAACTGCACGCTCGGCAATGAGTCAGCTACAGTCGTGTGTGAGGGGGGTGCTGCACATTGGGGGGCACCCCCCCCCCGCGTGCGCACGCCTATGATAAATATGTCTATAATACATACATATATATATATATATATATACACAACACACATATATATTCATATATATATATATATATATACATACACACGTGTGTGTGTGTGTGTGTGTATATATATATATATATATATATTATATATACACACACATATATATATATATATATATAAAAACCCAGAACATATTGTAATGCAACCTTACGTTTTTTTATGTGCTTTTGCACAGGTACAGGTAGCCAAGGAGTCCCCTGAGCTGGCTGAGAATGGGTGCTGGGCTTGCTGCTGCCTCCACGGAGTCCACGGGCGGCTGTCCGACTCCTCCCTCCTCCTTCCCTGCAGCCTGCGCGCCCAGCCAATGACTGAGCCGCAGGCTGCTGTTCCTCACACTATTGGACAGCTGAGCCGTCGCTCAGCTGTCCTTCTATCACAGGCAGTGGAGCCGCCGCCGGGAGCCAGAGGCGCCAGGGACGGCTATCGCTGAGCTGCCCTGTCGCTGCGTGTGGCGCCGGCTCCCGGGAGCGCAGGGTAATACCGCAGATCGGATCTCTGTTCCGATCTGCGGCGGCGACGGGGGGGCCTTTGAAAAAAGGGGGCCCGGGGTACTTATCCCCGGGACCCCCCTCTTAATCCGGCTCTGGCTACAGTAGTAATCGCATGAAGAGATCAGTAGGCAAGGTCCTGTGGGGAAACACATCCCTTACTGCCCTCTCCAATGCTGACCTCAGCTTGATTGTCCTGCCTTGTACTCAGCTAGTCTGTCTGGATATGTTTCTCTGTAGTTTTACTTCATATATTATCAGACTTTCCAGATGTCCCTTCTTTTACCTACCATTTACCAGTCCTGTCTGTAACAAGCAGCAAGGGTATAGCTCTGGGTAACATGAATCCTGTGCGGGTAGGGCTGACTGTCTCTGAGGATAACTCCTTGAGTAATGGACCTCAGGTCTTGGTCGGCAGTTACAGCAGATTTCAAGAGTCCCACAAGAGAATTATTCTCCCCTCGATAGTTTCGCCCTGATCTTCCTTGTGGTCCTACCTGAAGCATCTGCTTCCACGGCAGCTATTTCCAAAGAACCTCACATTCTGACTTCCTTAATCAATGGTTCCTCAGCTATTCATGTATAATGCACATTTGTAGGTATCAGTAGCTCATGATCTAAGCAAACTTGTCCAACAAGTGCATCATATCCCTCTCCTAGATTATACTATATCATTGTAATTATTATTATAATTTTCATCCACGCACAGCGGTGGCTCCAAAAAATGTATCTTCCTTCCAGTCTCTAGATATGTCCCAATCCCCATGCTGTTATTACTTGCCTACTATATCTAAATAAGTCCTGCCCACATGGGTGTGATATATTTTGTCGACATTGATATGAGAATGTTGACATTCCTCTATTCATCACTGATGTCATGTCGACATTGTTGACACTTTGCTTTTAGTCTAGTTCTATGACTGACCCTAATCTTAATGGAGATTTTGACTTTACATTATGACAGGGTTCATATTTTGTAATATCAGCATTATTTATGTTGATTTTTTAATCATGTCTACACACACTTACCTAGTTTTAATTTCTCCTCTCCGGGAAAAGCCCAGAGAGGAGATGCTGCAGTGAACTCCGGGGGGCAGGCTGTGATATCATCAGGCACCGCCCCCACATCTGGAAAAGCAGCGATTTGCGGGCCCGCGGGAAGGGGGTGGGGTAAACTAACGTGATTCATGGCATTTTAGCCACTTTCCCATGCCACGGACCCACGATTACCGGAGAGTATCTTTCCATCCTGCCCACTTCACTAGGGTGTGGGCAGGATGCGGGAAATATGCCTGCTTTTCCGGGGGTGCGCGGGGCTACCCCAAAAATTGGGATCCTCCAGGAAATTCTGGAGGAGTAGGCAAGTAGCCTCCCGCAACTTCCCGGAGAGTAGGAAAGCAGAAGTTTGACATTGGTGATGTTGACAGTCAACATCACCAGTGTTCGATGGTGACCTTCTACTTTCAACATTGTAACTGAAGACATTCTGCCTGCATACCACACTTGCTGTATAACGTCCAATCACAGACTGACAATAGTTATTACTAGTGGTGGCCTAGACTGTGCATTCCTACACCACTGAGAACTTTGTATTTCAGTAATCAAATACAGTATATGAGCTCTGAACCATGATGCAGACTTACCAACTGAAAAAAAAATGCATGGAACGATGATGAGGGCTATGGGGGTGGTACCCAGTGGTCATACTAGTTCAAGGGTTGCAGTGTTAGGTGGTATATACAGGAGATTGGATTTCTCTTTTGTAGAAGGTAGAGATGAGCGCCTGAAATTTTTCGGGTTTTGTGTTTTGGTTTTGGGTTCGGTTCCGCGGCCGTGTTTTGGGTTCGAACGCGTTTTGGCAAAACCTCACCGAATTTTTTTTGTCGGATTCGGGTGTGTTTTGGATTCGGGTGTTTTTTTCAAAAAACACTAAAAAACAGCTTAAATCATAGAATTTGGGGGTCATTTTGATCCCAAAGTATTATTAACCTCAAAAACCATAATTTACACTCATTTTCAGTCTATTCTGAATACCTCACACCTCACAATATTATTTTTAGTCCTAAAATTTGCACCGAGGTCGCTGTGTGAGTAAGATAAGCGACCCTAGTGGCCGACACAAACACCGGGCCCATCTAGGAGTGGCACTGCAGTGTCACGCAGGATGTCCCTTCCAAAAAACCCTCCCCAAACAGCACATGACGCAAAGAAAAAAAGAGGCGCAATGAGGTAGCTGTGTGAGTAAGATTAGCGACCCTAGTGGCCGACACAAACACCGGGCCCATCTAGGAGTGGCACTGCAGTGTCACGCAGGATGTCCCTTCCAAAAAACCCTCCCCAAACAGCACATGACGCAAAGAAAAAAAGAGGCGCAATGAGGTAGCTGTGTGAGTAAGATTAGCGACCCTAGTGGCCGACACAAACACCGGGCCCATCTAGGAGTGGCACTGCAGTGTCACGCAGGATGTCCCTTCCAAAAAACCCTCCCCAAACAGCACATGACGCAAAGAAAAAAAGAGGCGCAATGAGGTAGCTGTGTGAGTAAGATTAGCGACCCTAGTGGCCGACACAAACACCGGGCCCATCTAGGAGTGGCACTGCAGTGTCACGCAGGATGTCCCTTCCAAAAAACCCTCCCCAAACAGCACATGACGCAAAGAAAAAAAGAGGCACAATGAGGTAGCTGACTGTGTGAGTAAGATTAGCGACCCTAGTGGCCGACACAAACACCGGGCCCATCTAGGAGTGGCACTGCAGTGTCACGCAGGATGTCCCTTCCAAAAAAAACCTCCCCAATCAGCACATGATGCAAAGAAAAAGAAAAGAAAAAAGAGGTGCAAGATGGAATTGTCCTTGGGCCCTCCCACCCACCCTTATGTTGTATAAACAAAACAGGACATGCACACTTTAACCAACCCATCATTTCAGTGACAGGGTCTGCCACACGACTGTGACTGATATGACGGGTTGGTTTGGACCCCCCCCAAAAAAGAAGCAATTAATCTCTCCTTGCACAAACTGGCTCTACAGAGGCAAGATGTCCACCTCATCTTCACCCTCCGATATATCACCGTGTACATCCCCCTCCTCACAGATTATCAATTCGTCCCCACTGGAATCCACCATCTCAGCTCCCTGTGTACTTTGTGGAGGCAATTGCTGCTGGTCAATGTCTCCGCGGAGGAATTGATTATAATTCATTTTAATGAACATCATCTTCTCCACATTTTCTGGATGTAACCTCGTACGCCGATTGCTGACAAGGTGAGCGGCGGCACTAAACACTCTTTCGGAGTACACACTTGTGGGAGGGCAACTTAGGTAGAATAAAGCCAGTTTGTGCAAGGGCCTCCAAATTGCCTCTTTTTCCTGCCAGTATAAGTACGGACTGTGTGACGTGCCTACTTGGATGCGGTCACTCATATAATCCTCCACCATTCTATCAATGTTGAGAGAATCATATGCAGTGACAGTAGACGACATGTCCGTAATCGTTGTCAGGTCCTTCAGTCCGGACCAGATGTCAGCATCAGCAGTCGCTCCAGACTGCCCTGCATCACCGCCAGCGGGTGGGCTCGGAATTCTGAGCCTTTTCCTCGCACCCCCAGTTGCGGGAGAATGTGAAGGAGGAGATGTTGACAGGTCGCGTTCCGCTTGACTTGACAATTTTGTCACCAGCAGGTCTTTCAACCCCAGCAGACCTGTGTCTGCCGGAAAGAGAGATCCAAGGTAGGCTTTAAATCTAGGATCGAGCACGGTGGCCAAAATGTAGTGCTCTGATTTCAACAGATTGACCACCCGTGAATCCTTGTTAAGCGAATTAAGGGCTGCATCCACAAGTCCCACATGCCTAGCGGAATCGCTCCGTGTTAGCTCCTTCTTCAATGCCTCCAGCTTCTTCTGCAAAAGCCTGATGAGGGGAATGACCTGACTCAGGCTGGCAGTGTCTGAACTGACTTCACGTGTGGCAAGTTCAAAGGGCATCAGAACCTTGCACAACGTTGAAATCATTCTCCACTGCACTTGAGACAGGTGCATTCCACCTACTATATCGTGCTCAATTGTATAGGCTTGAATGGCCTTTTGCTGCTCCTCCAACCTCTGAAGCATATAGAGGGTTGAATTCCACCTCGTTACCACTTCTTGCTTCAGATGATGGCAGGGCAGGTTCAGTAGTTTTTGGTGGTGCTCCAGTCTTCTGTACGTGGTGCCTGTACGCCGAAAGTGTCCCGCAATTTTTCTGGCCACCGACAGCATCTCTTGCACGCCCCTGTCGTTTTTTAAAAAATTCTGCACCACCAAATTCAAGGTATGTGCAAAACATGGGACGTGCTGGAATTTGCCCATATTTAATGCACACACAATATTGCTGGCGTTGTCCGATGCCACAAATCCACAGGAGAGTCCAATTGGGGTAAGCCATTCCGCGATGATCTTCCTCAGTTGCCGTAAGAGGTTTTCAGCTGTGTGCGTATTCTGGAAAGCGGTGATACAAAGCGTAGCCTGCCTAGGAAAGAGTTGGCGTTTGCGAGATGCTGCTACTGGTGCCGCCGCTGCTGTTCTTGCGGCGGGAGTCCATACATCTACCCAGTGGGCTGTCACAGTCATATAGTCCTGACCCTGCCCTGCTCCACTTGTCCACATGTCCGTGGTTAAGTGGACATTGGGTACAACTGCATTTTTTAGGAGACTGGTGAGTCTTTTTCTGACGTCCGTGTACATTCTCGGTATCGCCTGCCTAGAGAAGTGGAACCTAGATGGTATTTGGTAACGGGGGCACACTGCCTCAATAAATTGTCTAGTTCCCTGTGAACTAACGGCGGATACCGGACGCACGTCTAACACCAACATAGTTGTCAAGGACTCAGTTATCCGCTTTGCAGTAGGATGACTGCTGTGATATTTCATCTTCCTCGCAAAGGACTGTTGAACAGTCAATTGCTTACTGGAAGTAGTACAAGTGGGCTTACGACTTCCCCTCTGGGATGACCATCGACTCCCAGCGGCAACAACAGCAGCGCCAGCAGCAGTAGGCGTTACACGCAAGGATGCATCGGAGGAATCCCAGGCAGGAGAGGACTCGTCAGACTTGCCAGTGACATGGCCTGCAGGACTATTGGCATTCCTGGGGAAGGAGGAAATTGACACTGAGGGAGTTGGTGGGGTGGTTTGCGTGAGCTTGGTTACAAGAGGAAGGGATTTACTGGTCAGTGGACCGCTTCCGCTGTCACCCAAAGTTTTTGAACTTGTCACTGACTTATTATGAATGCGCTGCAGGTGACGTATAAGGGAGGATGTTCCGAGGTGGTTAACGTCCTTACCCCTACTTATTACAGCTTGACAAAGGGAACACACGGCTTGACACCTGTTGTCCGCATTTCTGGTGAAATACCTCCACACCGAAGAGCTGATTTTTTTGGTATTTTCACCTGGCATGTCAACGGCCATATTCCTCCCACGGACAACAGGTGTCTCCCCGGGTGCCTGACTTAAACAAACCACCTCACCATCAGAATCCTCCTGGTCAATTTCCTCCCCAGCGCCAGCAACACCCATATCCTCCTCATCCTGGTGTACTTCAACACTGACATCTTCAATCTGACTATCAGGAACTGGACTGCGGGTGCTCCTTCCAGCACTTGCAGGGGGCGTGCAAATGGTGGAAGGCGCATGCTCTTCACGTCCAGTGTTGGGAAGGTCAGGCATCGCAACCGACACAATTGGACTCTCCTTGTGGATTTGGGATTTCAAAGAACGCACAGTTCTTTGCGGTGCTTTTGCCAGCTTGAGTCTTTTCAGTTTTCTAGCGAGAGGCTGAGTGCTTCCATCCTCATGTGAAGCTGAACCACTAGCCATGAACATAGGCCAGGGCCTCAGCCGTTCCTTGCCACTCCGTGTGGTAAATGGCATATTGGCAAGTTTACGCTTCTCCTCCGACAATTTTATTTTAGGTTTTGGAGTCCTTTTTTTACTGATATTTGGTGTTTTGGTTTTGACATGCTCTGTACTATGCCATTGGGCATCGGCCTTGGCAGACGACGTTGCTGGCATTTCATCGTCTCGGCCATGACTAGTGGCAGCAGCTTCAGCACGAGGTGGAAGTGGATCTTGATCTTTCCCTAATTTTGGAACCTCAACATTTTTGTTCTCCATATTTTAATAGGCACAACTAAAAGGCACCTCAGGTAAACAATGGAGATGGATGGATTGGATACTAGTATACAAAAAAAACCCACGGTTAGGTGGTATATACAATTATGGACGGGCTGCCGAGTGCCGACACAGAGGTAGCCACAGCCGTGAACTACCGCACTGTACTGTGTCTGCTGCTAATATATAGACTGGTTGATAAAGAGATAGTATACTCGTAACTAGTATGTATGTATAAAGAAAGAAAAAAAAACCACGGTTAGGTGGTATATACAATTATGGACGGGCTGCCGAGTGCCGACACAGAGGTAGCCACAGCCGTGAACTACCGCACTGTACTGTGTCTGCTGCTAATATATAGACTGGTTGATAAAGAGATAGTATACTCGTAACTAGTATGTATGTATAAAGAAAGAAAAAAAAACCACGGTTAGGTGGTATATACAATTATGGACGGGCTGCCGAGTGCCGACACAGAGGTAGCCACAGCCGTGAACTACCGCACTGTACTGTGTCTGCTGCTAATATATAGACTGGTTGATAAAGAGATAGTATACTCGTAACTAGTATGTATGTATAAAGAAAGAAAAAAAAACCACGGTTAGGTGGTATATACAATTATGGACGGGCTGCCGAGTGCCGACACAGAGGTAGCCACAGCCGTGAACTACCGCACTGTACTGTGTCTGCTGCTAATATATAGACTGGTTGATAAAGAGATAGTATACTCGTAACTAGTATGTATGTATAAAGAAAGAAAAAAAAACCACGGTTAGGTGGTATATACAATTATGGACGGGCTGCCGAGTGCCGACACAGAGGTAGCCACAGCCGTGAACTACCGCACTGTACTGTGTCTGCTGCTAATATATAGACTGGTTGATAAAGAGATAGTATACTCGTAACTAGTATGTATGTATAAAGAAAGAAAAAAAAAACCACGGTTAGGTGGTATATACAATTATGGACGGGCTGCCGAGTGCCGACACAGAGGTAGCCACAGCCGTGAACTACCGCACTGTACTGTGTCTGCTGCTAATATATAGACTGGTTGATAAAGAGATAGTATACTCGTAACTAGTATGTATGTATAAAGAAAGAAAAAAAAACCACGGTTAGGTGGTATATACAATTATGGACGGGCTGCCGAGTGCCGACACAGAGGTAGCCACAGCCGTGAACTACCGCACTGTACTGTGTCTGCTGCTAATATATAGACTGGTTGATAAAGAGATAGTATACTCGTAACTAGTATGTATGTATAAAGAAAGAAAAAAAAACCACGGTTAGGTGGTATATACAATTATGGACGGGCTGCCGAGTGCCGACACAGAGGTAGCCACAGCCGTGAACTACCGCACTGTACTGTGTCTGCTGCTAATATATAGACTGGTTGATAAAGAGATAGTATACTCGTAACTAGTATGTATGTATAAAGAAAGAAAAAAAAACCACGGTTAGGTGGTATATACAATTATGGACGGGCTGCCGAGTGCCGACACAGAGGTAGCCACAGCCGTGAACTACCGCACTGTACTGTGTCTGCTGCTAATATAGACTGGTTGATAAAGAGATAGTATACTACTAATATTATATATACTGGTGGTCAGGTCACTGGTCACTAGTCACACTGGCAGTGGCACTCCTGCAGCAAAAGTGTGCACTGTTTAATTTTAATATAATATTATGTACTCCTGGCTCCTGCTATAACCTATAACTGGCACTGCAGTAGTGCTCCCCAGTCTCCCCCACAATTATAAGCTGTGTGAGCTGAGCAGTCAGACAGATATATAATATATATAGATGATGCAGCACACTGGCCTGAGCCTGAGCAGTGCACACAGATATGGTATGTGACTGACTGAGTCACTGTGTGTATCGCTTTTTTCAGGCAGAGAACGGATATATTAAATAAACTGCACTGTGTGTCTGGTGGTCACTCACTATATAATATATTATGTACTCCTGGCTCCTGCTATAACCTATAACTGGCACTGCAGTAGTGCTCCCCAGTCTCCCCCACAATTATAAGCTGTGTGAGCTGAGCAGTCAGACAGATATATATAATATTATATATAGATAGATAATAGATGATGCAGCACACTGGCCTGAGCCTGAGCAGTGCACACAGATATGGTATGTGACTGAGTCACTGTGTGCTGTGTATCGCTTTTTTCAGGCAGAGAACGGATTATAAATAAAAGTGGTGGTCACTGGTCACTATCAGCAAAACTCTGCACTGTACACTACTGAGTACTCCTAATGCTCCCCAAAATTAGTAAATCAAGTGTCTCTCTAATCTATTCTAATTCTAAACGGAGAGGACGCCAGCCACGTCCTCTCCCTATCAATCTCAATGCACGTGTGAAAATGGCGGCGACGCGCGGCTCCTTATATAGAATCCGAGTCTCGCGATAGAATCCGAGCCTCGCGAGAATCCGACAGCGTCATGATGACGTTCGGGCGCGCTCGGGTTAACCGAGCAAGGCGGGAAGATCCGAGTCGCTCGGACCCGTGAAAAAAAACATGAAGTTCTGGCGGGTTCGGATTCAGAGAAACCGAACCCGCTCATCTCTAGTAGAAGGACTAGAATACAATATTTATGTTACCATTACAAAGTAGAAGGACAATATGGAGTCTCCATTTTTTAAACATAAAGAAGGAATAATATTGAGCTCTGACTTACAGTTCCAGAATGTTTATTAAGAGGATCCTCTCAGGACATGCAGATATTTCATAGAACCTTGCTAAATACATTTTAAGAATGATTGCAGTTTATTATGAGGTGTAATTATGGAATTTTTTGTTGATTGTATATTTTATTTTGATACAAACAATATTCCCACTATCAAATGTTATCTGATGGGAAACAATGGCGGAAATTGTGGCATTCGATGGAAGCAGTGAAATGTTCCTAAACACATCATATAATAATTTATATCATAGTACATGAAGGTAACTGGGAAGCTACTTCGTTAGTAACTTGATATTTAATTAATCATTCTCCACTAATATTATCACTTAATGGAAGACAAACAAAATAAAAGTTGTTTAGCAAAGCTGATGAAAGAGATGGTAGAGTTGTCATCAGTCTGAAACGACTTTCACATTCATTAGTTTTATTTGGTTGTGTTTTCTTTTATTCTATTACAGATGGATGCATTCATATAATACATTCACAAATATTTTTTTTAACTTCTTGCTAAATTGTTAGGGGGTATAGTATTAGCCGCGATATCTCGGTTTCGCAATAAATTATTGCAAATGTTAGAATTCGGTATCCTGTTAGCAGCAATAAGTTATCGCCGATAAGTCTCCATAGGGTTTATAGCAGATTTCTCGTCACCATCTCAGAACTAAAAATGTCAGGATTTGATTCAGAACCCCTGGGACACCCCGCCTCTAATGACTGATTACTGGGCACTTAAAAGTTTGTCATTATTTTTAATTAGCCAATAATAACGTAATTTTTGGGGTCAAAAAATGCAAAGTGATGGAAATTGGGGTAAGAGGTATGGGACAGTATTATTGGGATGCTTTATGAGTGGGACAAGTGTTTTAGACTTGCAAGTGGGAGTAATCGGTCCGTTTCCACTTTTTTTTTAAGTAACAAATTGACTCAAATAAATACTTATACCCATTTTTATGTACCCCAAATTTAATGAGGGCACTTATGTTGCTGGAAAAAAATTGATTTCTGTAATGTTTTAGCATTTTTAAAAAATGCTATGAAAGCCATTTGACCCGATTTAATGACACTAATTAGTTATATTAGTGCCACTAATAGACTTCTGTAATGTTTTCCAACATTATTTTGTCATTCTTGGGAGTACAGGCACATTTTCCCGCTTTTGCCGGGTATAATTTTTGCGCGATTGCCATTATTGCAGATTTATAATAGGATATAGGATAGGTACGATAAACGGGAGCACGCAGGCTGTAATTACCCGATTCTTCAGAAGATAGGTGCAGTAACATAAGCCGCGATCACGTATCCTCTTATCACGGCTAATAGGATACCTCCCTTGGATGTATAGGTGGAATGAGACTGAGATACTCTTGTAGAGCACAGTACTGTATGTTGGCAAGTAGAAATATACGGCTTAAAGGAAGCAGGCTGCACTATGGGAGTAGTTTTGTTTTGCACAATTTCTCTCAATTCCATTCTGAATGAAATGTGCTATATCTGTAGGGGCTCACAGCCAACGGATGGTGTAATGGTTAGCATTACCGCCTCACAGCACTGAGGTCATGGGTTCGATTCTCACCATGGCCCTGTGAGGAGTTTGTGTATTCTCCCTGTGCTTGCGTGGGTTTCCTCCGGGTACTCTGGTTTCCTCCCACATTCCAAAAATATACTGGTAGGTTAATTGTCTCCCAACAAAATTAACCCTACTAGTATGCTACCCGTCAGTTGTGAAATAACCACAAATATCAGCATACAAGCTGCTAAACTCATTTTAAATCCCATTATCTGAATTTAAAAAATGCCAAATTGCCTTTTGATTTCTGAAGATAAATTATGGGACATTTGTGCCGGATTTACATTCTGACGTTGGTACTCTTTGCGTTACAGAATTGCATTGAATCTTTTTTTTTTTTTTTGCATTTATCACATAGTGGACTATACAGTGATATAGGGGTATATTCAATAAGAGTCGGATCCATTCCGACGTGCATTTGTTGGAATGGATCTGACAACCCCTATTCAAAAAGTGTCCAAATCCGACTGTCAGATTTGAGCCTAATCCGACTTTCGGATTTGGCCGGTGTCCGTACGGCTGTCAGCAGCTCCCCGTGTGTGAGAACACAGGGAGCTGCTGAAGCCGCACATCACGCCCAGTGCCGCGCTGCAGGGAGAGAGGTGTCTGGCCAGGTGACGGCCATCAAGGTACCTGTCATCCCTGCTCCCCGTAGCTGCTACACCGCTCCCCGTAGCCGCCGCACCACTCCCCATAGGCCACCGCACCGCTCCCTGTCTCCTCACCTCAATCCGACTTATTTAAAAGTCGGTAGAGGTTGACGGAAACGGGGCCAAATCCTATCAGATTTGGTCTTGTTTCCAATAAAAGCACATGGATCCGCGGCTATTCCGCCGATCCACATGTTTTCTGACAAGTCGGGAATTCCTGACTTGTCGGAAAAAAACAGCCTCTAATGAATAGGTCGGAACTCCTTCCGACCTATTCCTATTTTCTTTCAGACAAAACGGCAGCTTCCAACACTTATTGAATACCCTTAGTATTGGTGCTTGCACATAAACCTTTGTTTTATCCAGAGCTGTAAGAGGAACCGAGGGGAGATGAGGAAAATGGCTGCACAATGTATACTCCGGTGACCCTACACTACCATCTTTAGCGATGTGGTCTTGTGTATTCTCTATTTCAAATATCTGAGTTATAATCTCTTTGTTTGTGGATTTACACTCTTGGGGCCATATTCATCAACACTTAAATTCTACAAAAGTGAGTGAAAATTAACCTTTTTACCTACTTTTGTAAAAATTAAGTTTTGTGACTATTCATCATGAAGGTAACGCAGGAGATATCACAGATGTCTCCAGCTTACCTTTCTTTTCCGAGCTGGCCCAGTATCCCCATACACTAGAATGGGGACCTCAATAATCAAGCTCTGAAAACACTATGTTTTTGGATCTTAAATTACGAAAGTAGCAGTGAAAAAAATGAACATTAAAAAAAAGGTATTTTAAATGGGCCAATATTAACATTACTAATTTAGCTGATGGAGGGACATCTTACTTATTCATGTGACGATAATGAGTGCTATACAGTATGAATGGGTAAATGTTATTGTAAGATTAACAGATTTAATTTACCTTTCTTGCGGCCTCTCTCTCCACATGCAGTGAATGTCTGCCAGCACTCTGATTGGTGTATAGATCCAGCCATCCACCTATCAGGATGCTGAGAGCCATTCAGTGTATGGCTACAGGCTGGGAGGCAGATAGAGAAAGCTACCTTGCCACTCTGATAGTGTGAAATTCACAATCAGATCGGCCATGGAAGCATTCTCCGGAGGTAACAGCCTGCCTCTGCTCAAAGGCTGCTAGAATCGTGGGGCCCTGCACAGCTGGTCTGGGTCCTTTATTGGTATAACTGAATCAGTTTGGATTGTCCATATTAGTAACAAAGATTAGGAAACCTAATGGATTCTCTAATCACTCATAAAGGCCTTGTATAAAATAAAAATGATAAATGAGGTTAGAGGATAAAAAAAACACCCAAAAACATGTCCCTGTCTGTGGAAATCAATAAGGCCACAATTCAAAGTAGATACTTGGCATTTGTTTCCTTAGGAGATCTAGGCAAATGCATCATTTTCTAGAATTGCTCTGCTGATATAAAAAGTAACCATGGGGAAAGACTTGTCTTTGTGCTTTCTGTGTGTGGTTTACCCTCGCTAATAAGATCTTTATGGAATAAAAAACTATGCTTGTGTGGAATGGTAAAATTGAAAAAGTTATTGCCAGCAAAACAAATGCAGCGTAAAGCCTTGAAGATGGACTTAGTCATAAAGATGTAAACCAGATTAGTGGTAAATGTAGTAAGCGGCGGGTTTCCCATACCATAGTTTATTGATGGTTTTGTGGTCTAACATAGAGCATTTACTATGCATCAGATTTGATCCTGTATTCTAACTGGGCTGGTACTAAAAATCCTGGCAGTCAGAAGACTCGGGGCGAGATGCAGTAAGCTTAGAAAAGTGATCATTTCACTGTGATAAAGTACCAGCCAATCAACTCCTGACATGTCACAGGCTGGGTTTGAAAACACGTAGGAGGTGATTGGCTGGTACTTTATCACAGTGAAATTATCACTTTTCAAGGCTTAGTACATCCCGCCGACAGCAAGATCCCAATGACCAGAATCCCAACACATCCCAGTTAGTATTTTCTCCCTACCCATAACCTAACCCTAATCCCCCCTCCAGCAGCCTAACCCTAACCGCCATCCCTGCAGCCTAACCCTAACTGCCCCTCCTGCAGCCTAACCCAAACCACCCCTCATGCAGTCTAACCCCCCCAACCCTATTGCCTAACTAATCCCCCTACCGCAGCCTAACCCTAACAGCCAGTCACGCAACCTAACCCTAACCACCCCTCACGCAACCAAACCCTAACCTCCTCTTCCCCTGCAGCCTAACCCTGCCCCTTGAGCCTAACCACAACCCTGGTACTTACTACTTACCTCTGGGATGTGTCGGGATTCTGCCTGTCAGCATCCCGCTGTTGGTCACCTATCAGAATTCCAGCTGCCGGTATTTTGACCCCATCCCTTTTAACCTGCCATCGATGCCCACTAGGTCCTAAACCCCAACACTTAAGCATGATTGATACAATCCTGCAATCAATAAAAGTTAAAACATCAAATCCCACAAGGTTAAATGCTGCATGGATCCCTAGGATCTATGCAGGCCTTTTCAAATTTAATATGCAAAAATCTAGAAATCATATTAAAGAAATACACGTGGGCTGCCCCCAAATATAGACCAGCACCGGTGCTTCAGCCTAAGCTGTTACTGGACAAAATCTCTATTAGCAGCCAGGGCCGGTGGCCCTCTAGTATGGGGAGATAGTTGTTGTGCGTCAGCATGGGTGGAATCCATAGGGTTCTGGGACCTATTAAAAATGTGGACTTTCCACCCTAGGGACAATAAGCCCTTTACTGATAGCATTAGAACTATTTCCCATACCGTCAATGACTTTTTTATGCTGCATTGTGGGTACAATCAGTATTTACTAAAATATATAAATGGATTGTGACAGGTCAAATAGTGACAAGATCTTCATGAAACCATGTATGATGATGTATGTTTGTTTACTAGAATGTAATTGTGATAAATCATAAATGCACTGTGGGCCTGATTAAGTACAAGTCCGATGGTTGGGACATTGCGCATGTGCAGAGCAGGTCCTGCTTCCTCGCATTTAGTGCCCCCTAAGGCCCAACCTGATTGACAGGCTGAGGGCACTTGGCGGTGGGGAAAGGCCGTCGACGTGCCACCTCGGTTTTGTAGGAGTTCCAAAGTCAGTGTCTTCGCATGGCGACACAGATTTACTGACTCGGCTGTGGATCTGAGACAGCAATCTGAGTAGCCTGAATGTTACTCATATGATCGATGGTCACACAGAGTGATCCGATGGTGCGTCTTGAGATGCAACAGCGGATCACGGAAGTAGGCAGGAGGTGTCTTTTTATACCAGACGCCTCCTGCTGCATTAGCATATTAGCTGTATGGTATTACTCAGCCGGTAAATATCATACAACTCTGAATCAGGTCTGGTGTCATCATAGGAAATGGTTCTATAAGCTTCACTTCCCACAGTGTGGGAGAGACATTGCTGCTCATTATTACACCCACTGTACCTACTGTGCATTATAAAGCATCAGGGGCTAGAAATCAGTTAAGGGAAACAGGCCAGTGGTAAATTGTTACCCAATAAACCTCAATTTGAACAGTCTTTGGGACATTTTTTTAAGATGTACTTGGTTGCTAAAACTGCTTAAAAAAAACTCTCAACCAGGGTAATTAGAATATAAGGTAACTAGAATAAAAAGATGGTTATTATGGCAAATATCAATATAAATACAGAATACATTGGATACAATGGAATATACATATAAACTTTTATAGTTTTGTGATTTTTCATGTCCAATACGTTTTAATTGCTGAGCCATGTTTTTCTTTTGGATACAAATTGTGAAATAAATAATAATAAAAAAAAAGATTAATTCAGTAGTTTTATCTTTGATATGTGGTTTACGTTACCCTTCCCCCATGTACAACTTGTTCATCTTATTCCCACATACAACGCTCTAGGCACAATGTGCCAGCTTAGTCAGACTGGTTTGATTTACATGTGAACTCTATAGATGAGGAAGGACTAAGACTTTGAGCTAGTGCTGATACTTACAATTACACCACTGTTCAGGCAGACAAAGGAATTGCTGACCAGCGCTTCTCATGGAGGTGCAGGTGGCCGGGAGTATTTTCTTTATGTTGTAGCACAGTGTCACGGTGCACCAGTTCCAGTTCTGAGCAATGACTCAGAGGGCCTGAGGTCAATTGTGGTTTTCCCTCATGGTTTAGCAGTAAGAACTTAGTGAATACTTAACAGGAAAAGCAGATGTGTTATACAAAGTGCACGTAAAATATGCATTGCAAAAGCTAAACAGGAGGAAGACAAGTAATAAAACTACTAAATAACATGGATTTAAACTGAGACATTTCTAAATAACGACATAATAACACGATATTGCAATATAGTAACCATGTGTCTTAAATTGTATTCTGAAGGTTGTTCTTTGGGGTATTTTTTTATTACAGGTTGAGTATCCCATATCCAAAATGCGTGGGACCAGAAATATTTTGGATATCGGAATTTTCCGTATTTTGGAATAATTGCATACCATAATGAGATATCATGCAATGAGACCTAAGTCTAAGCACAGAATGCATTTGTGTTTCATATACACCTTATACACACACAACCTGAAGGTCATTCTAGCCAATTTGTTTAATGACTTTTTGCATTAAAAAAGTTTGTGTACATGCACACAATTCATTTATGTTTTATATACACCTTATACACTCAGCCTAAAGGACATTTAATACAATATGTTTAATAACTTTGTGTACATTAAACCACCAGAAAACAAAGGTTTCACTTTCTCAATCTCACTCCAAAAATTCCGTATTTTGGAATAGTCCGTATTTCGGAATATTTGGATATGGGATACTCAACCTGTATATATATATTTTAATAAATACGTCACAGTATTAACCCTGTGGCTTATTAATATTGTATCATTTATTTAAAGTTAATGCTCTGTTTTATATTAATGCTCTGTTTTATATTGGTTACATGACTTTTTAAGAAATACTCTGTACATTTATGGTTTCCGTATGCCTAGTAAGTTTTTTTTTATATTTCAACATAACAGCATGTTACTTTCATATACAGATTTTAGGAAATTAGTCGTGCTCAGAAAGTGCTCAAAATAAAAAAATGAGTGATTAAAAAATAAAGAAAAACCACGCACCCAATTGAATACCAAACATCTCACACATGCTGGAAATACCCTGCGGTGCAAGACTTTTGGACAACTCGCACTTCCCACAATCCAAAAAATATACTGGTAGCTTAATTGGCTCCCAACAAAAATGAACGTGTCTATGTGCAGATGTGGTAGGGAATATAGGTTTGATTTTCGCAGCGCAGCGATCAGGTAAAAAAAAGTTTGGTATAATTTTTATTTTTCGTAAATATATAATTGACTTTCAATGTGATAATTCAATGTCATTAGTATAATAAATTATTTTTATCGTTTACACGTCAGCTCTTATTTTTATATTGCACTAACACATTGCACAGCCGTTCTCTCCTTTTTTCCATATTTGTTTCTAACTACACAGTGTTTTACGGCAGCGCAGGTGTCAGAGTAATTTTAATTATAATTAATTACTTGCTATATCATTATATTTTGAGGCGCTATACAGTAGATTCTTGTTGTCTTTTTCTCGTTTCTAAAAAAACGGCAAAACTGCACATGCACATGCACCGCAATGCATAGGCGCGTCGTACGGGTACAAAGAGGATCGGTGCTGGGCAATGGGTTTAGCGAAGATTCCATTCGCACAGCCGAACGCAAGGTGATTGACAGAAAGAGGGCATTTATGGGTGTCAACTGACCGTTTTCTGGGAGTGTTTGGGAAAACACAGGCGTGTCCAGGCGTTTGCTGGGCGGGTGTCTGACGTCAATTCCGGCACCAAAAAGACTGAAGTGATCGCAAGGGCTGAGTAAGTCCAGAGCTACTCTGAAACTGCACAAAATGTTTTTGTTGCGCTCGGCTGCAAAGGCGTTCGCTCACTTGCAAAGAGAAAATACACTCCCCCGTGGGCGGCGACTATGCGTTTGCACGGCTGCTAAAAGTAGCTAGCGAGCGATCAACTCGCAATATCCCCCTTAGACTGTAAGCTCCACTGGGGCAGGGACTGATGTGAATGGTGAAATATTTTCTGTAAAGCGCTGCGGAATATGTATGTGCTATATAAATAACTGGTTTATTTATTACATAATTGAAAGGAATATTAACCTAAACACCAGATAAAGGCTTATTCGGTATAACATGTATGTGACAAAAACAAAATAGATACAAAGAAGGAAGTGTGTGGCCAAAAGGGGGCGATGTAGAACTGTAATGTGTAGCAAATATTTTATGTTTTTAAAACCCAGGAGAAGTTTGGTTTTGCTTTGGTTATTAGACTGCAAAAGAAATGTTGTAAATTTAACACAAGGTTTTAGTCTGTACTACAGTTTATGGAACAGATTATATAATGATTATAATGGAGAAGATTTAACTACAGGTGCCCCCTGCCCTTGCCAACAGCCCCGTTTTTTTTCTTGGCATTATAATACAGAACCCGTAAATCAGTGTACTTCATGCCCCCCTGGAATTGGCTCCTTAGTTATGGTAAGGGTAAATCTTAATGATACATCATATAATTCCCAACTGCTGTGCCACGGCACACTAGTGTTGCCTGATGTGCTGCCAGAGATGTGCTGCCCAGCTGCTGGCATCAGAGTCTAAGGCTTGAGGCAGGGCTTGCGCTTTTTCGTGGCCTAGTCTGTGACCTATGGCGACACTGCGTAACTCATAGGTCACACACGCCGTGTCGCCTTCCTGCCCGCCTGTCAGCCTGCCAACAGCACGCGACACCCAGAGTAGCAGCATGCCGGCAGCCATAGCGGTGCCTCACACAGCCGTATAAACTCTCTCTGGCAGCCACTGAGTAAATCTACTGATACTGGTAGGAAGCCACTCCATTTTTGTTTATTTAATTGCTGTGGGGGATGACCTGTGGGGGGGGGGGGGGGGGGAATCACTGTGTGAAATTGCTGTGGGGGCATTTGGGGGCAGTGTGTGGAAGTACTGTGTGGGCAGTGGGGGGCAGTGTGTGGAATTGCTGTGGGAAAAATTGGGGGTAGTGTGTGGAAGTACTAGGGAGGCAGTGGGGGGCTGTGTGAGGAATTACTGTGGGGGCAGTGGGGGGCTGTGTGAGGAATTACTGTGGGGGTCAGTGTGTGGAATTACTGTGGGGGACAGTGTGTGGAACTAATGTGGGGCGCAGTGTGTTTGATTTATTACTTTGGGGTGAATGACCGCCAGACAGGATGGCAGTGGTCACAATACCGACACCGGGATCCCGATCTGTGAAATCCCAATAGGGGCGAGTTAAGTATGTTCCCCCTCTCCCTTACCCCATGACCCTAGCCCTCCCTTCCTGTAGCTTAACACTAACCTCCTCCCTAGTGCCTAACCCTAATCTCACCCCCAGTGGTGACTAAACCTAACCCCCCCTTCCCCGCAGCCTAACCCTAACTCTCCCCTATTAGTGCCTAACCCTAACCTTCTCCGGTGGTGCCTAACCCTAACCCCCCCTCCATGCAGCCTAATCCTAACACCCCCCCACCCTGCAGCCGCCTGAATCTAAACCCCCTGCGTGGTGCCTAAACCCAACAAACCCCCAGCCCTAACCCGCCCAGTATACTTATGGTCAGGATGCCGCCAGTTGGAATTCCAGCATCAGTCTTCTGACCCTGTTGGGATTCCGGCGTCGCCATTCTGATGGGTGTCGGGATTCTGGCATTGGGATTCTGACTGGCAGGATCCCGACAGCCGGCATCTAACCGCATCCCCTTTGGGGGGCAATGTGTTTGATAACTGTGGGGACCAATGTATTTTATTATTGTATGGGGCCAATGTGTTTAATTACTGTGGATCCAATTTGTATTACTATGGGGCCAGTGTGTTTAATTACTGTGGTGTCCAATTTGTATTACTATGGGAGCCAACGGGGGAATACAATTGTTATCATGCCCCAATCTCCCGTCTAAAGTGACGGGAGATCGCAAGGGTGATATTCAATTGATCCCTGTTATTGCACTGTTTGCGCCCATCAGTGTCGGGTTTAAATCTGCCTCAACTAATGGGTGCAATCCAGAAAAGTGCCTTTTGGCCACCCAAACGGGTCACTTTTCACACCACTGGGGAAGCGATCTGAAATGTCAGCACCGACAGCCGATCGCGCCAGAACAGAGCTACAATTGAATGGCTTTATTGGGCGCCATCTGCTGGCGCAAATTACATTTGAATTCTGCCCAATGTGTTTAATTACTGTAAGGCCAATGTGTGCATGTTTTTCTTCCCTTGGGCCCAATGTGTGTGTGGTTTTTATTTTCCCTGTGGGGGACTGAGAGTGCTTTGGTAATTTTAAAGTCTTGTTCAATGTGTCACCAGTTGAAAAAGGTTGAAAATCACTGTTCTACAGAGTTGTGGCAACGGTTTGTGGAAGGTTTCTTCTGCTTGACTATGACAATGCTCCCATATATAAAGACAGGTCTATGAAAAAAAATAAAAAAAATGGTTGGCTGAATTTGGAGCCTTATTCAGATTTGTTAGCAAACCAAAACAGCACACTAGTGGAAACAAATCATGTTACACTGCAAGTGGGGCAGATGTAACACGTGCAGAGATATTTAGATTTCGGTGGGGTGTGTTCAAACTACAATTTAAATTGCAATGTATAAATATATTAAATAACGATAAGGTGAAATGTCACTCACTTGATGCGGAGTGGGTGGCAGAAAGTTTATCTGTACACCCACTGTACACAGCAATATTTTTATTATCCTTTCGTCTGCAAAAATTAAAAGTTAAGTTTTATTATATATTTCTTTCATATACATTGTAATAGCTTTACACCTTCACCAATCAGTCAATTGAAACAAAGTGTGCCCCAGAGAGACATAATAAACAGCCTCTCTTTTGCTTCTCTGCAAAACAACCCCCCAATGTATAAATATACTATATAGCAGTCAGAATTTACCATGCACAGATACAAAATAACCCACCCAAATCTAGCTTGTAGACACGGCTAACAGTCTGTGACCCCCAAAAATGAGGAACTGCTTATTCAATCAGAACTATAACAAAATGTACACATTTATTGTGAAAAATAGAAGCATTCATTTTTAATATTCTAATCACTATATAATTTATTTTAAGACTTAAGGGGGCAGTTTCCAACTATTTTAGGTCAGAAGGGGTTCCGACCTATTCAATGGGGCTTCTTTTTTTTCGACAAGTCGGGAATTCCCAACTTCTTGGAAAACACGTGGATCGGCAGATTAGCTGCAGATCCACATGCTTTTGTCGGAAACGCGGCCAAATCTGACAGGTTTTGGTCCGGTTCCAACAATGGGGGTAATTCTGAGTTGATCGCAGCAGGAACTTTGTTAGCAGTTGGGCAAAACCATGTGCACTGCAGGGGAGGCAGATATAACATGTGCAGAGAGAGTTAGATTTGGGTGTGGTGTGTTCAATCTGCAATCTTAATTGCAGTGTAAAAATAAAGCAGCCAGTATTTACCCTGCACAGAAACAAAATAACCCACCCAAATCTAACTCTCTCTACAAATGTTATATCTGCCACACCTGCAGTGCACATGGTTTTGCCCAACTGCTAACAAAGTTCCTGCTGCGATCAACTCAGAATTACCCCCAATGTCAATCTGGCTTTAAAAAAAGTTGGATTGAGTAGACAGGGAGCGGGGACATGTTTTGAGGGGTGTGGGGACGGGGGAGGATTAGGTGGAAAAGAGGGTGGGCAGGTTAGGAGGACGGGAGAAGAGATGGAGCGGGGACGGGTGAGGATGAGAAGGAGCTGAGAGGAGGAGATGGGTTGTGACTTACATTCAGTGCCGGAGCCAGGACCTCGCTTGCTGGAGCCGGGTGGACGTCCCCCCATCCTTCTGCTACGCTGCTGCAACCACGGTGTTCCCTGCTCTCCCCGCTGCGATGAGCTGCTAGCAGAACTGAGCCGCGTCTTTACCGTTAGGGCGCCTGTTCATGTCTATGTCCATTCCGACAAAGTCGGATTGGCATTGTCGGGAAAGGACAAATCCTGTTGGTTTTGGCCGTTCAATGAATACTACTTTGTCAGATCCTTTCCGACAATGCTTATCGGAAAGGATCCAACAAGCAGGGCCGTAACTATGTGTATGCCAGTGGTGCGTTGCACACAGCGCACCTGCACTGAGGGCGCACCCGCTGGCACATACATGTGGCCGAGCCGCACAAATATTGTAGCGCCCGGCAACCTGGTTTATTATTTCCGGGCCTGGCAGCTATCAGCTTGCACAGCTGCCGGGTGCCGGCTGGCTCTGTGCAGAGCAATGTGAGTGTGTGCGCGTGCCTCCTGAGCTCTGCTGCTTCCAGTATAAGAGCTGGCTGTCAAGCCGCGGCACTTACCGCTGCGACGGCGGGACCTGGGGTCCGTCTAGGTCCGGTCGGCTGGCTGCGGTGCTGGGCTGCGGGGAGTGCGGCGCAGTCAGCGGCGGGAGTGATTGCTTCCGGGAGGCAGGAGGGAGGACCTAGTGGCCAAAGCTTCCTTGTGTGTCTGTAGTATGGGGGCGGCCATGTTGGAGACCAAAGTGCAGCACCAATGAATGTGATGGGTGAGTGACAGCCAATCCTGATCCCCTTGCTGCCTATAAGTAGGCTGGGATTTTTGCATTCTGTGCCAGTGCTTTGTTGTAGTTACTCTGTGCCTTAGCTCTGTGCTCCCGCAGCTTGTCCTGTGCATCTCCGGTTTATTGGTCCCATCTGGCTCTCCGAGTCCTCCGTCGATTCTCGCCGTACAACGACCGCCAGCACTTCGGTGTGCGATCACAGTCGCCCGCTCTCCCACCGATGCCTTTGGATTCCGTAGGATCCCCGTGGTGGTTTGCCAGCATCCATTTTTCTCAGTTCTTCATCCACGTCTTCAGATCATCCAGCATTCAGTTTTCACAGTTCTCCATCCACATCTTCAAATCATCTAGCATCCAGTTTTCACAGTTCTTCATCCACGTTTTCAAATCATACAGCATCCAGTTTTCTCAGTTCTTCATCCTCGTCTTCATATCCTCCAGCAACCAGTCTTCACAGCTCTTCAGCCTTGCCATCGCATCATTCTACAAACTCGTCTTCACAATTCTTCAGTCCCGTCCTTATTTCAACCTACGAACATCCTTCACAGTTATACAACCTCGGCTTCCTATCACTCAGTGACTCGCTTCCTAGCAGTTTCCCAGTCCTGAACTAATTAGCCCCAGCTCCCTGTAGTCTCATTCATATCTGTTGTCCTCAATAAATATATGAAAAGGAATTACCTTCGTCCTCCTTGTTTCCAGCACTCAGGGGCATCTACTCCTTCGGTTGGACTGAGTCCAACGGATCCACAAACACCACATGCCCTGACACTGGCGAGGTGAGCAGGGTGCTTTCTGCGCCCCCCTTCCCTTCCAGACCTGTACATATATGTAAGTTTGGGGCCACTGACACTCAGGGTGGCCAAGCAGAGTGATACCAGTCACCCTGTAGGCATCAGCACCTGCCCGCTTCCAGCATATTTGCAAACTGAAGCGCCTAGCAGTGCTGCGCTGGGCTGCAGTTCCCTCCCAGTGTCCCAGGCCGGAATGCACATGGCATTATGGCCGCAGGAGAGGACAGTGCATCGAACAGCCAGCAGCAGGACACCGCAGCAGCGCATCCCGGTGTTGGGAGTAGCCTCATACACTGGAGCGCTGCATCCAGCCACCCAGACTGAGCCCATGAATAGAGAGGACCCGGTAGCTGCTGTGAGCCAGAGCTTGCCGTCTGCAGTGTGGAGGAGAGGCTTTCTGTAAGTGGGCTGTCAGGGTTGGGGGTTGTGTGTGTGTGAAGGAGTTGTCAGTGTCAGGAGGTAGGGGAGGAAGGTGCTTGCATATACTGTATATGTGCTGTCAGTGTGAGTTTGCATATACTGTATATGATATGGGCTGTCAGTGTGATTTTGCATATACTGTATATGTGCTGTCAGTGTCAGTTTGCATATACTGTATATGATATGGGCTGTCAGTGTGATTTTGCATATACTGTATATGTGCTGTCAGTGTCAGTTTGCATATACTGTATATGATATGTGCTGTCAGTGTCAGTTTGCATATACTGTATATGTGCTGTCAGTGTGAGTTTGCATATACAGTATACGTGCTGTCAGTGTGTGTTTGCGTATACAGTATATGTGCTGTCAGTGTGAGTTTGCATATACAGTATACGTGCTGTCAGTGTGTGTTTGCGTATACAGTATATGTGCTGTCAGTGTGAGTTTGTGTATACACAGTAGATCCTTGCCACGGGCAAGTAGGACTTTTGCCCGGGGCGCCGCCTTCCGGAGGGCGCCGCACCGTGGCAAGATCTGCTACTGTGCCACCTGCCACTGCGACCCCCGCTGGTCCCCCGCTCTGAAGGGAACCAAACGCTACGCATCTAGTTTCCCTTCGTGGAGGGTGTAACAGACGCAGCCCCAGCTGGCTCATGAGGAGTACTTTTTGCCAGCCTGTTTCTGGATTCAGTGCGTAAGTGTAAAGAGACAGGACAGAACTGTGTTATCACCTATACAGCATGCTGCCTGGATTCCCATTAGAACTGTAGAACTGGACATCACATATTATTGTGAAACATAATCCCTCTGTTATTTGTGTTTTTGTGCTTATCAGGGAATAATATCTCTAGCCTGATGTTTTGTACAGAATGCATATGAAGATGTATATATATGAATGTATTGGTTATTGTGTTATAGTTGTAAAATAATGTTCCCCCATGTGACTGCTCTGATAACCTGTTTGTTTGCTGTGGGAGATACAGCCAGTCTCAGATGTCAGTCCATACACCCCCCTCATTCTTCCCCACACAATGGATTTCAGGCTACACAATCAGATTAATTAAGTAAGGTTAATTTAGTTAACATCTATTGTGGCCTAGAGGACATGCCTGGACATGTGAAAGTAGGTCTATCTGAAAGTGTTCTGTAGTCAGCCCCTTTAATGTATCCCAGATTCCCACCCAATACAGAGCCAGAAGGTGTCGCCTTATGGTAGGAAAGACAAAGGTCTTATAATAGCAAACAGGGGCTATTGGGACAGAGAGAGTGCACGGAAGTTCCTGGCCTGAGAGGAGTGATGTGTTTGGCTTCTGAAAGCTACTGGTAAGATAGTGCTGCCAGTGTGCTGAGGCCTAGAAGCATTGTTGGAATCCGCTGGCTTCAAGAGGCTACTGGACGTGCACTGAGGGAGAGATCTACACAGAAGGAAAGAGAGAGTGGAGTTTTTGACCTGAGAGGAATGAGGTAGATTGCTTCTGAAAAGCTACTGGTAGGATAGCGCTGCCAGTGTGCTGAGTAAGGATTGGGTCTGGATGCATTATGGACACAGAACTACTGCTGGCATGTGACATCAGGAGACTGTAATTCTAAACTACTGTGGGGACTTAGTAAGTAAGATACCATCCTGGCTTACAATTGTTAATGTTATTGTGTACTGTATGTGTATATTTACAATAAAGGGCATTTGCCACGTTACTAAACTGTTGTAAACTGTTTACCTGAGTGATCTGAGAATCCGTATCTTCACAGAGGGGACCTTTGCTGTGCAGTGCGCGATGATGTCATCGCGCACCGCACAGCATTGTGGCACAGACGCTAGGGGTCATAATTGACCTCTAGTGTCTATGCTGATCCGAGGAGAGGAGCGGCACCGGCGGCTGTCTGCAGCGGTCTGGATCAGGAAGTATACTTTTTTTTTGTAATTCTCTTCCAGCGGCGCTACAGGGGGCACAAATGGGGGCGTAACTGACCACGCCCCCGTGTGAAGCCACGCCCCTATAGTTTTGCCCGGGGCGCAACAACAGCAAGAACCGGCCCTGTGTATACAGTACATGTACTGTCAGTGTGAGTTTGCATATACAGTATATGTGCTGTCAGTGTGAGCTTGCATATACAGTATATGTACTGTCAGTGTGAGTTTGCATATACAGTATACATGCTCTCAGTGTGAGTTTGCATATACAGTATACGTGCTCTCAGTGTGAGTTTGCATATACAGTATACGTGCTCAGGGGCGCTTTAAGAGAGGAGGAGGCCCGAGTGCAGCCTCCTCCGTTCGGGCCCCCTCCTCTTTGCCGGCAGCGCTGAGAGTCTGAACACTAGAGCGCTCAGACTCTACTGTGCATGCGCAGATCTCCGGGAAAATGGCGCGGCGGCCATTTTCCCTGAGATTTCTCTTCTGCGCATGCGCAGAACTCCTTGAAAATGGCTGCTGGGCCGTGGGATTCCAGAGGGGTGAGTATTTAAAAAATGGGTGCAGCATGTGCAGTGGGGGCCCCCTCTGGACTCAGGAACCCGTGTGCACCGCACACACTGCACCCATTATAGAAACGCCAGTGTATGTGCTGTCAGTGTGAGTTTGCATATACAATATACATGCTGTCAGTGTGTGTTTGCATATACAGTATATGTGCTGTCAGTGTGTGTTGGAAGCGAAGCAGTGGAGGTGTTTGTGTGACAGAGCTGTCAGTGTGGGTGTGGTGAGAGTTGTGGGAAGGGGGGGGGGCTGAGTGTGTTAGATTTGATAGTATTGTTAGTATGAGGGTAACATGAAATTGGGAGGAAAAGATGGGGAAGCGAGAAGAGATAGGGTAGTGGCAGGTCGGGCAGAGAAGGAGATAGGGTAGGACAGGTCGGGCAGAGAAGGAGATGGGGAAGCGACAGGTTGGGAGGAGGAGATATAGAAGCGACAGGTCCAGAGGAGAAGATACGCTAGTGATAAGTCTAGAGGAAGAGGAGATGGAGTAGCAACAGCTCGGGGGGAGGAAGAGGAGATGGTGTAGCAACAGGTGGTAGGAGAAGATAGAGAAGCGACATGTCCAGAGGAGGAGATGGGGAAGAGACAGATTGGGAGGAGGAGAAGATGGGGTAGTGACAGGCGGGGAAGAGAAGATATAGAAGAAGCGACAGGTCAGGAGAAGGAGATGGGGAAACAACAGTTTAGGACAATTACCAACTATATATATATATATATATATATATTAACAAATATATGCACATTTACTTCATGCTTGACTACTGTAATAGCCACACACATTAAATAAAAAAATTGGTTGCTGGTTAACGTTAAAGGATAGGAACAACATGCAAAAATGGGGAGAAAGTACTTAAACTTAATTATGTATCATATATATCATACTGTAGTAGTTAATAATTTTCTAAGTAGGGGTTAATTGCTAATGAGGAAATTACATTGTATGGTATCAGAAATACTCTGTATTGTATTATTGCCTTTAAGCCCTCTGTATTAAAACAGCAGTTACTGTGATGCGCTCTGTATTTTGTGTCTCTACCTGCCTTCTTTCTTTTTCTTTCTTTCTTTCTTTTTCTTTCTTTTTCTTTCTTTTTCTTTCTTTCTTTCTTTCTTTCTTTCTTTCTTTCTTTCTTTCTTTCTTTCTTTCTTTCTCTCCATCCTAACCCTATCTCGTGACTCTACCTGGCGTAATATGTAAAAGGGGACTCTGCCTGCCGTAATGTGTAAATGGAGCTCTGCCTGCCGTAATGTGGGCTCTACCTGTGCAATGTGTGTAAGTGGTGCTACTGTGCAGCGTAATTTGAATAATGCAGACTACTGTGCAGCGTAATATGAATTGGTATTATTTGTATGGCCACGCCCCTTCCCCATGACACCTATGGCACACACTGACCATATTTTAAATATGGGGGGGGGCACGCTGTTTCTTGCACACAGTGCTAAAATGTCTAGTTTCGGCACTGCCGACAAGCATTGAATATACTCTAACAGTACCAACAGACTTTAGCAAATGTCAACTGCGGCATTTACATGGTGTAAAGACAGTGAGAAAACATATGATTCATGTGCAGATGTATTTTTATCTCTTATCATTTCAGGAGCCTACTGTATATATGGGACAGTTCTGTTTTCTCACCCACAGTGACCTTATTTTGTTTTATTTGCAACCACTGCCTGCCAGTTTCACTATGTACTGTACATGTCATATACTGTATTTCTCAAAATTAAGGTCCTTTCATTTATTTTAAGATGTTTATAAATTAGGTAACTACAAAGAAATTGGAAATCTGTGTTTATCATAATCGACTGTCAATGTGAAATCGTTATACAGGTTGAGTATCCCTTATCCAAAATGCTTGCGACCAGAGGTATTTTGGATATGGGATTTTTCCGTATTTTGGAATAATTGCATACCATAATGAGATATCATGGTGATGGGACCTAAATCTAAGCACAGAATGCATTTATGTTTCATATACACCTTATACACACAGCCTGAAGGTCATTTAATACAATATGTTTAATAACTTTGTGCATTAAACAAAGTTTGTGTACATTGAGCCATCAAAAAACAAAGGTTTCACTATTTCACTCTCACTCAAAAAAGTCCGTATTTCGGAATATTCCGTATTTCGGAATATTTGGATATGGGATACTCAACCTGTATAAGTCCAACTACCAGTTTGTAAGATGCAACGCAATAAAACTACATTTTAAGACACTATAAGGAAACACAAATAAAATACTATTTACACAAAAGTGGCCAGATGGGAAATTTTACTGGAATTAGACAGAAGCCAATTTAAGAACCATCGGACCTGCAGTTGATAAAGTATAGGAAAAATACAAAAGCTAAAAATATATATTATCCCCTTCATATTTCAAGAGTTCATGTCAAGACCAATTTTTATGTTTTGTAATCTGCCAGTTTTACCAGGGGTAACTTTTCTTTTAGGGCACATAATGGCTTTCTTTTGTTAAAATATTGTAGTATAAAGTATATTATTTTTATTGTATAGTTAAATAATTATAAACCGAGGATCTTTTTTTTTCCATGATTCTCCATTAGAATCTCACCCATTTAGTGTAAAACCATATATTTAAACTAAATCATATAGGGCCTAATTCAGACCTGATCCTAGAGACAAATTGCTAGCAGATGGGCAAAACCATGTGGGTAAGCGGGGGGCGGGGGGCAGATATAACATGTGCAGGGAGAGTTAGATTTGGATGGGTTATATTGTTACTGTGCAGGGTAAATACTGGCTGCTTTATTTTTACACTGCAATTTAGATTTCAGTTTGAACACAGCCCACCCAAATGTAACTCTCTATGCACATGTTATATCTCCCCCCTGTCCCCCGCCCCCTTCTTCTGCAGTGCACATGGTTTTGCCCATCTGCTAACAAATTTGCTGCTACGATCAGGTCTGAATTAGGCCCATAGTACTGTAATCTAATTCAAATAATAGTAGTTGTTTTTTGTTTTTTCTTGGTGATACACTACACATGTGCAAAATATCTAAACTTGGAAGAAAGTGTGGTGGGGTCAGGTCTGGAAAGACCTTTTTTTAACATACTTTATCTTTAATGTATTTATTTTAATAGTTCTTAATTTAAAATAAAAAAAGTTTTGTGAGACATATACTTGGAAGAGGAGGCTGATATGTCTCTCTGCACGCTAATGACAGTATACTTTGCGCTTAGATCTCTAGAGGTGCGTGGTGTGAACTGATATCTATCAGCTGCTTTTGGATGGAGTTGTCCAACCTCACAAATTATAACAGGATATATCAATTTAGAATAATATATTAGTGAATGATGTGACTAAAGGATATATATCTCCTTGTAGTCAGAAAGCCAATATTAGTTCCTTAAATGTTCAGCACGTGCTTGCAGTGAGTATGGTGTTCAGTTGTCCACAAGTTCTTCAAATAAACCGAAGTCCGGGATAAAGTCTTTGATCCAAGCAGTGTATACTCTTGAATATGGAATGTCATGCTTTTCTTCTAAATTCTGCATGCAATATTCATCCTAAGGTCATAACCCTTATTACTGATCAGATCTCCAAGAAGAGGACATAGTAAATGTGTTCATTCTTATCCAGAGACAATATGATAAATAGTCAATTGCAGATGGTACTCACACCTTGCGGATGTGTGCGGCCTAAATTGGTTTGCACTACGTAGACCTAATGCTATATCAACAAGTAGTCCCATCAGCCAACCACTACACTCTTTTCATCTCATGTAAATATCTCCTCCAACAGAAGTTTAATTTCTGATGATGTACATCGTTATTTGTCTCTGTCCTTCTACAGTAAAGTAAAGCCTCATGTGCAATGTTTACTCTTTTCAAATTTGAATGTCTACTGTATCAGACCCACATGGCATAATTCCATGCAATTCCGTCTGCTGATAGAGCTCACCATTTTTAGCAGGCTGTGCAAGTGTCGGTCCTTCATACACAACTTAGGGCATTTAGGGGTAATTTAGAGTTATGGATCTCAGGCGGATCTCAACTTGCCACTGAGTGGGTGTATTGTGCGTGTGATGGTGAATGTGTGCGGTATTCAGAGGTGAGCATATACAGAGATCTCTCTGCTTTCGGTCGCATAGGACTGGTGCATGTGTGTACCTGGCACTGTAGGGGGCATGTGTGTAACTGGCACTGTGGGAGCATATCTGGCACTCTAGGGGCATATGTGTATCTGTCACTGTGGGGGCATATTTGTATCTGGCACTGTGGAGGCATATCTGGCACTGTGGGGGCATAGTAACATAGTAACATAGTATCTAAGGTTGAAAAAAGACCATTGTCCATCGGGTTCAACCTATTTGTGGTCTCCTATGCACGATTATTTTGTATAAAATTTTGACTGAAGTTGCTGACTGCCGTTCCGATTAACCCCTCTTTTTTATAATAACCATAGTGCGTGACTATGCCCCGTAACCCTGGATATCCTTATCCATTAGGAATTTATCTAACCCATTCTTAATGGTGTTGACTGAGTTGGCCATTACAACTCCCTCAGGCAGGGAATTCCAAACACGTATCGTCCTTACCGTAAAAAAGCCTTTACGCCGTATTGTGTGGAATCTCCTCTCCTCTAACCTGAGCGAGTGTCCACGAGTTCTCTGTGTTGATCTAACCAAAAACAGGTCCTACGCAAGATCTGTATATTGTCCCCTTATATATTTGTAAATGTTGATCATATCCCCTCTTAATCTCCTCTTTTCCAGTGTAAACATGCCTAGTCTTGCAAGCCTTTCCTCGTATTCCAGCGTCTCCATACCCTTAATTAGTTTGGTCGCCCGCCTTTGAACCTTTTCTAGCTCCAGGGTATCCTTTTTGTAGTAAGGTGCCCAGAATTGTACACAGTATACAAGGTGTGGCCTCACAAGTGATTTATATAACGGGAGTATAATACTTTCGTCCCTAGCATCAATTCCCCGTTTTATGCATGCTAATATCTTATAAGCCTTCTTCGCTGCAGTCCTACTTTGGGTACTACTGCTTAGTTTGCTATCTATGAGGACACCTAAGTCCTTTTCCAGTACAAAATCCCCTAATTTTACCCCATTTAGTAGGTAGGTGTTATTTTTGTTCTTGTTACCACAGTGCATTACCTTACACTTGTCTGTATTGAAGCGCATTCTCCATTTCGCTGCCCAAGCTTCTAATTTAACTAAGTCGTTCTGAAGCGACTCAGCATCCCCCTCCGCATTTATAACTTTACACAATTTGGTATCATCTGCAAAAATTGACACCATGCTCTCTAGACCTTCTGTTAGGTCGTTAATGAAAATATTGAACAATAGCGGTCCTAATACTGAGCCTTGCGGCACACCACTTAGCACTTCAGTCCAAGTTGAAAAAGATCCATTAACCACAACGCGCTGCTCCCTATTATCTAACCAGTTTTTGACCCAAGTGCATATTGTGCTTCCTAGCCCTGATTCTTGTAGCTTGTAGATAAGTTACAAAAAAAGAGGGGAAAGGGGCTGGGGAAGGCCGCACAGGATTAATAATTGAACAAATTGTAATTACCTCAGAGAAACTGACACTCTTGGGATATTTTTCCCTTTTATTGATCAGTTGTATACCTATAACCCAATGGTATAATGGTAACAATAAATTGTGACGGTCAGTGGTGCTCCCAAGGGTATGAAGACACAAATCATGAAAATGACTACAAGGAAGACAAGATAACCCTGGTAGGAAGCACTCTTATCTGAGGTAACAAGAAGAATTAATATGTACTAATGAAGAAATAATAATAATCTTAAAATTACAAATTTTATTAGGTATGCCTTAAAAATTATTTATACAACATCCATATGAATAAACTGATAAATATGTGATCATATTGCAAAAATATGTTGAAAGAATATGGTCTTATCTAGATGACCTAAGTCAAAACAATTAAATATGTTTAAGTCCGTCTGTGTGATAATTCCCTTCTCATAAATGTAAGATTAAATCAAAATGTATCAAAAATTTGATAATGTGACCATCATCTTTATCATTTATGTGCCCATGTATAAATTCTCAGGGCAGTAATTTTGAATCATAGGTCACTTGAGGGATTATTTTGAGTTGGGTCACTTATGTATCAGTGTGTGGCCCAGTTAACGAGGAGAGATGTCTGTGTAGCCGTTTCTTTCGAGATATAACAGACAAGGGCATGCCATCAATAGGACCTAAAAATGGTGCCACCTGTGTAAAGAGATAAGGATTTTAAGTTTGTGTTGGTTCACACACATATATAATGAGAGAATACAAGGCACCCGTATCATAAGAAAACACCCCGTGTAATCTATCCCAAATATTTTCAGGTTAATCACCCAAAAAGGGGGAAATCAATTTACCTTAGATATGGATCACAAAGGCTGCTATGTAGAGGTATGAGGTACATGTGCCTCCATTTCCAGCAGTTTGTCAGACATTCCACTTGCTGGATTAAGGGAGGAAGTATTGGGGTAGAAATACTCAAGGCAATTGTCTGATTGATAAATTGCTTCGTGTCAACAGTTATATAGTAATACTCCAAAAGCAATGTGCCTTAATTATCCACAACTGAGTACACCTATATCTCAAAAGGCAAATCTTTTCTGTGAAGAACCCACGCCGTGTCACTCCAAATCTCTTTTACCATTAATTCTTCCACATATATCCCAATAGTTTGAGCAAGAGTCCTGACAGAGGTATGAGGCACAGTTACCTCAGTTTTTATCGATTGCTCTCAAACAGTTAATTCAGCAACAATCTGACAATTTCAAAATGCTGAAGTGAAAAAGAGGTGTTATTTACAATCATGTCCAATCGGAGGTATGAGGCACCAATCCCTCGATTTCTCTTAAAGGCTGTCAGATGATTTCAAATGCTTGACAGAGGTATACAGCATAGTGAGCTTTGGTTCTTTTAAATAGTTACCAAGTAGTTATATATGTTGATACCGTTTACTGCCAGAGGTATGAGGTACCGATACCTCAGTTTTTGTCAATATCACAAGTGATTTTATTGCTTGACAAGGGTCTGAGGCCCAGAAGCTTCAGTTCTTACCAGCAGCCACTAATGCATTTGGAAGTGTTAAATTTCTATGATGATAACCATAAAACTGAAACCTAGGTGTGAGGCATATGTGTCTCTTAATTCCTCAACAGCTGTTACCTTAATTAAATGTGCTAGATTGAAAACATAATGTATTTTGAACACATAGAGGTGTGAAAAAGTGGCCAAGATATAGACAGACCTCCCTTCTGCTGTTCTCCCGTCTTGCCACCAGGTATAGGACGAGGAATGAGAGAGGGTAGGTGCACCCAACTTGGCCAGAAGGAAGAAAGAGGAGGTATCAAGCAAGGAGACTCAGGCAGGTATTCCCTTGTGGCTTGTAACAGGTAGTGCAGAGATTTAAACCTGCACATTTACCTCTAATGCGGTACACTCCTGAGAGGTTAATTGTGGTTTTAACCACTGTTGGTTATTGTCAATGTAAGCCAAATTGCATGATAATATTATTACTTATTCTCTCTTTACCCTATTGTCTTCCTATATATACCCCAACACAAGAATAATGGAAAAAGTCATCACAATAGCTGACAAGGCTCATTAACATGTAATAATCAGCTGTTCTCTCTAATGCAGTGTTGCTGCTACTGCCAGTAATTGTAGCCACTGTTACCGCTTGCTAATTGTAACAATAGGTAACTCCCGAAAGGCTCATTAGCATATCATAATTAGCTGTTTTCTCTGGTGCAATATTGCTGCTACTGCCAGTATTTGCAACCACTATTGATACTTGCCAAATGTTATATGTGTCAAAAAGAGAGAAGATACATTGTCACAGGACATGTAGCTGTTTTTGAAATAACACCTTTGAGAGTAGCACTGTATACATATTAAACAATTTGTATCCTCATAGTTATTGTCCTGATCCTTTAAGATGGAGACAAGGTATTTAGGTATCACGTGTAAAGTTGTGAATATATTCACTGGCCACCACTGTGTCTATATAGTTACCACTCCCGAGACAGGACGCAGAGAGAAGGGGGAAATGCCACCCCAGAGTCCCACATATAGACGTCTATACTCAGAGACGATCCCCGCCGTCCATCAACCGCGCGGGGTCCCGTCCTCCTGCGGCCGCTCTGGCCAGCGGCAAACAGACACTCCCTCCGTTCCCAGCTGCCACACTGCTGTTTCACTGACGGACCGGTGGGTCACGTGTGCGCACCACGTGACTCGCCTTCTTGGAGGACCTGACGTACGTTTCACAAAGCTTGATCACAGGTAATTGGGTAGCCTATGATCCATTGCTTTTAAAGGGGGGAATGCTACCTATTCACAGTCCTTCTTCATTACTAATCAATTATAGGTGCCGGAAGCAGTCCTATGTAGCAAAGCTACCCAGTTCCCAATAAAATTTAACAGGAACCTATTAAATACAAAAATTACTGCAATTCAATAGTGAGAAAAATCACTAATCAGTGAACAAGAACCATACAAACTATATTGCGATAAGTATATACATATAATCCCAATAATAGGGAATAAAAAGGAAAAAGGATGATGATATATGCGGCATTTCAAAAGAAATGCAGTTATGGTATAATTAAATACTAAAGATGTATTTCCGTAGGGGTCCTATTATTGACCGGTATTATTTAAAAAAAAAATTAAAAAGTTTTTTTTAATTATTTATGTACATTGGAACAAAGAGAGGAAGGAAAAAGAGAATTAATGTTGAAAAATAGGGAAAATTACTGCATATAAAGGATTAAAGGGATTAATGCCCATAAACAATAATGTGTTAATTACAAATAAGGTAGCTACAAATATGCATGTGCATCAATATTTGTACATATCTGTCAGCCCCTGCACCGTTATCAATGACTTCAGACCACAATAATTAAATAGTGGTGCAAAGTCATACGTTCTGTATCATCAACCACATTGCAGAAAAATGGTACTGCATTTGTATAGAATACACTGAAACTTGTGCAAAAAATGAGGTGTGTGTGTGGTTCAAGAGATAAGTGATCTATATGGTTATCGTGATGAATAAAATTATTATAAGAGTGATACCAGTAACATTGTGTATGTACTATATATTACTCTCATAAAGGTGATATGTAAGAAGGTGCCGGATTTCTATTAAATCACTCTTAGGATATAAAGAGAGTGATATGGTGATCTGAAAAATAATTTATATAAGGTCAATTAAATAAATAGTGAATAACATGATGATATTGAAAAAAAGTGAAGAAAGTAATACCGTGTTGCATTAATGTATTAAACGTGAAAAATAATAAATAGTGTGTGTGAAGAAACTGGGTTAGAGCTGTAATTAAATCTAATTATTAAACTAAAAAAACTAAAAAAACCCGATTAATGTAATATCCAAATTATTTGGGAAGAAAAGCTCCAAAGTTGATATTCTCATTTAGACCCTCAGGGTTAAGAGCCCCAAGTTTAAAGGTCCATTCGCATTCCCTTTGTAATAAATGGTTGACAATGTCACCTCCTCTGTTTCCTAACTTAACTTGTTCCAAACCATAAAATTTAAGATTTTGCCAGGACCCGTCATGTTCATAGTGAAAATGACGTGCAACTGACGTCAGTTTTTTGAAATTTGCCAGATCCTTTGCGGCATTTCGTATTGAGCCAATATGCTCTAAGATGCGTTGTTTGAAAGGTCTACTTGTCATTCCAACATACCGTTTATTGCACTCACATGATATGCAGTAAACTACTGCTTCTGTATTGCAATTAATGTAATGTTGGGATTTTATGTTTTTACCAAAACGATCCATGATGGTATCTGTTTGTTTAATCCACTTGCAGGCTTTACAATGTCCACAAGGGAAGGTTCCCACAATTTTTGGTTTTGTGGTTGGTACCCTTTTAAAGTGACTTGAGACTAACTGGTCTCTTAAATTTTGGGATCTTTTCCAGCTCATAGAAACCTGTGGACCTAGTTTTTCTGCCAAGACAGGATCTAATTGAAGAATTCCCCAATGTTTTTGGATCGCTTCCTTAGCCTGATGCCATTGACGGCAAAACCTTCCAACAAAGCGTAGAGTGCCTTTGTCATCATTCTTTGATACCTTTTTTGTGAAGATTAGTTCATTCCGGTTTATGTTCCGGACACTATTGTGAGCTTTCTTGACTGATGTTTTACTATACCCTCTTTCTTGAAGCCTTCTTGTAAGTTCCTTACTCTGTTCAACAAATGATGTATCATCTGAACAGTTCCTTCTCAAACGGAGAAATTCTCCCTTTGGAATATTTTTAACTGTAGAAGGAAGATGTGAACTGGCATGATGTAAGAGGGAATTTGTGGAAGTTTCCTTCCTATACAATTTTGTAGAAATCATGTCATCCTGGTTTTTATATATCAAGATATCCAAGAAGGGAAGTTCCTGTTGACTGATGTCATGAGTCAAATGTATATTTAGTTGGTTATTGTTAAGATGTTCAATAAAGAGCAAAAGTAGTTGGATATCACCCTCCCAAATCATCAAGATATCATCAATGTATCTATACCACATTATGATATTAGAAGTGAAGTTATCATTCTGATCCGTAAACACGTTTCATTTCCCACCATCCTAAAAAAATATTTGCATATGTAGGTGCGCATGCCGCTCCCATGGCGGTTCCTCACGTTTGTAAATAAAACCTATCATTAAAGAGAAAAAAGTTATGATGTAATATGAATTTTAGGAGATCTGCTATAAAAGCATGAAATCCCTCATAACCCTCAGTTCTCATGAAATAATTAACTGCCTCCAAGCCTATTGTGTGGTCAATGGATGTGTATAATGCCTCCACATCCAGTGAAACCAAAAACTGGTTTTCTTCCAGGCGTATGCCATGTAATCTGCGTAAGACATCCGAGGTATCCTGGACATAGGATGGGAGTGCCTGAACATGATGCCTAAGATGTGTATCAACAAAGATACTAGCATTTTCTGTTAAGGCACCTATACCCGAGACGATGGGTCTCCCGGGTGGTGTTGTCAGGTTTTTGTGCACCTTTGGGAGCAAGTAAAAAGTTGGTATCCGAGGATGGTCACTAGAGAGAAAAGCAAATTCATGGGAAGTGATGATATCATCTTTGAAAGCATTGGTAATCTTTCTATTATAGATGGATTTGAATTCCTCTAGTGGATTGAAAAGAAGTCTTTTGTAGCATGTGGGATTATTCAATTGCCTATAGGCTTCCTGTAAATATTTTGTTTGGGTCTGAAGTCATTGATAACGGTGCAGGGGCTGACAGATATGTACAAATATTGATGCACATGCATATTTGTAGCTACCTTATTTGTAATTAACACATTATTGTTTATGGGCATTAATCCCTTTAATCCTTTATATGCAGTAATTTTCCCTATTTTTCAACATTAATTCTCTTTTTCCTTCCTCTCTTTGTTCCAATGTACATAAATAATTAAAAAACTTTTTTACATTTTTTTTTAAATAATACCGGTCAATAATAGGACCCCTACGGAAATACATCTTTAGTATTTAATTATACCATAACTGCATTTCTTTTGAAATGCCGCATATATCATCATCCTTTTTCCTTTTTCTTCCCTATTATTGGGATTATATGTATATACTTACCGCAATATAGTTTGTATGGTTCTTGTTCACTGATTAGTGATTTTTCTCACTATTGAATTGCAGTAATTTTTGTATTTAATAGGTTCCTGTTAAATTTTATTGGGAACTTATGATCTCTAACTGGGTAGCTTTGCTACATAGGACTGCTTCCGGCACCTATAATTGATTAGTAATGAAGAAGGACTGTGAATAGGTAGCATTCCCCCCTTTAAAAGCAATGGATCATAGGCTACCCAATTACCTGTGATCAAGCTTTGTGAAACGTACGTCAGGTCCTACAAGAAGGCGAGTCACGTGGTGCGCACACGTGACCCACCGGTCCGTCAGTGAAACAGCAGTGTGGCAGCTGGGAACGGAGGGAGTGTCTGTTTGCCGCTGGCCAGACCGGCCGCAGGAGGACGGGACCCCGCGCGGTTGATGGACGGCGGGGATCGTCTCTGAGTATAGACGTCTATATGTGGGACTCTGGGGTGGCATTTCCCCCTTCTCTCTGCGTCCTGTCTCGGGAGTGGTAACTATATAGACACAGTGGTGGCCAGTGAATATATTCACAACTTTACACGTGATACCTAAATACCTTGTCTCCATCTTAAAGGATCAGGACAATAACTATGAGGATACAAATTGTTTAATATGTATACAGTGCTACTCTCAAAGGTGTTATTTCAAAAACAGCTACATGTCCTGTGACAATGTATCTTCTCTCTTTTTGACACATATAACATTTGGCAAGTATCAATAGTGGTTGCAAATACTGGCAGTAGCAGCAATATTGCACCAGAGAAAACAGCTAATTATGATATGCTAATGAGCCTTTCGGGAGTTACCTATTGTTACAATTAGCAAGCGGTAACAGTGGCTACAATTACTGGCAGTAGCAGCAACACTGCATTAGAGAGAACAGCTGATTATTACATGTTAATGAGCCTTGTCAGCTATTGTGATGACTTTTTCCATTATTCTTGTGTTGGGGTATATATAGGAAGACAATAGGGTAAAGAGAGAATAAGTAATAATATTATCATGCAATTTGGCTTACATTGACAATAACCAACAGTGGTTAAAACCACAATTAACCTCTCAGGAGTGTACCGCATTAGAGGTAAATGTGCAGGTTTAAATATCTGCACTACCTGTTACAAGGCACCAGGGAATACCTGCCTGAGTCTCCTTGCTTGATACCTCCTCTTTCTTCCTTCTGGCCAAGTTGGGTGCACCTACCCTCTCTCATTCCTCGTCCTATACCTGCTGGCAAGACGGGAGAACAGCAGAAGGGAGGTCTGTCTATATCTTGGCCACTTTTTCACACCTCTATGTGTTCAAAATACATTATGTTTTCAATCTAGCACATTTAATTAAGGTAACAGCTGTTGAGGAATTAAGAGACACATATGCCTCACACCTAGGTTTCAGTTTTATGGTTATCATCATAGAAATTTAACACTTCCAAATGCATTAGTGGCTGCTGGTAAGAACTGAAGCTTCTGGGCCTCAGACCCTTGTCAAGCAATAAAATCACTTGTGATATTGACAAAAACTGAGGTATCGGTACCTCATACCTCTGGCAGTAAACGATATCAACATATATAACTACTTGGTAACTATTTAAAAGAACCAAAGCTCACTATGCTGTATACCTCTGTCAAGCATTTGAAATCATCTGACAGCCTTTAAGAGAAATCGAGGGATTGGTGCCTCATACCTCCGATTGGACATGATTGTAAATAACACCTCTTTTTCACTTCAGCATTTTGAAATTGTCAGATTGTTGCTGAATTAACTGTTTGAGAGCCATCGATAAAAACTGAGGTAACTGTGCCTCATACCTCTGTCAGGACTCTTGCTCAAACTATTGGGATATATGTGGAAGAATTAATGGTAAAAGAGATTTGGAGTGACACGGCGTGGGTTCTTCACAGAAAAGATTTGCCTTTTGAGATATAGGTGTACTCAGTTGTGGATAATTAAGGCACATTGCTTTTGGAGTATTACTATATAACTGTTGACACGAAGCAATTTATCAATCAGACAATTGCCTTGAGTATTTCTACCCCAATACTTCCTCCCTTAATCCAGCAAGTGGAATGTCTGACAAACTGCTGGAAATGGAGGCACATGTACCTCATACCTCTACATAGCAGCCTTTGTGATCCATATCTAAGGTAAATTGATTTCCCCCTTTTTGGGTGATTAACCTGAAAATATTTGGGATAGATTACACGGGGTGTTTTCTTATGATACGGGTGCCTTGTATTCTCTCATTATATATGTGTGTGAACCAACACAAACTTAAAATCCTTATCTCTTTACACAGGTGGCACCATTTTTAGGTCCTATTGATGGCATGCCCTTGTCTGTTATATCTCGAAAGAAACGGCTACACAGACATCTCTCCTCGTTAACTGGGCCACACACTGATACATAAGTGACCCAACTCAAAATAATCCCTCAAGTGACCTATGATTCAAAATTACTGCCCTGAGAATTTATACATGGGCACATAAATGATAAAGATGATGGTCACATTATCAAATGTTTGATACATTTTGATTTAATCTTACATTTATGAGAAGGGAATTATCACACAGACGGACTTAAACATATTTAATTGTTTTGACTTAGGTCATCTAGATAAGACCATATTCTTTCAACATATTTTTGCAATATGATCACATATTTATCAGTTTATTCATATGGATGTTGTATAAATAATTTTTAAGGCATACCTAATAAAATTTGTAATTTTAAGATTATTATTATTTCTTCATTAGTACATATTAATTCTTCTTGTTACCTCAGATAAGAGTGCTTCCTACCAGGGTTATCTTGTCTTCCTTGTAGTCATTTTCATAGCTTGTAGATAAGTCTCATGTGTGGTACAGTATCGAACGCTTTGGCAAAATCTAAAAAGATTACATCCACCTCTTTACCCTGATCTAGGTTTGCGCTTACTGTTTCATAAAAGCCAAGTAAGTTGGTTTGACAGGATCTGTCCTTCATAAACCCATGTTGATTCCTTTTAATGACCTTATTGACTTCAAGGAACTTCTGAATACTATCTCTTAGAATACCTTCCAATACTTTCCCCACTATAGATGTAAGACTAACTGGTCTATAATTACCTGGTTCAGCTTTACTTCCCTTTTTGAATATAGGCACTACTTCCGCTATACGCCAGTCTTTGGGAACCATACCTGATATTACTGAATCCTTAAAGATCAAAAATAGCGGCTTTGCAAGTTCAGAATGAAGCTCCATTAGAACCCTTGGGTGAATACCATCGGGCCCTGGTGGCTTATTAATCTTTAAATGTTTTAATCGATCACAGACTACTTCCTTGCTTAAATAAGTACCTATCAGTGGGATATTCTCATTATTGAGATTATATGTTAGTCCCTGAATTGGGTCCTCTCTAGTAAATACTGTTGAAAAAAACTCATTTAGTGTGTCCGCTATGTCATTATCATTTTTGCTAGACTCCCAACTTGTCTTTTAAAGGGCCTATACTCTCCTTCTTTAATCTCTTGCTATTAATGTATTTAAATAATTTTTTGGGATTCATGTGTGTACCTGGCACTGTGGGGGCATATATGTATCTGGCACTATGGGGGCATATTTGTATCTGGCACTGTGGGGGCATATCTGGCACTGTGGGGGCATGTGTGTACCTGGCACTGTAGGAGCATATGTGTATCTGGCACTGTGGGGGCATATATGGCACTGTGGGAGCATATTTTTATCTGGCACTGTTGGGGCATATCTGTTACTGTTGGGGCATATCTGTTACTGTTGGGGCATATCTGGCACCTTCGGGGCGTGCACACAGTACCACTAAGACATTTTTTCTACTTGCACCACTGATAATGATGATAACGCCAGCAGATGGATGAGGGATGTGCAGCTGCATCGATACAGCCGACTGTGAATATGGATAGAAATAATGCACTCGCGATTGCATCCGCTTTACATGCAACTCTAAGGGCTTAATTCAGTAAGGATTGCAAATTCTGCTATTTAGAAGAATTTGCAATCCTTTTGCTAGCATGCTGGGGGCCGCCCATCGCAGGGCAAGGCCGCTCAGCATGCTGTCCGCCGCCCCCCCCCCTCTTGATGAAGCAGAAATTGCGATCGCATTGCAATTTCTGCTTCATAGTAGTAATTAATGATGCCTCCTGACAGCGCATATTCCCCATCGCGGTGGCTGCGTGTGAGGTCACGCAGCCGTCATGATCATGCCCCCACCACGCCCCCGTTCAGGCCGCACTGCCCCAACAACGCTCTGTCTTCGCCCCCTTCCCCCGATTGACAGGCAGAGGCGATCGCATTTTCTGTGCCCCCCACAGAAAGTGTGGGCACAAGTGAAGGACAGGCGCTGCGCTGCAACCGTGGGGAGATTGTAATAATTCCGGTTGGATTTGCAATCCTACCTGTATTAGGCCCTAAATCAGGCCCACAATCTGTGCATATGCTGTTATGATGCCACATTGCCACTTGCCGTACATTCTCTACTCCTTTGATTCTGAAATTATCATAGGTTAATGTATGTTACATATGTCACAGCATTTACAACCATAACTGTTAGAAATACTGAAGAGTTCTTTTGTACTTTATTAATAACTGGCTGGTCTTATATCATTCTGGCTGGAACAGACCTTTTTAGTGATGGATCATTTTCTGCTTGCCACAGCATTACTATACTAAGATATAGGTCATTTCTATAAGTACTGGCCTTGAAATGATCTTACAGTGTAATTTACTGTCCTACTGTCGTACATTATATTGCGTTGCTTTCCATGATCTATTCTTATTTATTAACCTGTAAGACTTCACCTCGGCAAAGAACTTACTAAAGAATTACTCCCAAACATTGCATTTGGCTGGTGAAATACTATATATTGCAGTATATCTTGGAAACACCACGCTATAAAGCACATAAGAAAGAAAAATGATGCGTAAGTCATTAAGCAGAGTCCCTGGGATGGGAGATGATTGAATGGCCTCCACATTGTTTTTTTTCTTTTATATCTCAGATTACACTTGTTTTTTGCACACTTTTGCTCCATTTAAACAGCTTGTAAAAATCAAGCTATCAAAAGGATGTGAATAGTGGTTTTTTTTCTTCGTACTTGTGAAGTCATGAAAGTTGCTATAGTGAGGTCATGCTGTACACATATTGCCTTTCTCTGGGAAAGTTTCTCAGGATATGTATCACACTGTTTTTCTTGAGCTGAAAGACAGGATCTGTAAACATACTGTATTTGCCTACTTTCCCGGAATGTCCAGGGGACACCATGATTTTTGGGGAGGGGATGGATAGGGGTGGCAGTTGACCATCAATGTTTAGCAACCATCGGCGGTTTGCAGGCACTGAGTTCACTATTAATGAGAGATGGTCTAATGCTGCACATCAATGGCGGAGGTACAATCGATAGTATCTTTCTGATGGTTATAAACCAATCTGCCATCGGTGGATTGTGCTTCGATAGACAACCACAATCCTAGTGAAATGAGCAGGAAGGGGGAGGGGGTGCAACAATGTAATTCACAGAGAATTGTGTCACTTTGCTGTGGCCTCACCCCCTCTTCAGATTCACAATTCGCATTATTCATCGTCGTCACCCTCATCGTCGAGTAGTGATGGACACATGTCATACAGCAGCTGCCCATTTGGATGCAGCCACTGTATGAAAAGAAGCGACTGCTGTAGGAGGTGTGTTGTGTACATAGACGCCTCCTGCTAGAGTTTCCTATCCGCTGCTGTGTTTTTGCATGAACATCGGTTATCTGAGTAACCCTCAAAATAGGCCGGTGTTTTCATGCTGCAGGGGCCAATAGAGATGCATACAGGGATGCAGCCACTGGCCTCAGCATGCCCAGAAAATGGTTCTGACATGCCCCTGTAATCTGATACGCTGGTCATGGCCACCCCTTTCCCACCCCCTTATGGCTGCAGCATGTCAATCATGCTCCGGCTTAGGGGGAACTGCAACAGGCGTCTCAGACACAGATCTGCACATGCGCAGTACTGATCCTTGGCATGCGCACATCTACAACCATCAGAGAGGTACGGGTTTGTCTACATCTTTTAGTTTGGTCCAAAGATCCCAAGAATGCAGAACAAAACAAAGTGGACACTTAATGTAACATTATTTTGTTTGCAATTTTTTTTTACTGTCTTCAGGGCATGCATGATCAACAGCCCTTGTATCTCTATATGCCAACAGCCCATGTATCTCTATATGCCAACAGCCCCTGTATCTCTATATGCCAACAGCCCCTGTATCTCTATATGCCAACAGCCCATGTATCTCTATATGCCAACAACCCCTGTATCTCTATATGCCAACAGCCCATGTATCTCTATATGCCAACAGCCCATGTATCTCTATATGCCAACAGCCCATGTATCTCTATATGCCAACAGCCCATGTATCTCTATATGCCAACAGCCCCTGTATCTCTATATGCCAACAGCCCATGTATCTCTATATGCCAACAGCCCATGTATCTCTATATGCCAACAGCCCATGTATCTCTATATGCCAACAGCCCTTGTATCTCTATATGCCAACAGCCCATGTATCTCTATATGCCAACAGCCCATGTATCTCTATATGCCAACAGCCCATGTATCTCTATATGCCAACAGCCCATGTATCTCTATATGCCAACAGCCCCTGTATCTCTATATGCCAACAGCCCATGTATCTCTATATGCCAACAGCCCCTGTATCTCTATATGCCAACAGCCCATGTATCTCTATATGCCAACAGCCCTTGTATATCTATATGCCAACAGCCCATGTATCTCTATATGCCAACAGCCCCTGTATCTCTATATGCCAACAGCCCATGTATCTCTATATGCCAACAGCCCTTGTATATCTATATGCCAACAGCCCATGTATATCTATATGCCAACAGCCCATGTATCTCTATATGCCAACAGCCCCTGTATCTCTATATGCCAACAGCCCATGTATCTCTATATGCCAACAGCCCCTGTATCTCTATATGCCAACAGCCCATGTATCTCTATATGCCAACAGCCCATGTATCTCTATATGCCAACAGCCCCTGTATCTCTATATGCCAACAGCCCCTGTATCTCTATATGCCAACAGCCCATGTATCTCTATATGCCAACAGCCCATGTATCTCTATATGCCAACAGCCCATGTATCTCTATATGCCAACAGCCAATGTATCTCTATATGCCAACAGCCCATGTATCTCTATATGCCAACAGCCCCTGTATCTCTATATGCTGGGTGGCCAAGTAGAGTGGCGGGAGGCTGCACTGCTCAGCCAGCCCATCAGACCATCGTCCCATCTGGCATTTTGCCAGAAGTGCCAAATGAGCAGTCTAGCCTTGCCAGGCATAATGGTAATCTAATGCTAAATATGACAGTGAGAGGTCACAGTGCCACTCTCTTTTGCATTGTTTAGTTACTCTTTACACTAAAATCATTCTGGGGCTGCTACAGTCTTGAACGCATCTCAGATGCAGATGCCAGGTCAAGCATGCACAGGAGAGGCACTGCTGTCAGTGGCAAATGCAGGATTTCTAGAGGGGGGTTTCCAAATGCAATCCACAATCTCACACTCTGCAGAACATTGGAGCAAGTGCAGTAGTCTGGAGGAGTGGTAGAAGAACCTAGTAACGACCCTGGACATTAATGTAAACACTTTTTGTGCACTGGGTAGTGTATAGAATACACTATTAATATTTAACACTATAGATGGTCTATAGTATGGGCTGTATAAAACATTTAAATAATATATATAAGTGGTCAGGAAAGGTTAAACATACCATAATAAATAAATAAATAAATACACAAACATAATAGAACCAGTACTGCACTTTCTAAGCACACATTCTCCCACCTCATGGTAAGGCTCCTGTCTCTTCTTCCTGGTAGCTACCCTCTGGTCCAGTGCACTGATTAGAGTCAATCCACACACACAACCAACTTTTTTAGAAAAAGTTGCTACCATTGGGCATGTGCAGCAGCTCCCCTCTGTCCCTTAAACTGCATGATGTGGAGGCAGCTCTAGTAATCATATTATATACCATTGCCATTGTGGTATAATTTTAGCCACTTGCCAAGAGGATGGGGGCAACCGGAAACCCTACCTGCATTTGCCTATGACTGCTCCATGATACATCACCTTTTGCTCACTGCTGCCAGAGCAATATCACTAGGGAACTGTGCATCGTGCTCAGAAATCTGACTTTTCAGTCCAGTTTGATAAATAGGCCCCTGTCCCATTTCTGCCTTATGCTAGGCCAGGGATTTAGCATATACCACTGGCCAAGTGGTTATATCAGATTCTCAATTTCTGACACGTCCTCTATAAATACACAGAGGGACACTTCTAAAAAAAAAATGTGTTGTGTTAGAATATCACATTCTAATGGAATCTCAATTTTGGACAAAGGCAACACCTACTGTTCAATATTTAGATGTTTTTTTGTTTTTGTTTATATGTTTTCACTAATAATACAGATTTTAACTGAAATGTAGATTACAAATGTGCTCCTTTATAAATGTCATCAGTAGAAACAGAGTAGCAGCAGTAACACTTTATATAGAGCTTTATCAGAATTAAAGCTCCATTGGTCTAGAACGTCTCTTACTGTTTACACATTTTGGCAGATGTTTCTAAACTACTGGACTCCAACCCCTTTTTTTCACACACTAATTTCTATCCAAAGCAGTAAAAGATGCCAGAATAATCAAGATGTGAGCAGATGATAGGATGCAGCTGGAGCAAGGGACTGATGCCGACATTGTTTAATATCAGATATATTTCTAGGAACACAGATTTGTTTAAAAAGAAAAAAAGTTTCTGCTAACAAAAAATGTGTCATACATTAATATTCAGTATTAAAACGTTCAAGTCACTGCTTGTATTTATATTTTCATTGTTTAGACCATTCTGGGAACTGAAATTTACATATGACCACTATTAAGATTTATTTATTAAAAATGAAGATATTTACAGAGTATCCAACATCCTTAAATACACAGAAATCCTGTTTGCACTTCGTTAATAATCACTTCATCTCATTTTGGGTCATGATGCTTGAAAACATTTGCTAACAGGTTTTTTTCTTAAATAATGACATTAGGCCAATAGGAAGCTTTAAGTGAGATATATATATTTATTTATTTATTTATTCTTGCATTTGTTGTACCTTTCTTTGCACCTTCACCATACCTTTTTATGTTGTTGTTTTTTTTTTGAGTGTGTGTCACGTTTCTGTGAGGTTTATAGACCTTAATGTGCACCCTCTCCTCAAGTCTCCTGAGGGTCTCTCCTTTTGGGGAAGAGCTGAAGAACCATTCCCCAGGAAAAAGCTTTGATATCACTAGGGATAAATGATGGAGGGAAGTACAAAGACCCTTGCCCGCTAAGGGGCCTTTTGGCCCTGGGAGTCAGGGATTCAAGAGGTGCTGCTTAGCTTCTGCAAAGGGGGACCAACGGATTCCCTTTTCCCCTCTTTGGGGCCTTTTGGCTCTGAGGTGGGTGAGGAGCAACGGGGCCCTTCTTCTTATAGACGGTGTCCAAAGAGCCAAGCCACCAGCACAGTTTTTGCACAGCATTGAGTGAATTGGAGCACACACTTCAGGCTTTAAAAAAAAAAATTTAAGCTGTAATAAAGAGGTGTACAAGTTATATATTAAACAGTAAATTAAATGGAATTTTCATACCTTTCAAAGTCAGGAAAAACCATCCAAGTCATGCTCAGAAATTTACCTTGCACATATCCTACTTTCAGAAAGTCATGTCTCTTTGACCTTTGAAAGTTGGGATTGCCAACTCAACTGTTAAGGAATAAGTACTTGTAAACTGCAGTATTACCCAATCATTTATTGTGTTCTAAAAATACTATATTAATAAGTTACAATTTGCAGTGTCAATTCAACTTCAGTCAGTCTGCATCAGAACAATTCATACTTTTGCAATCAACACAATAAAGTTGGCTTATTAATTTTTGAATACTTATTTATTTCAGCTCATTGCCTCAAGGCAGTAGGAAAGGGAAATGAGGACAGTGAGTGTGATTTGTACAATCCTAAATTAAACAGTGGGGGTCATTCCGAGTTGATCGCTCGCTAGCAACTTTTTGCAGCGCTGCGATCAGGTTAAATCTAGAGATGAGCGCCTGAAATTTTTCGGGTTTTGTGTTTTGGTTTTGGGTTCGGTTCCGCGGCCGTGTTTTGGGTTCGAACGCGTTTTGGCAAAACCTCACCGAATTATTTTTGTCGGATTCGGGTGTGTTTTGGATTCGGGTGTTTTTTTCCAAAAACACTAAAAAACAGCTTAAATCATAGAATTTGGGGGTCATTTTGATCCCAAAGTATTATTAACCTCAAAAACCATAATTTACACTCATTTTCAGTCTATTCTGAATACCTCACACCTCACAATATTATTTTTAGTCCTAAAATTTGCACCGAGGTCGCTGTGTGAGTAAGATAAGCGACCCTAGTGGCCGACACAAACACCGGGCCCATCTAGGAGTGGCACTGCAGTGTCACGCAGGATGTCCCTTCCAAAAAACCCTCCCCAAACAGCACATGACGCAAAGAAAAAAAGAGGCGCAATGAGGTAGCTGTGTGAGTAAGATTAGCGACCCTAGTGGCCGACACAAACACCGGGCCCATCTAGGAGTGGCACTGCAGTGTCACGCAGGATGGCCCTTCCAAAAAACCCTCCCCAAACAGCACATGACGCAAAGAAAAAAAGAGGCGCAATGAGGTAGCTGACTGTGTGAGTAAGATTAGCGACCCTAGTGGCCGACACAAACACCGGGCACATCTAGGAGTGGCACTGCAGTGTCACGCAGGATGTCCCTTCCAAAAAACCCTCCCCAAACAGCACATGACGCAAAGAAAAAAAGAGGCGCAATGAGGTAGCTGTGTGAGTAAGATTAGCGACCCTAGTGGCCGACACAAACACCGGGCCCATCTAGGAGTGGCACTGCAGTGTCACGCAGGATGTCCCTTCCAAAAAACCCTCCCCAATCAGCACATGATGCAAAGAAAAAGAAAAGAAAAAAGAGGTGCAAGATGGAATTATCCTTGGGCCCTCCCACCCACCCTTATGTTGTATAAACAAAACAGGACATGCACACTTTAACCAACCCATCATTTCAGTGACAGGGTCTGCCACACGACTGTGACTGATATGACGGGTTGGTTTGGACCCCCCCCAAAAAAGAAGCAATTAATCTCTCCTTGCACAAACTGGCTCTACAGAGGCAAGATGTCCACCTCATCTTCACCCTCCGATATATCACCGTGTACATCCCCCTCCTCACAGATTATCAATTCGTCCCCACTGGAATCCACCATCTCAGCTCCCTGTGTACTTTGTGGAGGCAATTGCTGCTGGTCAATGTCTCCGCGGAGGAATTGATTATAATTCATTTTAATGAACATCATCTTCTCCACATTTTCTGGATGTAACCTCGTACGCCGATTGCTGACAAGGTGAGCGGCGGCACTAAACACTCTTTCGGAGTACACACTTGTGGGAGGGCAACTTAGGTAGAATAAAGCCAGTTTGTGCAAGGGCCTCCAAATTGCCTCTTTTTCCTGCCAGTATAAGTACGGACTGTGTGACGTGCCTACTTGGATGCGGTCACTCATATAATCCTCCACCATTCTATCAATGTTGAGAGAATCATATGCAGTGACAGTAGACGACATGTCCGTAATCGTTGTCAGGTCCTTCAGTCCGGACCAGATGTCAGCATCAGCAGTCGCTCCAGACTGCCCTGCATCACCGCCAGCGGGTGGGCTCGGAATTCTGAGCCTTTTCCTCGCACCCCCAGTTGCGGGAGAATGTGAAGGAGGAGATGTTGACAGGTCGCGTTCCGCTTGACTTGACAATTTTGTCACCAGCAGGTCTTTCAACCCCAGCAGACCTGTGTCTGCCGGAAAGAGAGATCCAAGGTAGGCTTTAAATCTAGGATCGAGCACGGTGGCCAAAATGTAGTGCTCTGATTTCAACAGATTGACCACCCGTGAATCCTTGTTAAGCGAATTAAGGGCTGCATCCACAAGTCCCACATGCCTAGCGGAATCGCTCCGTGTTAGCTCCTTCTTCAATGCCTCCAGCTTCTTCTGCAAAAGCCTGATGAGGGGAATGACCTGACTCAGGCTGGCAGTGTCTGAACTGACTTCACGTGTGGCAAGTTCAAAGGGCATCAGAACCTTGCACAACGTTGAAATCATTCTCCACTGCACTTGAGACAGGTGCATTCCATCTCCTATATCGTGCTCAATTGTATAGGCTTGAATGGCCTTTTGCTGCTCCTCCAACCTCTGAAGCATATAGAGGGTTGAATTCCACCTCGTTACCACTTCTTGCTTCAGATGATGGCAGGGCAGGTTCAGTAGTTTTTGGTGGTGCTCCAGTCTTCTGTATGTGGTGCCTGTACGCCGAAAGTGTCCCGCAATTTTTCTGGCCACCGACAGCATCTCTTGCACGCCCCTGTCGTTTTTTAAAAAATTCTGCACCACCAAATTCAAGGTATGTGCAAAACATGGGACGTGCTGGAATTTGCCCATATTTAATGCACACACAATATTGCTGGCGTTGTCCGATGCCACAAATCCACAGGAGAGTCCAATTGGGGTAAGCCATTCCGCGATGATCTTCCTCAGTTGCCGTAAGAGGTTTTCAGCTGTGTGCGTATTCTGGAAAGCGGTGATACAAAGCGTAGCCTGCCTAGGAAAGAGTTGGCGTTTGCGAGATGCTGCTACTGGTGCCGCCGCTGCTGTTCTTGCGGCGGGAGTCCATACATCTACCCAGTGGGCTGTCACAGTCATATAGTCCTGACCCTGCCCTGCTCCACTTGTCCACATGTCCGTGGTTAAGTGGACATTGGGTACAACTGCATTTTTTAGGACACTGGTGAGTCTTTTTCTGACGTCCGTGTACATTCTCGGTATCGCCTGCCTAGAGAAGTGGAACCTAGATGGTATTTGGTAACGGGGGCACACTGCCTCAATAAATTGTCTAGTTCCCTGTGAACTAACGGCGGATACCGGACGCACGTCTAACACCAACATTGTTGTCAAGGACTCAGTTATCCGCTTTGCAGTAGGATGACTGCTGTGATATTTCATCTTCCTCGCAAAGGACTGTTGAACAGTCAATTGCTTACTGGAAGTAGTACAAGTGGGCTTACGACTTCCCCTCTGGGATGACCATCGACTCCCAGCGGCAACAACAGCAGCGCCAGCAGCAGTAGGCGTTACACGCAAGGATGCATCGGAGGAATCCCAGGCAGGTGAGGACTCGTCAGACTTGCCAGTGACATGGCCTGCAGGACTATTGGCATTCCTGGGGAAGGAGGAAATTGACACTGAGGGAGTTGGTGGGGTGGTTTGCGTGAGCTTGGTTACAAGAGGAAGGGATTTACTGGTCAGTGGACTGCTTCCGCTGTCACCCAAAGTTTTTGAACTTGTCACTGACTTATTATGAATGCGCTGCAGGTGACGTATAAGGGAGGATGTTCCGAGGTGGTTAACGTCCTTACCCCTACTTATTACAGCTTGACAAAGGGAACACACGGCTTGACACCTGTTGTCCGCATTTCTGGTGAAATACCTCCACACCGAAGAGCTGATTTTTTTGGTATTTTCACCTGGCATGTCAACGGCCATATTCCTCCCACGGACAACAGGTGTCTCCCCGGGTGCCTGACTTAAACAAACCACCTCACCATCAGAATCCTTCTGGTCAATTTCCTCCCCAGCGCCAGCAACACCCATATCCTCCTCATCCTGGTGTACTTCAACACTGACATCTTCAATCTGACTATCAGGAACTGGACTGCGGGTGCTCCTTCCAGCACTTGCAGGGGGCATGCAAATAGTGGAAGGCGCATGCTCTTCACGTCCAGTGTTGGGAAGGTCAGGCATCGCAACCGACACAATTGGACTCTCCTTGTGGATTTGGGATTTCAAAGAACGCACAGTTCTTTGCGGTGCTTTTGCCAGCTTGAGTCTTTTCAGTTTTCTAGCGAGAGGCTGAGTGCTTCCATCCTCATGTGAAGCTGAACCACTAGCCATGAACATAGGCCAGGGCCTCAGCCGTTCCTTGCCACTCCGTGTGGTAAATGGCATATTGGCAAGTTTACGCTTCTCCTCCGACAATTTTATTTTAGGTTTTGGAGTCCTTTTTTTTCTGATATTTGGTGTTTTGGATTTGACATGCTCTGTACTATGACATTGGGCATCGGCCTTGGCAGACGACGTTGCTGGCATTTCATCGTCTCGGCCATGACTAGTGGCAGCAGCTTCAGCACGAGGTGGAAGTGGATCTTGATCTTTCCCTAATTTTGGAACCTCAACTTTTTTGTTCTCCATATTTTATAGGCAGAACTAAAAGGCACCTCAGGTAAACAATGGAGATGGATGGATTGGATACTAGTATACAATTATGGACGGACTGCCACGGTTAGGTGGTATAAAAAAACCACGGTTAGGTGGTATATATTGTAATACAATTATGGATGGACGGACTGCCTGCCGAGTGCCGACACAGAGGTAGCCACAGCCGTGAACTACCGCACTGTACACTGGTTGATAAAGAGATAGTAGTATACTCGTAACAACTAGTATGACTGACTATGACGGTATAAAGAATGAAAAAAAAACCACGGTTAGGTGGTATATATTGTAATACAATTATGGATGGACGGACTGCCTGCCGAGTTCCGACACAGAGGTAGCCACAGCCGTGAACTACCGCACTGTACACTGGTTGATAAAGAGATAGTAGTATACTCGTAACAACTAGTATGACTGACTATGACGGTATAAAGAATGAAAAAAAAACCACGGTTAGGTGGTATATATTATAATACAATTATGGATGGACGGACTGCCTGCCGACTGCCGACACAGAGGTAGCCACAGCCGTGAACTACCGCACTGTACACTGGTTGATAAAGAGATAGTAGTATACTCGTAACAACTAGTATGACACTATGACGGTATAAAGAATGAAAAAAAAACCACGGTTAGGTGGTATATATTATAATACAATTATGGATGGACGGACTGCCTGCTGACTGCCGACACAGAGGTAGCCACAGCCGTGAACTACCGCACTGTACACTGGTTGATAAAGAGATAGTAGTATACTCGTAACAACTAGTATGACACTATGACGGTATAAAGAATGAAAAAAAAACCACGGTTAGGTGGTATATATTATAATACAATTATGGATGGACGGACTGCCTGCCGAGTGCCGACACAGAGGTAGCCACAGCCGTGAACTACCGCACTGTACACTGGTTGATAAAGAGATAGTAGTATACTCGTAACAACTAGTATGACTGACTATGACGGTATAAAGAATGAAAAAAAAACCACGGTTAGGTGGTATATATTATAATACAATTATGGATGGACGGACTGCCTGCCGACTGCCGACACAGAGGTAGCCACAGCCGTGAACTACCGCACTGTACACTGGTTGATAAAGAGATAGTAGTATACTCGTAACAACTAGTATGACACTATGACGGTATAAAGAATGAAAAAAAAACCACGGTTAGGTGGTATATATTATAATACAATTATGGATGGACGGACTGCCTGCCGACTGCCGACACAGAGGTAGCCACAGCCGTGAACTACCGCACTGTACACTGGTTGATAAAGAGATAGTAGTATACTCGTAACAACTAGTATGACACTATGACGGTATAAAGAATGAAAAAAAAACCACGGTTAGGTGGTATATATTATAATAATACAATTATGGATGGACGGACTGCCTGCCGACTGCCGACACAGAGGTAGCCACAGCCGTGAACTACCGCACTGTACACTGGTTGATAAAGAGATAGTAGTATACTCGTAACAACTAGTATGACTATGACGACGGTATAAAGAAAGAAAAAAAAATACCACGGTTAGGTGGTATATAATTATACAATTATGGATGGACGGACTGCCTGCCGAGTGCCGACTGCCGACACAGAGGTAGCCACAGCCGTGAACTACCGCACTGTACTGTGTCTGCTGCTAATATAGACTGGTTGATAAAGAGATAGTATACAACAATATACTACTATACTGGTGGTCAGGCACTGGTCACCACTAGTCACACTGGCAGTGGCACTCCTGCAGCAAAAGTGTGCACTGTTTAATTTTAAATTAATATAATATTATGTACTCCTGGCTCCTGCTATAACAACCTGCAGTGCTCCCCAGTCTCCCCCACAATTATTATAAGCTTTTATACATTGATGTGCAGCACACTGGGCTGAGCTGAGTGCACACAGACTGAGTCACACTGTGTGACTGCTGTGTATCGTTTTTTTCAGGCAGAGAACGGATATAGCAGAGAACGGATATATTAAATAAAAGTTACCTTAACAACAACTGCACTGGTCACTGTGGTAAACTCTGTCTGCACAATCTCTCTCTCTCTCTCTCTCTTCTAATCTATTCTAATGGAGAGGACGCCAGCCACGTCCTCTCCCTATCAATCTCAATGCACGTGTGAAAATGGCGGCGACGCGCGGCTCCTTATATAGAATCCGAGTCTCGCGAGAATCCGACAGCGTCATGATGACGTTCGGGCGCGCTCGGGTTAACCGAGCAAGGCGGGAAGATCCGAGTCGCTCGGACCCGTGAAAAAAAAAGTGAAGTTCGTGCGGGTTCGGATTCAAAGAAACCGAACCCGCTCATCTCTAGTTAAATCTCGGCAAAACTGCGCATGCATATGCACCGCAATGCGCAGGCGCGTCATACGGGTACAAAGATAATTGGTGCTGGGCGATGGATTTAACGAAGAATCCATTTGCACAGATGATCGCAAGGTGATTGACAGAAAGAGGGCGTTTGTGGGTGTCAACTGACCGTTTTCTAGGAGTGTCTGGAAAAATGCAGGCGTGTCCAAGCGTTTGCAGGGCGGGTGTCTGACATCAATTCCGGGACAAAAAAGACTGAAGTGATCGCAACGGCTGAGTAAGTCCAGAGCTACTCAGAAACTATGAAAAACTTTTTTGTGCCGTTGGCTGCAAAAGCGTTCGCACACTTGCACAGCTAAAATACACTCCCCTGTAAGCGTCGACTATCTGATTGCAGCACAGCTAAAAGTTGCTAGCGAGCTATCAACTCGGAATGACCCCCAGTATACAGTGCGTGACTGCCACTTGCAACTGGAGGGAATGAGATTTTACAACAATATTATGTAGTTCACTAACAACTGGTTTCATTATACCATTCACATCCTGGGCAAGCTGTGTACAACATTATAAATAGTTTCTCATCCACATTAAATAGGACTACAGGCATCACAGCAAATGGGGAGTTGTATAAGTAGTAATGATGAAACAATAATTTACAGATATATTAAGACAGGATGTACTGTCTGTAAGTAGGTTTTTTTTTATCCTTTACAAGCGTTTTCTGTGACTTTTGTTTTCTGTATCTTAAAATGTACAAATGTCTGTATGCAGATTTGGCACTTGCACTTTTTTTACGCTTGGAGAGACTAAATGGTAGAGGGAAGGGGTTTGCAGAAGATATTTCAGTCAGTATCCATATCACCAGGGCCGTAATTAGGTGTGTGCAGAATGTGCCACTGCACGTAGCGCTGCAGGGTAGGGTGCACTGTTGTCGATATTTGTCAATCATCTGTTTTAATTACTTTCACTTGTAGCTTATTCCCTTTTTATAGCCCAGCTTCTCCTGACTGCCCCTGTCTCCTTCCTCCATCCCTTCCATCCCGGTCCTTTATTACATTTCAAGATGCTGACATACCCAGGTTTCATACCCACTGCATGTGGCATTGCAGTCAGACACTCCATTCATTGAGCTTTCTGCTCTAGAAAGCTAGAGAAATCTATATGAGATTTTCGTGTGGTCTTCACTTTGCCGGCGTCCGGGCTCCCAACGACCAGCATACTGCGCCAGAATCCCGACCGCCGGCATACCAACAGTTCTTCTCCCTCTTGGGGGTCCACGACCCCCTTGGAGGGAGAATAGATAGTGTGCGCGCCACCGTGCCTGCAGCGTGGCGATCGCGAGCCCGCAAGGGGCTCATTTGCGCTCGCCCAGCTGTCGGTATGCCGGCGGTCGGGACTCCGGCGCTGGTATGCTGGTCGCCGGGAGCCCGACCGCTGGCATAACATACTACACCTGACATTTTCAAGTACTTAAGTTATCAATGAGTAACTGTCAACATTTTAAAAAGTAATTAGCAGCTTAGCAGCTCTTCCCACACACCCATGAGGTGGCTGCCTAATGTTGTTTTTTTTTTGTTTGGGGTGTCACCAGTAGCCCTAATCCCTAGCTTTCCTTTCTGTTTAATTATATTGGGTTATATTTTTTCTGTGCAGGGTAAATACTGGCTGCTTTTGCATGTAACCCACAAATGTTAGACAACTTTATTTTTACACTGTAATTTAGATTTCAATTTGAACACTCCCCACCCAAATCTAACTCTGTCTGAACATATTATAGCTGTCCTACCTGCAGTGCATCATGGTTTAGCCCAGTTGCTTGCTTTTGTGCTCTATTACAAACATGAATCAGGCCCTTTGTGTAGTCCCACGAAGGGCCTGAAAAAAAAGTGCCGGCTGTAATCTTGCCAGGTCTGATGTGTGTGTTAGTCAGAGAAGGGAGAAAACAGTGACTATAATATTGTACTGTATGTTCTGCAAGTGTAAATTTACAGATTTATTTAAAGAGAAATGTATCAATTATGTTCTTATTTATTTTCCAGAAAACAAACTGTGGGGGTGATTCAGAGCTGAACGTAGATATGCTAAATACCCAGCACAGGGCTAGTCCGCCCCGCATGTCTGGCCCTACCCCAAAAGCATTGCACAGCTGCGATGCTTTTGCACTCGCTGAGTAGCTCCCTGCCAGCGCAGCTCCTGTACAGCCGAGCTGCGCTGGCAGGCGGCTATCCGCCGCGTGTTGTGTTGCAGTGGCTGCGTGTGATGCCTGCGTTGTCTGTATTGTGCCCCGCCAGCGGCACTCTAATGACGTTCGTATGCCCCCTCCCGACCCGCGACCGCCTCTGCCTGTCAATCAAAACACGCCACTATATCCTTTTGCTGTTTAAATTAGGTTCTCTGTTTCTTCTTCTGTTTGGTGTCCTTCAGATAAGCTGGGGAAAAATGTCCAGGTCATAACACCTTGTTCGCACACAGGACAAACGCTGTTCATCTGCAGGGGTGGATTGGAGTGCCGGGACAGCGGGCCGTATTCCGTTTGGCCGGTCCAGCGTCCCCTCATTGGCTGCCCGTCACCCTCTATGCAGGCCGCCAGCCGCAACCGCGATCACGGAAGCCGGGCAGCGTTAAGTGAAGCTTCTGCGCATGCGCAGAATCCCAGTGAAGCATTTAAAAAATGGCCGCCGTCGGAGCTTCTGCGCATGCGCAGCTTCTCCGACGGCGGCCATTTTTTAAATGCTTCACAGAGCGTCTGCGCATGAGCTTCACTAAACGCTGCCCGGTTCCTGTGATCACGGCTGCGGCAGATGGCCTGCAGCAGATGGCCTGTGGCGGCGGCGGTGGCGGCGTGCCTAACAAGGTGCGATCATGGTAAGATGTAGCCACGATCAGGGCCGGTGCTAGGCTTCTTAGCACCCTAGGCAAAACTTCAGCCTACTGCCCCCCCCCCCCCCCCATACTTATTTTTCAGGCAGGCACTGCCGACAGTGCCGAGGCTGTGTAGTGCTGTCATCCTGGAATGCTGTGTGCGTGTGTCTGGTACCTGCAGTCACTACTGGTGTCCTGCATGGGAGACAATGGCATACATACAGTCCATAGCCCCCTGTTAATATTAATCGTTTCTAGAGTCGGTAGTGCCCCCACCAGACCAGGCTCCAGCCACATGGGAGGATGCACTCAGTGTGACCAGTACAGTCACAATCACACTAACCTGAGTCCATATGGTTCTGCTCAGGGACTCTCTGCTGTTAGTGGATCTCCTGTTGGGATAAGCTGGTGAAGCTGTAACACAGGATCTGGTCACATGAAGGGGGAGAGGGACACAAGACCTTGGGGCATGAGCGGGGTAGTGGGAGAGGGAGGAGGGACACAGGACCTGGGGGAATGACACGGGACATACGGACATGAGGGCATTTTAGCGCTGTGTGCAAGGTAGGGCATCAGCCCCTCCCCATTTATGCAAAACAGGTGCAGTGCGCGCCTTAGGCGTGCGCAAAGAATATAAGGGCATGGCTTCATGGGGAAGGGGTGTGGCCACACAGTAATACCAATACATATTATAGTAGTCGCCATCATTTAAATTACGACACACAGTAGCGCCACTACACCAGGTAGAGCCCCTTTTACACATTATGCAGAGAGCGTCCCCTTTTTTACACATTACGGCAGACCGCGTCCCTTTTTATACACATTACGGCAGACAGCGTCCCCTTTTTTACACATTACGGCAGACAGCGTCCCCTTTTTTACACATTACGGCAGACAGCGTCCCCCTTATTACACATTACGGCAGACAGCGTCCCCTTTTTTTACACATTACGGCATGGGGAGGGAGGAGAGGCATGGGGAGGAATAGGCGAGGGAAGGGGAGGGGACGAGACATGGGCAGGGAAGAGGCATGTAAGAGAGAAAGCGAGGGGGGACAAATGTTGAGAGAGAGACATGGCAGCCTCATACTTACCAGGCTCCTCTTCTGCAGCTAGCAGCCCAGCGACCTCCTGAGCAGGTCCCGAGCTGTAAGACAGCGCTGAGCTTCAGTACCATCCAGGGGTTAAGTGCATATGATCAGCGCCGCGGGGTGCTTGATTGTGTGCCCCGCATATCCAGCCTGGTAAGCAGCAGTCCGCGCTGCTTCCGGGTATCGGGGCCCGGTTCTGACTCTTGACGCTGGGGAGGAGAGAGGGATGCGGCGGCAGGGACATGGCGGGTATACATGGGAGGATGCAGGGGAGAGGATGCCGGCACCTAGCCGCACCACAGGCAGCAACAAACAGCCCTGCCAGCGGGCAGCACAACGCACTGATAGCACACACATAGTTACGGCCCTGCATGAGGGCGATGGGGAGTTGGGAGGAGGGACACAGGACACGAGGGGGTGTGGCACAGGACCTCGGCACATGAGGGGGGAAGAGGGTTACACTATACATGAGGGGGAAAGGCGAGGAGAGACACAAGACCTGGGGACATGAGGGGGGGGGGGGGGTGACATAGAACTTAGGAGGATGACAAAGGACCTGTGCATATGAGGAGGAGAGGGTGACACGGGAAGTGGGGGGGGGGGGGCACAAGACCTGGAGGCATGAGGGACACAAGACCTGGGGACATGACCTGGGGGCATGAGGGACACAGGATTTAGGGGATTGACACAGGGCCATGGCACATGAGGGGGAAGGTGGGGACATGAGGGGGGTGGAGAGGGGGAGTTGGGACACAGGACCTGGGGACATGAGGGGGGGAGGGCGTGTCAAAGGACATGGGGATATGAGGGGGTGGAGAGGGGAAGGGGGACACATGACCTGGGGACTTGAGGGGGGGGGGGTGACACAGGACCTGGGCACCTGAGGGGGGAGGGGGTGTCACGGGACATGAGGGGGTGGGGAGGGGGGACTCAGGACCTGGGGACTTGAGGGGCGGTGACAGAGGACCTGGGCATTGGAGGGGGGAAGGGGGTGTCACAGACATGGGGACATGAGGGGGGTGGAGAGGGTGATTAGGGACACATGACCTGGGGACTTTAAGGGGGGGGCACAGGACCTGGGCACCTGAGGGGAGAAGGGGGTGTCACAGGACATGGGGACATGAGAGGGGGAAGGGGTGTGACACTAGACATAAGGGGGGAGAGGGGAGAAGGGACACAGGAGCTGGGCACATGAGGGGGGACGGGGTGTCACGGGACATGAGGGACAGGAGAAACACATGACCTGGGCACTTGAGGGGGGAGGGGGTACCACGGGACATGAGGGGGAGGAGAAACACATGACCTGGGCACTTGAGGGGGGAGGGGTTACCACGGGACATGAGGGGGAGGAGGGACACATGACCTGGGTACATGAGAGGGGGGGGGGAGAGCATCACAGATCATAGGGACATGACGGGGTGGAGAGGGGGGAGGAGGAACACAAGTTGTCACACAACCTGGGGACATGAGGGGGGGTAACACAGGACTTGGGGAGAAGGGGGGCCACAGTATACCGAACCGCTGCGGCGGTTTTGCGCTGTACGAGCCGGGGGGGGCTGCGGCTGGGCGGCTGGCGGGCAGCAGCGACGGTATCTTCCCTCACCTCGGCTCGGATTAGTTTCTTCTCCGCCCGGCGGCGAGATCTCAGTAAACTTGCGCCTCTCCAGGAGCTGACGTCGATGGGCGGGTACAGAAGCTCTCCCCTCCTTTCTCTTTGGTGCCTGTGACTGAGGCTGTCAGCACTGCACCCTCTCTCCCTGGTGCTGATTTGTAGTCTGGGAGTCACTGACTCCCTGATAAGCTGTGTGGACTGTGGTCACATGCACTGCTCTGAGTCCTGCCACCAATAGAAAGCTGCTTTTTCAGATATTTTTTTTCTTCTAGGCCTCCCTCAGGGTACCGCCGGCCATAGGCAGCTGCCTAAAGCTGCCTAGTGGAAGCGCCGGCCCTGGCCACGATGACCGTGGCTACATCTGTATTGAGCTATTCTCATAACTCTTCAAATGAACCCCCCCCCCCCCCCTTTTCATAATTGATCATTCTTGGAGATTTTAGTTTTCCATAAAACTGTGCCCTCGTTAAGTAACGCATTTCAAGCCAGTAAGCCAGATGTTGTCAACCCCTTACTAGCAGCTACCAGCTCACTAACACAAATTGCCCCCAAAAAGGCAAATTAAAAAGCCACTCAGAAAAGATATGCCTTAGATGAGGCAACCTTTGAAACTGCTAAAGACAGGTCTTGCAACAACTTCAAATCCACAGGTCTGTGCAAATCTGCGCTAGAATAGGACTCCTTAGCCCAACAAAATATTTGGTGGGATCATAAAGGCTGTGTTCTTTGTAGAAAATGAAATCCCATACAACATGGCAGCCTTGGACCTCCCATGTTGGTTGTGACCCCAAACAAAAGGCAACAAACACTGACCCAGTATCTTACCTGTTTATTCTAATCCAGGTAAGACATCCAAACACACCATGTACAGTGGGGCCGAGTGTGTGTGTGGGTAGGGGGGGGGGGGGGTGTCAGGTGCTAATTACACAGACCAGGGTCTGATGGCGTGGCAAGGAGGAGTCCGGGTCCACCACGCACCATGCTCACCACTCCCCCCATCCCCCTTACCTGTTATTTTCCTTTTAGTTGGATGGGCCATGGTAGCATTGGCAAGGGGCAGAAAGAGAGTGACAGAAATGATGGCCTGCAGCGGCGGCCTGTGTAGGGGGTGACGATAGCGGCTGCGGTTGGTGGTTAGCGGCGGCCTGCATAGGGGGTGACGGACCGTATTTTATATATAATTTAGGATTAACTATAAAGCTATGTTTGCTGCAGAGTGACGGCCAGCTAATGAGGGGCAACATTACTGTCGACTCCGCCTCCCGTCAGCGGCAGAACGTGTTCTGCCTCCCCTTCAGCCCCTCCGTCACACTGTTCAAAGGAGCGACTGCTGATAAAACTTGGACGCGGCAACCAGCTAATTCTGACTGCGTCACACACCAGTTGTGTGACAGTCAGTAAGTACTGTCTACTCTACTACATTTAATAATTATATAGTGTGCCTAACTGCTGCATCATATATATTTTATATATTAGTATAACGTGCTGTACCTGGTGTATAACGTGCTCTACCTGGTGCAATGTGTATAACATGCTCTGCCTGGTGCAATATGTATAATGTGCTTTACCTGATGACATGTGTATAATGTGCTTTACCTGGTGCAATGTGTATAATGTGCTCTGCCTGGCGCAAAGCGTATAATGTGCTTTACCTGGTGCAATGTGTATAATGTGCTCTGCCTGGCGCAAAGTGTATAATGTGCTTTACCTGGTGCAATGTGTATAATGTGCTCTGCCTGGCGCAAAGTGTATAATGTGCTTTACCTGGTGCAATGTGTATAATGTGCTCTGCCTGGCGCAAAGTGTAATAATGTGCTTTACCTGGTGCAATGTGTATAATGTGTTCTGCCTGGCGCAAAGTGTATAATGTGCTTTACCGAGTGCAATGTGTACAATGTGCTCTGCCTGGCGCAAAGTGTATAATGTGCTTTACCTGATGCAATGTGTATAATGTGCTTTGCCTGGTACAAAGTGTATAATGTGCTTTACCTGGTGCAATATGTATAATGTGCTCTACCTGGCGCAAAGTGTAGAATGTGCTTTATCTGGTGCAATATGTATAACATGCTCTACCTGGCACAGTGTGTATAGGAGGTTCTACCTGGTGCAATGTGTATAAGCGGCACTACTGTGTGGTGTAATGTGAATTGGCACTATTATGTGGCCACGCCCCTTCCCCATGAAGCCATGCCTTCGGAGCGCACTTCCAATCCCTGCATGTAGTCAGGCCTTCTGAGCAGTAATCCTGCCCACTTTACAGACTCCACCCCATCAACAGACCCCACCCCTATTAGGGCTGCTTCCATAAATTTCCCGGGCTGGTTTTTGATCCCAATCCGCCCCTGTTCATCTGTAGCCATTGTGTCAGGCAAGGGACCTGGAAGGCATGGTGGGAGGATGACACAGCCATTTCCATTCCAACTTCAGTGTCAGACATGCAGATGGTACAGTACTCTACATCCTCTCCTGCAACAGTGGGTCTGCTGTAGGCAGGAATACTAAGCACAATGGGACTCAGGATGTTCTCCAGTCTTATTAGTGCAGTCCTCAGTGCAGACGCCCGATCTTCACTGGCACTGGGCTCATTTATTCCTTTTCGGATGATGGTCCAGCTCTTCCTCTTCCCGATGATGGTCCAGCTCTTCCTCTTCCCGATGATGGTCCAGCTCTTTCTCTTCCTGATGATGGTCCATCACTTTCTTTTCCCGATGATGGTGCCGTTCTTCCTGATGATGGGCCAGCTCTTCCTCTTCCAGATGATGATCCAGCTCTTCCTCTTCCCGATGATGGTCCAGCTCTTCCTCTTCCCGATGATGGTCCAGCTCTTCCTCTTCCCGATGATGGTCCAGCTCTTTCTCTTCCTGATGATGGTCCATCACTTTCTTTTCCCGATGATGGTGCCGTTCTTCCTGATAATGGGCCAGCTCTTCCTCTTCCAGATGATGATCCAGCTGTTCCTCTTCCTGATGATGATCTACCATTGGATGGTCTGTGGCGTCCTAACCTCAGCCATGTCTAACTGATGGTTTGTGCCTCCATTTCCAAGCAGCTGGGCTAATTCCCTTTGACTCATTGTAGTTGGTAATAGTAGCTGTAAAAAAATAAATAGAAAAAACACAGATGTGATTGTGCGCTGAGATGTGGTCCTATTGCTTCTACAAAGGGAAGATAATGGATAATAGCATAAAAGGAGATAATAAAAGCATGTCCAACAGTGAATCAGGAGCACCATTAACAGGAAACTCCGTAGTTGATATTGTCTCTGTAAAGAATATGATGAGTAATGGAAAGTCATAATACATTTAACACTGAAAATCATTGCAAAAATCACCTGACCACAACACAAACTGTAAGTATCAAATGTAACTAAAAGTAACCAACAAGATTTCAGTGATTATACTATATATAACTTACTCAAAAGCAATGATAAATAGCATGTACTGGCTGAGTAAATAAAAAAAAGGAATACATGGTCACATTTATTTAAACCATAATAACGAACCTACATTGGTTTGCGCCTTTGTCTGTGACCAGCGTCTGGAGGAAGTCCTGGGCAGAAGAGAGATGAGCGGAGAGATGTGTCTGCCTGTGCATGACTACAGTGCACATGGAGCAGGGCGCTCTACTAGCTCCTTCATATGAAGATTACCGTGACCATTTATCAAAAAATATTTGCGGCTATTTCCCCGAAAACACCTTGTCAGGAATCAGCATTCAGTGATGTCTAACTTAAAGGCGCTCTGGTGTGCAGGCCTCCGGAGGTCATGGCCCCAGTCTGCGGCTGTATGAGCATCCTGTCTGCGTAGCGCAGTACCCACTATTGTGGTGAACCCCTGAAGTCCATTCTGCTGGTGCCCTCCTGTGTACCGGCCATCTGTACAGCATGGATGCCGCCATGACACTTGCGGTCAGCTGACCGGAGAGCACCCAATCCTGCGCTGTGATTGCTCACATGATCCAAGTATCCAATGACTGCCGACCAGGGGGTAAAAGTCCAGAGCATTGGCTCAGTCTCATCACCCTGGACAACGCATCGCATTGCTGCATAGCGTCTCCTGGTTCCAGTTTCCAATCTCCAGTTTCCAGTTCCCAATCTCCAGTTTCCAGTTCCAGTCTCCAGTCTTCAATCTCCTGTTTCCAGCGATCACCTATTTCTGGCATCTCCAGGTGATCTCCCGGTTCTAGTGTTCCTGTGGAACTGCAGGTCCCAGCATTTACTTCAGCTCCAACTTCTGCTACAGTCAGCCTCCACCTTTTGCAGTAAGAGACTTTCTTCAGGTGCTATTCATTATCCTCGCCTGTGTATGGTTAACTTGCATCCAGCATTGTGCTATGGCATCTGGCACTTAATACAACCACTCCATATATGTTTCAAGTTGTCTCCTGCTTGACCTTGCTTGGTTGTGGACTTTGCATTACAAACTGACTGTGTGGAATATCGTTGCTGGTTTCCAAACCAACTATGGGAGTGATCACCATCTGATTGCTATACTAGTTTCCAGACTAGTTCATTGCCTGTATTTCATTGCCTAATTACTGCACTGGTTTCCAGACCAGCTAAATATCTGTGACTGTTTATTTCATCATTGTCAGCATTTCTTGTACAATCCATCTCAAGTTATCATCTGCTTCAATTCCTGTATATATTCGTGAGCATTTAATAAACATCATTGCGCACATGCGCAGGAAGATCCTACAGCCTCCTCGGTTTCTCCATCACACCACTAGTGCCCCCTACGGGGACAGACATACCCACAGATCTGACACACCTGTTTTGGTGTGTTAGACGAAAATATATAATATCACTAGAATGTATAAAGCAGAGACCTCAACAGATATCTCTGATACCAGCTGTGAACCCTCCATTCCCACCGGCAGCCGGGAATGGAGGGATCTGAGGATGGCAGTAGCCCGCTGTAGCCTATGGGCTACTCACTGGATATGCAGCCGACACAAGGTTCCCCTGGAACACTCCCAGGAAATGTGGCTGTGCAAGTGCGGTCGGCTGGACCACGCATGCGCGGTAGTCCCGCTTCCACGCTGAGCACATCGCAGGGACGGGCCCCTGTCCCTGCTGGTACTCCATAATATATCCCGTCGATACAATTGCACTGTCGCTAAGTTTTATGTTAGGGGGAACATTCACTCACCCAGCTTCCCCTGTGGCTACGCCATTGCATACACCTGGCACATTATCCTCCTGAAGAAGGGGTGGATGCATCTCAAATGCCTTACACTCAGCATTCGAGAGTAAATCTGCTATTATCACATGCTGCTTTTTAGAGCATATTTTCTTAACATATGCGGTCAGCTTAGCATGAGCTCCTGGGTGTCTTTATATAAAACTTTGTGAAATACATAATATATATCTCTAAACATTGGAGATGTGCAGTTGCATAATTTATGTTAGTTAAAAATTGGAGTATGCTGAAGTGCGGCATCCCACATTGCCAGCACTCTATCTTACCCCAGTCTCTGGTTTTGGCTTCTGCTATAAGTAGTTGTTGGTCTTCCTTCCTGGAATTCCTGCAAACTCTTCTGGAATGCCTGGAGAGTCCCAGATTTCATGAGGCTCTAATGGACTTAAATAGTTTCCCGCGGGTTTGACGACACAGTGATCATTGAATCGGGCCATTGTGGCCCTATCCCCTCTGTAAAATACAGGAATAGGATTTGAACACCTCCCCCTCTCCCTCTTCTCTTCTCCCACACTGCAAATCATGGTTGCCCCTTCTGGAACTGTGATGGTGGGGATTTTTCTTAAGTCATCAGCTACAGTATGAATGCAATATGTCTGGCGCAAATGGATGTTTATGTTGGGGATATAAATCTTAAGCTTGTCTGTGTACATTAAAAGGGACACATTCATTGCATGGGAGAGCCTATTTATCAAGCATCTCAGGATGATTTTAAAAGAGTAGGGAGAATGGACTTCTGTCCAACCAGGGCCATCTTAACAGCTTTGAAGGCCCTGGGCAAAGCATTGTATGGGGCCCCTACCCACCCATTCATGTGAATTAAATAAAAAAAAATTGTAACTTACCCTTCCTGCACAATCTCTCCGAATGCTTCCATACAGTGAATATCTGACAGCACTGGGATTGCTGGAAAGCTCTAGCTCTAGCCATCCACCAATCAGCAAACTGACAACCATTCACTGTCTGCCTGCAGGATGGAGGCAGGTAGTGAATGCTGTGCTCTAATTGGTGGTTAGTTCCAGCCATCCACGAATCAGTAAGCTGACAGGCATTCATTGTCTGGCATGCAGCCTGGAAGGCAGGTAGAGAATGTTGCTAGGCTGCCCTGATTGGGTGTTATTCACAATCCCAAGGAGCACAATCTCAGAATGCCGGCGGTTATGTTTAGGTGCCGCTGGGAGGATTATTGCTAGGCTGTGAGGGGTTGTTTTAGTGTTAGGCACTAGGCGGAGGTTTAAGGATAGAGAGAAATACTAGAGCCGCCACTCGTTGCAGGTCTGAGCCAGAAGTTCTGCACACATTACCACCGGGACCAGAAAGGCAACGCTGGAGGCACTGCTGCTGGGAACAGGTACCTGACTGCTAGGCCACCAGGGGCATTGTGTCGCCATTCTATCATGCCGACATAACATCCTTGTAGACATTGTCAACATTGCAACCATGTCAATATTCTAATGTCAGCCTGATGCATATTGACCTAACATACCACACCCGCTCCAGTGAGTTGATAGGCAGTATACAGTACTCCAACAAAATGGCTGCTTACACTCAGTGTGGCCTTTCTATTGCTTGCAGATTCTTTGCCCTTCTAATATGGGAAATCCAATGAGCCGTAGTGTTTCCTGTCTTGTATATTGTAGTGGCTGATGGAAGCATAATGTTTGTTTGTAAATGTTGTTAGTATTTAGCCATCTAGTAAAAGCAGAGGTAAATGATTGTGTTTTGTATGAAGCACAAACCTCACCCTGTTTTGGAAGTAATAGGATTGTGTGTCTGAGACTAGTTGGCCTCAGATTTCCAGTACAGATCATTTAACTCATCTGGCTGTGATTTCCAGCACTTGGAAGACTGCTGTACTGTGAAGCCAGGAGTATTAGATGTGCCTCCTTTCTCCAAGTCTATATACAGTATTATTATAAATGCAAAGTGTAGGCTTCATTTAGCATTTCAGCTATGCTTCTTTAAAGAGGCTGCTCTTACTAAGGGGGCGATCCAATTATTTATAAAGCGCCCGACGGCAGCAATTCAATTGTTGTGCTGTTTGGGCATGATCTCCGGCGATGCTGACATTTCTGCTCGCCACCTCCTGAGAAATGTGCAACACTTGTCTTGTTTGGGCGCCCAAACGGGACTTTTCACATTGTTGGGGCTACTTTAGACGGGATTAGCCTCTATTTGTGGCTAAACCTTGTCTATTTGAGCACTTAATAAGTAATGGGTACCTGATCAGAGCAACAACTGGATTGCTCTGATGGATGCCTATTACTTTGGGTGCCTAAAAACAAACAAACAATTGAATCACCCCTAAATGACATGAAGTGACCCTGGCAACAAAAGCTTTATAAAACATATTTAATCTGAGACTAGAGATACTGGGGTATTTTCAATTATTTAGATTGATTATTGAGTATTAATAGGAGCAATATCAGGTGCCTCAGCGCCAGTTTTTAATATTTCATTTCTTACTATCTTCTAGTTTTTAATATTTCGCTCTTTTTGATTGGTGGGGAGTTTATTTTATCTGAAATTACTACAATAAAAGTTACGTTTTAATTGATTAATAACCAGCTAATTTTTGACCTTGTGCACCACAATGCTACCCTTTTTCTTTTTTCTTTTTTTGATAAAACATTGACTTCTTAGGTAGCAGGTAGCACGTCCCCTTAGGCAGATACCTAGATTTTCATGTTCATATGTTACACGGGGATTAGGCCATATTATACCGGTGCGGAAACATTTGTTTTTGCTTGTACAACGTATTTTCAATTCCTGTAGGATCCTCTCCGACGAATGTCGACATATTAAATGTTGTCCTTCTGAATGTCGACATTCTGCCTACAGTACATCTCCTTTAATGTACCATATACAGTATATAAAACAGTCTATGTCTGCACAGGGTTATTAATAAATACTACAATAAGTTGAATTTGCCATGTATAAACATGTAATTACACACACAAATACAACAGTAAAGTACTCATTATGTGAAATGAAATAAAAACATCCGCGTTTATTTCCGAGCACGGAAAGTGAGCACAATTGTGTGCAACTCTGGGACAAGCTCTGAGATTTGCCTAGCGTAGGGTATGCTAGCATGGGGCTGGCTATTGTTAATGTAAATCTGTAACTTGGAAAGTTTCTATTTTCAGAATCCAGACTTCTGTTGCACCATACATTCATGTAGTCATAACTCATAACACACATAAGAGGTTTACCACAGCTTGTAGGAGTCTTGTGAGCAATCAACATACTGTACTACCACATTTATATAAATACAGTTAAAAAGACAACACAGTACATGGATGCAGATGTTATCTGTATTGGAAAACCTGGCACACAGTCTATGGAGCTTTGTGATTTTTCATCTCAGTAGCAATCGCGGACGCAGGGAAAAGCCACTCACAGACAGTGTACCAGTGACACAGATATACAGATGTACAACTACTGCAAGTCCCAGTGGTCATTGCACGCTAACACGGTATTTGTGTCACTTCTAGTTGTTTTAATTATGCAAACAATTCATAATTAAATAATTAAAGTGCCCTGTAGCAGCATCTACTGGAAATAGCACCAAAAAGAGAGGTTATTCTTCACATTCAAATTTAGGCAAAATAATCACTATGCCCCTATGTCAGTTACTGTGACCATTTGTGTTACTACTGTTACTACCATTCAACAGCGCAATTCTTCCTGCAATGTAATTAAAGCAAAGTATCACGGACTCATGTATGAACCATTTTACATAACAGATGTTTGTGAAGTCCCAATAAAACAGATGGCAGTCATTAATGATACAAAAACGTGTAAGAGCAGCAGCAATTGAATCGAATTTCATAATGTTTGGTATGACACTGAAATGCACCTGTTGAAATGTTACTACGACGACTGATGCTACTTACAGTACCTTGTTCTGTGGCTCTGTTAATGGGGTTTCTCTATCAATTGTACCTAGAAAGTAAAAGGCTTCACTTTGGAAGTTCTATGGGCCTTGTGAGTTAGAAGCGGAAGCATATCTGCCATGAACCCCAACTGCCAGTTGTCAAATGGAGTGAGTGGTACCTGTTAGCAAGTGGGCGTTCTACTCAGTTATATGGGTATGCTTTTGTTTTATCTAATTGAATTGTATTATTTGTCCTGATTTTTCAGACAGACTTGTTGGGACTCAAGAATGCCATAAGGTGTAAAAAAATTCCTCCTTCTGTATAACAGTGTGGTTTACTAAACTTACTGGTCATTTGGTTTTTGATAAATGGACTAAAAAAGCTGAAAAACTTTATCAGTGTTTGCACACAGGCCAACTTTTCAATATCTCTTTGTTGCACTGATGTGAAGTCATACAGTACCTGTCAAGCTAGAGATTTGTTTCACAGGTGCCGTGGAGTGTTATCCTGCACAAGCCAAACTTTTTCCTTGGGGCCTGCAATATCTCTAGGAATGCCCTTGGACTTGCTCATTGTAGTGTGGTATAAAATGAACTGGAGGGCATTTTTTACATTATATAATATGAACCGAGGCACTGTAATGAGGCACAATATGAACGGGAGCACTTTATATCATAATGTAAATTGGGGGTACTGTGCGGCATAATGTGTACTGGCAGCTCTGAAATGTGACATAGTGTGAACTTAAGCACTACTACGATTCATAAAATAACTAGGGCACTGCTATGGGGCATAACATTAAATAAGGCTCTACTCTGGTTCAGAAAATGAACTGGGTCACTATTATAGGGCGTAAAATTAACAACTGCTGAAGAGAAGTGTCTCTCTAGAAGCATTGGGACAGGGGCCCCTTCAAAATGTTGCTATGGGGCCCACAAAGTTCTGTGTGGTATGTAGGGGTTCTTTCAAACTTTTTCCTTGGGGCTGCAATATCTCTAGGTATGCCCTTGGACTTGCTCATTGTAGTGTGGTATAAAATGAACTGGAGGGCATTTTTTTATATTATATAATATGAACCGGGGCACTGTAATGAGGCACAATATGAACGGGGAGCACTATATATCATGATGTGAATTGGGGGTTACTGTGCGGCATGATGTGTACTGGCAGCTCTGAAATGTGACATAGGGTGAACTTAAGCACTACTGCGATTCATAAAAGAAACTAGGGCACTGCTATGGGGCATAACATTAAATAAGGCTCTACTTAAATTAACTAGGGCATTATTATAGGGCATAAAATTAACAACTGCTGCAGAGAAGTGTCTCTCTAGAAGCATTGGGACAGGGGCCCCTTCAAAATGTTGCTATGGGGCCCACAAAGTTCTGGCTATGCCCCTGCTCCCACCCATAAGGTATAGGTACCAAACTCACCTGCAGGCAAATTGGTGCCATGCATAGCCTACCTGCAGCCAAAATGGTACACTATATAATATAGGGCCTATTCAGCATGGATCGCTATTAAGAGAATTCACCAATTAGGCAATTATCAAACGACTGCACATGCGTAGTGTTTGCATTGCATATGCACGCAGGTGTGACAGAAAATGTGTTTCTGGGTGGAAGCCATTTTCTGGGTGTGTCAGAAAAAACACAGGTGTGCTCACGCGTTTTTGGTAAAAGAGCTCAGACCACTTCCAGCCCGTCTCAGTCGCAGATTAGTGGCAGCCTCAGACCTACTCACATTTGCTCAGACAGCAAATACTCTTCAATGTTCCGGAAATTGCATATGAATCTGCGAGTGGATACCGATCTGCAATGCATTTGCAAATTTGCACGGGGCGTTTTTTTTCTTTCTATCGGCGCCTTTCTATTTGCAGACAACTGCAATTTCTCAGAATAATGATCCATGCTGAATTAGGCCCACTGTACGGTACATACCTGCAGCCAAAATGGTACAGTACATAGCAGCAGAAATTGCTACTGTATGGTACATACCTACAGACAAAATGGTACAGTATATAGCAGCAGAAATTGCTACTGTATAGTACATACCTACAGACAAAATGGTACAGTATATAGCAGCAGAAATTGGTACTGTATGGTATATACTTGTAGCCAAAATGGTACGGTATATAGCAGCAGAAATTGCTACTGTACAGTACATACCTGCAGCCAAAATGGTACGGTATATAGCAGCAGAAATTGCTACTGTACAGTACATACCTGCAGCCAAAATGGTACAGTATATAGCAGCAGAAATTGGTACTGTATGGTACATACCTGCAGCCAAAATGGTACAATATATAGCATCAGAAATTGCTACTGTACAGTACATACCTGCAGCCAAAATGGTACAGTATATAGCAGCAGAAATTGGTACTGTACAGTACATACCTGCAGCCAAAATGGTACAGTATATAGCAGCAGAAATTGCTACTGTACAGTACATACCTGCAGCCAAACTGGTACGGTATATATATAGCAGCAGAAATTGCTACTGTACAGTACATACCTGCAGCCAAAATGGTACGGTATATATATAGCAGCAGAAATTGGTACTGTATGGTACATACCTACAGACAAAATGGTACAGTATATAGCAGCAGAAATTGCTACTGTATAGTACATACCTACAGACAAAATGGTACAGTATATAGCAGCAGAAATTGGTACTGTATGGTATATACTTGCAGCCAAAATGGTACGGTATATAGCAGCAGAAATTGCTACTGTACAGTACATACCTGCAGCCAAAATGGTACGGTATATAGCAGCAGAAATTGCTACTGTACAGTACATATCTGCAGCCAAAATGGTACAGTATATAGCAGCAGAAATTGGTACTGTATGGTACATACCTGCAGCCAAAATGGTACAGTATATAGCATCAGAAATTGCTACTGTACAGTACATACCTGCAGCCAAAATGGTACAGTATATAGCAGCAGAAATTGGTACTGTACAGTACATACCTGCAGCCAAAATGGTACAGTATATAGCAGCAGAAATTGCTACTGTACAGTACATACCTGTAGCCAAACTGGTACGGTATATAGCAGCAGAAATTGCTACTGTACAGTACATACCTGCAGCCAAAATGGTACGGTATATAGCAGCAGAAATTGGTACTGTATGGTACATACCTGCAGCCAAAATGGTACAGTATATAGCATCAGAAATTGCTACTGTACGGTACATACCTGCAGCCATAATGGTACAGTATATAGCAGCAGAAATTGGTACTGTACAGTACATACCTGCAGCCAAAATGGAAACAAAGTTCTGCCAATTGGGTTACACTTGTAACAAAAGAAAACTTAGGTAAACTCAGGTCATAGTTTTTGGATTTAAATGTGTAGATTCACTAAATCTGGTAACATTTTCTGAGCATCTCTTTACTCTGAGGAGCAATAAGTAGGTTTGCTTTCTGGGATTAATGAGCTTCATGTTAGATGCTTATTGCAAACAGAGAGGGAAAAATTGGGGGATCTCGTCTTGTTTTATTACATGTAAGAATTGGCTTAAGCCGTATTACATTAACTTTTATTCCATGCTGCTGCTTGGTGGGATGCATGTATTTAACTGAAAAATAAAATCTCTAGAAAAAAACAACAACCCTTTGTGCCCATGATTGTTATGATTAGATCATTTTACTTTACAGACATACTGTAGATATGACTGTGTAGCTTTAAGTCTTCCACTATACTTTAGGCTCCACTTCATACTCATACTGTTAGTCACATGACTACGTAGTGGACATGAGTGGACGTATATTCATGTTTCAGAATGTTCAACTGTAATTTTACATTTGTTGGGCAGCACAGATGGTGTAATGGTTAGCATTACTGCCTCACAGCATTGAGGTCATGTGTTTGATTCCCACCATGGCCCTAAGTGTGTGGAGTTTGTATATTCTCCCTGTGCTTGCGTGTGTTTCCTCCGGGTACTCCGGTTTCCTCCCACAATCCAAAAATATACTGGCAGGTTAATTGGCTCCCAACAAATTAACCTTAGCGTGAATGTTTGTGCTTGTACGTGTGGTAGGGAATATAGATTGTAAGCTCCACTGGGGCAGGGACTGATGTGAATGGCCAAATACTCTCTGTAAAGCGCTGCGGAATATGTGTGCACTATATAAATAACTGGTAATAAATAAATAATACATTTGTTTATTTCTTAACAGGAGTCAGTGTGCAGTGCACAAAAATGGTGACACAACTCTGTAAGTGACTGTGAGACGGTTCTAGCAGCAGAAAACTGATCAGGGTTTGGCACATGAGAAAATGATTGATTGTGTAAAATATACGGCTGGAAGTCCTGGACATCAAAGGTGAGAGATGTGGAAATACATAGAAACGTTTATGTATATACTTACTGTCTCCCCTCATGAAGGAGTATACATTGCCTGCATTATACATTTTAATACTTCAATATTACATAGGTTTAGTGGTCCTTTTAGGTATTTGTAGAATAAGCTTCCATGTTCTGATTTAAAACTTTTTTAAATGCTGTAATTGTATGTCTGACAAAATCAATCAGATAGAAAATGGTAAATGACAGAAAGGCCGATGCGGCCGCATGGCGTACACAGACACCGGGGCCGGCCGAGCAGCTCCACCTCACAGCACTCTGCTTGTCCGCCTGGCATACAGAAAGATGGGGGAATGCCACAAGGTTAGGCCCTCTTGACTCGTGGCACACCCCCTTGAGTCTTGACCACGCCCCCTCATTGTGTGGGTGCTACAGTGACAGGGCTGTCTTAGAGCCCCAGTCAGTGGATAGATAGATAGATAGATAGATAGATAGATAGATAGATAGATAGATAGATAGATAGATAGATAGAGAATCACATAGCTGTAAGTAGCATTATTTGCCACACAGCAATAGTGTCCCACCCTAATTGCACATTTTTTTTTCAATGTTAATACAGTACTGTAGTGAATGTATAGCACAGTTTTGAATGCTTTCTTCTGTACTTATCACACATTAAGAGGCAGATGTATTAACCTGGAGAAGGCATAAGGAAGTGATAAACCAGATAAATGCAAGGTGATAAACGCACCAGCCAATTAGCTCCAATATGTAAATTAACAGTTAGGAGCTGATTGGCTGGTGCGTTTATCACCTTGCGTTTATCACTGGTTTATCACTTCTTTATGCCTTCTCCAGGTTAATACACCTGCCCCTAAATCTCTTATTTGGCATAACATAGTTGGGGATTTTGTGCCTTATTTAGAGGTGGTTGCAAATTATGTCACAACTGTATCTTTGTACGCAGTGGTACTGAGAAAATATGCAAATGCTGCAGCCGCTGTTATTTGTACTGAGACGCCCGCCAGCAGCGCAGTGCGGAAGTAGTCCTGGAGAGACTAAGCAACCATAAAGATGAATAAATCACCAGGCCCAGATGGTTTTCACCCGAGGGTTATTATAGAACTTAAGGCACAGCTTGCAAGACCCTTATACTTGATTTTCTATAGTTCAATTAGATCAGGTATGGTACCGAGGGATTGGCTTATAGCTGAGGTAGTGCCATTATTTAAAAAGGGGTCTAAAAATCATCCTGGGAACTATAGACCAGTTAATTTAACCTCTATAGTGGGTAAAATATTGGAGGGAATTTTGAGGGATAGCATAGAGCATAGGTCTGCAAACTCGGTCCTCGTTACCCCACACAGTGCATGTTTTGCAGGTAACCCAGCAGGTGCACAGGTGTATTAATTACTCACAGACACATTTTAAAAGGTTCGCAGGTGGAGTTAATTATTTCACTTGTAATTCTGTGAGGAGACCTGTAAAACATGCACTGTGTGGGGTAATGAGGACCGAGTTTGCAGACCTATGGCATAGAGGATCATCTGCGGAATACTAAGTTTATCAGCAAGAGTCAGCATGGGTTTGTGAGGGACAGATCATGTCAAAATAACTTAATAAGCTTCAACGAAGAAGTGAGCGATAATCTTGACCAGGAAAAAACAGTGGATGTGGTCTATTTAGATTTTGCAAAAGCCTTCGATACAGTGCCTCACAGGAGACTGATCATCAAATTAAGGGAACTTGGCCTAGGAAATACTATTTGTACATGGATAGGAAATTGGCTGGATAACTGGGTACAACGAGTAGTGGTCAATGGGATGTGCTCCAGCTGGGCACCAGTAGTCAGTGGAATACCAGAAGGGTCCGTACTTGGCCCGCTACTGTTCAATATATTTATTAATGATCTAGAAATAGGCCTGGGAAGCAGTGTCAAACTTTGTCGATGATACTAAACTGTGTAAGATAATTAATTCGGAAAAAGATGTGGAGTCTCTACAGAATGACTTATTTAAACTTGAAACCTGGGCGTTTAAATGGGGAATGAGGTTCAGTAATGAAAAATGCAAAGTGATGCATTTTGGGATTAAAAACAAACTTGCATCCTACTCACTTAATGGGGAAAATCTAGGGGTAACAGTAGTGGAAAAAGATTTGGGGGTGCTCATAGATAATAGGCTTAATAACAGTACACAATGTCAAAATGCAACAGAGAAGGCAAGCAAAGTCCTTATGTGCATAAAACGGGGTATTGAGACAAGGGACAAGGATGTAATCCTACCGCTGTACAAATCATTGGTACGACTGCACCTGGAATATTGTGTTCAGTTTTGGGCACCATATCATAAAAAATATATCTTGGAACTTGAAAGAGTTCAAAGGCGAACTACTAAACTAATTAAAGGGTTAGAGACACTGGAATACGAGGAAAGGCTCACTAGGTTAAATATGTATACACTAGAAAAGAGGCGACTAAGAAGAGACATTATTATTATTGGGGCAGTACGGATGGTGTAATGGTTAGCATTACTACCTCACAGCACTGAGGTCATGGGTTCGATTCCCACCATGACCCTAACTGTGTGGAGTTTGTATATTCTCCCCGTACTTGCGTGGGTTTCCTCCGGGTACTCCCATTTCCTCCAACAATCCCAAGAATATACTGGTAGGTTAATTGGCTACCAACAAAATTAACCCTAGTGTGAATGTGTCTGTGTGTACATGTGGTAGGGAATATAGATTTTCTAGGGAAAGACAAAAAAAGTCTAGAGGACAATGCACAGGTATTCAGCAAAATTATCAGTATAATTGTCGGAAAACCAACCAGTGAGAGAAATTAATTGGCCTTTCTTTTGTGAAAAAGCCTGAAATTATATTGGGTTGGAGGTGCGCCACTAAGCTAAAGTTACAGTATATATTTCTAGGGGTAACTAGTGTGGACCACTAGTGGGTACTACACTAAAAAAGGGAGCTTAGTGTGTGGCGCACTCTTTTGCAATGATTATTAGTTAATAAAATGTAACTTTTATTTCATCATTTCAAATGAATCTCTATATCCAGGCATGTGGGTATATTTGATAGCCTGAGAGTAAAACCTTAGTAAGATAGTTGCCCCAAATTTAAGATATTTGGATAGTGGTTAGCTTACCAGTATGATAGGGGCAAAATAAATTTTATGTTGTCAAGCTTAGTGATATATTATTAAGAATTTATTGTACTGTGATGGCAATCCATATCGCCTATTATCAAGACTTAATTGGTCTCGAGACTCTGACGTGAGTCTGACGTTAACTGCTCTTTAAAGAGAATAAGTTGCTGTTTGCATAGAGAGGCTTTCAGCGCTGTGAGGCTATAACGTTAGTACAAATCACAGAGGTAAGTTTCATAATTACCTCAAAGGGGAACCCCTGCGTGGATCTTCCAGGTTATTCCTCATCCTTGTGGATGCATAAATGGGTAGTGTGAATATGAATTATAACATGTGTACACTCTGTCTGCCAGTCTATTGTCCAGACTGCAGTAGTCGTACAGATGTAATTTGATACGTTATTTTGTATCCACAAGGGTGAGATACAATTGTGGCCAAAAGGAGCAATTCATGCAAGAGAACAGATAATAGATACACTGTCTCTAAACTTTCATAGAGAGTACTGTTGATCACAAGCAGGGACACTATAACAAAACTGTAAATAATATAGGTAAGTGGTCCCTGTTCTCTAAAAGGAAAAGCATGAACAGGTATGCGGGGTATACATCCAAATGATCACTCAAAGCATTCAATGGTTCTCTCCATAGTAGTACAATTTCAAATTCACATGGGAAGGTATACGTCACATTCAGAGAGCACATATTTCAATGGTGATCCTATTACACGCTTAGAATGCCATAATGGATGAAAAGATCTCATCCCACCGGGCGCACACAATAACAGCAACCATATATTATACGCAAACCTGCGCAAAAAGGTGTAATGGCACTCCAATATGCAGATGCCAATAATTTAATCTCTAATTGATTGAATCAATTCTCTGACAGTAAATCTCAGACTGTCTCTAGTATTGAGACTATTCCATAGTTAATGTAGACACACCGGAATTCTTTTAAGACACATACTCTGTCATATATTCCTTTATCTCTTTGGTAAAAGAAAACTTGGTAATTTTTCACAGATTAATATAATATGTAGTAATATTTAGTGTCAATTGTAACAGCTTTGAGAAGTGCTGGTACTATCAAATCATGTGAAAAGATTTCTTAATCATTTATAGGTATAATCGCTGAGAGATACAGAGACCCAGGTGTATGGTGACGGTTTCCCTTTCTACTGTTGTTCCATATGCCGAGGTTAGTACCTGGGCAGTGAATGGAAGCAATGAGAGCGGGGAAAAGCTGTCCACTTGGAGACAGAAAGGACAGAGCAGTGCAAGCCGCTTCTGCTGTCCACGCTCTACATCCCCCCTCCCCTGTTGTGGAAGCACATTGCAGGGGGGGGGGGGGGGCGTAGATGTGTAGCAGTGGATGAGAGGGCGGCTCTGAGTACCTGTTAGAGTCCAAGTCTGGTGTGTCACTGAGCAAAGTCAAATCTCCGTCAGTTAGCGGATAGCCGGCGTCCGGCTCCCGAGAAGACAGTTTTTTTGAAAAGTGATAATTTTCCCCTCTGGCTGGCCGTGTTCTTCATGCAAGAACAATGGAGTGACTATTTTATATATCTATCTATATATCTATCTATATATATCTATCTATATATATATATATATATAAATAAATAAATATATATATATATATCTAAAATTTACTATATAGCCGCGGCCCCCCGCCCACCCTTCCCCGTCGCCGGCTCATGCATGAAGGTGGGGTACCTTGGCGAGCGGTATGCAGGCTTCCGTGCATTGGCCAATTCACTAACTAAACCCCCATCATCTATTCATTTATTCATTGATGTTGTGAGGATAAGTGAGCTCATTTTGGTGAGTGCTGAACTTTTTGTTGATGATGGGGTGAGACCCCCCGAAACGTTGCTATAAAGATTTTTTCACTTTATCAGTCTGGAAGTGCCGCCTGTGTTTTTCGATATTTATGGGATATTTTCTCTTGGATGGCACACCAGCAAGTTTGCAGGAGGTTACACTGTCCTCAGAGTGCCGGATTTGTGTTTCTATCTATATATATATATATATATATAATTTACTATATAGCCGCGGCCCCCCGCCCACCCTTCCCCGTCGCCGGCTCATGCATAGGGTGTCCGGCAGCAGGGAACATGCTGCAGTCGTGGCCCCTGCTGCCAGTGCGCTGTCCCCCTCTCCTTCCGGAACTGGAAGATTAGTACATGTTCTGCTGTGATTACTGATCAAAATGGTATTACTGTGTTTGTACTATATGAGTCTGATGTACTACTAGTCATCATTATCATCGTCAGCAGAGGGTTCTTGTAGCTGTCCTTCTAGGCACGATAGGTACGCCTCCTAACAGGCGTATTTTCACTTACCTGTTGGCCCAAATGGGCTGCATGTGCTTGAGTGCAGTCTCACTGAGCTGTGTCTAGTTGAGAACGCCCCTTCATACTCCAGTTCTACCTCTTTGGTTGTAGTTCCAGAAACAATCAAAATGTATATACAGTACCTACATTACCCGGACTGTGCACAATGTGAATTCACAAATGATAATTTAACCTGTAAGCCAGCATACATGCAACACTGCAACAGCTCCAAGGTGTACATCTCTTCAGTGGTGCCAAGAGGGGGGGGGGGGGGGGTACTGTTTACCTGGGCCTGGGCTTAATGAAGGGGCCCGAGTCAATTACTGAGGGAGACCCCTTTGCAGCATGAAGCACCACAGGCCCTGGTTAGTTGCTGAGCATCTATGCTGAGGAAGACAAATGTCCCCCTTTGCTGTATGCGGTGACACCTTACCAGCGTGCATAGTATAGTATTTTTTAATATCTTTTTTGAGGGGATGTGGCCACGCCTCCCAGATTTGGATCCACCCCACCTTCCCTTCAGCCCCTGGGCCCATCCCTGCTCCGACAACCCTGCATTGCAGCAGTGTAGCCAGACCTTTCCTCTGCAAACTCCCAGGTGATGGGTGTTTACTGTTCACCTAGCTACAGAGAGGAGGATAAAGTATAATAAATTACATTTTTTCAGATAAATTAAATGTCCTGAAATAAATGATCACTGAATTTATTTTTAACTTCATCTAATATTGCGAGTGACCGTTTAAATAATTACAGATGTTTGGCTGAACTGATTTATTCTGATCAGCTTAAAGCTACATTTGTCAGGTTTCTAACGGAGGTGCATAAAATATGTCAGTTCATTTGATTTCCTTAAATAAACCCTATTAGCGGACTGGCAAATGTCAAATGCTTAACTCCCTAGCTGTATTGTTCTTTTTTTGGGTTGCTTTTTGTGGTTTACATAATATAGTCATAGAAAATGCTGTTTCATGTTATAGTGAAGCATAGAATGATACCCGTGGGAGTGTTTTATTTTGATGACTTGGGAGCCACTAAGAATGACATAGCCACGCTGCTGATCAGAAACCAGACTTCCTCTCTTTTAGTTTCAACACATAGTAATACTGAATGTAGTGCTTTATAGCATCTGCAGTAAGATAGAATCAGTTTTATGTACTGAAAAAATGAGATGGTGATTTATATCATGATGCTAAGACTGTATCACTAGTTTATGATAAGCTATCGTCTGCCCAATTGACTTACCTTGCAGGATAAATATATGCTGGGTGGGTGAGACTACGTGCAGGCCCGGGTACTGTAGGGTGAAACGTGGCCACTGAAGGGGGTACATACCAATGGTGCTTTCCTCTGCGAAGCGGTGACAGGCATCCTGTGGGAAGTGGCCATGCTCTCCCCTGCACTCCTGGCCACCTACACAGGCCCAGGTATTCCTTATCTGTTCCCGCCCATCTATGCACCCATGAATATATCACATTCAAAAATGGCACATTTGATTTGGATGCCATTATATCACACACATCACAAATCTTCTGCATATTTGTTACCATATTGTAAAGATGCATGAATGGAATTAATGTGTTTGTTAGAAATAGTAATTTGTTTGTCCCATCCATTATCCATTATTTTACTGTATCAGTTTTCACTATATCTAGGGGGATGTCCTAGCGCAAATCTAAATTGCTGTGTAAAAATAAAGCTGCCTAGCATTTCTGAACTACTGTACATGCAAAAGCAGCCAGTATTTACCCTGCATACAACAAAAATAAATGTACCCATTGCACTGCATCAAGGTTTGTTCAAGTTGAAAGTTGCTCTGAATCAGCCCTTAATACTTAATTAAAATCAATAGGATTACTGAAACAAAGATTAGTAATAAATAAATAAATAAATACATTTAAAAACACAGCGTGAGGCCGACCCAATCCAACAACCAGTTGCAGCTGTAGATAGCCAAGGCTGGTTTTCTATTAAACAGGGAGACAATAAACTTAGGGTTCTATGCCAAAAAGTGGGGTCTCTTTTTTAAATGATGGAGTCTTTTAGTGGTTATTTTCTGGTGATCACCAGACATTATCTTCTGACAATGCAGAAATACTGTACAAGTAGAGCCAGGAGATGGGGAAGGGCACCAAATGTGTCTAATCTCCTCCATTCTGGTACCTACAAACTTCTGTCACATTCCCCCTTAATAGTGATCACCAGTTAATAGTAGGAGGGGCTCTAATGCCTGGATATCCCCAATACTGGCTTCAATTAACTCAGGGGTACTGTCAGGGATTAAGAGAAGAGGTGACCCATGTGCAGTCTCCGTCCGGGCCCCCTCCTCTTTAGCCAGCAGCGCAGTAGACTCTGAGCACTACGGTCACTAGTAAACCTTAGTGTTGTGCTAGAGCCTAGTGTGCATATGCAGGTATCCGGAGAAATGTCGCAGGGGATTTCCCCAGTGTGGTTCCTACTCTGCATGCTCAGAAACACCAGGAAATGCCCACAACTCTATCACACCTGCGATTGCATCATAAAAAGCCTATGGGGTACATGCGTGACTATACACATGTGCACGTATACACTCACACGCCCCATCCAAACAGATCATAGATGCGTCTAATTGCATCAAGCTGAGCTTGGCTACATCTGTAGGTCCATCCACTAATCAGCAAGCTGACAGCCATTCAGTGTCTTGCTGTAGCCTGGAAGACAGGTAGAGAATGCTGACTGGCTGCTCTAATTTGACAATTAGAGTGGCCAGGCAGCATTCTCTACCTGACTCCCAAGAAGCTCTGGAGGTACCAGCCAGGGAGGCAGATGCCCTCTGGCCCAGACCACTCCTGCTTGAAGGCCCCTAGAATTGTGGTCCCCTGGGACCCAGTGTGCCTATACATTAAAATGGCCCTGTACCCATTCTGTCCTCTCTGTTAGCCTTCTCCTCCCTCTTGTCCTCACTGCTATTCATATCCCTCCCCTACTGTCCTCCTTGTTATACCCCCTCCCCCATCCTCATCTTTCACATACATTAGTCACACAGTGTTGGTTAGAAGAGGAGGCGCGCCGTACAGTACTCTCCCAGTAGTACAGCTGCAGTCCAGTCATGTTGCTGCTTTTGGACGCTGATAGGCCGGAAACTCATGGCTATCAGTGACATGGCTATCAGTGACTGAAAACAGCCATATTATGGGACTCCAGCTTTTCTACTCTGGTTGCTGGCAGTGGACTGTACAATGTGACCAATGCCAAGAACATGAGTAGTACCACACTGCCTCCCCAGTACACAATGTGTTTGGAATCCCATATTACCTGGGATTTAATTACTATAATTCCAGTTATTTCAGGTCCTAAATACTACTATCTAGGATCTCGGTGTTGGAATCCCTAGCTAGGGGCAGTTTAATACCAATACTGTATCTCAAATTCTGTAGGCTGCAGGTAGGAAGCTCCATGTATGGTGCTGTGCAGCATATATAGGGTTACTCACACTTGCTGTGGACATTGATCAGCTTGTGTAAACTGTAAGAGCTCAGTAAACATGGATTCAAAGCCTGGATAGCTCTCCAGTGACTCTCCTTTACACTGTAGGTGATAATACAGTAATATTAGCAACAGCAACATTAGGTCCCGAAATAAAATAAATTCAATAGAATACTCTGCAAATAGCTGGAACATTGTCAGACTGCCTCTAGACTCCACCTGGTCTACCTATAAACCTCTACTACATGGTCTCCCACAGTTTCAGAACCTCTAGACTTGGACTGGGGTTACCTCTGTTCGAGATCTGCACTTCTTCTGGACAGGTTCTGGACTCACTTGGCACCTCTGGCAGCTTTCCTTAATAATTTGACTGCTCTTTTTGCAAGACTGGCAGCTTTCTTGGTAAACATGCAGCTTTCACTGTGAGACTTGTAAGGGATTGAAAACTGTTAGTGTTAGCTTTAGTCTCTTGCATTTTACAAGCCCCATGGACTTAGCTTCCTTACTTTGGCTTTGCTTGGTGACTGGTCAGGTGTTGGTCCCAGCAAAGGCTGTACCTATATTCTGTATGGCTACATTCCAAGTTCTCAGTGTTTGCCATGTTTTAATATAACTTTCTCTATGCTCGCTGATTGGGCATGCTGAGAGTTGTGGTTTACAGCACCCCAGGTAACACTAAATGGAAACCCTCTTCATCTTCCAGGACAGATGAGTGCTAGGCCCAGACGTTACAAGTGAAATTGTAGAACTTGCATGAGTGGTATAATTTCATAGTCTATGAACTGCCTTCTACAGTCAATTAATTATTTGTAGAGTGGAACTATGGTGTGTGTGTATAGATAGATAGATAGATAGATAGATAGATAGATAGATAGATAAATATAAATAATCTCTTATTAATGTATAATGCACATACATTACAACACACAATACTGATCTATGTACAGTAGCTGCAGATTTATTAGGTGGATGGTTTACTTCCATATCATATTTGACATTGCATGTTTCAGAGTTCAAAGAGTCAGCTAGAGTAAAGTGTACTACATGGGATTCATCTTTTAAAATGTTCATACTCTTTGTGCTGCTGGAATGGTTTGAAGTATACTTTGTGATCCAAACTTTTTTTGGCAGACAACGCTAGTGCACCTGCAAATGTATTTATCCAGCTGGCAGCATTCCATGCAATCATCCACATTAGGTCATGGCTTCAGAAAACCATTCGCAGCAATAATGGCCTGAACACAAACAGACACTATCTTTAAAGTGGATGTTTTATTTCATTGATCAAGTCCTAATGACTTTGATAATGAATTATCAGCTAATGATATCCCTGTTTAGTTTTAGATTCCATGGTTATGTGCAAGAAATGGTGTGGAAAATAAAGATGCTAGTACCATCTATCTGTCTTAGGTTTCAGATTAAAGTGTTTGGGAGTTTGCTGAAAGTGATTCGTTCAGCTGCATTTAGGAATAGATTTAATGGCTTCACTGTAACTATTAAAATAAAAAAACATATTTAGAATTATGTGGGATAGCAGTCCAGCTGTTAGAGCAGAGAAATGAAGATATGCATGTAATAATCAGGACAGCTTTGCTGTATTCACTTTTCACTAACTTGTCATTTCAAAATAGTAAAATGACAAACTCATTACAAAGGCAATGTCAAACTGGTGCATGAAGGGTCAGGACGATCAGGCAAACAAGCTTCCTGAGCGAAACGCGCATCACTTCCGGTCCGGCTCCTGACTTCCATCTTCACCGGCAGCGGGTGACCGGCGGCTGTCTCCAGAGACGATCAGGTGAACAAGCTCCCCGAGCAAAACGTGCGTCACTTCCAGTCAGGTGCCTGACTTCCGGTTTCACCGGCAGCGGGTGACCGGTGGCTGTCTCCATTCCCACGTACATGGCAGTGCATTAATGCGGCTTCCCAACTCTGTCTGGAGGCCTCTGGAGGTCTCAATTTATGAGACCCCTCGGTATCATGTACTTAATACTTACTATAAGCAGTAAATGTATGTGTGCAGGTGGTCCCATTAAAAGAGACCCTGCAAGATTATATACTTAAGGGGGGTACTCACGGAGCGATATTCTAAGCAATCTGACTAGATTGCTTAGAATTTAAGTATTATCGCTCCCTGTGTACCCCCTACAGCGATAGCGATGCGCAGCCCCGCGCATCGCTATCGCTGGTGCTAGATTGGCCTGCATGCAGGCCAATCTAGCGGGTCGCTCACTTCACCCGCTGGGTGAAATGAGCGCCCCCCCGTCTCCCCCCGCATGCTCAGCACACATCACGCTGTGCTGAGCGGCTGGAGAGATGTGTGCTGAGCGGTTCGCTCAGCACACATCTCTCCCACATCGGCCTGTTTATATGGGCCTTTATGTCCTTACTCTGAGCATTGTCTGCATATGTACGGGTGGTCCCATCTGAAGAGACCCCGTAAGACTACATACCCAGATTTAGCAGTGTACAAATCTTGTTTTTGATTGCTGCAGCTACAGTTATTTAAAGGGACAGTGCAAATGTATTATATACACCGCAGCACAACATATTTACCGTATATAGAGGCATTTCAAGTTCAACACTTTGACCAGGACACAAATACTCTCCTAGCATTTTACTGATAGCTTAGACAATTGCATCAGCAATCTTGCTTTGAGCATAATACAGAAAAGAACATACTGATACATTGTATTTACAAGGAATATTAATTATATGTATAAATGCTGAGATGGGGTACCTGGTGAGAAACCAGTAATCCTATCTGTGTACCTACAAGTGTTGAAAAACGTATCCTTTGACTGGATACCGGTGAAATTTGCATATATATATATATATATATATATATATATTAGTGATGAGCGAGGTTCGGTTTTACTCGGTTTTACTCGGTTCTCAAAACGGCATCTTATTGGCTATCCAAAACACGTGACATCCGTGAGCCAATAAGATGCCGTTTTGAGAACCGAGTAAAACCGAGTAAAACCGAGTAAAACCGAATCCGCTCATCACTAATATATATATAAAACCCATATAAAGAAGGCGGCACTCAGAGGCTTTGAAAGTGCAAAAACTTTTAGTGAACAAACTGCAGAGTTACATCAACGTTTCGGGGCCCGTAGACCCTTCATCAGGATAACCCCCCAATGCAAATAAACCAACATTTATAGGTTCACTCACCCCTCAAGACCATCCCCCGCTGGTTGCCGCTGCCGCCATGTCCCGGGCCCGGCGTCCGTCTCCACGAGCAGGGCACTTCCGCCGTAAGTGACGTGGCGGGTCCCGGCCACGTTGCCGCGGCAACCCTACGAAACAAACAACCCAAATGAGTGAACGGACCTGCAGGGAATCACGGACGGTTCATTGAAAAACGTGCTATGCTGGATATTTCTCAATAAGAAAAGTGCAAAGTGCATATGTATGTGGGTGTGAAAAAGAGTTACACAACCCATATATACTAAAACACTACTGTAACTCTTTTTCACACCCACATACATATGCACTTTGCACTTTTCTTATTGAGAAATATCCAGCATAGCACGTTTTTCAATGAACCGTCCGTGATTCCCTGCAGGTCTGTTCACTCATTGGGGTTGTTTGTTTTGTAGGGTTGCTGCGGCAACGTGGCCGGGACCCGCTACGTCGCTTCCGGTGGAAGTGCCCTGCTCGTGGAGACGGACGCCGGGCCCGGGACACGGCGGCAGCGGCAACCAGTGGGGGATGGTCTTGAGGGGTGAGTGCACCTATAAATGTTGGTTTATTTGCATTGGGGGAGGGGGGGGTCATCCTGTTGAAGAGGCTACGGGCCCCGAAACGTTGATGTAACTCTGCAGTTTGTTCACTTAAAGTTTTTGCACTTTCAAAGCCTCTGAGTGCCGCCTTCTTTATATGGGTTATTGATGGAGGTGGAAACCTCATAGGATGGCACCTGAGCCAGAAAGCCCTTGGAGGCATTCCGAGTGCCGGCCACTACATGGATATCTATATATATATATATATATATATATATACTGAATTTATCATATACAGGTTGAGTATCCCATATCCAAATATTCCGAAATACGGAATATTCCGAAATACGGAACTTTTTGAGTGAGACTGAGATAGTGAAAATTTTGTTTTCTGATGGCTCAGTGAACACAAACTTTATTTAATACACAAAGTTATTAAGATTATAGTATTAAATTACCTTCAGGCTGTGTGTATAAGGTGTATATGAAACATAAATGAATTATGTGTATGCACACAAAAAAATATTGGCTAAAATTACCTTCAGGCTGTGTGTATAAGGTGTATATGAAACATAAATGCATTCTGTGCTTAGACTTGGGTCCCATCGCCATGATATCTCATTATGGTATGCAATTATTCCAAAATACGGAAAAATCCGATATCCAAAATACTTCTGGTCCCGAGCATTTTGGATATGGGATACTCAACCTGCTACTTCCAATGCACAGGATATTGCACATCTCTAATCTATGCTAAAGAACTAATTTTACAGGCTAAAATTGCAAACAGCCGACCACTTATAGGGGGATATTCAATTGTTTGAAAAGTCAGTTGGGTGTTTGTTTTTTCCTATCTAATAGAGAGGTAAGAAACAGACACCCAACTGACTTTTCAAACATTTTAATTCCCCCCAGAGAGTGCAGAGGCACTAAGTTACTCAATGCTTCAGAATCTATGTACCTCCAGCTCCTAATTATTGAATGTTCACTTTTCTATGCAATTGAACTCTATCTGTATCCCTGCAAGCAAGGGCGTAGCTACCATAGGTGCAGGGAGTGCAGCTGCTATGGGGCCCACCTTCCCTTTCAAAGTTACATGTGTTGTATACATTTTCCACCTATGGGTGGTACATAGGGGCCCTTACAAACGTTTGCCTTTTGACCAACAATATATCTAGTTACACCCCTGGATCTGCTCATTACACTGTGGTATAAAATGAACTGGAGTACATTATAATGTTACATACAGTGATTGATATATGTATAATGTTATATACAGTAATGTGAACTGGGCCACTGTAATGTGGCACAATATGAAGTGGAGGCACTATAGTGTGGCATAATATAAACTGGGGGCACTTTAATGTGGCATAATATGAACTGGAGAAGCTGTATATAGGAATGTGAATTAGGAGTATTGTATTGCATAATATGTACTGGCAGCCCTACAATGTGACATGATACGGTATATAAAATAAACAAGGGCAGTGTAATGGGGCATAACATTAACTAAGGCACTATTACAGCTCAGTAAATAAACTAGGGCACTATTATGGGGCATACAATGAGCAATTGCTGGAGAGAACTATCTCTCTAGAAGCATTAGGACAGGGGCCCTTCAAAATGTTGCAATGGGGCTCTCAAAGTTCTGGCTATGCCCCTGCCTGCAAGTATTTGAAAAATGTATCCTCCGATTGAATACAGGTTGCATTTGCAATTATATTACTAAGACATGGACTCAGTATACAATTTGTGACTTTATAATATGACCTTTGAGGTGGATAGCTCCATAAAGGATCTATTAATATTATATACTTCCAGTGCATAAGAGATTGCATATCTCTATTTCTAAGTACTGGAGAACTTATTATACAGGCTGAAATAATAAACAGCAAAATATTTACAGAGTGCAGACGCACAAAGTTACCCAGTAATCAATACTTGAGAGCCTATGCATCTCCAGTTCCTAATTGTTGTACTTATATTGTGTAATTACATAAGGATCCCTCACACTTGAGATCTTACAAAGATATCTAGAGTAATATACTCACCTGTGTATACTATTGCAGTCTACCGAGCATCTCTCACTTTCCATATGCACTCTCTCATCCACATTTGGAATACACTTTGAAATGCCAATTGAGGTATCAGGGTCTACTCTTTGGACAGCAGAAGTGCATAATTTCTCTAATTTCCCCTCTCTCTTCAAACCTTATCGGCTGTATTGTCAAACCGACAACTAAATCTACCTCTTATCTGAGATCACCCCGTTCTTACACTCTCTCATCCAGCAACGGGCAATTAGCGGCATCCAGTGGCCAATTCTATCTATCATCTACAGCCATACCACACTGGATATTCACAATCTCATCTGATCTTGGAAGCCAAGCAGTGTTGGGCTTGGTCAGTGCCTAGAAGGGAGACCTCTTGGGAATACCAAGTGCTGTAGACATATGAGACAATAAAAACTTACTATATTTACCTGGAAAGCAGATGTTTACCACTCTACTTCCTTCTGTATCAGAATTTTGATACTACCACACTCTCATTGCTCATTCAATGACAAACAGATGAGCAAAAGCAGAAGTGGTGGATATCCAATACTTTCTGATATCTAGTCTACCTAAAAATCTAAATCAAATTGTTAATTTGACACATATATTTAATACTATAGTCAAACACAGCTTGAGATACAAGTATGTTTTACTCACAATTAACTATTGGGGAAACCGGCTAACAATAAAAGCTTCATTTGTGGGCACTTGGAGAAAAAAACAGCCCATATACATTCTCTCTCTTAATTATACTTGGGATACACTCCATCCCTAAATGTCTTATTGAACAAGAGAAGAATAGAATATTTTCGCTCTGATAACGTCATAAATTGTCAATAACTTACTCAAAATCTCCTTTCCCTCCATACAGCACCTCTTCAATATATTGTAATAATAAGAAAGGCAACAGACTCTTTTTTGAAGTAGTGTTTATTATAGGAGAACCTTTGAGTGCATCATTTAATAACTTTTTAATCTTATTTGTATTATTGTTGTTCTGATCTTTTAAGTGCATAATAATAAAAGTTATGTTTTAAGACACACCTCACACATAGATATACAAAATGAAAACAATATGAAAGAGTGCCCCAGATAGGCTAACAGTCTTCTTGCCCTTGCAAAACCCTTCTGAACATAGTTGTTCTGAACTATTATCTGTGAGCACCACCAAACCGACGGCTAATAAAATTGTAAACACAACAACCCTATCTTGGTTTAGTATATTACTTTATGAGCAATTTCAGCATACATAGACACACCAACACTAATCCACTCCTGTGCAGATTCTAAACCCACAACAGAGCACCAGCCAATTGCCAGTGCAACACTAATTCCTCAGACACCAATCTGGTTTTGTTATGCACACCAGTGCCTGCAGGAAAGTACTGGTGTCAGGACTGTTATGCACTCCAGTGCCTGCAGGAATGTACTGGTGTTTGAACTGTTATGCAAAACAAATGGACTTACAGACAGACTGGGGAATATGACATAACGTACACAGAAGGTGATAGGGTAACAAAATACACACAAAGTGAACAGAGAAGCCCAGAGGCTAAGGAACTGGGTATCTCCCTTGTATTAGAACTGCTCAGATGGGAAAAGCAAGATGTTGTGTTTTAATACGTAGAGAACCCGAAATGCTGTTGCTAAGGGCAACAGCAAAACCCTAAAGGGTTACCAACGGGTGTGGCAGTAAACTCCTTGGTCAGAGATGGAATGATAGACACAAGGAGAGTCTCCACAATCCTAATTCTCACTTGCAGTGCACAGGTTCAGCTTACTGCCACTAAACTGACCCCTGACACCTAGCAAAGTGAGACAGGATTAGACAGGCAAGTCTTAGAATACAGCCGCAAACTTGCTAAGTTCACAGAGTAGTAACAGAACCCCAGCAAGCTAAACGACTGACTCCAGTCTTACTGCTAGGTCTGGATTGGCAGAGTGTAATACCAAATCCCCAGGCCTATTTGCAGTAAGCAACAAACAAATACAAAGCTACACAGTACTGGCTAACTTTCAGAAACTGACTAACCAACAAAGATTCAGCAGCATCTGCTTACCCTGAGAAGAGGCCTTATAAAGCAGGTGCTGTCCACGCCCCACTCAGACCTCACAGACTGTGAGCACAAAAACCAGCACCGGATCCCCTGCCATGCACAGAGCCTATAACCACTGCACAGCAAAAGACCCGAACCGGAGTATCAGCTGCGCTCAGGTCACTCCGCTAGCACTTGTCTCCCGGTTGCCATGACGACGTGGCAGCACAGGGCAGGAGACCCTAACAGTACCCCCCCTCTGACGAGGGGTCAAAGAACCCCTACCACCGGGTTTATCGGGGAACTGCGAGAAGAAAGAGCATATCAGTCTGGGGGCATGAAGATCACAACTGCGCACCCACGACCGCTCCTCCGGGCCATACCCCTTCCAGTGCACCAAAAATGACAGCCGACCCCGAACCACCTTGGAGTCAAGAATCCTTTCAACAACAAACTCCCTCTGGCCACGTATCAGAAGAGGGGAAGGTCTTCCACTGGAAGAAGGATTACTAATCGCCCGTTTTAAAAGGGAACAATGAAATGTTTTATTGATACCCAAAGAACGGGGCAGATCTAACTGAAATGCCACCGGATTGATAACCCTGGTGATCTTATAAGGGCCGATGAACCGGGGGCCTAACTTATGAGATGGCTGTCTCAACTTCAAATTCTTGGTAGACAACCAGACGAAGTCTCCTAATTTGAAGCTGCAGGGTCTTTTCCGCTTATCAAAAACCCTTTTGGTCACTAATGACACAGACACAAGGGCTTTCTTCACTTTCCGCCAAATACCTCTAAGGACCGAAACCACAGAGGAACCACCAGGCGTGGAGTCCAGGGGGTCAAAAGAATTGGCCTTAGGATGATGCCCATACACACAAAGGAAGGGAGAGATCCCTGTAGCAGAGTGAGCCGCGTTGTTATAGGCAAACTCCGCCATGGACAGATGAGCAACCCAGTCAGTCTGACACTTGGAGACATAACACCTGAGGAACTGCTCCAAGGACTGGTTCACCCTTTCAGTCTGCCCATTAGACTGCGGATGGTAGCCCGACGACAAGCTGACAGAAATCTGGAGATCGGAACAAAATGCCCTCCAGAATTTGGCCACAAACTGGGATCCGCGGTCAGAGACCACATCAAGTGGCAACCCGTGGAGACGCACAACATGCAGCATAAATAATTCAGACAGGCGTCTGGCCGATGGCAGCCCAACCAGTGGAACGAAGTGCGCCATCTTCGAAAACCTGTCAACGACAACCCAGATGGCTGTCATCCCCGAGGATTTGGGCAAGTCCACCACAAAATCCATTGAAATGTGGGTCCATGGCTTAGATGGGATAGAGAGTGGATGTAATGGGCCAACAGGAACCCCTCTAGGAGTCTTATTTCGGGCACAGATGTCACATGCCCGAACCCACTGATCCACATCCTTAGCCACCGAGGGCCACCACACCGCCCTAGATAGCAACTCCCGAGTTCTGGCAATACCCGGGTGACCTGCAGACTTCTTGGCATGGAATTCCAGGAACACTCGCTGTCTTAACCTAGGAGGCACAAACAAAAGACCTACCGGAAGGTCTGGAGGAGCCTGCTCCTGTGCTCTAAGGACTAATGATAAGAGGTCCTGGGTAATGCCCACTTTAATACATGATGGGGAAACAATGGGCAACGGCTCCTCGGTGGTCTCCTGGATTGGAGCAAAACTTAGCGAGAGCGCATCAGCCTTGATGTTTTTTGACCCAGGGCGATATGTTATCAAAAAATTAAAGCGAGCAAAAAACAAAGCCCATCGTGCCTGCCTGGCATTGAGACGCTTCGCTGACTCTAAATATGCCAGATTCTTATGGTCAGTGAGAATTGAGACCACAAACTTAGCCCCCTCAAGCCAGTGTCTCCACTCCTCGAGTGCATCCTTAATAGCCAACAATTCCCGGTTACCCACATCATAATTCATCTCGGCAGGCGAAAATTTACGGGAAAAGTAAGCACAGGGATGAAGGCGATTATCAGACACTCCCATCTGAGAAAGCACTGCCCCAATACCCATCTCAGAGGCATCCACCTCCACCACAAAAGGACGCTCTGGATCTGGGTGTCGCAGCACCTTGGCCGAAACAAATGCCCTTTTGAGGCGGGCAAAAGCCGCTTTAGCCTCACAAGACCAGTGAGCAACATCCGCCCCTTTCTTAGTGAGTGCCACCAAGGGCCCCACTATAGACGAAAATCCAGCGATAAATCGTCTATAAAAATTCGCAAAGCCCAGGAAACGCTGAAGCGCCTTCAAACTAGTGGGCTGCACCCAATCCAGGACTGCCTGTACCTTGGAACCCTCCATTTGGAAACCTTCTGGGGAGATAATATATCCTAGAAATGCGATTTGCTGAACTTCAAATTCGCACTTCTCCAGCTTCGCCCCAAGCCGGTGGTCTCTGAGTTTCTGGAGGACTAAGCGTACATGCTTCCGATGTTCCTCCAGGGAATGGGAGAAGATTAGGATGTCATCTAAGTATACAACTAAGAATCTATCCAAATATTCCCTGAGCACATCATTCATGAAATCCTGGAAGACTGCCGGGGCATTACAGAGCCCAAAAGGCATCACCAAATATTCATAATGCCCTGAGTGGGTATTAAAGGCAGTCTTCCATTCATCCCCCTCTCTTATTCAGATTAGATTGTACGCACCGCGTAGGTCAATCTTAGAAAAAATGGTGGCAGTACGAAGCTGGTCAAACAAGACCGAAATGAGAGGCAGTGGGTATGAGTTTTTAATCGTGATACGGTTCAATTCCCTGAAGTCGATGCAGGGTCGCAACGAACCATCCTTTTTACCCACGAAGAAGAACCCCGACCCAACTGGAGACTGTGAAGGTCTGATAAATCCCTTAGCCAAGTTCTCCTGAATGTACTCTGCCATAGCCTGAGTCTCAGGACGTGACAGGGAGTACAACCTGCTCTTGGGAAGCTTAGCATTTGGCAACAAATCAATGGCACAGTCATAGGGGCGATGGGGAGGTAGTACCTCTGCAACTTTTTTGGAGAACACGTCCGCAAAATCTGCATAACACCCTGGCAATCCTGGCAAACTTAGCTGCGAGAGCCTGACTGGAAGGCTCAAGCAACTCCTGAAACAATCAGTACCCCAACTAAGAATCTCCCCAGAGACCCAGTCAAATCGAGGATTGTGGGCCCTTAACCAGGGTAACCCCAACACCAATGGGGCAAAAGTACAGACAGTCACATAAAAGGACAATTTTTCAGAGTGTGTGGCTCCAATAAACAAAGAAATCTGGCTAGTGCAAGAGGTAATTTTACCTTGGGATAATGGTTCCCCGTTTAACCCACAAATCTCAATTTCCGATGCCAAGGGTACTAAGGGAACAGAGTGTTTCAGGGCGAATTGGCGGTCCATAAAAACCCCGTCGGCCCCACTGTCCACAAAGGCCTCAGTCTTGACAGTTTGACCGAGGATCTTCAAGGTAACCGGAATGATAAAAGTCTTCTTGGGAAATTCTGACTTCTGGCCTGACAGGATATTTCCCATCACCCTCAGGCCCTGAAGTTTTCCGGCTTTTCTGGGCATGATACTACCACATGACCTTTATTCCCACAGTACAAACACAACCCCTGCTGTCTCCTCCGCGTCTTCTCACGCGAGGAGAGGCGGGTAGCCCCAATCTGCATAGGCTCCTCGGAAAATTCCTCAGAGTCTGAGGATCCCTTGGGAAGGAAGGAAATCTCAGTCTCCCTTTCAAGCCTACGCTCTCTCAGCCGTCTATCCACCCGGATGGATAACTGCATGAGCTGATCCAAGCTATCAGGCAAGGGATATTGTACCAGTTGGTCCTTTATCTGGTTAGAAAGACCTCTTCGGTACTGGTGTCTCAGGGCTGGGTCATTCCACTGGGTATCATGGGCCAACCTCCGAAACTCCGTACAGTAAACCTCAACTGGCCTTCGCCCTTGCTTAAGGATCGAAATCTGAGCCTCGGCTGAGGCCGTCTTGTCAGGGTCATCATACAACATGCCCAGTGCCGTAAAAAAAGCATCAACACTTTTAAGCGACGGACAGTCAGGCTGCAACCCATATGCCCAGACCTGTGGGTCTCCTTGTAGCAAGGAAATCACTATGCCCACCCGCTGAATCTCCGACCCAGAAGACTGAGGCCTAAGCCGGAAGTATAGCTTGCAGCTCTCCTTGAAACAAAAGAACTGCGAGCGATCTCCAGAAAAACGATCCGGGAGATTTACTTTCGGCTCCTTAACCCCTGCAGGTGCTGCTGCTGCGGGAGCTCCGCCAGCAGCCTGGGAGGTGTGCATTTTAATGGACAAATCATTAAATTGTCGAGTCAGGACCTGCACCTGATCGACCACCTGTTGCAACGTATTTTGAGGGGTATGCTCCATATTCCCACAAAATTTCAACAGGAGTATTAGGCTGCTGAATATGTTATGCACACCAGTGCCTGCAGGAAAGTACTGGTGTCAGGACTGTTATGCACTCCAGTGCCTGCAGGAATGTACTGGTGTTTGAACTGTTATGCAAAACAAATGGACTTACAGACAGACTGGGGAATATGACATAACGTACACAGAAGGTGATAGGATAACAAAATACACACAAAGTGAACAGAGAAGCCCAGAGGCTAAGGAACTGGGTATCTCCCTTGTATTAGAACTGCTCAGATGGGAAAAGCAAGGTGTTGTGTTTTAATACGTAGAGAACCCGAAATGCTGTTGCTAAGGGCAACAGCAAAACCCTAAAGGGTTACCAACGGGTGTGGCAGTAAACTCCTTGGTCAGAGATGGAATGATAGACACAAGGAGAGTCTCCACAATCCTAATTCTCACTTGCAGTGCACAGGTTCAGCTTACTGCCACTAAACTGACCCCTGACACCTAGCAAAGTGAGACAGGATTAGACAGGCAAGTCTTAGAATACAGCCGCAAACTTGCTAAGTTCACAGAGTAGTAACAGAACCCCAGCAAGCTAAACGACTGACTCCAGTCTTACTGCTAGGTCTGGATTGGCAGAGTGTAATACCAAATCCCCAGGCCTATTTGCAGTAAGCAACAAACAAATACAAAGCTACACAGTACTGGCTAACTTTCAGAAACTGACTAACCAACAAAGATTCAGCAGCATCTGCTTACCCTGAGAAGAGGCCTTATAAAGCAGGTGCTGTCCACGCCCCACTCAGACCTCACAGACTGTGAGCACAAAAACCAGCACCGGATCCCCTGCCATGCACAGAGCCTATAACCACTGCACAGCAAAAGACCCGAACCGGAGTATCAGCTGCGCTCAGGTCACTCCGCTAGCACTTGTCTCCCGGTTGCCATGACGACGTGGCAGCACAGGGCAGGAGACCCTAACAGGTTTCTAGCAGGGCAGTCAGCAATCCGGTTCACGCCTGGTTCAGTAATCCGGTTCCAGTCTGGTTCTAGTCTGACTCAGTAATATGGTTCAAGTCCAACTCAGCAATCTGGTTCCAGTCTGGTTCAGCAATCTGGCTCCAGTCCAGTCCAATTATCTGGTCTCAGTCTAGTCCAGTAATCAGGTTCCAATCCTGTCTGTATTATTCCAGCCAGCCCAGCTATCACAACTGGTTCCAGCACTAAACAGTGTTACTGGTTGTAGCCCAGCCCACAGTACCAGTGCCAGCCTAGTCCACATAACTTACTCTAATATCTTCGCTAGTCTTGCATTTGTGAAACCAGTAGAGTAAGTCTTCTCATTAATCTACTTGTGGATTGTGCTATTGCTCATTAGCATTAGTTGTCAGTTATATAACTTGGAATACTGACTGGAACTATTTCAGACAAATGTATTATTTTATATTGGTTTAGACCACTTACCAAATATGTTGGTTGTGATATTACAGACCGTACTTTATCACTTATCTTGTTTGATTTTTTCCACACTATACTTCCTCACCATTTCAAAACATTTTTCATCTGTCACTAGAGATCAAAGGTTCCATGTTTTTTTTCCGTCTGAGACACATTTTATTATTTTGCTTCTCACATGGAGACCTTATATTCTTCTTTTTTCTGCAATTTTTCCAGATTATGAATTATCTGCTATTTATTCTATGTATTGTGTTATTTGTTTGTATGTGATATTCTTCTTTTTTCTGCAATTTTTCCAGATTATGAATTATCTGCTATTTATTCTATGTATTGTGTTATTTGTTTGTATGTGTCTGAACCATTTATTTCAAATATTTACAGTGAGTTAAGTTTGAATTATTTATTAATGTAGTGGAATATAGAGTGCCCCATTCATTTGGGTCTCTCCCCTCCACTTTCATCAGTTACACAGACACAGGCTTTTGGCAGAGGGAGGACGAAGAGAGGCAGAATATTACATTACAAGGAGCAGACAGACCTCAGGGTGTTCTTATTCCTGTCTGCCCACTATATCATGTGTCATGTGACTGTTGTTGCTATGGTAATCTAATATACTAACCAGAATTACTGTATATATGATGAATAGCAGCCTGAAGAAACAAAACAAGCTTTAATGTATAACCTGTCAACAGTTATTAAAAAACAAACAAACAAACAAAACAAAACTAAAACAACTCACTCCTCATGTTTTCATGCATTTGCTGCTTTAAATTTCAAAGGGGTGTAATTAAGCACAAACAATAATGTAATTAAGATTCTGAATACGTAATTTATTCAAAGAAAGTATTGTGTTACACCTAGAAATATACGGTATTTGGTAATATGGCATATATCGTATGCTGTTGCTTTAATAATGGATTTACCATCTTATGTAGCCTGAGACATTGCAGACACACAAGTATTTAATAAATCAGTAATCCTTAATAACATCTGATTTTTGAAAACTATATGGTCAGCGTTTGTGTACCAGTTTGCTTTGCCAGATCAGACATAGCCATTTTTTTAAAATAGTAAGAGAAGCTTTTAGGAATCATTCCAGTTCTTAAGCATTGCTGCTGAGGATGGAGAGAAAACTGTATGCCAGAAACAATAAAATCACCACAACCACAAATAGTGCATATAACATAAACATGGTATATTAAAGGCAGCTAGTTTCATATTTTGGCTTGGGCATTTCTATATTAGGCTGCCTGTGTCCTCTGCCTTGCCACCTTGGCAAGTAAAACTGCTACAGAAAGATTGGATTCTCTTTTGATGGATGGTTGAAGTATATGTACCGGAGAGATGAGATTCCTCTCCTCTCGCTGCTTCCAGTCCTGTTACATAAGTATAGATTTATATAAAGCATTTAGCGGAAATGAGATTATTTTTCTATTGAACACATTACTAACAGCAGAGTGGTTGCATGTGTTTGGAATCATCAGCCCTTATTACATGGGCAGCTGACATGTTCATGGCACAGTGTGAGTAAATTAATTCTCTAGCACTTATCTAATTTGACATCAATGTGCCGGAGCATGCTGCATTAGCCAGACATACAGTAATCATCCATGTATGTGAAGCAACTAGGGCACCCTGCATGCTTGGCAACTGAGTGCTCTTGCTAAAAATCAATGTAGCTCTTTCTGCAAATATATCTTCACAGTTTGGGGCTGATGCAAATGCAATGTAGGGCCTTTGGCAGTCTATGCACATGCTCATAAGCTTAATGCACACATAAATATGAGAGAAATTCAGATTAGAAGGCATTCTGATTGCGTATACATTTTTGACCAAAGAGGCGCAACAAGGCTGTGTAGGGGCACTCTCATCCAGTCAAAGTTCAGTGAGGCGTGTTCACACAAATGCAGGCTATGCAGACCAGCACGTCATAGTTGCCGACATTCTGGCTGCCCCCTCCAGGTGGGGGCAGCCAGGTCGGCACAGTGGGGGGCGTGGTGCGACATGAGGGGGCATGGCCTATGGCAATGATGTCTATATGGGGCTGAACAGGGGGCGTGACCACACAATTGCATCATCCTAGCCCCGCCCCTCCATGTAATGCTGAGTATTACCAGCATAGTGGTGTTAGGGGCAGGACCACAATGACTTGATTCTGCGCAAATCGCTTCATCGACCCCTGGACCGCCCACTTTGGACAGCGACATCGGGGGTTGTGGGGGGACTGCGAGTGGGTGATTTTCATGAGCCATCCGGCCATTCTGGGAGAGGGGGGATGTATGCAGCATATACACGCCTGTGAGGAGGCATATATCTTGCACCCAGTATAGGGCAAGTGGCAAGTGAAAGCTGACAATGATGACTTGTAGTAAACCAGGCACATATGCTGTCGATGCAGGGGGTGCAGGTCTCTAGGTGTACCTACTTTGCCTGCGTGTGGTAAGACACTATTTTTCTGAGCATGTTTTTTTTAAGTAATGTACACATATTTTACTTCCAACGAGGGATGCTTTAAGAGATGAGGAGGCCCGTGTCCAGCCTCCTCCGTTCGGGCTCCCTCTTCTCTGCCAGGAGCAGTGTAGCGTCTGAGACCTAGAGGGCTGAGACTCTAGTGTGCATGCGCAGATCTTCGGGAAAATAACACAGCTGCCATTTTCCCAGTGATTTATCTACTGCGCATACGCAGGACTCTGTGAAAATGCCCGCTGCGCCTTTTCATGGGGTTTTTAACAGTGCCGGTGACATTGGCGCGGAACTCTGGAGGGTTGAGTATTGAGAAAATGGGTGCAGCGTGTACGGTGGGGGACCCTCCTAGACTTAGCGGCCCGTGTGCACCACACACACTGCACCCATTATAGATACGCCAGTGCTTCCAACTAAGCATCATCCCCATAGAAATAACATGTCAGCATTAGATATGTGCGGCGGACACTTTTTGGATTTTGTGTTTGGATCTGGATTCCGTACGTGTTTTGGATTTGGATTGGTTTTGCTAAAACCACCCTTTCGGGTTTTGGTTTTGGATCTGGATTTAAAAAAACAACAACATAAAAACAGCTAAAGTCACAGAACTTGTTTTTTTTTTGTGTGTGCCTACGGTATTATTAACCTCAATAACATTCATTTCCACTCATTTTCAGTCTATTCTGAACACCTCACACTCACAATGTTGTTTTTAGGCCAAAAGGTTGCACCGAGGTAGCTGGACGACTAAGCTAATCGACAGAAGTGGGCAGCACAAACACATGGCTCATCTAGGAGTGGCACTGCAGTGGCAGACAGGATGGCAGTTTTAAAAACTAGGTCCCCAAGAGCACATAAAAAAAAAAGAGTTGCAAGATGGAATTGTCCTTGGGCCCACTTGTGTTGTTTAAACAGGACATGCACAGTTTAATAAACCCATCATTTTAGTGAAAAAGCTTGCCAAGTTCTCCGAATCATAGCTAGCTACAAACATACCACCTCCATATTTGATGACTTCTCACATTATGAGAAGAGGCAAGAGGAAGAGGACAGTGTCAAGAAGGTGATTGAAAATTAGAGAGGCACATGCAATTAGGAACAACACATAGGCTTTCACCTCCACTCCTATATTGGTGTGGAACAGAAAGGACTTTAACCAACCAAATATATAATTACCACATTACTGGACAAACAATAACTAGGGGCCAAAGACTCAGAATTTGTACCCCCTTCTACATTTTCAGGGATTAAGACAATCTCGGAATTAATGCTAGGATGCAAATAAACTGGTGTATACCACAGGATCAAGATTGGATATTTTCCCCTCCACGGAGTCTGGAGACTTTTTTTTTTTTTAAACTGTTTTTATCAGAAGCATATGCATCAATACAAATTACGTAAGCAGAAAAAAAAGGGTTGCATACAGCGTTGAGGGGAACTACTGTGTAACAGATATGGTAACACAGTGTACAACTCAAGGTGGTTGACAAATTATACGAGGTGCAGTATGCAATACACATAACAAGTATTCATATAGGATACTCATAGAAAGAGCAAACATAGAAAAAACGGTCAGTACAGATTGATTTCATGATGCAATGCTTCTAACACTCCAATTTTCTAATTTTCCAACCATAACAAGAAGAACGGGAGCTACAACCGCAGCCCGCGTCCTGAGAGCAATCAACTGACTATATAAAATTTAACATAGAATGCAAAATAAAAAAAGAGTAAGAAATACAGTAGAAATATGAGATATGGATCATTACTGTTAAAGAATAAAAGCAACAAACCCTATAATATTAAGTGGGAAGGTGAAAAAAAAAATAGGATCCATAATATCACAGCAGACCCCTTCCATTAAATGACTATTCAGACAATTTAACTAAAGATATGAAATGGTTTTATGGTTTTATTCATACTTATAGTTGAGTTAGTTAACTCTTATCACAACCAAACGAGCATGCGGTGTTACCAGAATAAGTAAAATAAATAAATAAAATAGAATGAGAAAAGAGAAGAAAAAAAAATCCTTATATGAAATGCATGTTGCATTCCACAATACTACGATACCAATTGTGAAATACACATGTACAGTATAGGGGCCATATTCTAATCCATATGCTAATGTATACAGATCCAACAAGAATATATTAGGCGTAATACCCATGTATAAGGGCATATTCTGATCCATATGCTAATGTGTACAGAACCAACAAGAATATATTAGGTGTAATACCCATGTATAAGGGCATATTCTGATCCATATGCTAATGTGTACAGAACCAATAAGAATATATTAGGTGTAATACCCATGTATAAGGGCCATATTCTGATCCATGTGCTAATGTATACAGAACCAATAAGAAAATATTAGGTGTAGTTTGCCATAGTCAAAATCTTGAGTGAAGGTTATATACAGTGTAGGCAGGCCAATGAAGTGAGAGTAAATAACAAACTATTCAAGAAACATCACCTAGAGGGCCCTGGAATAAAAGTGGTACATATACGATTGGCCTTTCCATTCTGATAAACCAATACAACAACTTAGTGGGTGAGGGAGAAATCAACATGTGTGGCCTAATTAAACAGGACATGTTTTCATCTTGTACCTTTCTGCAGGGTAAAAAAGGGGCAGCACATGGTAAGGATGTTCTCAATTCAAAATGCAAGTCTTTTTTGTCAGAAAGATGAGAGTCAGGGATTTGAGCACAACTGGAAAAGTTACTATAGCGGTAAGGTGTGGGAGTAGAAATAGTGGCATTAGCCTCAGGAATATATGTGGGCCCTGTTCTGAAGCTGGTAGTACATAAATCATCAATGTCACAGTCTCCTCGCGACTGTACCAAAATTGACAGACAAGGAGATTGGTCATCGAAAGGAGCCAAGTCACGATCAAAGAGAGACATCAAACAGTTGATTCTACTTTCTATGTAAGGCATTAAGATTTTTGACAGCTCTGCCACCAACTGAGTTGCGAGAGCTTCAGTGTCATGCAGTGAAGATATGACCAGCTCTCCTGATGAGACAGGAGGGAGAGAGAGTAGCGGAGTGCATACCTTTAAATGAGGAATCCCACACATAGACATTTTACCAGCTACCATTTAAAATATGTGACATAAGATTAACACCAAAATATGAAAGTTATTTACTAGAATCAGATTATGAAATACTGTATCTCAGCAGAGAAAATGTAGTAAATATTAAAGCACACTAGTATTAAAATAATATATGTGTAGGATAAGAAAAATAAGAACATACAAAAAATTAAAGTTAAGCTCACAAGTACTGTAGTTGAACTGAAGAGTTCAACCACGAGGGTTGATGAAGTCCAACTGAATTGTCAAGTATTTCCACACTTGGACAATAGTCAGTGGAGAAAAAAAAAAAAAAAAAAAGTCTCTTGAAGCTTGGAAACAGAGGCAAAAGTCCAGCAAAGGTCAGGGTTCGCTGCTGCAGTCCTCAGACAATAAGTCCCAGTTTCCCAGTGGTTACTTAATGGTGATGCAGATATTCACCTAGGTATACGATCACAGGAGAGTCTCAGGCCAGAGATCAGCACCTCAGCATCAGTGTGGTTGCTCACAGGAGCCGTAGACGGCAGATGGCCAGGGTTCTGAGAGGGAGCGCCGCTGGTGCAGCAGAGACCAGCAGGGGAGTCCGGGATCAAGGCTCAGCTCCGCTACTTGCGCGCATCAGATCGCGGGCTGACTCACCGGAGCCGTGAGCAGCAGATGATAAGGAGCCAGAGAGGAATCACCGTAGGAGAAGGGGAGTGTGACAGAGAGCAGACACAGGTCTCCCAAGCTAGGCGCCAGGCTGTGACAGCGGGGGAAACTTGGAAGAGATGCGGCACCACTCACCCCGTGGAATCAAGCAGTCCGTATCAGAGATCTCCGCAGCACAGCCAGAATGCAGCCCCGTACAACAGCTCAGGTAGGAGTAGCACAGCCCGTAGGTCCGCCCGAGTTGGAGTCCCTGCGGTTCACTATGGGTCAGTATGCCCCGGGTTACGAGCCCACCCCCTCACAAACCATGGACAGAGCTGCCGTCTCCCAGGCAATAGCAGGGGGGGAGGCAGGAGAATAAGAAACCACGGCAGGCAGGCTTGATGATGAGCACCTCGAGTGCATGCACTCTCGTCTTCACGCCAATTTTCGCGCCAAAGTATGGCGTTCATACATGTCACTATAATCAGTGGCCGGACTCCGATAGATAGATATTTTCTCTCCCAAATACTGACACCAATGGATTGTGCAGCCTTTAGTCCATCCGATGCTGTACTTTATTCTTTTAAAACTGCAGTGTAACGCTGGATGAAAGCTGATTCCAGGTGTCTTCTCCAGGAGAGCATATAAAAAGCGGCCATACTTTGATGCCCCGCCTACCGGAAGTCCTCGAGTCTGGAGACTTTGTGAAAATCTCTTGCGTTTCTTAGTTTCCATTTTTTTATTGCATTTTTATTTACATATTTTGTGGCAGATGCCTTATTTTCATTTTTCACAGCTCCCAGTTACACGCATGTGAGCATACCTGTGTGTCACAGTTACACGCATGTGAGCATACCTGTGTGTCTTGTTTATTTTATTCATATTTATTTTTAAATAAAGCAGCCCCTTAGACTGTTGTAGCAGCCCCTCGTGAGCCCCCACAGCAGCCCTGGATCGGGTAAGTTGAGTTCGGGTGGGTTCGGTACAGTACTAAGCATGATTGTACAGTGAAATTTTTGTTATTCAGCCCCTGCCCTAGTGGAGCTTATCACTCTACTGTCAAAACTAATTTCATACTACAAGTACGACTATGGGTGGAAGCAATGCTAACCTCTGTGCCAACAGCATGCCTCAGCCTGGCAAGCCAGCATCTTTTTTTGCTGTAAGCCACCATGAGACTTCATACTGGGCCTTATTCAGTAACTGTTTGTGCCTCACAGGAGCTCTTGGCCCATCTAGTTCTGCAGTGCAATAGTGCAATGGAAAGCTGATGCAATGCAAGATCACTGAAACTCTGTTCTTCTAACACTGCGAGGTCTTGCGATAACCCTATGCAGCCCTTACATTGTACAATTATTAAGGAGAAAGCATTTACAAAATAAAGGAAAAGAACCCTTTACAACAAATGCGCTTCTTGTAAATAACCCCAAAATGTGGAACATTAATAATAAATCAAAATTAAGGTTGACTAATTGGAGCCATTCATTTGAGTCCCTAACATGAAATAATTGAGTAGAACCTCTCTCTAATGCTGGGTACACAGTGCACACTAGAAGATATATCTACTAGAGATGAGCGGGTTCAGACAGGGCACCCCTGGAATTATATGGCAGACATATAGACATAGGTGTGTTTAGAAAATCGAGGCAGTTCCCAGAGAAAATGAAGTAGCAGATGTTGCCATGTACCGTTCGGCTGGATTATGATTATGTCTCTTCTGAGTCTGACTGACTTTGGCCACAAATGTGGTCTCTCCCCACTTTATTAAAAAACACTTAGTTAAAATTGCAATTACAATTTCCACCTTTGCGGCTATATGTTTTCATAAATCTGTTTGTGATGTTGAAGCTTGTTTCATATTCTGCTCTAGGCTTATATAGCAGATAAGCTGCACCCCTGGACTTATACAGCATAGGCAGCACCCCTGGAGAATTACACAGCACAGCAGACAGGCAACATCACCGCTGGTTTTAAATGGCAGTGGGGTAGCACCCCTGGACTGATAAGGCAGAGGAGCAGCACCACATATAGGGCAGCACCCCTGGAATAATGTGGCAGACAAATAAAAGATGTGCAAGGTGGAATTGTCCTTGGGCCCTCCCACCTGCCCTTATGTTGTATAAACAGGACATGCACACTTTAACAAACCAATCATTCCAGCGACAGGGTCTGCCACACGACTGTGGCTGAAATGATTGGTTTGTTTGGGCCCCCACCAAAAAAGAAGAAATTAATCTCTCCTTGCACAAACTGGCTCTACAGAGGCAAGATGTTGTCCTCATCCTCATCCTCCAATTCCTCACCCGCTTCAGTGTTTACATCCTCATCCTCACAGAGAAATAATTCCACACTGAAGAGGTGGATTTTTTGGTATTTTGCCCAGGCATGACAATGGGATTTTTCATCCCATGGCCAATAACTGTCTCCACTGGTGCCTTATTCAAACAAGCCACATCACCATCAGAATCCTCATCGTCAACTTCCTCCTCAGCGCCAGCTACACCAATATACTCCTCATCCTGGTGTACTTCTACCGTGACATCCTCAATCTCAATATCGGCAACTAGACTGGCGGTGCTCCTCCCAGCACTTGCAGGGGGTGTGCAAATGGTGGTAGGAGCCTCCTCTTCCCATACAGTCTTAGGAAGGTCAGGCCAAACATGGACACACTTGAACTCTCCTTGGGGATTTGTGATATCTCTGAACACACAGTTGGTTTTTCCTGTGCTTTAACAAGCTTTATTTTTTTAAAAATTTGAGAGGTAGGTGGGCTTCCATCTTCATGAGAAGCTGGACCACCAGTCATGAACATAGGTCAAGGCCTTAGCCTTTCCTTGACACTTTGTGACGTGAATGGCATATTGTCAATTTTACGTTTCTTATCAGATACATATATATATATATATATATATATATTTTTTTTTTATTTTTTTTTGGGGGGGGGTTATATTTTGTTCTTCTTGGATTTTACATGCCCTATATGACATTGGGCATTGGCCTTGGCAGACGACTTGATGGAATTGCATCATCAATGTTATGACTGGTGGCAGCAGCAGCTTCACTACTAGGAACTGGAAGTGGTTCCTGATCTTTCACTATTTTTTCCTCCAAACTTTTTTTCTCCATTTTACAGGACAGCACCCCTTTATTATTACAGCACACAGAACAGTGCCCCTTTATTTTCACAGCACCCCTGTATTTTTACAGCATACAGGACAGGGCCAGTGTACATTTATTTGCATAGCACCAGTGTATTTTTGCAGCATACAAGACAGGGACAGTGTACATTTATTTTCATAGCACCCCTGTATTTCTACAGCATACAAGACAGGGACAGTGTACATTTATGTTAACAACAGCACCCCTGTATTTTACAGCTTACAGGACAGGGCCAGTGTACATTTATTTTAACAACAACACCCCTGTGTTTTTACAGCATACAGGACAGGGGCAGTGTACATTATTTTTCACAGTACCCCTGTATTTTTACAGCATACAGGACAGGGCCAGTGTACATTTATTTTAACAACAGCACCCTTGTATTTTACAGCATACAAGACAGGGCCAGTGTACATTTATTTTAACAACAGCACCCCTGTATTTTACAGCATACATGACAGGACCAGTGTACATTTAGTTTAACAACAGCACCCCTGTATTTTTACAGCATACAGGACAGGGCCAGTGTACATTTAGTTTCACAGCACCCCTGTATTTTTACAGCATACAAGACATGGCCAGTGTACATTTATTTTCTCAACACCCCTGTATTTTTACAGCATACAAGACAAGGCCAGTGTACATTTACAACACCCCTGTATTTTTACAGCATACAAGACAGAACCAGCACCCCTGTATTTTCATAGCACCCCTGTATTTTACAGCATACATGACAGAGCCAGTGTACATTTATTTTCACAACACCCCTGTAATTTTACAGTATACAAGACAGGGCCGGTGTACCTTTACAACACCCCTGTATTTTTTACAGCATACAGGACAGAACCAGCACCCCTGTATTTTTATAGCATACAGGACAGTGCCCCTGTACAGCACAGTGACAGGACAGCAACACCCATGTACAGCTGCAGCACCCCTAACAGCATATGACACCACAGTGACAGGACAGCACCCCTAACAGCACAGGACAGCACAGTGACAGGACAGCATCCCTAACAGCACACAGGACAGCACCCCTAGAGGGACCCCACCCGACGCCACCACCCACAGAGAGAGACAGAGGTCTGTCTCTCTCACTCTCCAAGTCCAGAATGAAAATTGTGGCAATGCGCGGCTTTTTATATGGAATCCAAAACCCACGAGAATCCGACAGAGGGATGATGACGTTTTGCCTAGTCCTGAGATCCGAGTCTGGTGGGAAATCCCGAGCCAGACTCGTATCCCGGCTCAGATTGTGAAGTTCAGGGGAGTTCGGATCTCTGAGATTCAAACCCGATCATCTCTTGTCAGCATTAGCATATCAGTTTAGTATAGTAAAGTAGTCTTTAATGTATAATATGTACAGATTAATGGGCAGATTTATGGATGCTTAACTGTTGATAAGTCCTTTTATGGCATTGTTTCACAAATCCAGACTTTACACTCCTTCAACAGCTAATTTTTCTGAATTTAGTTAATAATGCACAGGTGACTAAGGCGGGATACACACCTGACCGTCACTCCAATTGACCACTCTATATCTGACCATACATCACAACTAAACGGGTATTTAAATTTGACCACCCAGTTGTGATGTCATTGTCGGCGGTTCCTGCAGCCATCATTACGTGTCAGTCGGACGGTCACTTTTACACACAGAGCCGTGCTGCAGGGCCCATATGTGTCTGTGAATGACGACGTTGACAGGCGTATTGGCTGTGCACATGAGACAATGCACAGCTGATCAGAGGGGAAAAAATTGTGTATTGTTTTTGTTAAACATATTTTTAAGACAATGATGCATATAGTCTATTTGATTATCTTTTTTTTGTAGCTAAAAGGACTACATTTATTAAGCTATGGTTGCAATATACTGTATATTCCTTCAAGCGTAGCATTTATACCAAGTGAAACTGACTTGTTTAAAATCTAAATTATAGACCCGCAATACTTCTTTATGTATGCCAGTGAGACAACTTTTCCACATAGTACATTTCATGCTCTTCACCCACTTCTACACCTATGGAAACACCCCTGTAAATATGCCTAGTTTATGGGTGGTCAGATGCTCCAAGAAAACAAGAAAAGCATCACAATCTATTAGGGTAAGACAGTGGTTCTCAAAATCGTCCTCAGGACCCCACACAGTTCACATTTTCCAGCTCACTTAGCCGGTGCACAGGTGTATTCATTACTCACTGACACAGGTGGAGCTAATTATTAAATTTGTAAATCTGTAAGGAGACATTGAAAATGTGAACGGTTTGGAGTCGTGAGTACCGAGTTTGAGAACCTGTGGGGTAGGATATTTTTATTGATTTAATGTAACATTCTCTATTTTTCATAAAAATTCTGCTCAGTTTAGCTGACTTTATATCTTAAATGAATCATGATAGTGAGGTGACATCAGGAATATCTTCATTACAAATGTCACAGCAAGTTAAATCTGAGTGCAATAACAGCAGACAGCTGATGTCACAGAATTTGGCTGCAGTGTTACATTCTTTCAGTTTGGGGCCTATTTATTAACATTATTTTAGTATCACCTGAATGTATTAAATGGCATTTAGAGCTGTTTTCATGAAACACAATTGTCATTTTTTTTAGTAAACCACATCGCTTTCCCCATACTTATAATGGGAAATGCGATGTGGCTAAATTTACAACAACAAAAAAAGTAAAAAATACCGCAGTGAGCACTGCTATGTATACCCTTTGCCCAGCTTTCTCTGCCCCCTGTCAGAGAAAGCTGTGCGGAGACCGGGCTCCAGTGATCAGCTATGTATCTATGTACCCACAAGCTGATCACAGTGTAAAAAATAAAAAAATAAAAGTAAAAAAAACCCCAAAAACATAATTACCAGTCCAGGAAGCTGGTGTCCGCTGGTTCGGTGAGCGCTGACGGACCCTCCACATGCTGCGCTGTGCCCCCAGTGCAGTAAAGTGACTCTGCAAAGCGGCAGTGCACTTTACAGCACCGGGAATCACAGAGCAGAAGGTCCCGGTGACCGTCAGCCTCCTGGAGCAGCGGACTACAGCAGTAGCTCATGGACTGGTAAGTATAAAATCCAGGGGGGGGGAGGGGGTTGCGACACGAATTTAGTAGCGCTGGGGGGACTCCGGCGGTAGTGGTAGCGGTGGCGCAGCAGGACATCAGGGGGGTGCTGCGGGCACAGTAGTCCCGGGCCCGGCCTCTCTAACAGAGAGGAGAGGGCCCGGGCCGCTAATGCCGTCCGACCGTCTGCTGCTTTGCTCAGCCCCCTTTTTGTGATCGAGATCTGACAGTCACAGGAGGGGGAGAGGATGCTGCAAGCATCAATTGTAAGCGCTCCTCCCAAAATGGCTGCCGCCTCATAGGAGACAGTTATTAAAGATACTAGAGGAGGCTCCTCTAGTATCTTTTAATAACTGTCTTCTCTGAGGTGGCGGCCATTTTGGGAGGGACGTTTTCAATTGAAGTTTGCAGCATCCTCTCCCCCCTCCTATGACAGTGTCATAACTCAGGTATGAAAAGGGGTGGGGCTACAATAATGGAGGGGGTGGGGCTACACGGAACCAGGCTGGCTGCTACCACAGGTCACAGGAGAATGCTCTGCAACAGCTCCTGTGATAGGTAAGTTAGGGAGAGTGAGTAAGAGAGAGAAAGTGTGTGTGTGTGTGTGTGTGTGTGTGTGTGTGTGTGTGTGTGTGTGTGTGTGTGTATCTATATATGTGTGTGTGTGGGTATGTGTGTATCTGTGTGTGTGCGTGGTCATTATGTGTAAGCGGTGCGACACTACTATTGTCCAATTGTACATAGCTTCCAGTTTCATCTGCATGCCCTTGCTGACCATTGCCCCTTTTATACTAAAATGCACCCCCAATTTCCATCCAGTGCAGGCGGAATATGTTTATATAGTTTAATGGACCCAGCAGATGCCAGGCCACCCCAGTCCTGTCCCCGCTCAGGCTGGCCACACCCTCTCTCTACTGTCCTCACCTCTATCACCCCCGTCGTGGCTATTATTATGTAGATGTCTGTCTCACTTTATATTTTAATCTCATTACAAATAAGGTCTTTCATCTTTCTGGGCTCATTTGCACACTGTGATGAAGTGGTATCCCTCATCCATAATGTGCATATTGCAGTGATGTTTGAGTTTCAGCTGTCGTGTGACAACAATGCTGTACTGGCAGTGGGATCAGTGGTCCTGATGGGTAATGCAGCCTCAGTGTGCTGTGCATGTGCGCTGCAGCTCTAGCATTCATTTTACATAGATTGTAAAATTAATACCATAAGACACCCACAATAGCAGCTATAAATAAATTATTAGAGGGAGCATAATTCATGTAGAAATATGTATTACCAGATAACTGTACTCAATGTCATTAACAAACTGATGCTTTGTGTTGTGTAAAATAAACTGTTTCCAGCCCATAACATTTATTCCTCATGACTTTGTTTTGAAATGAGGCAGAACATTGAACCATGAAAAGGTTACAATGAAAGCAGCTTATAAACAGAAAATTAAATTAAAAAGTAGTGAAAGACACTTCCCAGTAATTGGGCCATGAGTCATGAACCTGAGGCCTATAAATGCTTTCCACAAATTATTCTTGCAGAGTGGGGCCAAGCACAACTGCAGTTAGCGACTCAATAACGACAGGTCTATTTCCTATTAGAGTTAATTGTAAGGATATCATTACATGAAATGAACCGTCGCATTTGAACTTTCCACACACAGGCTTGTTCGGTAAGGTGCAATCCATCTTTTAAATGTGAGTTCTTTCAATCCACAAGGATATCTCGCATAGATACTGTAAAATATATATTATTTACAGATATTTAATTTTGTGTTATGTTTTATGTTATTAAATGTTGTTAACTTATAAGGAATTATAAGCACATGTCCAAGCCATGTCATCCTAAAGAAAAACTCTTCATCGATAGCAAAAAAACAACAACCAGACCACAAATTTACTTGTAACCTCAACTTAAAACAAAAGAGACACACACAGATCCTTTGTGGGTAAAAGCTATCAGCTGCAGTGATGTATTAACATGGTCAAGTACTATATAACATATATGCCAAGTTCAATTACAGCATGGATGCACAATAAACTCTTAATACTTATGCTTACCATACTATCTCTTTAAACCAGGACTAATGATTTACACAGGTTCTGTGGTTGGCTGAGTTCAAGCTTGCATTTCACCTGGTTTTAATCAGTCACAGAATCTGTGTAATCCTTGAATGTACCGGGTTTAAAGGGATAGTATGGTAAGCCTACTAATACCCCTGACCCGTGCTACAGCCCCCTTTCAGACAGTGCTCACCAACCCGGCATATTGCCGGGTTCGTGACGCTGCTAGTGATGCGGCAGGGGCGGCGCTGGGAGATCACATGATCTCCCAGCGCCGCCCTCCCTATACACTGTGAACGTGAGTCGTGTCGCCTCGACACGGCTCCCGTTCACACTAGACAGCTTACCGGGTTGAACACGTGTTCAACCCGGCAAGCTACTCAGGTAGGATTCCCGGATCACTTGATCCAGGAATTTGCAGGGGGACCCTTTTCCACTAGGGAAACCACGGGTAAATGCGCGCCCCCGCGCATTTACCCGTGTTTTAAGGAGCTATTGGAAAAGGGGTACAATACTGTTGTTTTGTGACACCGAGGAGCAAAAGTGAAGAAGTTGCTCACAGCTATTGGAAATATGGGCCTGATTCAGATTTGTAAGTAAAGCAAAAAAGCAAGTAACTTCACACACACACACACACACACACACACACACACACACACACACACACACACACACACACTCCTCCTGAGTCATCTCCCTGTGTGTAAGTAGTACAGAGGCTGCTGCTATTCTTGCATGTGACAAGATAAATTATTGTTGTTATTTTTCTATGTGTAATTTAAGGTTGTTTAAGTTGTCTTTGTTCCATTAGAAGAAAACCATTCCAGGAGGGACAAAATGCTTTCTACCTGAACGTCCCTCTTAATTTATGCTTGCCATCACCTGTATAGAAATACCTTTCATGTAAATTAAATAATTCAACACAGGTGACGCCAATCATATATCAAGGGGAAAGTCCAGGTAGAGAGCAATTTGTTCCTTCTGGGTCATGTCGGGAGGTATGTACAATCTAATATACACCTTCCCTCCCCCAGGTCCCCCTGTCTTAAGTGTCCCAGACCCCCTTCCCCCTCGAGGCTTATCCAGCCCTTGCCCAGGTGTTCTTTTTTTTTTTCTTTGCTTGCAAATCAGAATCAGGCCCTATGTGTGTAGAGGCTTGAGGTTGTAGCAGAGATTCTGTACACGCCCCAGTTATTTAACCAATGGAGTTTTATTAATGATAAAATCAAGTCCATAAATCTGTTGAATTTGATTGTGAATCAAAATGTTCTCGATATTGTCCTTCTATGATCACAAAAGATGACCTAAAAAACAGAAAAAGCGTCAAACTCTAAAAACGAATAAAAAAAATTCTCAAAAAAAAAGAAAAAGCATCATAGTGTAATATGTCACAGATTGTACGATTGGACACCCAATGTGTTCAGGCAGCCTTTATATTAGTGGATATAGACCATATTAGATCTCCCATTACAAACAAGAGGGACGTACCCAGTTTCACTGTAAAATGATTTAACAAATACATGTAACAGTTTCTTTAGACAATATAAGCCCCCACCACACAAAGATAAAGATCATCATCACCAGGTGTTAAAAGTATTGTTCATGTGTACCATACTCACTCTATACAGAGCTGTATTCCTCAGTAAAGATGGGGGTAGTGAACATAATGGGGGTGGCGAAGGGGGTAGGGAAAGATCAGCTGGCAAGAGCATTTACATGGGTAAAGACACAGGTATTACTGACACAGGTATTGCCCAAGGTATTCCCAAATTATTACCTAATGATGATTATGGTTCATTAGTAGGACATATAGAAAATGATGTCCATAGCACAAGGGAAAATACTTACATCAGGTGGGGGTTTAGAAAGACTTAATAGGGCAAACAGGGATAGTAGTAAGGAGAGCTGTATTAAGTATGATGGGGTGGAAAGGGAGGGAGGAGAACAGCAGTCGGTAAGGGTAATTCTAGAAAGGCACTAGCAAATAACGATAGGATACCATTAAAACCAATGGGCAAGGGAAGTAATAAGCTAAAATGTATGCTTGTGAATGCAAGAAGCCTATCAAGTAAAATTGAGGACTTGGAATGGCTTGTATCAAAGACTCTGTATGATATTATAGGTATTATGGCAACATGGTGGGACGACTCTCACAACTGGGTTGCAAATTTGGAGGGATATTCTCTTTTCCGGAGGGATAGGGCTACCATAAGGATAGGAGGTGTATGTCTCTATGTTAAACTATCTCTAAAACCATACTTAAAAGATGTTATTTTCGAGGGGACTGGAGGTAACGTGGAGTCGCTATGGGTTGAGATCACAAGTGGGGGCATTGAAGCAAAAAACTAGTCATAGACACGTGCTACAAGCAACCGGATATTAGCATACATGAGGAAGAACAACTCTTACTGCAAATTGAAAAAGCTGCGGGAATGGTGGACATCCTTCTGATATGGGATTTTAACTATCCTGATATAAACTGGAGTAACGAGTCATGTGTAAAAGCTAGTGGCAACAGGTTCTTAAATACGTTAAAGGATCACTACTTGGCTCAATTAGTTGAGGAACCAACTAGGCGTAATACTATTCTGGACAATTTAACGGAAGAAAATACTCGTATGAGCGCTCACTAATAAGAAAATAGATTATACATTCCTTAGTAAGTAGTCCTTAATCTCCGTCTTCTATATGTGGTTATGATAGAGGGCCAATTATGAGGTCACTTCCTGGTGGTATGTGATTGGCCATCCACCAGTTAAATACCGGCTATTTTCACAGCACCAGTATGTCCTGACAAAGGCTCCAATAAGAGCCGAAACGCGTCGACAGATACTGGTATTGTGACTTGGAACATCTTTTATCACCTCAGGGACCTGAAGGTATTGTTTCTACCATTCACGTTTTTGGGGGTCCGGACTTCCCCTCTTGCGGTGTATGGTGGTCATTTTTTCCTTCTGTGGAACCCGATTTTTTTACAATTTTTTTACCCTCTTTATCATTATGATGTATGTATTAAATGCATGTACTTCTACTCCAACTATGGGGTGTATGTAACTCAATTTTAAGAAGAATATAAAAAAAGACTTATTTTTTATCCTTGTGGACTGGTTTCCTTGGAAAAGATTTTTTTATTATTGGTTTTCTTCACTGGATGCTGCACTCTTTGTGAATTATTGCAATAAGACATCACGGATGAAAGAAACCCAGATAGGAGGGAGATTTCTATTTGTTCGTGTGAGTAGGGTACGCACCATTTATAAACAAGATAAAAGAAACCTTTATTGGGTGGGGCATTCCCTTCTCTAGAAGTGAGTTGGGTACGCATCCCCCATATACATTTCGGTGGAGGTTACACTGGGTTTTGTCATAAAGAAACCATTACACACGTTTAGTGGAATTCCACATTGTGAGTTGGGGTACGCCCTATTATATTATTGCTATCTTTCCTTGGGATTTAGAGGGCTATTTAGGTAAATAGCCATAAGACATTTCTACACATTGTGTATCACTCTTTTTCCATATAACTCACGGGAACTGAGAAATTCCAGGATTGAGAGAAGATAAGGAGATGCTTATGGAGCCACTATTTGACTAAACCAAAGAAACCTTTTGAGGCTTGTCATCTTCCCTATTCTCAAGTGAGTTGGGTACGCATCTCTTCTACACAACTTCTAGTGGAGGTCCCATGTGGTCTGATATTGTTACATATATTTTGGGTCACATCACTGTGAGATAGGAGTTTTCTGGTAGATGTTATACAAGATCGTGGGATAAAGAAACTGCTACATGCACAGTATTAAACACTCTATTGGGAGTTGGGGTACGAGCCGCAGATCTTCTGAACTTTCCTTTGGGGGTCCAGTGGGCTATATGTTATGAAACAGATTCAAGACATTTCTACACATTTGTTCTTTTTTTCTTGTTTCATACATTGGACTGGAGTTGAATAAACCCTCTATCATAACCACATATAGAAGACGGAGATTAAGGACTACTACTGTGGATACATAAGGAATGTATAATCTATTTTCTTATTAGTGAGCGCTCATACGAGTATTTTCTTCCGTTAAATTGTTGTGTATGTTCTGTTGGGTGTGGTGACACCCTTTAGGGGGAATTTATACGTTAGAGCAGCACCTTTTGCGCACATCTCTAGGATAACACCTTTTTCTTGTCATTTTGTGTAATACTATTCTGGACCTAGTTATTACCAATAATGTGGACATTTATATCAAACACTAAAGTTAGGGAAACCTTGGAAAACAGTGATCACTATATCATCACATTCAACATCAGTTTCAAGAAACAGAGCTATAAGGGATCAACCAAAACATTAAACTTTAGAAAAGCTAACTTCAATATGCTGAGAAGGGCACCAAAACGACATTGACTGGGAACTCTTGTTTCATGGTAAAGACACATCAGAAATGTGGGATGCTTTAAAAGGGTTGCTCGATGGCAACATTTACAAATTAATTCCCATGGGCAGTAAACGCAGGAGTACTAAGCTCAAACCGATGTGACTTAATAAGGAGGTCAAAGAAGAAATGGCTAGAAAGAGGCATGCTTTCAAAGCATTTAAATCTAATGGAGGGGAGGAGTCATTCCGGTACCATAAGGAATGCAACAAAAGTTGCAAAAAAAGTAATAAGAGCAGCTAAAATTGTTAACAAAAATCAAATCACTATAGAGAGTAAAACCAATCCTAAAAAGTTTTATAAATACATTAACAGTAAAAGGTTAAAAAGGAGAATGTAGGCCCATTAAAAGATTAACTGGGAGCCTTGATAAACGATAACAAAATAAAAGCAGAAATACTGAACAATTTTTTTTCATCAGTATTCACCAGGGAGGATCAGACGGTGATAGTAGAGCATAATGACAGTAAAGGTAATGACTCTTGGCTAGATACTTGTTTAAGCGAGGAAGTAGTCCTGGAGAGATTAAGCAACCTAAAGATTAATAAATCACCTGGCACAGATGGTTTTCACCTGGGGGTTATTATGGAGCTCAATTCACAGCTAGCAAAACCCCGATACTTGATTTTCTATAGTTCAATTAGATCAGGCAAGGTACCGAAGGACTGGCGTATAGCTGAGGTAGTACCAATCTGTAAAAAGGGAACTAAAAATCATCCCGGTAACTATAGACCGGTTAGTTTAACCCAGTGGTGGGGAACCTTTTTTCTACCGAGGGCCATTTGGATATTTATAAAATCCTTGGGGAGCCATACAAAAATTCTCAACTTAAAAAATTACCATGCCCCCCAGTAGGTCTGCCCCTTAGAGGTACTGAGTGTGCGCGCCGAAGGCGCGCGCGCCAAACAAATGGGTGTGGCCAGTTAAAATGGGACGTGATACACATATGCCCCCAATAGTGCAGTGCCAGATCCACAATTGCCCCTCACAGTGCCAGGTATACAATGCCCCCCCCCACAGTGCCAGGTATACAGATGCCCCCACAGTGCCAGGTATACAAATGCCCCCCACAGTGCCAGGCATACAGATGCCCCCACAGTGCCAGGTATATAGATGCCCCCACAGTGCCAGGTATACAGATGTCCCCACAGTGCCAGGTATACAGATGCCCCCACAGTGCCAGGTATACAGATGCCCCTCACAGTGCCAGGTATACAGATTTCCCCACAGTGCCAGGTATACAGATGCCCCCACAGTGCCAGGTATACAGATGCCCCCACAGTGCCAGGTATACAGATGTCCCCACAGTGCCAGGTATACAGATGCCCCCACAGTGCCAGGTATACAGATGCCCCTCACAGTGCCAGGTATACAGATTTCCCCACAGTGCCAGGTATACAGATGCCCCCACAGTGCCAGGTATACAGATGCCCCTCACAGTGCCAGGTATACAGATGCCCCTCACCATGCCAGGTATACAGATGCCCCCCACAGTGCCAGGTATACAGATGTCCCCACAGTGCCAGGTATACAGATGCCCCCCACAGTGTGCCAGGTATACAGATTTCCCCACAGTGCCAGGTATACAGGTTTCCCCACAGTGCCAGGTATACAGATGCCACCCACAGTGCCGGGTATACAAATGCCAAACTAACTTAATTAGCTACGAGGAAGTGAGTGATAATCTTGACCAGGGAAAAGCAGTGGATATGGTCTATTTATATTTTGCAAAAGCTTTCGATACAGTGCCTCATCAAATTAAGGGAGCTTGGCCTAGGAAATACTATTTGTACATGGATAAGTAATTGGCTGGATAACAGGGTACAATGAGTAGTGGTCAATGGGATGTTCTCCAGCTGGGCACCAGTAGTCAGCGGAATACCACAAGGGTCCATACTCGGGCCTAATTCAGAGTTGATCGCAGCAGCAAATTTGTTAGCAGTTGGGCAAAACCATGTCCACTGCAGGGGGGGCAGATATAACATGTGAAGTGAAAGTTAGATTTGGGTGGGATGTGTTCAAACTGAAATCTAAATTGCAGTGTAAAAATAAAGCAGCCAGTATTAACTCTACACAGAAACAATATAACCCACCCAAATCTAACTCTTTCTGCAAATGTTATATCTGCCACACCTGCAGTGCACATGGTTTTGCCCAACTGCTAACAAATTTGCTGTTGCCATCAACTCTGAATTACCCCCTCTGCCCGCTACTGTTCAATATATTTATTAATGATCTATGTATAGACATGGAAAGTACTTCACAATAGACAGTGTACTGAGCCTACCCCTACCAGCGGGGTACAATCCAAGATATACAGTGTCCCTGGTGACCCCTACCCTTGCTAGAGCATAAAGACTACCACCACGGAGTCAGATTTAGCCTTCCCCATATCAGGTCCCAAGACCCTGAGGAAACAGGACTTTTCCCACTGGCTGAGAACATAAAGATATACAAAGAGACATATATAGAGACTTACATACCTGGATAATTATACTTTTGGGGATAAGGACATCTTGAGCTACAACTACCGGCCATACTATATTTCCCTGCTCGTGCAGAGGCCTCGTTTCTGGTTTCAGCCTACCCGATCACCCCCACTACCTCTCTAGCTAAATCCCCCCAAACTTTATATTGTACCAGGACATCAAAAGGAGTGGACGTTGGCTTAGGAGGCGTTACCCTATTCCCAACGGGAGCATCCTAGTTGTTTCAGCAGATTTCCGCTGGCCCAGACCAGAATCTGAAGCTCACTGATAGCCAAGTAGCTAGAAACTTGACTTCATAATCCGCTCAGAGACCGTAGTTTCCAAGATAATTTATGTTTTTTACCCCTACTGCGCAGTTCAAACCAAAAGAAAAGACTCGGATCTATAGTCTGACAGACTATGGTAAAGGTACCAAGGACTTTTTATGTAGTGCATGCAGTAACTAATTGTATTATAGAGTCATATAACTGTAAACAGTAGGAAGTAACTTATTGAGTGTAAGTTATTGGTGAATCATGTGTTATATATGCTAATGCATTTACAGTGTTCAATGTATAGGCACCATTTTATTCTAAATTGATAAAGACCAAGAAGCACTTTCCTGGTAAGTGTCGTATTTGTTGTCTGGACCGAGAGTGACCTAAAAGGGAAAAGTAGGAGGAATTCCAAGAACAGGTAACCCAGTCTTAAGGGGGCACGGTACCCCTACTGGGGGGAAGAGACTCTCTCCACATTAGTGATACTCTTACCCCTTGCACACTCTGCGTTATTACACATACTCAACTCGTTTCTCAACCCGAAACCTCTTACAGTTAGGCTTTCCCAAGCAAGCCAGGGTACCACAGCTTGGGTGGAGGCAATGACTAAATAAAACTATCACCCTGAGAGAAAATAGGGTTACATATGGATAAAATAAAGTTCTTGGCAACACACTTTGATGACAATGTGGAATACAGCATTTGTCCATCAATGATTTTCTTATCATAAAAAGCAAAGACATGGGCTGCAAACCAATATTTACTAACTACTTGCCACCTTTTAATATTAATATTTCATAAAACGACAAACTTTTTTTTTTTTTTAGCAATTATATACTTTCTAGGCAAGAATAAAGTAATTAAGCAAAGTGCATTGTTGTTAAAATTAAAACTATTGACCACATTTTACAAGGTTTTGGAACTGATGAGTGACAAACCTTGATTTATCCCTACAGCTAAAGTATTTTTTAAATGTTTTATATGACATTTTGTTTATTTAAAAATACTATAGAATACAGTTTCCATGACAACAGTGTGTGCATTAGTAAAATGTGTAAGGTATGCCAGGGTTCCGTGGTTATATGTTTCTTTCAAATAATAATTGAATAAAAGTAATTCTGCTATTTGATATCCTCTTTTTTTTTGTCTTGCTAGTCAATGGCTCCAGTGGAAAAGATCTCTCACGGATCTATTTCCGTGAGAAAATCTTTTTTCAGAATGCATTTGGCAAGGGCCATAAATTTATTTTAGCAATGGTCCGTAGGGAAAATGTATTTGTTGATCTCAATTACTTGAGATAAGTGTATGAGTATGCCTCTGGTAACATCAGTACTGAGCTCTTAGCATGTCGCATTTGTTGGGATGCAATGCTGAAAAGGTAAGACAATCCTATCCAGCTAACCGTAATCATTTTATATGTGTAACCTCTGCCGTTACTTCATTAGAATCAGTAACAAATGTATGATGTCTGTTATCTGCTAACTTTCTGTCTCTGACTTTAATAGTTACACTTACCACCGTAAGAAGTGATCCTTTTTCAGATATGTTACATAGAAATTGATATACTCAGACTTCTTCAGTAATAATATAAACAACATCTCATGAAACTGTATTTTTGAACTTGAAAAGGTCCTTATTTTCTAGATGCAAAATACATGTGTAATGGTGTGTACACACGGTGAGATTTTTTTTACGATTTTGACTATATAGTCAAAATCGTAAGAAAAGTTAGTGCAGATCGCAAGGTGAAAGTCACCTTCCGATCCCGATGCGATGCCAATGTGCAGTCCCACGCAGTCGGCATCGCAAGCCTAGATAGACTGCGCAGGCAAGTCAATTTTGACTATCTCATAGAAAAGATAGTCAAAATTGACACTTAGCCAAAATCGCACATAGGGCATCAAGATTAAGATACATCGGGCATCGACAAGGGCATCAAGGGTATTAAGATACATCGCCGCCCCTCGCCGCTTACCGCAGCGATGTTGATCGCATATGTACTAACATATGCAATCAATATCGCAATGCTGTGATGGAGGCCCCCCGCGATACCTGTGAGGTGGTCTGCGGGGGGTCTCCGTCACCTCCCCGGGATCTACACATTGCCTAGACGCCGGGAAGCAGCAGCAGGCTGCCCCCGGCGCCTCCTCCTCCCCCCTGCAGCCGGAGGGACCTCTGGCTGCGTTGCTAGGGGGAGGAGGAGATTACCTTCTGGGTCCAGGGCAGCCTGGAGGAAGGAATGCCGGGGGGGGAGGGGGGTCGGCGCCTGCGGCGGGTTGCAGCAGTCGGCGATAAGAAGCCCATAGGCTTCTATAGGGTATCGCCATACAAAGATGGCGATACCCTGGATGGCGAAAACGCGGCGGTAGGGTCTTAGTAAATTTGAAAATGTGGTAAAACCCCCATTTTCAGGGGTTTTACTGCATTTTTCCTTTAGTACATCCCGCCCATAGTCAGTATCGCAAGCACACTCATTATGTGCTTGCAATACCGAACTAGCCCCTATCGCATAGTGAGAATCGGGGTTAGCCCGAATCTCACCATGTGTACACACCTTAACTCCCCCTATCCGTTAGTGTGTGGTATAGGTTAATTCTCCCTGGTACCTACCTCTGAAGATTCTATTACAAATCACCCTGGTCTAGCTCAGTCCTTTTATTTCTAGGACACAGTAGTTAGTTACAGAGCCGTAACTAGACTTTTTGGTGCCCTATGCCCCCCCATTTTCTCAATAGGGGCATGCGATGCATGCCTTGTAGGGAAGGGGTATGACAAAATTTATCCCAGAGAAAGCCCATGCTATGATGCCCCTTCCCACATTTTATTTTAGATATCTATCTATCTATCTATCTCTCTCTATATGTTCCAATGGCGGCACTCCGTAATAAATCAAAAGAATACCAAGTTTGTTTGCAACGTTTCAACACTTTATTGCACTTTTATCAAGCTTGACAAAAGTGCAATAAAGCGCTGAAACGTTGCAAACCAACTTGGTATTCATTTTATTTACTATGGAGTGCCGCCATTGGAAACTATATAACTATTGGAAGGCACCCGGCAAGCACTTAAGCAGTGGAGTGCCGGTTTACAGTTATATATATATATATATATTTACACATACACACATTTACAGAACACTGCGAAAAAATGGATTTGGACACAAATCCTCATTATACCACATTTCTGCACTTAACTTGAGAGCTTGCTGTTATTTAGTTATAATACCCTTTATCAAATTAAACATTTTAATGTACTGCCATACCCAGGATTCAAACTTATAACCTGTTGCTTTCCAGTCAAACGCCCTACTCATTGGTTTATTTGATCCTGCATAGAAACTATAAGGTTCCTAACAATATGAAGTTACTTGTACTTTGTAAAAAAATAATCAGCTTTGCAGCTCAGCAGATCTACAGTATGTAGTGTGCAGCCACACATCCAATCCCTTGCAGCCACACACTACATAGATCTGCTCAGCTGCAATGCTGATCATCTTTTCACAAAGTACAAGGTAAGCTTCAAATTGTTAGAATTCACTAGCTTAGAATTCTTTAGCTTTCTATGCAAGGGCAGATAGCTCAATGAATAGAGTGTCTGACTGCAATGCCCCAGGCAATGGGTTTGAATTCCAGGTATGTCAGCAATAACAAAGAGCTATCAAGTTAAGTTCATGAATGTTGTGTAGGATTTAGCGACGGAAGGGGTAGGGGTTAGTAAACAGAGGCGGTCAGGAGTTTCTGGGCTTCAAAAAGCAGAGAGTCATTTAAGTGAAAGCAATTAAAATAGATAATTGACAAGTGCTGCCAACAGTGCCCCCTACCCTGCAGCGCTATGTGCGGTGCCCCCTCTGCACATACCTAGTTGTGGTCTTGGTTAGTTACACCCACAGGTACCCATGTAAATGTAGGCTTAGTTGAATGCAGAGCTGACAGAGGCTCTGGGGTTGAATCCATTGTCATAGTGAAAGGCACCCTACCCAGCCAGATAGAAATGGGTGCAAAGCTGCAGCTTGGAGTACCATTAATTAGCACAGTGTTTGCCTTTAAAGGGAATGATTGCACCCGATCAATGACAGGAAAATGACTGTACGTTACAATTAGGGAGGCCAATCCTGGGCCATTTTTTCAATCCCGGGTATCGGGATTGAAAAATGGTCAGTCCTGGCATTCCCGAGATTGGCTTTTATCTATGTGCCGGCCCCCTCGCCCCGCCCGCCCCACACACTTAACTAACTGCATACCGCAGGCGGGTGGGCGGGAAACTTCATATTCTCTCCCCCAGCGGCGGCTGGCGGCGCAGCACGACCTCTCGCTGCATGTCACACTGTGCTGAGGAGCCGGAAGGAGGAAGCCAGGCACTGTCAGCATCCTCAGGACGCTCAATGCTGATCCCAAAATCCCCGGGATTGGACCTTCCAATCCTGGGATTGAATCCCGGACGTTTTTGGGCCTAAATCTTGGGATCCTGCTGATCCCGATCCCGGGATTGGCCTCCCTAGTTACAATATCATGGAAGAACAAAAACTCTTTGCTGTTGGAAACAAGGTTTTAAGCCGGTACTGCTGTTTTGGTTAGTGTACCCATCCTTTTGTTGAGAATATGGTAGATTTTCTGTGCTCCTTGCACCACTAAACTCAGCATTGTTCATTGTCAGGTGCATGAGTCATTTCCGCACTTCAACCATATTATGATATACAGTACTGCTCTGTGGAGTTATAACCTGTGTCTGTATTATAAACTGTCTGATCTTGCCAATTTGCAACCAGTTGATACTTGCCTGTTGGGCTTTGCACATGGAATGAGTATAAGGGTATAGCAGTCAATGGAATATACACTTCCACCCACTGTTGTCCTTTGCTGATTATGTTTTTCCTTGGCGTTCCTTACTGTTGTCCATGACATTAACAAGTTCAATTTTATTGGACACTGAAGCTGCGGTCAAAAGTCCACCTATGTCAATAAATGTAGGATAGTCCAGCATTTTATACATGAACTTGAACTTACTGTTATGTTATTTAATAAATTAATGCTCCAGGGTTTTGGAAGCCGTTGCTTTCAATATGTTTGGTTTCCTTCATTTGCCCAATTTCCATTGCCTGTACCTTCCTAGTAAATGTGAATCGTCAGTGAAGTATAGGATAGCATTTTAGGTGAGCGCTATACCCCTTTCACACATAGAGGCAAGTTCCCGGTAGAAGAAGTTCTACACAGTAATTTGCTGAAAAACACAGGTCCTTTTTCTGAGTAAAAGTGTCAACCTGGATTGAAATTCAACCCAGGAATTTACCAGGGTTGGAAACCCGGGATTTTCGACCGGGTATGGGCCATTAGGTCGACCACTATTGTTCGACATGTATTAGGTCGACATGGTCACTAGGTCGACATGGTCATTAGGTCGACATGGACAAGGCTGACATGGGAAAAGGTCGATATGAGGTTTTTTAAACTTTTTTTGTGTTGTTTTCTTCGTAAAGTGACGGGGAACCCCAATTAGTGTACAGTGTTTCCTCGCATGGCTCGCTTTGCTCGCCATGCTTCGGGCAAGATTCCTCGCTCCGCTACCACTGCGCTCGGTACAGGTTACTGTTCCCAATCGTAGTCCACGTGGATCGTAAAGTATGAAAAAGTTAAAAAAATTTAAAAAAGTGAAAAACGCATGTCAACCTAGTGACCATGTCGACCAAATGCATGTTGACCAATAGTGGTCGACCTAATGACCGTATCCCTTTTTGACCAGGGTTGACCCTTTCACACAGACAAAATACCTGTTTTGATCTGCAAATTACTGGGTTGAGATTCTTGACCCGGTAATTTGCTTGTCTGTGTGAAAGGGCAGGCATCGGCAAAACTACCTGGCACTGAAATGCCGGGTAAAAGCCGGGATTTTCAGACATTTCTGTCTGAAAAGGGTACTAGTGAGGGCAGGAAGTAAGCTAGGTAGAGATGGCCGAGACAAGGTCCGGAATAGTCTGAAAGAACGAGGGAGCTTCCAGTGTAGGGCGGCAGCATGGGAGAAATCTTAGATTCCAGCATGAGATGCAATTACCAGGGTAAACGAGAGGTGACGGTCAATGGCCGACTGGAGGGGGCAGGAGAGAGCATGTAGAGAGATGAGGTAGGGGATGTAGGGAATAGTGTTGTTAGTGAAGGCCTTGCATGTGAGAGTGAGGATAATGTAGGGGAAGGGGAGCCAGTGGAGGTTTTGGCAGAGGCGAGTGGCAGATGTGGAGCAGCGGGAGAAAACGATAAGTCTAGCTGCATGTTGAAAATAGATTGGAGGGGAGCAAGATGGGAACATGGGAGGCCTGTGAGGAGAAGGCTAAAATAGGTGATTTTGCAAAACTTTGTGGTAATCTTAATTCACACATAGTGGCTTGGTAGATGGTGGACATGTAGGGAGAGAATACTATGAATAAGGATTCATATGGAGACTTGTGGGCTATAATTTCCACAAAATGTTTGTAAACATGACAGTCTCTGTAGATACCATTGTTTGATACTGTATAATTTGTAATCTCCAGATGATATTTGGCCCAGTGTAATATTTTATTTTCAAATATGCAGACCTTCCCATAGTGACTGTTCCTGGATATGTGAATAACTGATTTTCTGTTGATTTGCATTTCTGAAGCGATGCGTAGGCATTGCTCACACCTGAGTCAATTCATGCGTCTGGATGGTGGATGGACTATGCAGTGCACATCAGGGTTTATGCCTACTCTCATCAAAGAGAAAAAGGGGGAGGCTGCGCTCCAGGAGGAAAGAACAATTAATTACAATATTATGTCAATTTTGGAAAAGAAAAAACAATTTATTAAAAACAGTATCCTATGTAATAATTATTATGCCACATGAATTCATGTAATTTTAAAAAGGAATGGTTTACCCGATATATTGGGTCAGGACATATAGCGTAATGCAATGCAAACAGTCCGTTCCAAATAGTGCCCTTAAGTAAAAGTCCAGTAAAGGTCCAATTTAAGGAGTCTTTCATAAAATGACAGTGTCCAATAGTTCTTCCATACACCGCTAGAGGATTATAGAGCGTGTCCCATATATAGATGAGTACCTCATGCAATGCGAACAGGACACTACCAATTGGAACAGGACAATCTCTATTTGGATCCGAACCAGCCCTTGCTATCTACCAGCCATCCAGAGGAGTCACAGAGAGGCACCACTTAACCACCGCATTGCATGAGGTACTCATCTATATATGGGACACGATCTATAATCCTCTAGCGGTGTATGGAAGAACTATTGGACTCTGTCATTTTATGAAAGACTCCTTAAATTGGACCTTTACTGGACTTTTACTTAAGGGCACTATTTGGAACGAACTCTTTGCATTGCATTACGCTATATGTCCTGACCCAATATATCGGGTAAACCATTCCTTTTTACAATTACATGAATTCATGTGGCATAATAATTATTACATAGGATACTGTTTTTAATAAATTGTTTTCTCTTTTCCAAAATTGACATAATATTGTAATTAATTGTTCTTTCCTCCTGGAGCGCAGCCTCCCCCTTTTTCTCTTTGTTGCTGCTATATTGGGAGTGACTTCCCTTTACAAATTGGCTGCTGCTTAGCAGGGCACCTCATTTCATAGCGCCCGAATATTTTTGGGTATAACCTTTTTTGCATTCATGTCTACTCTCCACTGTCATGAGATACCTATGAAACCTTGTAGATGTCTAGGCGTGTGGAGAACAGGGTCACAACTAGGGTTGTCCGAGCATTGCCGTCACACATATGGTAGTGCGTGCCTCTATGGGTGACACCGTCACTGACCCACGGTGAAATAGCACCCCGCAGTCAGGATCACTGCTGCAGTGCCACTTGGAGAGTCCCCAATACGCTCTGTATAGTGCTGCACTTCCCATTGCTGGCTGCACCGCCCCCTCTCTGTGATGTCATGATGCACTCAGGGAGCGGGGCTACCCTGTTATGCCACTGGTGGAGACGCAGATGTATAATATCTAACTCCAACCTCCTACAACAACCTTAAATACTGCTCAGTTTAGTCTAATTTCTAACTTACTGTACAATGAAACTCTTGAAAGTGAGGAGACAGTGACACTGCTATTGCATTTATTACTGGATACATATGATATCCCGGCAGACGGGATGCCCGTTGTCACTATACCGACAGCAGCATCCCATCTGCTGGAATCGAGGCAGCGAGTCCCCTCGCGGGCTCTCTGTGTTCGCTACAGGTTCTATTTCCACTCGGTGGCGTGAACCTACCAACCGAGTGGGAATACTCTGCGTGTGTCCAGATTCAGTTGTCGGTCTGCTGAACGCTGGGATCTCAACATCCGGTGTATTGACTGCATCCCTTTATTACACATGGTGGCTTGGTGTGTGTTGTATTTTTTATTATGTTGCTCAGTGTAAATGTACTTTTCTGCTGCAGTGCGACATGGGAAAACTATTGGATGAAAATGGGAGACTTGCCTCTCAGGCCTGGCACAAAGGTCAGAGTGGATGGAAATAACCATCCACACCTACATGACAAAGAATCTGCCTAAAAATGTGCGTCCTTTATCATTAATGTCACTCAGTGAAATGAAATCAAATTAAACCAAATGCATCACTGCACATGCTCTGTACTTTATAGTAAGTCCTTCATCTCAAGCCCTCGTCTATGGGTGTGCAAACGTCTGTTCCTCTGCAAACAGGGGAGCCAGGAGGAGTGGGAACTAATTACTATGGCCTGGACTTGGCTGGAGTATCCGAGCAAGCCATGGAGGCAGGGCATCGGCTTGTTATCATGGACTGCCACTTTGCACTAACCCTCAGTCATTATGTTGCAGAACAAGTGTTCATACCACTACTCTGGCACTGAGGCCTACTAAATGTGTATGTGGCCCTACCAAGTCTTAACAAGGGGGTAATGTACCAAAGGCTGCAAAAGAATTGCAATAATTTCCCCTGACCGGCATGGCCATTCCAGCAAAACTTTCTGTGGGACGTATTATTAGAATCCTTCTGGGACAATGCCTCCGGTAACTGGCTGACCCGGTAGATGTAATGCATATGTGTAGACATCGAGCTGCATGTGTGCAAGAGGTCCCTATCAGAGAGGGATCCTGAGAAAAGCTTAGTTAGTTGTAGATTGATTCATATGGGGCATTGCAGTCACCAGCAAATTCTACGGAGACTGCTCTGCAGAACGAAAACAGAGGGATTTTGGCAGATATACCCAAGATCCGCTGAGGATCCCTGATCTTACAAATGAGGAAACCTTAACAGATGCAGAGATTGCTGCAAAGAAAGGTTGATCCTGTACATCTAGCCTCCAGTGAGGGTTAGGTATGTGTGACCGGCGGTCAGCATACCTTTGCTGTATCCCGATAGCGGAATGCCGGTGGGGGGGGGTGTCGAGCGCAACAAGCCCCTGGTGGGCTCGCTGCGCTCGCCACTCTGTGGGTGTCGTGGACACCCACGAGTGGGAATAGTCCCTGTTAGTCGGCATGCCGACTGTTGGGATTCTCAGGGGGCAGGATGCACTTTACATCCCTTCAGAGAGTCTGAAATTGCTTGTGCTCTATACTTCGTAAGTCTCACAAATAGTTCTTATTGATCACTGACATTACAATATAGGAAATTAACATTGTACTAAAATAAATGATTGTCCACATTAAACAAAAAATGTCACTACTGAAAATAATACATTGAACTAACTCTTACTAGAGCTAATAATGAAAAAAATGATAATACATGGTTACAAACTAGTTAAAAATAAATGATAACATTAATATTCATTTTATTAACTTTTTGAATTTACCAAAAAAGAAACAATCTTGCTGTGGGGATTTGTCTCAGACTCTAGGCCACATTCATAGGATGTTTTTACATATTGTGGAAATAAGGAGTGCTCTTCCCACATCTGGGTTCTTGCTCTGTTACTGGAAGTGCAGCAGATTATCAAAAGCCCTGAGAATTTGACTAGTCACAAACTCAGTCAGAAATATGACAAGAATGTAACTAGAGGAAGTGGTAGTTGGTGACTCAGCATGACTAATATAGTTCATTATAAGTTTGCATTTTTGTACTGCTTAAGCTGGTAGGTATAAATGTTTAATACAGAGTAATACAGTAAGTAATACAGACTTGGATAACAGGAGCTGTCTTTAATATTGAATGTTCTATTTGACCAGAATTACCAGTGCTCACATATTTTTCCTCACAAGGAAGTTACAGGGTTGGACAAGCTCCTCTCTATGCAGTGGGTATGTACAGTACATTTGCTTCTTGCTAGCAGAGAGCTAGTATTATTTAACTATAATGCCAAACAGTTCTTGTAAATGTGCATTTGGCAATGTATTGCTCCCATGATGATAGTGTTGTCACATCCGGTAAAAACTTTATTTAAGCAGTTAACGTTAACGTATACCTGTATATGTTGCAGAGATGCAAGCATACAGTATATGGGATTGTACAGGATTGAAGCATGGACCAAAGGTTTGCTTATTTGGCTCTGAACGTACACAGACTAAAATTTCCTTTGAGGATCAGTTTCTCTGTTGTAAATAGCTGCATTTATCTAGTTAGTTTCTATTTATTGCTGTTATTATATTGAAAAATAGACTTGTGTGGCTATGTAACAAAATAGAGGAATAGTATGAATACTCAGAAGGTTAGTAGAATCTGTGTAATGCAACACCCCTGAAAAAAAGATGTTTGTAGTATTCAATTCAAAGCAGTTTATTCATTCTGCAGAGATGATTATAGGAAAGGTCAAATCTATTAAAGAAAGCGGAAACCCCTGGTAATGTTGTGTTATGTACAAAGGGGCATATTTATCACAATCCGCATTTCAGATGGGGATGGAACGTGATAAATTCTCCCTAATCCGCAATGCTTTGCTGGGATGTATCAATCATCGTATGCAGGGACGGAGGGGGTCATTCCGAATTGGTCGCTTGCTGGCAACTTTTTGCAGTGCTGCAATCAGGTTAAATCTCGGCAAAACTGCGCCTGCGTAAGTGCGTATGCACCGCATTGCGCAGGCGCGTCGTACGGATACAAAGAGGATCGGTGCTGGGCGATGGATTTAACAAAGAATCCATTCACACAGCCGATCGCAAAGGTGATTGACAGAAAGAGGGCGTTTGTGGGTGTCAACTGACCGTTTTCTGGGAGTGTTTGGAAAAACGCAGGCGTGTCCAAGCGTTTGCAGGGTGGGTATCTGACGTCAATTCCGGGACCAAAAAGACTGAAGTGATCGCAGTGGCTGAGTAAGTCCAGAGTTACTTAGAAACCGCAAAAAACTTTTTTGTGCTGTCAGCCGCAAAAGCGTTCTCACACTCGCAAAGCTAAAATTCTGATCACAGCGCTGCAGAAAGTTGCTAGCAAGCGATCCACTCGGAATGACCTCCAGAACTTGCAAGAAAAGCCCTGTCCCTGTGAATACACTTACCACAAATCTCAGGGTATTTTTTGTGACAAATACCCGGGGATTGTGTCTGCGCATGCGCTGCGGCCAGGTACAGCCCACGATTCCCCCCCCATAACCCCCCCCCCCCCCCCCCCCTCATCCATACCCCGATTACACTTATTTGCAGCCAGGACTGGTGATTGGTGATCAGGTGAGGGCAGCTGGTCCTCAGATCGCTGTGCTCCTGCTGTGACCCTGGTGTAGTAACGTGAGCCGAATGGTGATCCGGGAGGGCAGCCGGTCATCGGATCCTGTGCTCCACTGTGACCATTGGAGCTGTAAATTGAGATCCTGCTTTGCAGCATCAATTTACTGCACCAAGGATTACAGCAGGGGCACAGCAATGACCTGGGTGCAGGTAACTATGGGGGTTATTCCGAGTTGATCGTAGCTGTGCTAAATTTAGCACAGCTACGATCATGAACTCAGACATGCGGGGGGACGCCCAGCAGCCCCCCCCCCCCCCCCCCCGCAGAAGTGCAAAGGCATCGCACAGCGTGGATGCCTTTGCACTTCAAGAGTAGCTCCCGGCCAGCGCAGCTTTGGCGTGCTGGCCGGGAGCTACTCTTCGCTCCCCGGCCCGCAGTGGCTGCGTGTGATGTCACACAGCTGCTGCGGGCCACTCCCCGCATGGTCCGGGCACGCTTGCGTTGGCCGGACCGCGCCCACGAAACATCGGCAAAACGCCGCCGTTCTGCCCCCTCCCGCCCATCGACCGCCTTTGCCTGTCAATCAGGCAGAGGCGATCGTACCGCACTGCGGGGCCGGCGCATGCACAGTTCTGACCCATTCGCTACGCTGCAAAAAACTGCAGCGTGCGATCGGGTCAGAATGACCCCTATGATTTTATTTTTTCCTTCTTTTTTTTTTTAACTCATTGATCAGCCTGTGTGTCTAACTAACAAACATACGTACAGTATCTGATCATAGGGGACAGAGCAGGCTGTGCAGGGGTACTGGAACCAGAGGGAAGCCCAGGTAACGCTATTTCAAGATAGTGTTATTATAACAGAGCTTCCTCAGGTATATATTTTTTTTTAAATTTTACAAAAGTACATACGGGCAGATTGCATTTCCCATTACTAGTATGGGAAATGCGATCTGCAATGCCAGTTTAAGGGCTTGGACGAGAGTTTTGCTAATTCACTTCCAATTGCCCTTTAGTACATTCCTTTGATACTGAAATAATGTGAAAATGGTGTGAATCACTTGTGATTCTTTGAGGAGACCTGGAAAACGTGAACTGTTGTTTCTGTGCAGGGTAAATACTGTCTGTTTTATTTTTACACTGCAATTTAGATTTCAGTTTGAACACACCCCACCCAAATCTAACTATCTCTGCATCTGCCCCACCTGCACTGCACATGGGCCCTCATTCCGAGTTGTTCGCTCGCAAGCTGCTTTTAGCAGCTTTGCACACGCTAAGCCGCCGCCTACTGGGAGTGAATCTTAGCTTATCAAAATTGCGAACGAAAGATTAGCAGAATTGTGAATAGACACTTCTTAGCAGTTTCTGAGTAGCTCCACACTTACTCGGCATCTGCGATCAGTTCAGTGCTTGTCGTTCCTGGTTTGACGTCACAAACACACCCAGCGTTCGCCCAGACACTCCTCCGTTTCTCCAGCCACTCCCGCGTTTTTCCCAGAAACGGTAGCGTTTTTCCGCACACACCCATAAAACGGCCAGTTTCCGCCCAGAAACACCCACTTCCTGTCAATCACATTACGATCACCAGAACGAAGAAAAAACCTTGTAATGCCGTGAGTAAAATACCTAACTGCATAGCAAATTTACTTGGCGCAGTCGCACTGCGGGCATTGCGCATGCGCATTAGCGACTAATCGCTCCGTTGCGACAAAAAAATACAGAGCGAACAACTCGGAATGACCCCCATGGTTTGCCCATTAGAGGAAAATTTTATTTTGCAATGAACCTTGAATTAGGCCCAATGAGTAGTGTTTTCTCCAATCCTCCGTAAGGAGCCCTGGATTGATTAATACAAACTTGCATAATAGGAGCTGCTAGAATGTAAGCTCTCATGAGCAGGGCCCTCTTCACTCATGTTCTTTGCCTTTCCTTACTTATACTATCATCTACTCCATACTCCTTATAACGGCACTGAACCATCGATTTTTGCTGCTCTGCTGTTTATTTGAGTGTTATGACCACTGATTCAGTAATGTTTATATACCATGTACTTTTCCTGCATTGTCTTGTACTGTAAGTCGCTGTTTTCTTGTTTTGCTCATTTGTTTATGTACTTTGTTAGGCTGTGGATATGGCGTCATGTAAATAAAGGAGAATAATAATAATAATAATAATAATAATGATGATGATAGTAGTAGTAGTAGTGAGAGCCCTTAGTATAGAATCAGCACTTTGTACTTTCATACCAAAAGTGACGTACTGCGTAATGTAAGTAATTACAGTACTGAAGTTTGTGGGTAATGTAATAAATGGCAGTAATGATCACGTGATTCTGAATGAGATGGACTGACAGTGTTATTCTGGGATTGCCGTTTAGGATTCTTTTCTTGTAAAATAATCTCCAGGGACCACATCATTGATTTTGTGAACCTGTTTCTTGCTCCTTCTTTATGCTCCGCTTTGTATGGATGGAGCAGGTAAATATAAAATGGACGGAGCGTTATTCCGTAATACTACCCTAAACCTCTTTTATTTTATTTCAGAAGTTATTATTAGCGCAGTTGCAGCATTAATCTGTGTTTCATGGAATATTTCCACTACCTCATGCACTGTTAGCAGGGCCGTAACTAGGTGTGTGCGGAGGGGGCACCGCACATGGGTGGTCATTCCGAGTTGCTCGCTCGGTAATTTTCTTCGCATTGCAGCGATTTTCCGCTAATTGCGCATGCGCAATGTTCGCACTGCGACTGCACCAAGTAAATTTGCTATGACGATTGGTATTTTACTCACGACATTACGAGGTTTTTTCTTTGTTCTGGTGATCGTAATGTGATTGACAGGAAGTGGGTGTTTCTGGGCGGAAACTGGCCGTTTTATGGGAGTGTGTGAAAAAACGCTACCGTTTCTGGGAAAAACGCGGGAGTGTCTGGAGAAACGGGGGAGTGTCTGGGCGAACGCTGGGTGTGTTTGTGACGTCAAACCAGGAACGACAAGCACTGAACTGATCGCACTGGAAGAGTAAGTCTCGAGCTACTCAGAAACTGCACAGAGAAGTCTTTTCGCAATATTGCGAATCTTTCGTTCGCAATTTTGATAAGCTAAGATTCACTCCCAGTAGGCGGCGGCTTAGCGTGTGCAATGCTGCTAAAAGCAGCTTGCGAGCGAACAACTCGGAATGAGGGCCATAGTGCTGCAGGGTAGTGGGTGCTTTTGGCGGCACTTGTCAGTTATCTGTTTTAATTACTTTCACTTGCAGCTTCCCTCCTTTTTGAAGCCCATCATCTCCTGACCGCTGCTGTCTGCTACCCCCACCCCTTCCGTCCCTAATACCTATACAACATTTATGAACTCAATTTGATAGCTCCTTGTTGTTAAGTCACACTGTCCTTTATTACATTTCAAGATACTGGCATACCCGGGATTCTAACTCAGTCAGACACTTTATTCATTGAGCTATCTTCCCTTGCATAGAAGCTAGAGAATTCTAACTGTTTGAAGCTTACCTTGTACTTTGTGAAAAGATGATCAGCATTGCGGCTGAGCAGATCTATGTAGTGTGTGGCTGCAAGGGATTAGATGTGTGGCTGCACACTACATAGATCTGCTCAATTACAATGCTGATTATTGCTTTACAAAGTACAAATACAGGTTGAGTATCCCTTATCCAAAATGCTTGGGACCAGAGGTATTTTGGATATCGGATTTTTCCGTATTTTGGAATAATTGCATACTATAATGAGATATCATGGTGATGGGACCTAAATCTAAGCACAGAATGCATTTATGTTACATATACACCTTATACACACAGCCTGAAGGTCATTTTAGCCAATATTTTTTATAACTTTGTGCATTAAACAAAGTGTGTGTACATTCACACAATTCATTTATGTTTCATATACACCTTATACACACAGCCTGAAGGTCATTTAATACAATATTTTTAATAACTTTGTGTATTAAACAAAGTTTGTGTACATTGAGCCATCAAAAAACAAAGGTTTCACTATCTCACTCTCACTCAAAAAAGTCCGTATTTCGGAATATTCCGTATTTCGGAATATTTGGATATGGGATACTCAACCTGTAGCTTCATATTGTTAGGAACCTCATAGTTTCTATGCAAGATCAAATAAACCAATGAGAAAGGTTTGAATCATGGGTATGGCAGTATATTGAAATGGTGTGTGTGTGTGTGTGTGTGTGTGTGTGTGTGTGTGTGTGTGTGTGTGTGTATATATGTATGTATGTATGTATGTATGTATGTATATATATATATATATATAAATCATACACACACTCACACACACAACAATGGTAAGTACTCTGCACTACTCATCAAAACAGAAAGCAGCTCACTGGGTGTCAACAATGTTGAATTTTCATTCAAATAGATATATCCCAAGATGGAGAGGCACTCTACGGATCCTTCAGAAATTGGTGAATAAACCGAAACGTTGCAGTACCGATGCTTATCTGTGTTGTCAATTTCTGAAGAATCCGTAGAGTGCAGCTCCATCTTGGGATATTATATATATATATATATATATATATATATAAAACAAGATGTGGAAGGGGCATCTTAGCATGGGCTTTCTCTGGGATCAATTATGTAATACCCATTCTTTACGAGGCATGTGCCTTATGTCCCTGTTGAGAAAATGGGGGGGCGCCAATTCTCTTTCTGACACAGAGCACCGAAAAGTCTAGATTCGGCTCTGACTGTTAGTGATACATGGTTGTAAGCAATTGTTTCAGCCACTCGTGATTCATTATACTGTATCTATAGCTGACAGCATCCATTCAGCCAAGCCCATGAGAATTACAACACATCATGGGTTTGTAACTTTAGGAACAGTACATTTTCATGCTCATCACTGAGTAAAAGTCTAATATGCATACACTAAAGTGTTTCATCTGTAGAGAAGGAATAAATGATGCATTTGTAACTCATACAAGCAGTCCTATAACAGCATGTAAATAAAGAGATACATCATAGATAGGGTTGGGTATGGGATCCTGACAGTCTGGATGCCAGTGGTCAGAATACTGACAGCAGCATCCGGATGCCTAACCCTTACCCTACACCTAACCCTCTCTACCCGCAGCCTAACCTTCCTCTCCCGCAGTCTAACCCTCCCCGTAGTGCCTAACCCTAACCCTCCCCTCCAGCAGCCTAACCCTTGCCACCTGCAGTGTAACCCTAACCCTCCCCTCCTGCATCCTAACCCTCCCCTCCCACAGTCTAACCCTAACCCTCCCCTCCCGCAGCCTAACCCTCCCCTCCCGCAGCCTAACCCTCCCCTCCCCTCCTGCAGCCTAACCCTCCCCTCCTGCAGCCTAACCCTCCCCTCCAGCAGCCTAACCATAACCCTCCCCTCCAGCAGCTTAACCAAAACCCTCCCTTCCAGCAGCCTAACCCTCCCCTCCTGCAGCCTAACCCTAACCCTCCCGCAGCCTAACCCTAACCCTCCCCTCCAGTAGCCTAACCATAACCCTCCCCTCCCGCAGCCTAACCCTAACCCTCCCCTCCAGTAGCCTAACCCTCCCCTTCTGCAGCCTAACCCTAACCCTCCCGCAGCCTAACCATAACCCTCCCCTCCAGCAGCCTCACCCTCCCCTCCTGCACCCTAACCCTCCCCTCCAGCAGCCCAACCCTAACCCTCCCCTCCAGCAGCCTAACCATAACCCTCCCCTCCTGCAGCCTAACCCTAACACTCGCCCTCATGCTTGCATTTGGGTTTGTGACCGTCGGGATTCTGATGCAAGTCTTCTGACCGCCAGCTTTCTGATTGATGAGATGCCAACTACATCCCCATAGATAAGATGGATAATATGACTGCCTACTGGAAGGGACATTTGACCAAATAAAAAAAATATATATATATTTCTTAAATATAATTTGTGTGATGGTCAACATCTTTGTAAACGCACAATGCTAAATGTTACTTTCCTCCCACCCCAGATAACCACATAGAGCAAATTCTATAGTACTGGTATATTATTCTTAAAACATGGGGCCATTCTTTTATACAGCGCTCAAAAACTGCTGAACCATACCTCATATTGAGATTACTGGAATTAGACAGAAAAGGGAGGTCATGGTGAGGACAACTGTAATCAATACTAAGTAAATAGCTTTAAAAACGAATAGATTTAAATGGCTACTGAGGTAAAATTAGCAGACTATGGGGTAGATTTACTAAAGCATCTAATAATGAAAAATAATGGTGTTGTCCATAACAACCAATAAGATTCTAGTTATCATTTCTCTGTTGCTCTCTAGAAAATTATAGACAGGATCTGATTGGTTGCTATGGGCAACACCACCATTTTTTTATTTTCAGAAGCTTTAGTAAATATACCCCTATGTTTTTTTTTAAATGCAGCACTCCTTATATGCTCTATGGCCTTCTGTTTGTGAATACATAAGGAACAATATACTGTATTGCTTACAAATGATTACCAACCATACTCCCCAAAAGATTTAACAGAGAACATTCTGAAAGATTCCAGGTGCGTCACTCGGCATCAAACCATGGTGGTTATTTTATGAAATAACCACCATGGTTTAATGTCTTTTTTGATGCCGAGTGACGCACCTGGAAACGTTATATTTTATATCTTGGTACACGTGAAGGCACCGGCCAAGTTTGAATGAATGCAGAGTGCCAGTCCTATGCTGCTTTATATATATATATATATATATATATATCAAACGTGGAGACTGCGGCACTCAAATTTAAATAGAAGTTTTTACTGAAGCATATTAAAGAAATACAGAATGCCTTAACAAGGCCGACGTTTCGGTGCTGCAAGCACCGTTTTCAAGGCAGGCATGAAATGCTGAATGAAAGTAGCTAACAAGACAAACAAACATAGATCTCTTACCTAAATAGGGGAACAGCCATCACGCCGCTGGAGAGCCGGGACCGGCGTCCGCTTCCGCCCGCCGCAGCTGCGTCTGCGTCACTTCCGGTGACGGCAGACGGCATCCGCTCTGGTTACCATGGCGACGAGTCCCGTAGTCGTGGCAACGCGTCTGAATGCCTGGCCGCCTGTGTGGAGCCGCTGACTGATCTCCCCGGCCCTCCATGCAGCGCTCTGCCAAAGAACATATGGGAACAGGTCACAGTGTGTAAAGTACAAATATGAACAATAGGCAATGGGCATATACAAACAGTAGACGTGGACTGTCACTTAATGCGCTAGTCATGTATATAACCTGAACAATTTTAAATAAATGCCACACCTAACAAAATATAACAAGAGAGATGAAGAAAGAAAAGAGGAAGAGAGAGAAAGGAAGGAAACACACAATGTGGCCAAATTGATACAGCACCATAGCACACAACACACAGGTACGACAGATAGAGGAATGTCACTGCTGGACCAAATATTACAATCCTCTATATCGGGGGACGAAATTATGTAAACTTCAACTTGCGTCGTGCTTGATTAGTGTCCTCCAAAGACACTAGGTGGATCCATGTTCTCAACACGGTATCCCCTAATGGAATGAATGAACGCCTCAATTGGAACGTCTTTGGAGGACACTAATCAAGCACGACGCAAGTTGAAGTTTACATAATTTCGTCCCCCGATATAGAGGATTGTAATATTTGGTCCAGCAGTGACATTCCTCTATCTGTCGTACCTGTGTGTTGTGTGCTATGGTGCTGTATCAATTTGGCCACATTGTGTGTTTCCTTCCTTTCTCTCTCTTCCTCTTTTCTTTCTTCATCTCTCTTGTTATATTTTGTTAGGTGTGGCATTTATTTAAAATTGTTCAGGTTATATACATGACTAGCGCATTAAGTGACAGTCCACGACTACTGTTTGTATATGCCCATTGCCTATTGTTCATATTTGTACTTTACACACTGTGACCTGTTCCCATGTGTTCTTTGGCAGAGCGCTGCATGGAGGGCCGGGGAGATCAGTCAGCGGCTCCACACAGGCGGCCAGGCATTCAGACGCGTTGCCACGACTACGGGACGCGTCGCCATGGTAACCAGAGCGGATGCCGTCTGACGTCACCGGAAGTGACGCAGACGCAGCTGCGGCGGGCGGAAGCGGACGCCGGTCCCGGCTCTCCAGCGGCGTGATGGCTGTTCCCCTATTTAGGTAAGAGATCTATGTTTGTTTGTCTTGTTAGCTACTTTCATTCAGCATTTCATGCCTGCCTTGAAAACGGTGCTTGCAGCACCGAAACGTCGGCCTTGTTAAGGCATTCTGTAATTCTTTAATATGCTTCAGTAAAAACTTCTATTTAAATTTGAGTGCCGCAGTCTCCACGTTTGCTATCCATCATCTTCACTGAGGGCACCAGGCAGTAACCTTTCCAGCACGGAGTGCCGGTTCATACCAGCACTATATAATATATATATATATATATATATATATATATATATATATATCATACTTACCGACAATCTGGCTGCCAGGTCGGAGCAGCGGAGGCGTGGCGAGGATGGATGGCGATGTTTAGGGGCGGGATTGGGGGCGTAACTGCATGTCCGCGTCACCTTGGTCCTGCCCCCTGTCTAGCAACGCCGATAATATTTGCATTGCAAGGCAGGGGGCGGGGCCGGGATGATGCGAATCGCATCATCTGACCCCCAGACCGCCAACTGCGCTGTCGGGACTTTGTCAGGGGATTCAGAGGGGTTGCGGGCAACGGCCGCTCAGCCGGGAGACTTGCCCACTCTTCCGGGGGGCCGGCAGCACCACCCGATTTTCGGGAGCCTCCGGCCATTGCGGGAGAGTAGGCAAGTATGATATAATGTGATTTTTATTTATTTCTTTTTTTGTGCCTAGCTTGCTACTCATCATCAATGAAGGCATATTTACCCTAAAGCTAAGTACACACTATACAATTATTATACAGCTGGTTGGAATGCAAATCTGGTAATAGATGAGAGCAAATTACAATCTACCATTTGTTCCAAACACTGGAAAACGGACAAAACCTATCGTTACTACAAATTTATTAAACACCATATTAAACAACTTGGATGACCGACTGTTTTTCTCAGTTTTCCAGTGTTTGGGAGCAAATGGTCGATTGTCATTTGCTCTCATCCATTACTAGATTTTCATTCCAACCAGTTAGATCTTTGTATAGTGTGTACCTAGCTTTACATCCAACTCTGTATAGATCACAGTTGTGTCGACCCGACCCTGTCAGAATTTTGACCTTGGGGGTTATTCAGGTCGCATTATGGCCCTCATTCCGAGTTGTTCGCTCGGTATTTTTCATCGCATCGCAGTGAAAATCCGCTTAGTACGCATGCGCAATGTTCGCACTGCGACTGCGCCAAGTAACTTTACTATGAAGAAAGTATTTTTACTCACGGCTTTTTCCTCGCTCCGGCGATCGTAATGTGATTGACAGGAAATGGGTGTTACTGGGCGGAAACACGGCGTTTCAGGGGCGTGTGGATGAAAACGCTACCGTTTCCGGAAAAAACGCAGGAGTGGCCGGAGAAACGGTGGGAGTGTCTGGGCGAACGCTGGGTGTGTTTGTGACGTCAACCAGGAACGACAAGCACTGAACTGATCGCACAGGCAGAGTAAGTCTGGAGCTACTCTGAAACTGCTAAGTAGTTAGTAATCGCAATATTGCGCATACATCGGTCGCAATTTTAAGAAGCTAAGATTCACTCCCAGTAGGCGGCGGCTTAGCGTGTGTAACTCTGCTAAATTCGCCTTGCGACCGATCAACTCGGAATGAGGGCCTATGTCTGAAATATCCCCGTTCCCAGTGCTAATACGCAGCTTCCATCCTGCGCGTGCGCGGCCCGGCCAATGCGATCACATCCCATTGGCTGCGAACACCTCTACCTGATTGACAGGTCGGTGGGGGCGTCAACCGACCATTGCGGGGGCGGGGAAAACGGGGGCAGGTCAGCAGCATTTTCGGAGAAGCTGCGTGACGTCACACGCAGCCGTTCCGATGGGCAAAATGTCGGCGGGCCGTCTGCCTTCACAGCAAGGCTGCAAAGGCAGTGGGTCATTCACAGTTGCTGCGACCGCAGTTTAATTGCGGTCGCAGCGGCCTGGCAGGACATTCAGCATGCTGGGCTCCCTTGCCCTGCGATGGGCGGCCCCCAGTATGCGATAGAAAGGATTTCAGATTCTGCTTTTTAGCAGAATCTGCAATCCAACCTAAATAACCCCCTTTGTGAGAACATCCCTTTATAAACCAGTTCTAGTTCTTTGGTTATAAGTGTGGGCTGCATATTTGCTCTACCATGCGTTAAAATTACTATCACTACAATAAATATTCGATTTTTGAAGACTATTACAAGACAAGATGCATGCTACTGGGTAAATGGCCACTATTCAGAATGTTAGTCAATATAATTAAAAATAAATATCATAGACATATTGCAAGGGGCAACTCTTCTAGGGACAAATCATTAGAGCCTGTCAGTGTAAATGATAGAATAACCAGATAACATACAAGATGTGCTGTATTTTTATTTAGTCCTTACATTTATAAAAAAAGGTTGCAGTTGCAGAATAGAAGGAAGTATGCTAACTATAAAGGTATTGTAGGTATACATCAATCACAGCCAGGGCTGCCACCAGAAATTGTGGGGCCCGGGACTGATAAAAAAAAAGAGCCCCCCCCCCCCCCCGAAAAAAAGTACAATAAAAATAAGTATATATTCCAAAAAATAAAAAATATTTCTATTCCAGTGCCAGATATGCCCCCAGTACCAGACACAGAAATGCCCCCACTGTGCCTGCCAGATATGCCCCCAGTGCCAGATACAGAAATGCCCCCACTGTGCCTGCCAGATATGCCCCCAGTGCCAGATACAGAAATGCCCCCAGTGCCAGATACATAGATGCCCCCAGTGCCAGATACATATATGCCCCCAGTGCCAGATATGCCCACAGTGCCAGATACAGAAATACCCCACAGTGCCAAATACAGAAATGCCCACAGTGCCAGATACAGAAATGCCCCCACTTTGCCTGCCAGATATGCCCCCAGTGCCAGATACAGAAATGCCCCCACTGTGCCTGCCAGATATGCCCCCAGTGCCAGATACTGTATGTCTCACTTCCCAGTGCCAGATATGCCCCCAGACCCCAGTGCCAGGTACACACGTCCTCAAAGCTTCGGGCCCCCTTTTCATAAAACACACAGTCACAGACAACAGAGACATACATACTTACCTGTGTAAAGAAATACTTACCTACAAATCCGTCCTCTCTGCTCTCTCTGTCTCTCCCACGCTATCTGCTGCTGCCGGCCGCCTCCTGTCCCTAGCTCCGCAGCTCCTCTTCACCCGACACGGCGTGACGTCATGATGTCACGCTGCGTCGCATTTGAATAAAATAAACTTTATTTAGCCGAACAGCAAGCTGCAGCTTGCTGTGATCGGTGGCAGGACACGAAGGGGCAAAAGCCGCGCCGCGGTCAGTGTCACCGGCGGCGGTCGCCACCGGGAATAGCCGCTGTGTGTGCAGCCCGGGCCCTCCACTCTATCAGAGTGGCCGGGCCCGGGACAACTGTACACAGGGCACCCCCTTGATGACGACCCTGATCACAGCTATTTTCAGAACCTCAAACCACACAATTACAGTACAGGTTGAGTATCCCTTATCTAAAATTCAAAATCCAAAATTTGTGGGTCCCCTACTGAGATAACATAAATATGATAAATCTTATATTATTTGTGTGTGTATATATATATATATATATATATATATATATATATAGAGAGAGAGAGAGAGAGAGAGAGAGGGAGAGATACTGTATATAATACATATGTCATTATCTCAGTAGGGGACCGAAAAATTTGGGATTTTGGATAAGGGATACTCAACCTGTACTTAGAGAGTTTATGAAATATATCTTAAGATGTGCAAACACCACCTGAAACAATACATTTAAATAACACCCACACCCCAGGATCAGTATTACTGGCAATATCACAGAACTTACTGGCAGTGTTTGATAGTTTCATTTTGTCTGATTAAGAGTTTTAAGACAACTGTTTTTTTCTGCTGATAACATTAGATTTTTTTTACAATGAGCAAAATAACATATACAGTAAAGGGCCTAATTCAGATCCGGTTGCAACAGCAAAATATTTCTCTAATGGGCAAAACCATGTGCGGTGCAGGGGGGGGCAGATATAACATGTGCAGAGAGAGTTAGATTTCGGTGTTCAACAGAAATTTAAATTGCAGTGTAAAAATAAAGTAGCCAGTATTTATATTTATTTACCCATACCTCCCAACATTAGAAAGTCATGAGGAGGGACACCTTCGCATGCGTCCGCCCCGAAAGGGGGCATGGCCTGTAGGGAAGGGGAATGACTTTGCGGAGGGCCCACGACCGCGAGCCACACCCCCATTTCTCTTACGTCCTAGAGGATGCTGGGGACTCCGTAAGGACCATGGGGTATAGACGGGCTCCGCAGGAGACATGGGCACTATAAAAAACTTTAGAATGGGTGTGCACTGGCTCCTCCCTCTATGCCCCTCCTCCAGACCTCAGTTAGATCCTGTGCCCAGAGGAGACTGGGTGCATTACAGGGAGCTCTCCTGAGTTTCTCTGAAAAAAGAATTTTGTTAGGTTTTCTATTTTCAGGGAGCACTGCTGGCAACAGACTCCCTGCATCGTGGGAGGAGAGAGAAGCAGACCTACTTAAATGATAGGCTCTGCTTCTTAGGCTACTGGACACCATTAGCTCCAGAGGGAGTCGGAACGCAGGTCTCCCCTCGCCGTTCGTCCCGGAGCCGCGCCGCCGTCCTCCTCACAGAGCCGGAAGATAGAAGCCGGGTAAGTATAAGAAGAAAGAAGACTTTAAAGGCGGCAGATGGCATCAGATCTTCTCTGAGGTAACGCGCAGCGGTAACGCTGCGCGCCATTGCTCCCACACACAACACACACGGCAGGCACTGATGGGTGCAGGGCGCAGGGTGGGCGCCCTGGGCAGCAATTTTAAACCTCTAGGACTGGCTAAAATGAATATATAGGCTCCGCGGGCTGTATATAGTAAATCCCCTGCCAGTATTTAAAGAAATTGAGCGGGACCGAAGCCCGCCGCTGACCAGCGCCATTTTCTCCACAGACACTGCAGAGAAGCTGGCTCCCCGGACTCTCCCCTGCTGAACACGGTGACACAGGGCAGAAAAGAGGGGGAGGGGGGGCACTTGTAAGGCTCAGTGGGTGTATTATATGCACATAATTATATAAAAGCGCTATTTAGCTGGGAATTGGTTTTTCCAGTGTCAGTTGGCGCTGGGTGTGTGCTGGCATACTGTCTCTCTGTCTCTTCAAAGGGCCTTATTGGGGATCTGTCTCCATATAAATAATTAAATATCCCTGTGTGTCTGGGGGTGTCGGTACGAGTGTGTCGGCATGTCTGAAGCGGAAGGCTCTTCTAAGGAGGAGGTCGAGCAGATGATTGTGGTGTCTCCGTCGCCAACGCCGACACCTGATTGGTTGGACATGTGGAATGTTTTAAATGCAAATGTGACATTATTACATAAGAGGTTGGACAAAGCAGAGTCCAGGGAAAAAGCAGGGAGTCAATCCATGGCTTTGACTGTGTCACAGGGCCCTTCAGGGTCTCAAAAACGTCCCCTTTCCCAAATGGCAGACACTGATACCGACACGGATTCTGACTCCAGTGTCGACTACGATGATGCAAGGTTACACCCAAGGGTGGCGAAAAGTATTCATTATATGATTATTGCAATAAAAGATGTTTTGCATATCACAGATGACCCCTCTGTCCATGACACGAGAGTACACATGTTTAAGGAAAAGAAACCTGATGTGACATTTCCCCCATCTCATGAGCTGAACACATTATTTGAAAAAGCTTGGGAAACTCCAGACAAAAAACTGCAGATTCCCAAAAGAATTCTTATGGCGTATCCTTTCCCGGCACGGGACAGGGTATGGTGGGAATCCTCGCCCAGGGTAGACAAGGCTTTGACGCGCTTATCCAAGAAGGTGGCGCTACCGTCTCCAGACACGGCAGCCCTCAAGGATCCTGCTGACCGCAGACAGGAAACGACTTTAAAATCAATTTATACACATACGGGTGCTTTGCTCAGACCGGCAATAGCATCGGCTTGGGTTTGTAGCGCGGTAGCAGCTTGGACTAGATAGGGATACCATTTTGTTGATCTTAGGTCACATCAAAGACGCAGTCTTATATATGAGGGACGCTCAGAGAGACGTCGGCCTACTAGGTTCAAGGGCCAACGCCATGGCGATTTCTGCTAGGCGAGCACTGTGGACCCGCCAGTGGACGGGTGATGCCGACTCAAAAAGGCATATGGAAGTTTTACCTTACAAGGGTGAGGTTTTATTTGGGGAAGGTCTCGCGGACCTGGTTTCCACAGCTACCGCGGGTAAATCTACTTTTTTGCCTTATGTTCCCCCACAGCAAAAGAAAACGCCACAGTATCAGATGCAGTTCTTTCGGACGCATAAGTCCAGAAGAGGTCGGGGCTCTTCCTTCCTCGCCTGAGGTAAGAGTAAAGGGAAAAGAATGCCTGCTACGGCCAGTTCCCAGGAACAGAAGTCCTCCCCGGCTTCTACTAAATCCACCGCATGACGGTAGGGCTCCAGTGGGAGAGTCCGCTCCGGTGGGGGCACGTCTTCGACTCTTCAGCCACGTCTGGATTCAGTCGAACGTGGATCCTTGGGTGATGGAAATTGTATCCCAAGGCTACAAGCTGGAATTCGAAGACGTGCCTCCCCGCCGATTCTTCAAATCGGCTTTACCAACGTCTCCCCCAGAGAGGGAGATAGTTTTAGCTGCAATTCAAAAGCTGTGTCTACAGCAAGTTATTATCAAGGTTCCCTTAATACAACAGGGAAAGGGGTACTATTCAACCCTATTTGTGGTCCCGAAACCGGATGGCTCGGTCAGACCCATTCTAAACTTAAAATTACTGAGCCTGTACTTAAAAAGGTTCAAGTTCAAGATGGAATCGCTAAGGGCAGGGATCTCCAGCCTGGAAGGGGGGGATTTTATGGTGTCACTAGACATAAAGGATGCATACCTTCATGTCCCCATGTATCCTCCTCATCTGGCGTACCTGAGATTCGTTGTACAGGACTGTCATTACCAATTTCAGACGTTGCCGTTTGGGCTTTCCACGGCCCCGAGGGTTTTCACCAAGGTAATGGCGGAAATGATGGTACTCCTGCGCAGGCAAGGAGTCACAATTATCCCGTACTTGGACGATCTCCTGATAAAAGCGAGATCAAAGGAACAGTTACAGAAAAGCGTGTCGCTCTCCCTGAGAGTGCTACAGCGACATGGCTGGATCCTAAATCTACCAAAGTCACAGTTGGTTCCAACAACTCGGCTGTCTTTCTTAGGCACAGAACAAAAGAGGGTTTTTCTCCCGATGGAAAAAGCCCAGGAACTCCAGAACATGGTCAGAGACCTCTTAAAACTAAAAAGAGTGTCAGTACATCAATGCACTCGGGTACTGGGGACAATGGTGGCGACCTACGAGGCCATCCCCTTCAGCAGGTTTCATGCAAGGACTTTTCAGTGGGACCTTCTGGACAAGTGGTCCGAGTCCAACCTTCAAATACATCAGAAAATAACCCTATCCCCCAGGGCCAGGGTGTCTCTCCTGTGGTGGCTGCAGAGTGCTCACCTTCTAGAAGGTCGCAGGTTCGGCATTCAGAACTGGGTTCTGGTGACCACGGACGCAAGCCTCCGAGGATGGGGAGCAGTCACACAAGGCAGGAATTTTCAGGGACTGTGGTCCAGCCAGGAGGTTTGTCTACACATCAACATACTGGAATTAAGGGCCATATGCAACGGCCTATGACAGAATCTTCTTCGCGACCTACCGGTTCTGATTCAATCAGACAACATCACAGCCGTGGCTCATGTAAACCGCCAAGGCGGGACAAGGAGCAGAGTGGCAATGGCGGAAGCCACTGGGATTCTGCGCTGGGCGGAAAATCACGTAAGCGCTCTGTCAGCGGTATTCATTCCAGGAGTGGACAACTGGGAAGCAGACTTCCTCAGCAGACACGATCTCCATCCAGGAGAGTGGGGTCTTCATCAAGAAGTCTTTGCAGAAATAACAAGTCTTTGGGGACTTCCTCAAATAGACATGATGGCATCACGCCTCAACAAGAAGCTTCGGAGGTATTGTGCCAGGTCATGGGACCCTCAGGCAGTAGCGGTGGACGCCCTGGTGACACCATGGGTGTTTCAGTCGGTCTATGTGTTCCCTCGTCTTCCTCTCATCTCAAAAATATTGAGAATCATAAGACGAAAAAGAGTATGGACAATACTCATTGTTCCAGATTGGCCTCGAAGGGCCTGGTATTCAGATCTTCAGGAGATGCTCACAGGAGATCCGTGGCCTCTTCCTCTCAGAGAGGACCTGTTGCAACAGGGGCCCTGTGTGTTCCAAGACTTACCGCGGTTACGTTTGACGGCATGGCGGTTGAACACCGAATCCTAGCGGGGAAGGGTATTCCGGAAGAAGTCATCCCTACTCTGATAAAGGCTAGGAAGGAAGTAACGGCGAAACATTATCACCAGTTATCACCAGGCGAAACATTATCACCAGGCGAAACATTATCATTACCAGTATCTGGAGGAAGTATGTATCTTGGTGTGAAGCCAAGAAGGCCCCTACAGAAGATTTCCACTTGGGCCGTTTTCTCCACTTTCTACAGACAGGAGTGGATATGGGCCTAAAGCTAGGCTCAATTAAGGTACAGATTTCGGCCCTATCTATATTCTTCCAGAAGGAATTGGCTTCTCTCCCAGAAGTCCAAACTTTTGTAAAGGGAGTGCTACACATCCAGCCTCCTTTTGTGCCCCCAGTGGCACCATGGGACCTTAACGTGGTGTTACAGTTCCTAAAATCTCACTGGTTTGAACCTCTTCAAACAGTTGAATTAAAGTTTCTTACTTGGAAGGTGGTCATGTTGTTGGCCTTGGCATCTGCAAGGCGGGTGTCCGAATTGGCGGCCTTATCTCATAAGAGCCCCTATCTCATTTTCCATGAGGATAGAGCAGAGTTGAGGACTCGTCCTCAATTTTTGCCTAAGGTGGTGTCATCGTTTCATATGAACCAACCTATTGTGGTGCCTATGGCTACGGGAGGATTCCAAATCCCTTGATGTAGTCAGGGCCTTAAAAATGTACGTAGCCAGGACGGCTCGGGTTAGGAAAACAGAGGCACTGTTTGTCCTGTATGCAGCCAACAAGGTTGGCGCTCCTGCTTCTAAGCAGACTATTGCTCGCTGGATCTGTATCACGATTCAGCAGGCTCATTCTACGGCTGGATTGCCGTTACCAAATTCAGTAAAGGCCCATTTCGCTAGGAAGGTGGGCTCTTCTTGGGCGGCTGCCCGAGGCATCTCGGCCTTACAGCTTTGCCGAGCAGCTACTTGGTCGAGTTCAAACACTTTTGAAAAATTCTACAAGTTTGATACCCTGGCTGAGGAGGACCTCATGTTTGCTCAATCGGTGCTGCAGAGTCATCCGCACTCTCCCGCCCGGTTTGGAGCTTTGATATAATCCCCATGGTCCTTACGGAGTCCCCAGCATCCTCTAGGACGTAAGAGAAAATAAGATTTTAAACCTACCGGTAAATCTTTTTCTCCTTGTCCGTAGAGGATGCTGGGCGCCCGTCCCAGTGCGGACATATCTCTGCATGACTTGTATATAGTTATTGCTTACATAAGGGTTATGTTACAGTTAAGATCAGTCGTTGGCTGATACTGTTTTGTTTCATACTGTTAACTGGTTGCATGTATTCCAGGTTATATGGTGTGGATAGTGTGGGCTGGTATGAATCTTGCCCTTGGATTAACAAATATCCTTTCCTCGTACTGTCCGTCTCCTCTGGGCACAGTTTCTCTAACTGAGGTCTAGAGGAGGGGCATAGAGGGAGGAGCCAGTGCACACCCATTCTAAAGTTCTTTATAGTGCCCATGTCTCCTGCGGAGCCCGTCTATACCCCATGGTCCTTACGGAGTCCCCAGCATCCTCTACGGACTAGGAGAAAAAGATTTACCGGTAGGTTTAAAATCTTATTTTTCATCACTATGGGGGCATGGCCAGCGCTCTGTGAGCTGCTGGCATGCCCCCTCTTCCTCTGTCTCCACAGCGTCTATTCTCCTAAGTAAGAGCAGCAGTGACAGGAGCCTCCCTACTGCCCCTCCACACTGTGGGACACTGCGGCCCGCGGGTGGAACAGCGGGACAGTCCCAAAAAAACGGGGCCCATAGTTCAGCTTACTGCGAAGCAATTGCTGTATTTTCTTCTTCCTCCATGGTATGCTACCATTTTAACCATGTTTGCTCATACATTGGGTCTTTCTTACATGCTGTACTGATAGAAGGGACTTGAGCTTAGTGTTTGTTGTAGAAGGCAATGCAAATTAAAGATTAACACCTGTGGAGATATAGCTGCTAAGGACTCATAAATACATGTTGCCAATTTTATATATTATCCGATAGGTACTGTACTCTTCAAAGCAGTGGTGAATCTACTCCACCGTGTTTTCTAATACAATCTCCTTGTTGGATCTTCTGCCTCCCAGTCGATTTCCAAGAACTTCGGTATGGTGTGTGGTCACAGACAGCTTGCCCCTCCTGATGGGCCTGTATCTGACACTGCTTTAAAGGCTTAAAAGGGATGCCCTGTATGGATAAGTGATACATAGGGGTATATTCAATTAGGGTCGGATCCATTCCGACATGCCGAATAACGGCAGCTTTCGACCCTAATTGAATATACCTCTTAGAAACCTTGGGCCTAATACAGTAACTATCGCTAATGAGGCTGAAATAGCCATTGTCTCAAAACTGTTACTGCTACAAATCGCTTGTGAAGAGCTGCCCAGAAAGGAAAAAGATGCCCACTGCTGCATTTGTAACTTTGCGTATGCAGTCGGATTACTGTGATGCATACGCGGAAATTGAGCACCATCGACAGTTGCGGTTGACCCATGCCTACTCAAAAGAATGCAACTGCAGTCGCACTGGGCACCATGTTATTCATATCGGCGATTGCAGCTGACGTAAGATGCAACCCCCAAAAATGACCATGACACACCTGTGTTTTCCTAACCACTCCCCACAAATGCAATGTTGCCTCCCACTCACAAATTGACTTTCTGTCAATCACTTTGCAGTCACATTTCACTGGGCCTGCAGTTGCAAAGCGATCGCACTTTGGTCTGCCTGCATGCGCAATGTGTTCGCAGTGCATGGGCAGTCTGATGATAATTGTTCGATTTGTGATTTTGTAATTTAGCTATCCTTACTGAATTCAGCCCATAGAAACATGAAAAATTTGACGGCATATAAGAAACACTTGTCCCATCTAGTCTGCACCCTTTTTGATCCTGTAGATAATCTCAACCCTTAGTTCTTTGTAAGGCTATTTAGATGCTGCACAAGCTGCTACTGCACTCTTCTTCTGGACCAAATTGCATTCTATGATAACATATGGGTCGGTATTCTCAACCGTAGTCACAAGAAGATTACATCCACATTTCTCCCTAGACCTTAGCTATAGGTAACAGCCCCTCACTGTATGCTCATAACCCTATACTTGCTTTCTTCATCCTGAAAGGCTTTAATATATGGGTGAAAAAGAGTGCTGTCCAGCCACACAATACAATTAGAGGGAATATATCAGACATGTGATATTCTGCTCATTCTTTCCTCCTCTGTCCTCCACTCACATCTCCATCCCAAATCTCTTTTAGACTCTGGGGGTAATTCAGATCTGAATTGCGTTTTCGCACAGCAGGCGATCAGGTCATAACAGCGCATGCGTATGCACCGCAATGCGTACGCGCATCAGACAACAGTGGGGATTGCCGGTCAACATTGGGATGGTGCAAAAAATCTGTTTGCACGGGCGTTCACAAGGTGATTGAGAGGATGAAACCGCTTATAGGTGGTAACTAACCGTTTACTGGGAGTGTTCTGGAAAACGCAGGCGTGCCCAAGCGTTTTCAGGGAGGGTGTCTGACGTCGGCTCCGGCCCCGATCAGCCTGATTCAGTCGCACTGGAAGAGTAAGTCCTGGGCTGCGCAGAGACTGTACACACAGAATTTTAGCAGCTAGGCGTACACATAGCAGCACACACTTGCATGGCGAAAATACACTCCCACTGTCTATCTGAACGCAGGACAGCAAAAAACGCAGCCCAGCAATCAGATCTGAATTACCCCCTCTGTCATCCTGTTACACCTTTTCTGGTTACCAGATAAACTATTCTAAATTTGAGGCCTTATCATTACATACTCGCTCTAATATTCAGACGCTCCTAGCTCAAAACTGTAACTTCACTTAGCCAACAAAAAACATCAAATACTTAGGTGGGTGCCACAAAACGTCTCACTTTCTGCTGCTGCTGGGCTACTCACCTGTCACCCCTTCCCTGATTCCAGCTCCTCAGCAAGCATATCGCATCTGTCAATATCCTGTAGGATATCTTGATTACAGCAGTGCTATCAGTCCCTCTAGAGCCTGATGCTGCCCAAGATGCACCCCAGTTTTCCCTATGTGTACCTCATAAGCAGAGCTGTCTTTTCATATGGGCTCAATGGGCTATTGCCCAAGGGCCCCAGGAGTATAAGGGCCCTAGGCTGATACCTGAGGGTCCCCTCTTTCCAGAGGTACCAAATTTTTGAAAATCGGCACTGGGGAACTGGAGATATCTGACTTGAAAGCAGCGTTCCCCTTCAAAGCCTGTTAATTGCTCTTCCCAGCTAGATATCTCTGGTTATGTCTGACTTAGAGTTTTTCTGAGGATATACTCCAAAAGCTGGGACTCTCCCCTTTTGGTGGACACTGGCAGCTTGTCTCTGCTATACCCAGAACCAGAGATATCAGCCTTCCAGCAGCTGGTCCCTGCTCCAGCTCCACACGCCTAATATGCAGTTTTAGATTTTCATTGGTGGATTGCTCTGGCTCCTGAACTCTGACCCCCAAGTCCCCAGTACCTCTCGAAAGGTGGGACTCTTTCGTTTTTTATCCCATTCAAATCTAAGAAATATATTTTCAGGATCTTGAGAGATCTGCAGTCAAGCAAGCTGCCCTCCCACCGTAAAATGATAAATATTAAGCCCACTCCACTATCCACTCCTCCCCTGCATATTAAACAACCCCTACCACCCTAGAAGTCATGTACCAGGGCCCCTTCATTCAGCCCGCAGCCCTCTTCTACAGATTAGTGTTCTCCCTCCCGCCCCATCTCCCACCATCTGTGCAGTAAAGGAGTAATTAGCAGAAATTACTGCTCCAGGTCCTACATGCTGTACGGAAGATAGGACATCCCCTACCACCCGTGGGACATCAAAGCTGCCGCTGGAGGATGGGTAGGGGGCCCAGGGCATTGCTGTACCCAGGGGCCTACACTTCTGTTAAGACGGCCCTGCTCATAAGTTTTCCCTCCATCTCCACTTGCTGGTCACCTCCATGTTGGTCCAGTCAGGTGATTGCCTAAACTCCAATGGGAGACCAGTCTGCAGTCACATAAACCCCACAGCCTATCTCTAATCAGCCAGGGGTATAAAGGGACTTTCATGAGAAACAGAAGGTGCCAGCGCAATGTTGTTCACAGCCTAGCTGTGTACTAGTTCAGGGAGCTGCTACAGATTCTTGTCTTTCCCAGCGACTCAAAGTGCAGATTATTATCCTCCTGCACTTCTGGCTCCCTAAATGTTCAGCCTGATATCCTGCACCATCGATTCCAGTCCGATATCCTGCACCATCGGTTCCAGTTCGATATCCTGCACCATCGGTTCCAGTCCAATAACCTGCACCATCTGTTCCAGTATGATAGCCAGTACCATCGGTTTCATTACAGTGCTCCTGTTATTCTGGTTTCATCACAGTAATCCAGAATTCAGTACTATCCTGGTTCCTGCTATCTCATTCCACCCATGGCTTTCTGGCACCAGTACTTGGAAACCCAGTCAGAGGGCTGCGTCCCTGGTGAAGACCACCAGCGCATTAGACTCCGCGCCTCTGTACCTGGCCTCAGTCAATTCCCACATAACAACCAGTATCCTCAATAATCTTGCATCCAGTCCAGCTCCATTCTGTAGACAACAGCATTCCGGTTACTGCAGCAGTCCAGCTATTTCATCTATAAGACTCTATCTGCCTGTACTTGTGTGCTTAGTATCTATCCACTGGTTCCATTAAGACTCCAGCTGTTCCACCAGTGCCTCCAGTCGCCAGCAGCCACATCTTGCTCACCAGTTTAAAACACACTAGTGCACCCAAACACCATCTATTTTTATTCTATACCCATGAGCAGGAATTATGATAGACCTCCCAGCTTTCAGCCACTCGCCCTAGATCCTAATCCAGCCGAGTACTCTAGTCTGGCTCCACAGACACACCCAAACATAACAGGGAAAAATCAATTGTGGGCGAAAAATTTTAACACCAGATTTTTTGCATGAGAAAATAAAAATCTTGTTTTTGGGTGAAAATACATAGAATACATGTCTGCGAAAAAACCCCAGCATTTATCTGGGATTTTGTTTCTGGACCTCAGCGGGTCCAGCAAAAAAAAAAAATGGCTGATAAGTTCTGGTGTTGGGGCTAATTGGATAGCCCCCGGGGGAATCAATTAGCCACAGGGATAATTGAATCTCCCCTTAGGTGTTTATATCACAGGCACTTATGGGTCTTAATACAAATAGAATTTGCTCTCCCTCTTTGCTGCAATAGCATCTGATCTCCAGGCATGGAGAAAGCAGACGATCTCATGGTTTGGAATAACGGACAAAATGAATGTTTTCCCAAGAATTGTTTATTATATGCAGACCATCCCTATGTGTATTCTTAACGAGGCTCTATTTTGGGTGCAGAAGGCAAAAATCAACTTGGCTGTTTTAAGTCTCCCTGATTTGAAACGTTCTACCCACATTAGAAGATGATAGGGGTTTGCTGGACTTAAGAAAATAATATTATGCTACACATCTGTGCCAGGCACTCACATGGTTTGCCTCCACAATCACTTTACCCTGGGTTCAGATGGAAATAGATGACTAATGTATCTTCTCTAACTTTTATTCTTTTACTGGTTAAATTTAGTCAAAGTGTTCATGACTTTAACCCAACCACCAAACTTACCTGTTCTATTTGGCTTCTCTTCACCAGACGTTTCAGCCTCTTTTCGCTGTTTTCTCACTTACCCTCATTTGGGTTAACCCAGCCCTTTTCTCTTACAGTCCAGGTTTCATTTGCCTGACCACTCTAGATTTGTTTTTTTTATTTTATTGAAGGTGCTCTTGGTGCTCTTTAGACTCCCTGTCATTCAAATACCATATACCTCACCCCATGTTTTATGAATATCTACATATCAGCTCCTATTTACAATGTTTGCCAAGAGCCTTAATATTTAGACATTTCATGCCCTTTGAAAGATTGTTATTATCCAAACCTCCCCTTCCCCCATGAGACAGGGTATTATTTCAGTTATATATAATTTGATTCATTCCTTTGTTTCAGAATCTATCCTTAACCATGAACGTAACTGGGAAAGGGACTTGGACCTCCAGGTGAAGGCTCATGGTGTATTGTTAGACAAATGTTGCAAAGTAATCCATCGCCTCTCTGATTAAAACAAATTCTTATAAAATTTATACCAAATGGTATCTGATTTCTACCAGACTCCATAAAATGTTCCCTTCATCTTCCTCAATTCCCCACTGTGCTGGCATAGATATGGACAGGAGGGTGACTTTTTCCACTTGTCCTTAAATTACCCCTTACTGGGCTGAGGTCAAGAGCCTTTTGGAGGAGATATTGCAAATTATAGTTCCTCTGCATCCCTGGACAGCTTTGTTAGGTCTCGTGTTATCAAGTTTTAGTAGCTCTTCCAATAAGCTTATTCTCAATGGTCTCCATGCTGCTAGATGCTCCTTAGCTAATTTTTTGGAAGCAATCTTTCCTCCAACCTATTCATATGATTAAAGGCAAAATTTGGTTTATTACGAGTATAGAGAGGATTACTTTTACCCTCCATGGTAATGTGGACAGGTTTGATCAGATCTGGAATCAGAGGTTTCCTGTTTACAGACAGGAAAAAACGTGAGTTGTGTACAATTGGAAGGCACAACAACAAAAATATAACCTTTGGGCATACATAGAAATATGGGAGCCCCAGTGCAGGTTTAAAAAGGATGTCCAGTATCTAATACTGTTTTATATTGTACCACGTGGTAAGTTGAAAGCTCTGACGCAGGAGCATCTTAGTTTCTGGAGATAGTGTTGTGATGTAAGGCAACCAAACGTCAAAGAAAACTGCGGCCCGTTTTTCTTTTTGTAAAGAAACTTCAGACCAATCATCTGTAAATAAGTAGGACTACTTGGGGTGTAGAAAAGTAATAGGTACCGGGTCGGGAGATATCCATTGGGATAATATCGTCTTTTTAGCTGTGGCTGCCCGCTTGTTGAGTAGTTTTAGGTTACCATTGGATAAACCAGGTCTTGATTCAGCATAGACTATACCCCAAAAGGCCCACATATCACTGATGGTAAAGGGTAGATGTAGGTCGTGATTGATATAACTTTGTAGGGCAGACCACAGGGAATGAACTAGGGGACATGACCAGAGACAGTGCTTAATGTTGGCATCCAGGGCACCACACTTAAAACAATCAGATGAGTCCGCTTTCCCCATCAAAAGTATGAGTTTGGGCGTGAAATACGCCCAATGTAGTTTTTTTTTTGTTCATCTCTACATATAACATAGAGACTAATTGTTTGTTCAGAGTTTGGTAAGCAGAGAGGAGAGATTTCATGGTAAGACCAGGGAAATCTCGTTCCCATTTCAACAGTCCCGTTGAACCTTCCTCGAGGTTCAGTACAAGGCGGGCCTGGTCATAGATTTGTGATGTAGTGAGTGGAGATCCTGGATTGCGTCGTATGGCACTATCAAGGTCAGTGGAAATACCCCTATTTCCAAATACAGATAATATTGAATTAACGTAACTACAGGTCTGTAGGAAGGGAAACAGAGGTATCAACAGGGCAGTACGGATGGTGTAATGGTTAGCATTACTGCCTCACAGCACTGAGGTCATGGGTTCGATTCCCACCATGGCCCTAACTGTGCGGAGTTTGTATATTCTCCCCGTGCTTGCGTGTGTTTCCTCCGGGTACTCTGGTTTCCTCCCACAATCCAAAAATATACTGGTAGGTTAATTGGCTCCCAACAAAAATTAACCCTAGTGTGATTGTGTATGTGTGTACATGTGATAGGGAATATAGATTGTAAGCGCCAGTGAATGAGAAAATATTCTCTGTAAAGCGCTGCGGAATATGTGTGCGCTAAATAAATAACTGGTAATAAATAAATAAACAATGCCGGTAATTTCTCTTGGAGTTGCATACATGTTAAAAGGATAAACGATTCTGGTTGTAAAAACTGGAATATATAACATAGCCCATGTTTACGCCATTGCCTGAGTTGAGGGTGGAAGTTGGGGTTTCCCCACAATGGTAGAAATATAGATTGATAGTGTAGGAGCCACAGCCTAGGGCGTAAGATAGGCCAGGCGACACAGGCAGAGTTAACTAAACAGTTGCTCTTAAATGGGGGCAGGAAATATGGGGGCAGGTGTGAAAGCTTGGTCTAGGTGGCAATTGGGATATGTTTGGGTGCCACTGATCCAGTCAGAAGCTACTCTATAATTAGCTGCCAGGGCATAAGATTGTAGACATGGCAAATTAACGGGTAACGTGATATCTGTATACCTAAGTGAGACAATTGTTCTGGGCCCAACGAAACGGGAAGGAGCCTTGCCACCCTCGCTGTCCCTCTGGGAAAAATGCCAATTCCTCTGTCTTAAGGTAGTTGATTTTAAATCCCGAGACCACTTCAAAGTCTGCCAATAAAGGAAGGACTCTTGGGATTGCTGTTTTAGTGTTTGAAAAGTAGAGGAGAATGTCATCGGCAAAAGACGAAAACTTCTCCTCAATCTCCCCAATCTGTATCCCCCACCAGAGGTTCCTTGATAAAGTGTCGAAAAAGTGGGTCTATAGCAAGGATAACCAGGAGAGGGCAGCCTTGTCTCGTTCCTCTGGCTAAATTAAAACGGGTATTGTTAGAGTTGACAGTTAAAAAGGCCCGGGAGATCTAGGTGGGTTAGAAATTCCATTCCTGTAGTCGGGTCATCTGTTGGGGTGCTATAAAAGGATTCAAAATAAGTCAAAAAGGTTGAAGTTATGTCAGTCTGGCAGGTGGAAAGGGTGCCGTCAGGTAATTGAATTGTAAGGTTCGGGGTTGTTGCTGTGGAGGCACGCACCAGGCCAGAAGCTTCCCTGGTCTATTTCCCCACTGAAAATAACATTTTTTCTGGTAGTTAAGATTCATCTGGGCCCTTTCTGAACATAGAGTGTCAAAGAAATCCTTGGCCTGCTTATATAAAAGGCGTGAGGATTCTGAGGGATTTGCTAATAAGGCGGAGTATGCTACAGAAACTGCCGTTAGTGGTTTTCTTATGCTTCAGATCTTACTCCTAGCTCCTAAGGATTCTCTCCAGAAATCTCCGTTATTGTTATGTTTAGAGTTATTTTTTAATACTACTGTAGGTCTGTTCTATGATTTAACCAGTTAGTCTCAAAAAACCTGGTCTATGTTAATAAATGTCTGTGATATATTTGGTGCTCAGTCATTCCCTGTTACTTACATTTACTAGCCAGGTTCTTCTCCTTTGACTTAGACTCTGAATTCCTCTCCAAGTGATTGGCTTTCTTTTGTTTCCTCCTTTTTTCTTATTTTCATTTTCTTTTTCTTCCCCCATTCTCTTCTTTCCCTTTTATTGTTGTAGCATTTACATTTGAAAATGTGTTGAATAAATTATTTATGTTCCTGTTATTGTTCTACTGTTACCAGGATCATGGTTCTACTTATTATTGTATGAAAAATATAAAAAACATTTAAGGCACTACTACTGTAGTTATCATAGAATTCAGTTGCGAACATAAATTTACATCAGTCAATGTAGTCCACTGAATGAATTCTCTTTTTCTCCACCAACAGTAGTTCGTTATATCAACATCCACTCTCTTTCTTTCACCTTCTCTGTGTGCAATATTTCAGCTCAGATATGTGTTCAATTTCCACATGTTTTCCCCAAGCAAAAGAAATACTTTAAAATACAATTCCAATTTGCAAAAGTGCGCACCCTCTGAGGTATATAACAGTCCACAGTCTTAATATCCAGTTAGTTTCTGGTGAATGTTCTGTAATTCTCTCACTTTTTCCTTAGGAGCCAAACGGACAACCTCTTCGTCCCTCCAAAATAAACCAGGAAAAAGGAATATAGTGAAGTACAGTTTTTTATTTTTATATTTAGCAGCTAAAATTCATAGAATAAATTCATAAAATAAACTCCACCAACATTAGTGGGGTAGTTCTGCGTACCAGAATGAGTGGGGCGACCAGTGAAGGCTACCCTGAAGCGCTTAAGAGTACACAGGTACCTCCCGGGAAAGCAGCACCGTATTCCCTCTGGCTCCAGGCTTCCTGGATGCTTCCACGGATTCCTTGGTTGCTGCAGTCTGTCCCCCAAAACACCAACGCGTTTCTGCTCACAAGGGAGCCTTTCTCAAGGTGTATAGTGGAGTGGGATGACTGGGCTTTTTAAACCCCATGTTATGATGTGATAGGCTCAGACTGTGCAACCGTGGATTACATATTTCCAAACGTTTTAAATACAGTTAAAATTATTCTTAGAGTTTCACAAGGCTTTCCTAGTATAATAACATCCAAAAACGATTTAAAACAGAGGTGTATAAGCATAAAACAAGTAAAAATATAAATGCGTTCCACCTCCGTGGAACGCACAACGTATTTCCGCTTCCGCCCTTCATGTATGTAATATTGGCTGGGAGTGTTGTAGCGGCAACTTCCGGCTATAAGTTCATGCGTTCCTGGCTGTACGGAGCGCGTTCGTGCCTCCGCTTCCGGTCCCCAGTCTTCGGGAACAGTATCAATGGTTCCGTTTACAATAACTTAGTACACTTCCGGGTTTGTGTCATGGAGTATGGAACGCACGCACCCGGAATGCGTTTCACAGATAGAAAAATTGCACTATTACTAGTAGAACATTTTTTAGTAAAAACCAAGTGCCAAATGAAATATATATAAAAAATGCTTTTTTCAGAGAAATGAATGTTCAATACAAAATGAACCATATTTAATTTCTAAAAAAAAAAAATTTTTTTTAAATAATTATATGTAGGACTCAAGTATTAAAATGTTTTATCATGATATTTAAAGGAACCATTTTAATTCGAAATCTAAATTTAGTCCTTTTGGTGACAAAGTGGACATATCATAGATCCATTTCATTTCAGTTTTTGCAAGGCTTTCTTCTATATTTTTATTCCGCCAATGAGTTTGGACTACTTTGATACCTATGACCTTATTCAGAGCGTTACAATTACTATTATGTATATTTTTGAAGTGATTTGAAACTGAATGGTTTTCAAAGCCCTTCTTAATATTACGAGTGTGTTCTGCCCACCGTTCTTTTAAAGGTCGGGATGTGCGACCAATATACTGTAGTCCACAGTTGCATTCTATTAAATAAATGCAGTTCTTGGTATTACACGTTATAAAATCAGTAATATTATATACTATCCCTGTAGTATTGGATTTAAATTCCTCTATTTTACTAGGCTGTGAACTGTGACTTCTACACATTAAACACAGCCCACACCTGTGGAACCCCTTAGTTTTTATTCTACATGATTTTTTTGGGGGGATAGCACTTTTTACCAATTTTTGTTTCAAGTTAGGCGCTTTTTTGTAAACAAACTTAGGATTCTGAGGTAGAATTTTCTCTAAAGCGGGGTCCCTTGTTAGTAGGTGCCAATGCTTCCTAACAATTCGTTCAACTTCTTTATATTGACCACTGTATGAAGTAATAAAGGGTAAAAAACATTCTTCATCTTTCTTCCTCATTTTTGGTTGTAGGAGATCTTGTCTACTTATACTTTGTACTTCAGAAATATATTCCTCTACTTTGTCTCCATCATATCCTTTACATATGAATTTCTCTTTCATATTGACTGATTGATTTTTAAAAACTGTGATATCTGTGCAATTTCTCCGAATTCTTTTAATTTGCCCTTTAGGGACATTTCGCAACCAGTTCGGATGATGATTGCTTTTGACTGATATATATGAGTTACTGTCTGTGGGTTTGAAGAAAGATTTAGTTTTTAAAGTATTATCCTCTATATATAAGGTGAGGTCTAAAAAATTCACTTCTACTTTACTCGTATTAAAAACTAGAGATATGTTAAAATCATTATGATTAAGAGATTCACAGAACAGTTTAAGATATTCTTCTTCCCCTTCCCATATAAAAATAATGTCATCAATAAAACGATACCACATCCTAATATTTGCTAAAAACGGATTGCTTTCTGGCCAGATGTGCTGATTTTCCCAATGACTCATGAACAAGTTTGCGTATGCCGGGGCAAAGCGTGTCCCCATTGCGGTCCCCATTTTCTGTAAGTAAAATTTGCCATTGTACCAAAAGAAATTATTATTCAAAATAAAACTAATACTTTCAAGAATAAAAGGAATCTTTTCTGCCTCTAAAGTGCTATTTTGCAGATGATGGTGTACCGCATTTATTCCCTTTTCATGATCAATTATAGTATAGAGACTACTAACATCTGCAGTTCCCAAAATAAAATTATGTTCCCATTTAAAATCTTCTAATTTATGTAAAATGTCCATGGTATCTTTAATGTACGATTTCACTTTCAAAACTTCTGATTGGAGGTGATGGTCAATAAAATGGGAAAGGTTAGAGGTTACTGAATTCGTGCCCGCAACTATTGGCCTTCCTGGGGGTTCAGATAAATTTTTATGAATTTTTGGCAATATGTAAAAGACAGGAAGAGTGGGGTTCTTGATGTTGATATATTGCTCCTCTTTTTCCTTAATAATTCCTTCATTTTTATATCTATTTACCATAGCCTTTAATTCTCGTTCTATTCGATCATTGGGATTTCCACGTAGGACTACATATGTTGATTTATCATCCAATTGTCTTCTGATCTCTGCTTCATATTTCATGGCATCCATAATTACTACTCCCCCACCCTTGTCCGAAGGTTTAATAACAATCTCATTATTGTTACTTAATGTTTTAATGGCTTCTCTTTCCTTTTTCGTTGTATTAGATTCCTTCTTCCAATGGGGTTGTAGTTCTTCTAGGTCCGTTGTTACCGCTTTGCCAAAGCTTTCCACAAAACAGCCTCGTGTAAATGTAGGATTAAACGTTGACTTCGGTTTGAAGGGGTTCCTGTCATTAGTAGTTTCTCCTGGTTGGCTTAAAAAATATTTTTTCAGGGATACCTTCCTAATGAATTTTTGGACGTCGAGATAGGTCTCAAACTTATTCAATTTATTATCTGGGGCAAACTTAAGACCTTTTTCTAAAACTTTAGTTTCATCTGCTGTTAACTCATGTTGACTCAAATTAAAAATCTTTGTTAACCCAGATTCAGAATTTTCATTAGGGCTAACCTCCGATGGGATTGGTTTTTTCGGATGTCCTTTCCCTCTTTTGCCCCTTTTCTTTTTTTCTCGTCTAAAGACTAGAATCTTCTGTTGTTCCTCCTGCTCGATCCTAAAAAAGCCTCATCATTGAATACTCTATATCTATTCTCATTTTGTCTTGGTTGAGGTTGATAGTTTCTTCTGTTCGCCTGCCATTCATCTTTAATAAAATAATTCCTATTATAATGTGGTCTGTCAAATCTGTCCCCTCCATCTGGCTTCTTCCAGTGTCTGTAGTTCTTCCTACTAAATTGTTCCCGTCTGTAGTTATTTCTTGATTCTTGGCGGATAGGGGATCTTCTGTTCTCTAGTTCTCTAGAATTGTGTCTCCTTCTTGGATTCCTACTAGTTGTTGGACTGCATAATGATCTAAGTTCACAGTCACAGGGAGTTTCTTCTCTAATTTCTTCTGTGGCTTCGTTCTTCTTGTGTTCTTTCTTTTTATATTCTTCTGATTTTTCTTCCTTATCCCTTGCGTATTTTCTCTTCTTCCTCAATATCACTTCTTTTTCTTTCCTAATTATTCTGCTTTCCATTTTGTGTTCTCTCTCTATATATTCTTCTAAATCCCTAAATGACACTAGGTCTTTAGTCAGACTCTCTATTTGTTTTTCTATTAAAATGAGGTCTTTCTTTCTTTCTTGCACTATTAATTCCATAAGGGATATTGAGCAATTTTCAGTGATATTGTTCCACTTTTTATAGAAGTCCTCACTCTCATTGTCAGAAGAGGGTCTTTTTTCTATTTTTAGTCCCCTTGGGATAAGTTTCTCTGCAATATACTTTTCTAATGTTATAGTTTCCCACCAAACTTTACTTTCTCTAAATAATACATACTCTAGTTTTTTCATCGTGATGTCCATCTCTTTTATATCAACTACTACCTCTGTATCATTTTTATCTTCACCTATTCTATTATCAAATACTGAATCTAAAAGTAATCTTATTTGGTCCCTATACCCCAGCATGGTGCAGCTAGTAAGAAATGAGTGAAAAAAATATCAAGTGACAATATACAGATTTTCAAACCAGCGCTCCAACACAAAAGTGCTGCTACTCTTGCGTAAGTGGTCACTCCCACTTTAAACAGTCTAAAATACAATTCCAATTTGCAAAAGTGCGCACCCTCTGAGGTATATAACAGTCCACAGTCTTAATATCCAGTTAGTTTCTGGTGAATGTTCTGTAATTCTCTCACTTTTTCCTTAGGAGCCAAACGGACAACCTCTTCGTCCCTCCAAAATAAACCAGGAAAAAGGAATATAGTGAAGTACAGTTTTCTATTTTTATATTTAGCAGCTAAAATTCATAGAATAAATTCATAAAATAAACTCCACCAACATTAGTGGGGTAGTTCTGCGTACCAGAATGAGTGGGGCGACCAGTGAAGGCTACCCTGAAGCGCTTAAGAGTACACAGGTACCTCCCGGGAAAGCAGCACCGTATTCCCTCTGGCTCCAGGCTTCCTGGATGCTTCCACGGATTCCTTGGTTGCTGCAGTCTGTCCCCCAAAACACCAACGCGTTTCTGCTCACAAGGGAGCCTTTCTCAAGGTGTATAGTGGAGTGGGATGACTGGGCTTTTTAAACCCCATGTTATGATGTGATAGGCTCAGACTGTGCAACCGTGGATTACATATTTCCAAACGTTTTAAATACAGTTAAAATTATTCTTAGAGTTTCACAAGGCTTTCCTAGTATAATAACATCCAAAAACGATTTAAAACAGAGGTGTATAAGCATAAAACAAGTAAAAATATAAATGCGTTCCACCTCCGTGGAACGCACAACGTATTTCCGCTTCCGCCCTTCATGTATGTAATATTGGCTGGGAGTGTTGTAGCGGCAACTTCCGGCTATAAGTTCATGCGTTCCTGGCTGTACGGAGCGCGTTCGTGCCTCCGCTTCCGGTCCCCAGTCTTCGGGAACAGTATCAATGGTTCCGTTTACAATAACTTAGTACACTTCCGGGTTTGTGTCATGGAGTATGGAACGCACGCACCCGGAATGCGTTTCACAGATAGAAAAATTGCACTATTACTAGTAGAACATTTTTTAGTAAAAACCAAGTGCCAAATGAAATATATATAAAAAATGCTTTTTTCAGAGAAATGAATGTTCAATACAAAATGAACCATATTTAATATCTAAAAAAAAAAAAAATTTTTTTTTAAATAATTATATGTAGGACTCAAGTATTAAAATGTTTTATCATGATATTTAAAGGAACCATTTTAATTCGAAATCTAAATTTAGTCCTTTTGGTGACAAAGTGGACATATCATAGATCCATTTCATTTCAGTTTTTGCAAGGCTTTCTTCTATATTTTTATTCCGCCAATGAGTTTGGACTACTTTGATACCTATGACCTTATTCAGAGCGTTACAATTACTATTATGTATATTTTTGAAGTGATTTGAAACTGAATGGTTTTCAAAGCCCTTCTTAATATTACGAGTGTGTTCTGCCCACCGTTCTTTTAAAGGTCGGGATGTGCGACCAATATACTGTAGTCCACAGTTGCATTCTATTAAATAAATGCAGTTCTTGGTATTACACGTTATAAAATCAGTAATATTATATACTATCCCTGTAGTATTGGATTTAAATTCCTCTATTTTACTAGGCTGTGAACTGTGACTTCTACACATTAAACACAGCCCACACCAGTGGAACCCCTTAGTTTTTATTCTACATGATTTTTTTGGGGGGATAGCACTTTTTACCAATTTTTGTTTCAAGTTAGGCGCTTTTTTGTAAACAAACTTAGGATTCTGAGGTAGAATTTTCTCTAAAGCGGGGTCCCTTGTTAGTAGGTGCCAATGCTTCCTAACAATTCGTTCAACTTCTTTATATTGACCACTGTATGAAGTAATAAAGGGTAAAAAACATTCTTCATCTTTCTTCCTCATTTTTGGTTGTAGGAGATCTTGTCTACTTATACTTTGTACTTCAGAAATATATTCCTCTACTTTGTCTCCATCATATCCTTTACATATGAATTTCTCTTTCATATTGACTGATTGATTTTTAAAAACTGTGATATCTGTGCAATTTCTCCGAATTCTTTTAATTTGCCCTTTAGGGACATTTCGCAACCAGTTCGGATGATGATTGCTTTTGACTGATATATATGAGTTACTGTCTGTGGGTTTGAAGAAAGATTTAGTTTTTAAAGTATTATCCTCTATATATAAGGTGAGGTCTAAAAAAGTCACTTCTACTTTACTCGTATTAAAAACTAGAGATATGTTAAAATCATTATGATTAAGAGATTCACAGAACAGTTTAAGATATTCTTCTTCCCCTTCCCATATAAAAATAATGTCATCATGACGCAAACTTGTTCATGAGTCATTGGGAAAATCAGCACATCTGGCCAGAAAGCAATCCGTTTTTAGCAAATATTAAGATGTGGTATCGTTTTATTGATGACATTATTTTTATATGGGAAGGGGAAGAAGAATATCTTAAACTGTTCTGTGAATCTCTTAATCATAATGATTTTAACATATCTCTAGTTTTTAATACGAGTAAAGTAGAAGTGAATTTTTTAGACCTCACCTTATATATAGAGGATAATACTTTAAAAACTAAATCTTTCTTCAAACCCACAGACAGTAACTCATATATATCAGTCAAAAGCAATCATCATCCGAACTGGTTGCGAAATGTCCCTAAAGGGCAAATTAAAAGAATTCGGAGAAATTGTACAGATATCACAGTTTTTAAAAATCAATCAGTCAATATGAAAGAGAAATTCATATGTAAAGGATATGATGGAGACAAAGTAGAGGAATATATTTCTGAAGTACAAAGTATAAGTAGACAAGATCTCCTACAACCAAAAATGAGGAAGAAAGATGAAGAATGTTTTTTACCCTTTATTACTTCATACAGTGGTCAATATAAAGAAGTTGAACGAATTGTTAGGAAGCATTGGCACCTACTAACAAGGGACCCCGCTTTAGAGAAAATGCTACCTCAGAATCCTAAGTTTGTTTACAAAAAAGCGCCTAACTTGAAACAAAAATTGGTAAAAAGTGCTATCCCCCCCCAAAAATCATGTAGAATAAAAACTAAGGGGTTCCACAGGTGTGGGCTGTGTTTAATGTGTAGAAGTCACAGTTCACAGCCTAGTAAAATAGAGGAATTTAAATCCAATACTACAGGGGTAGTATATAATATTACTGATTTTATAACGTGTAATACCAAGAACTGCATTTATTTAATAGAATGCAACTGTGGACTACAGTATATTGGTCGCACATCCCGACCTTTAAAAGAACGGTGGGCAGAACACACTCGTAATATTAAGAAGGGCTTTGAAAACCATTCAGTTTCAAATCACTTCAAAAATATACATAATAGTAATTGTAACGCTCTGAATAAGGTCATAGGTATCAAAGTAGTCCAAACTCATTGGCGGAATAAAAATATAGAAGAAAGCCTTGCAAAAACTGAAACGAAATGGATCTATGATATGTCCACTTCGTCACCAAAAGGACTAAATTTAGATTTCGAATTAAAATGGTTCCTTTAAATATCATGATAAAACATTTTAATACTTGAGTCCTACATATAATTATTTAAAAAAATTTTTTTTTTTTTTTTTTAGATATTAAATATGGTTCATTTTGTATTGAACATTCATTTCTCTGAAAAAAGCATTTTTTATATATATTTCATTTGGCACTTGGTTTTTACTAAAAAATGTTCTACTAGTAATAGTGCAATTTTTCTATCTGTGAAACGCATTCCGGGTGCGTGCGTTCCATACTCCATGACACAAACCCGGAAGTGTACTAAGTTATTGTAAACGGAACCATTGATACTGTTCCCGAAGACTGGGGACCGGAAGCGGAGGCACGAACGCGCTCCGTACAGCCAGGAACGCATGAACTTATAGCCGGAAGTTGCCGCTACAACACTCCCAGCCAATATTACATACATGAAGGGCGGAAGCGGAAATACGTTGTGCGTTCCACGGAGGTGGAACGCATTTATATTTTTACTTGTTTTATGCTTATACACCTCTGTTTTAAATCGTTTTTGGATGTTATTATACTAGGAAAGCCATGTGAAACTCTAAGAATAATTTTAACTGTATTTAAAACGTTTGGAAATATGTAATCCACGGTTGCACAGTCTGAGCCTATCACATCATAACATGGGGTTTAAAAAGCCCAGTCATCCCACTCCACTATACACCTTGAGAAAGGCTCCCTTGTGAGCAGAAACGCGTTGGTGTTTTGGGGGACAGACTGCAGCAACCAAGGAATCCGTGGAAGCATCCAGGAAGCCTGGAGCCAGAGGGAATACGGTGCTGCTTTCCCGGGAGGTACCTGTGTACTCTTAAGCGCTTCAGGGTAGCCTTCACTGGTCGCCCCACTCATTCTGGTACGCAGAACTACCCCACTAATGTTGGTGGAGTTTATTTTATGAATTTATTCTATGAATTTTAGCTGCTAAATATAAAAATAAAAAACTGTACTTCACTATATTCCTTTTTCCTGGTTTATTTTGGAGGGACGAAGAGGTTGTCCGTTTGGCTCCTAAGGAAAAAGTGAGAGAATTACAGAACATTCACCAGAAACTAACTGGATATTAAGACTGTGGACTGTTATATACCTCAGAGGGTGCACACTTTTGCAAATTGGAATTGTATTTTAGACTGTTTAAAGTGGGAGTGACCACTTACGCAAGAGTAGCAGCACTTTTGTGTTGGAGCGCTGGTTTTAAAATCTGTATATTGTCACTTGATATTTTTTTCACTCATTTCTTACTAGCTGCACCATGCTGGGGTATATGGACCAAAGAAGATTACTTTTAGATTCAGTATTTGATAATAGAATAGGTGAAGATAAAAATGATACAGAGGTAGTAGTTGATATAAAAGAGATGGACATCACGATGAAAAAACTAGAGTATGTATTATTTAGAGAAAGTAAAGTTTGGTGGGAAACTATAACATTAGAAAAGTATATTGCAGAGAAACTAAAGTGGAACAATATCACTGAAAATTGCTCAATATCCCTTATGGAATTAATAGAGCAAGAAAGAAAGAAAGACCTCATTTTAATAGAAAAACAAATAGAGAGTCTGACTAAAGACCTAGTGTCATTTAGGGATTTAGAAGAATATATAGAGAGAGAACACAAAATGGAAAGCAGAATAATTAGGAAAGAAAAAGAAGTGATATTGAGGAAGAAGAGAAAATACGCAAGGGATAAGGAAGAAAAATCAGAAGAATATAAAAAGAAAGAACACAAGAAGAACGAAGCCACAGAAGAAATTAGAGAAGAAACTCCCTGTGACTGTGAACTTAGATCATTATGCAGTCCAACAACTAGTAGGAATCCAAGAAGGAGACACAATTCTAGAGAACTAGAGAACAGAAGATCCCCTATCCGCCAAGAATCAAGAAATAACTACAGACGGGAACAATTTAGTAGGAAGAACTACAGACACTGGAAGAAGCCAGATGGAGGGGACAGATTTGACAGACCACATTATAATAGGAATTATTTTATTAAAGATGAATGGCAGGCGAACAGAAGAGACTATCAACCTCAACCAAGACAAAATGAGAATAGATATAGAGTATTCAATGATGAGGCTTTTTTAGGATCGAGCAGGAGGAACAACAGAAGATTCTAGTCTTTAGACGAGAAAAAAAGAAAAGGGGCAAAAGAGGGAAAGGACATCCGAAAAAACCAATCCCATCGGAGGTTAGCCCTAATGAAAATTCTGAATCTGGGTTAACAAAGATTTTTAATTTGAGTCAACATGAGTTAACAGCAGATGAAACTAAAGTTTTAGAAAAAGGTCTTAAGTTTGCCCCAGATAATAAATTGAATAAGTTTGAGACCTATCTCGACGTCCAAAAATTCATTAGGAAGGTATCCCTGAAAAAATATTTTTTAAGCCAACCAGGAGAAACTACTAATGACAGGAACCCCTTCAAACCGAAGTCAACGTTTAATCCTACATTTACACGAGGCTGTTTTGTGGAAAGCTTTGGCAAAGCGGTAACAACGGACCTAGAAGAACTACAACCCCATTGGAAGAAGGAATCTAATACAACGAAAAAGGAAAGAGAAGCCATTAAAACATTAAGTAACAATAATGAGATTGTTATTAAACCTTCGGACAAGGGTGGGGGAGTAGTAATTATGGATGCCATGAAATATGAAGCAGAGATCAGAAGACAATTGGATGATAAATCAACATATGTAGTCCTACGTGGAAATCCCAATGATCGAATAGAACGAGAATTAAAGGCTATGGTAAATAGATATAAAAATGAAGGAATTATTAAGGAAAAATAAGAATTTACTTACCGATAATTCTATTTCTCATAGTCCGTAGTGGATGCTGGGGACTCCGTCAGGACCATGGGGAATAGCGGGCTCCGCAGGAGACAGGGCACATCTAAAAAAGCTTTTAGGTCACATGGTGCGTACTGGCTCCTCCCCCTATGACCCTCCTCCAAGCCTCAGTTAGGTACTGTGCCCGGACGAGCGTACACAATAAGGAAGGATCTTGAATCCCGGGTAAGACTCATACCAGCCACACCAATCACACCATACAACTTGTGATCTGAACCCAGTTAACAGTATGATAACAAAACGAAGTAGCCTCTAAAAAGATGGCTCACAACAATAATAACCCGATTTTTGTAACAATAACTATGTACAAGTATTGCAGACAATCCGCACTTGGGATGGGCGCCCAGCATCCACTACGGACTATGAGAAATAGAATTATCGGTAAGTAAATTCTTATTTTCTCTAACGTCCTAGTGGATGCTGGGGACTCCGTCAGGACCATGGGGATTATACCAAAGCTCCCAAACGGGCGGGAGAGTGCGGATGACTCTGCAGCACCGAATGAGAAAACTCCAGGTCCTCTGTAGCCAGAGTATCAAATTTGTAAAATTTTACAAACGTGTTCTCCCCTGACCACGTAGCTGCTCGGCAAAGTTGTAATGCCGAGACTCCTCGGGCAGCCGCCCAAGATGAGCCCACCTTCCTTGTGGAGTGGGCCTTTACAGATTTAGGCTGTGGCACGCCTGCCACAGAATGTGCAAGTTGGATTGTGCTACAGATCCAACGTGCAATCGTCTGTTTAGACGCAGGAGCACCCATCTTGTTGGGTGCATACAATGTAAACAACGAGTCAGTTTTTCTGACTCCAGCTGTCCTTGAAATATATATTTTTAATGCTCTGACAACGTCCAGTAACCTGGAGTCCTCCAAGTCGCCAGCAGCCGCAGGCACCACAATAGGCTGGTTCAAGCGAAACGCCGAAACCACCTTAGGGAGAAATTGAGGACGCGTCCTCAATTCTGCCCTGTCCGAATGGAATATCAGATATGGGCTCTTGTATGACAAAGCTGCCAACTCTGAAACTCTCCTGGCAGAAGCCAGGGCCAACAGCATGGTTACCTTCCATGTAAGGTATTTTAATTCTACCGATTTTAACGGCTCAAACCAATGAGATTTGAGAAAATTTAGAACCACGTTCAAATCCCACGGTGCCACTGGAGGCACTATTGGGGGTTGTATATGTAGTACACCTTTGACAAAAGTTTGTACTTCAGGCACTGACGCCAATTCCTTCTGGAAGAAAATTGATAAGGCCGAAATTTGAACTTTAATAGACCCCAATTTTAGGCCCATAGACAATCCTGCTTGCAGGAAATGTAAGAATCGACCCAATTGAAATTCTTCCGTTGGAGCCTTCTTGGCCTCACACCACGCAACATATTTTCGCCAAATGCGGTGATAATGTTGTACAGTCACTTCCTTCCTAGCCTTAATCAAGGTAGGAATAACTTCCTCTGGAATGCCCTTTTCTTTTAGAATCCGGCGTTCAACCGCCATGCCGTCAAACGCAGACGCGGTAAGTCTTGGAACATACAAGGTCCCTGCTGAAGCAGATCCCTTCTCAGAGGTAGAGGCCACGGATCCTCCGTGAGCATCTCTTGAAGTTCCGGATACCAAGTTCTCCTTGGCCAGTCCGGAGCCACCAGTATCGTTCTTACTCCTCTTTTCCGTATAATTCTCAGCACCTTTGGTATGAGAGGCAGAGGAGGGAACACATACACTGATTGGTACACCCACGGTGTTACCAGAGCGTCCACAGCTATTGCCTGAGGGTCTCTTGACCTGGCGCAATACCTGTCCAATTTTTTGTTGAGACGAGACGCCATCATGTCTACCTTTGGTTTTTCCCAACGGTTCACAATCATGTGGAAAACTTCTGGATGAAGTCCCCACTCTCCCGGGTGAAGGTCGTGTCTGCTGAGGAAATCTGCTTCCCAGTTGTCCACTCCCGGGATGAACACTGCTGACAGTGCTATGACATGATTCTCCGCCCAGCGCAGAATCCTTGCCGCTTCTGCCATTGCACTCCTGCTTCTCGTGCCGCCTTGTCGGTTTACGTGGGCGACTGCCGTGATGTTGTCGGACTGGATCAACACCGGCTGACCCTGAAGCAGCGGTTTTGCCAGACTTAGAGCATTGTAGATCGCTCTTAGCTCCAGTATATTTATGTGAAGAGACGTCTCCAGGCTTGACCACACGCCCTGGAAGTTTCTTCCCTTTGTGACTGCTCCCCAACCTCGTAGGCTGGCATCCGTAGTCACCAGGACCCAGTCCTGTATGCCGAATCTGCGGCCCACTAACAGATGGGCAGTTTGCAGCCACCACAGGAGAGACAACCTTGTTCTTGGTGACAGTGCTATTCGCTGATGCATGTGCAGATGCGATCCGGACCATTTGTCCAGCAGATCCCACTGAAATGTCCGTGCATGGAATCTGCCGAATGGAATCGCTTCGTACGAAGCCACCATCTTTCCCAGGACTCTTGTGCATTGATGTACTGACACCGTTCCTGGTTTTAGGAGGTTCCTGACAAGTTCGGATAACTCCCTTGCTTTTTCCTCCGGGAGAAACACTTTTTTCTGAACCGTGTCCAGAATCATTCCCAGGAACAGCAGACGAGTTGTCGGGGTCAATTGAGATTTTGGAAGATTCAGAATCCACCCGTGTTGCTGGAGCACTACCTGGGTTAGTGCTACACCGACTTCCAGCTGTTCTCTGGACTTTGCCCTTATCAGGAGATCGTCCAAGTAAGGGATAATTAATACGCCTTTTCTTCGTAGAAGAACCATCATTTCGGTCATTACCTTGGTAAAGACCCGAGGGGCCGTAGACAAACCAAACGGCATCGTTTGAAACTGATAATGACAGTCTTGTATCACGAACCTGAGATACCCTTGGTGTGAGGGGTAAATTGGGACATGCAGATAAGCATCCTTTATGTCCAGGGACACCATGAAGTCCCCGTCTTCCAGATTCGCTATCACTGCTCTGAGTGACTCCATTTTGAACTTGAATTTCTGTATGTACAGGTTCAAGGATTTCAGATTTAGAATAGGTCTTACCGAACCGTCCGGCTTCGGTACCACAAATAGTGTGGAATAATACCCCTTTCCCTGTTGTAGGAGGGGTACCTTGACTATCACCTGCTGAGAATACAGCTTGTGAATGGCTTCCAAAACCGACGTCCTTTCTGAGGGAGACGTTGGTAAAGCAGACTTTAGGAACCGGCGAGGTGGAAACCTTTCGAACTCCAGCATGTAACCCTGAGATATTATCTGCAGGACCCACGGGTCCACTTGTGAGTGAGCCCATTGATTGCTGAAAATCTTGAGTCGACCCCCCACCGTTCCTGGGTCCGCTTGTAAAGCCCCAGCGTCATGCTGATGGCTTTGTAGAAGCCGGGGCGGGCTTCTGTTCCTGGGCAGGGGCTGCGTGCTGCCCTTTCTTACCCTTTCCTCTGCCTCTCGGCAGATAAGACTGTCCTTTTGGTCGCTTTTTATAGGAGCGAAAGGACTGCGGCTGAAAAGACGGTGTCTTTTTCTGTTGTGAAGGGGTCTGAGGTAAAAAGGTGGATTTGCCGGCAGTTGCCGTGGTCACCAGGTCCGAAAGACCGACCCCAAACAATTCCTCTCCTTTATATGGCAATACTTCCATATGCCTCTTGGAATCCGCATCACCTGACCACTGTCGCGTCCATAAACTTCTTCTAGCAGATATGGACATCGCGCTTACTCTTGATGCTAGAGTACAAACATCCCTCTGAGCATCTCGCATATAAAGAAAAGCATCCTTTAATTGCTCTAGAGTCAATAAAATACTGTCCCTATCCAGGGTCTCAATATTTTCAGTCAGAGAATCCAACCACACTACCCCAGCACTGCACATCCAGGCTGAGGCTATTGCCGGTCGCAGTATAACACCCGTATGTGTGTATATACTCTTCAGTGTAGTTTCCAGCCTCCTATCTGCTGGATCCTTGAGGGCGGCCGTATCAGGAGACGGCAACGCCACTTGCTTTGATAAACGTGTGAGCGCCTTATCCACCTTAGGGGGTGATTCCCAGCGCGCCCTAACCTCTGGTGGGAAAGGGTATAATGCCAACAACTTCTTTGAAATTAGCATTTTTCTATCGGGGGTAACCCACGCTTCATCACACACATCATTCAATTCCTCTGATTCTGGGAAAAATACAGGTAGTTTTTTCACCCCCCACATAATACCCCTTTTTGAGGTACCAGTAGTATCAGAGAGCTGCAAAGCCTCCTTCATTGCCGTGATCATATAACGTGTGGCCCTACTGGAAAATACGTTTACTTCCTCACCGTCGACACTAGATTCATCTGTGTCGGTACCGGTGTCGACTGACTGAGGTAAGGGACGTTTTACAGCCCCTGACGGTGTCTGAGATGCCTGAACCGGTACTAACTGGTTTGCCGGGCGTCTCATTTCGTCAACTGACTTTTGTAATGTGCTGACATTATCACGTAATTCCATAACCAAAGCCATCCATTCCGGTGTCGACTCCCTAGGGGGTGACATTACCATCATCGGCAATTGCTCTGCCTCCACACCAACTTCGTCCTCATACATGTCGACACACACGTACCGACACACACAGCAGCCACACAGTGAATGCTCTATTGAAGACAGGACCCTCCTAGCCCTTTGGGGAGACAGAGGGAGAGTTTGCCAGCACACACCAAAAGCGCTATACAGTATATAACAACCCTAGAAGGTGTTGTTTTTATATATGCGCTCTCAATATATATTTATATCGCCAATTTATGCCCCCCCTCTCTTTGTTACCCTGTTTCTGTAGTGCAGTGCAGGGGAGAGTCGTGGGAGCCTTCCTCACCAGCGGAGCCGTGCAGGAAAATGGCGCCGAGTGCTGAGGAGAATAAGCTCCGCCCCTTTTCCGGCGGGCTTTTCTCCCGGTTTTTCTAATAAACTGGCCTGGGTTAAATACATACATATAGCCTTAATGGCTATATGTGATGTATTTATTTGCCTCTAAGGTACTCTATATTGTTGCCCAGGGCGCCCCCAGCAGCGCCCTGCACCCTCCGTGACCGAGATCCGTGAGCTGTGTAGCAACAATGGCGCACAGCTGCAGTGCTGTGCGCTACCTCTATGAAGACTGAAGTCTTCTGCCGCCTGTTTCCGGACCTCCGTTCTGCCGTTCTTCAGCGCCTGTAAGGGGGATCGGCGGCGCGGCTCCGGGACGAACCCCAGGCTGACCTGTGTTCCGACTCCCTCTGGAGCTCAGTGTCCAGTAGCCTAAGACTTCAATCCTCCTGCAGGCAGGTGAGTTGCAAGTCTCTCCCCTAAGTCCCTCGTTGCAGTGCTCCTGTCGCCAGCAGGAGACACTGATTAGAAACCTAAAAAAAAACTTTTCTAACTAGCTCTTTAAGAGAGCCACCTAGATTGCACCCTCTCGGACGGGCACAAAAACCTAACTGAGGCTTGGAGGAGGGTCATAGGGGGAGGAGCCAGTACGCACCATGTGACCTAAAAGCTTTTTTAGATGTGCCCTGTCTCCTGCGGAGCCCGCTATTCCCCATGGTCCTGACGGAGTCCCCAGCATCCACTAGGACGTTAGAGAAAAGAGGAGCAATATATCAACATCAAGAACCCCACTCTTCCTGTCTTTTACATATTGCCAAAAATTCATAAAAATGTATCTGAACCCCCAGGAAGGCCAATAGTTGCGGGCACGAATTCAGTAACCTCTAACCTTTCCCATTTTATTGACCATCACCTCCAATCAGAAGTTTTGAAAGTGAAATCGTACATTAAAGATACCATGGACATTTTACATAAATTGGAAGATTTTAAATGGGAACATCATTTTATTTTGGGAACTGCAGATGTTAGTAGTCTCTATACTATAATTGATCATGAAAAGGGAATAAATGCGGTACACCATCATCTGCAAAATAGCACTTTAGAGGCAGAAAAGATTCCTTTTATCCTTGAAAGTATTAGTTTTATTTTGAATAATAATTTCTTTTGGTACAATGGCAAATTTTACTTACAGAAAATGGGGACCGCAATGGGGACACGCTTTGCCCCGGCATACGCAAACTTGTTCATGAGTCATTGGGAAAATCAGCACATCTGGCCAGAAAGCAATCTGTTTTTAGCAAATATTAAGATGTGGTATCGTTTTATTGATGACATTATTTTTATATGGGAAGGGGAAGAAGAATATCTTAAACTGTTCTGTGAATCTCTTAATCATAATGATTTTAACATATCTCTAGTTTTTAATACGAGTAAAGTAGAAGTGAATTTTTTAGACCTCACCTTATATATAGAGGATAATACTTTAAAAACTAAATCTTTCTTCAAACCCACAGACAGTAACTCATATATATCAGTCAAAAGCAATCATCATCCGAACTGGTTGCGAAATGTCCCTAAAGGGCAAATTAAAAGAATTCGGAGAAATTGCACAGATATCACAGTTTTTAAAAATCAATCAGTCAATATGAAAGAGAAATTCATATGTAAAGGATATGATGGAGACAAAGTAGAGGAATATATTTCTGAAGTACAAAGTATAAGTAGACAAGATCTCCTACAACCAAAAATGAGGAAGAAAGATGAAGAATGTTTTTTACCCTTTATTACTTCATACAGTGGTCAATATAAAGAAGTTGAACGAATTGTTAGGAAGCATTGGCACCTACTAACAAGGGACCCCGCTTTAGAGAAAATTCTACCTCAGAATCCTAAGTTTGTTTACAAAAAAGCGCCTAACTTGAAACAAAAATTGGTAAAAAGTGCTATCCCCCCAAAAAAATCATGTAGAATAAAAACTAAGGGGTTCCACTGGTGTGGGCTGTGTTTAATGTGTAGAAGTCACAGTTCACAGCCTAGTAAAATAGAGGAATTTAAATCCAATACTACAGGGATAGTATATAATATTACTGATTTTATAACGTGTAATACCAAGAACTGCATTTATTTAATAGAATGCAACTGTGGACTACAGTATATTGGTCGCACATCCCGACCTTTAAAAGAACGGTGGGCAGAACACACTCGTAATATTAAGAAGGGCTTTGAAAACCATTCAGTTTCAAATCACTTCAAAAATATACATAATAGTAATTGTAACGCTCTGAATAAGGTCATAGGTATCAAAGTAGTCCAAACTCATTGGCGGAATAAAAATATAGAAGAAAGCCTTGCAAAAACTGAAATGAAATGGATCTATGATATGTCCACTTTGTCACCAAAAGGACTAAATTTAGATTTCGAATTAAAATGGTTCCTTTAAATATCATGATAAAACATTTTAATACTTGAGTCCTACATATAATTATTTAAAAAAAAATATATTTTTTTTTTAGATATTAAATATGGTTCATTTTGTATTGAACATTCATTTCTCTGAAAAAAGCATTTTTTATATATATTTCATTTGGCACTTGGTTTTTACTAAAAAATGTTCTACTAGTAATAGTGCAATTTTTCTATCTGTGAAACGCATTCCGGGTGCATGCGTTCCATACTCCATGACACAAACCCGGAAGTGTACTAAGTTATTGTAAACGGAACCATTGATACTGTTCCCGAAGACTGGGGACCGGAAGCGGAGGCACGAACGCGCTCCGTACAGCCAGGAACGCATGAACTTATAGCCGGAAGTTGCCGCTACAACACTCCCAGCCAATATTACATACATGAAGGGCGGAAGCGGAAATACGTTGTGCGTTCCACGGAGGTGGAACGCATTTATATTTTTACTTGTTTTATGCTTATACACCTCTGTTTTAAATCGTTTTTGGATGTTATTATACTAGGAAAGCCTTGTGAAACTCTAAGAATAATTTTAACTGTATTTAAAACGTTTGGAAATATGTAATCCACGGTTGCACAGTCTGAGCCTATCACATCATAACATGGGGTTTAAAAAGCCCAGTCATCCCACTCCACTATACACCTTGAGAAAGGCTCCCTTGTGAGCAGAAACGCGTTGGTGTTTTGGGGGACAGACTGCAGCAACCAAGGAATCCGTGGAAGCATCCAGGAAGCCTGGAGCCAGAGGGAATACGGTGCTGCTTTCCCGGGAGGTACCTGTGTACTCTTAAGCGCTTCAGGGTAGCCTTCACTGGTCGCCCCACTCATTCTGGTACGCAGAACTACCCCACTAATGTTGGTGGAGTTTATTTTATGAATTTATTCTATGAATTTTAGCTGCTAAATATAAAAATAAAAAACTGTACTTCACTATATTCCTTTTTCCTGGTTTATTTTGGAGGGACGAAGAGGTTGTCCGTTTGGCTCCTAAGGAAAAAGTGAGAGAATTACAGAACATTCCCCAGAAACTAACTGGATATTAAGACTGTGGACTGTTATATACCTCAGAGGGTGCGCACTTTTGCAAATTGGAATTGTATTTTAGACTGTTTAAAGTGGGAGTGACCACTTACGCAAGAGTAGCAGCACTTTTGTGTTGGAGCGCTGGTTTGAAAATCTGTATATTGTCAAAAGAAATACTTTATATGGTGTACAGTGGTGCACGCAGTGGGGAGGGGGTATCTCTGAGTACCCAGAAAATGCAGCGATTCGTGGTTCAATGGGGAGGGATAGAATAAGAGGTGAATCCAGAATAATCAGGTTTTATTGGCCCCGTCCACCCCCTCACAGATGACCTGCAAATTGTAGCATTTTGACATGGAGGGGCAGAGCCTAGTAGGATAGTGCCTTATCCTGTCTGCAGCTGAGCCTCTGATTGTTGAGTGGGGAGGTGTGTGTTATATATGTACTGTACGTGTGTATGCTATATATGTGTGTGTGTGTGTGTGTGTGTGTGTGTGTGTGTGTGTGTGTGTGTGTGTACGATATATATATATATATAGATGTATGTATGTATGTGTATGCATGCGTGTATGTATATGTGTGTATATAAAGTATAGATATGTCATATGGAAACCCTCCCATAAGCAATCATGCGTTTGCCACTGGTGTTGCAAGTTCAAAACAGTAACAATTTATTCAGTAAAAATTGGTCACACAAATTGGACCAACAAATATATCTACAAATCCAGCATTCAATGTTCAGATTATATAATGTAAAATTAAACCATATTGTGATACTGTAGCTCCTTTTTCAGGAGCTATCACGAAACGGTACCATTTTATACTAAATCATCTGAACCTTCAATGCTGTATTTTTAGATATAACTAAAGGCGCCAGTGCAGATTCCATCTTATACTATTTTTGCTTCTTCTTATTGTATTTGGCTGCTCATTGGACATGTTTCTTTGTATACTTGTTCTTACAATAAATACTATTGTTTAAGAAAAAAAAAATGTCAGCCATGAACCTATATTATTGGGTCCAGTAATTGCATGAAGACTTCATAAAATTCATAAAATGCTTTTCCTACCCTAATGTAACAGCCTGCAAAAGACATGTAGAAGTGCGATTTTAGCAAGTTAGCCTGTATTTTTAAAATGGCAATCATTAAAAAGGCAAAACCAGGTTGTTTTTGCCTTTTAAATGATTGACGCTTTAAAATATATGCTAAGTCGCCAGTATTGTGCCAGTGCATGCATCTCGCAAGCTGTTACATAAGGCTCCATACTGTATATTTATATAAGCCAATTACATTTTTGTGTATCTGTCTTTCTCATTACAATGCCTATAAAACAGAAGCACAATTCAATTTGATGCCAGTCATAATTCTTATGTGACCTAAAATAGAAAAAATATATAACCGTAAATAAAGAAATGTCACTTGAGTAATTGAAGGGATTAAATAAAAGTATTTCACAGTGAAAGAGCTGAACTGCTAAAATGTAGAAAAAGAACGATCTGTAAGTAAAAGGGTTAAGTTGGGCCTGTAGCGCTCCATAAATGATAAATCTTATTCTTGGCTCATCTCAATCTCATTCTAAATTCCAAAGCAAGCTGTTTGGTGTTAAAGGTAATCTTTTGACACTTTACGGTTTTCAAATTGAATGTAAAACCTCACCCCAGGCCTAGTTCACAGGTCAACATCACATTTTTCTGCCAAAAAAAAAAATAAAAATCTTAAATTATAGCTAAAAAGGAATGTTTATATTGAGCTTATTTCCAGCCAAGGTGACAAAATCTGTGAGGACAATAGCCTAAGTCTGTTTGCTGTCAGTACAAATGGTTACATGGTCATGTATCACGCTTCAACCTGTCTCTAAAGAGAGTGACATTTGGAAATTAAACAATTTTTACGTAAACTGTTGCAAAATCCTCCCCGTTGTAATGGAGAGTTAGGAGGACAATGCTTTATCATAGTGTAGGGGTATAGTATACTGTATTTGATGTCCGTATTTAGCCACCATTTGACTACCCCAGAGCTCACTACGGATGATGGAGCAGGGAGGTGGCAGTCCCGCAGCCCCTAGGTAAAAATCCACCATTGCTCCCAGTCATTACTCAGCACTCTAGCGGCATTGCCTCTGTGGCTATTAATACTGCTTGCCCTGGTGAGACATTCAGTAGGAACATTTTTTGTTTTTCTCAAACTTTTTTTATTGAAGCTAAAACAAAGTAGACAAAGGCTTAGGAGTCAAGCATAAGAAATATTACATGCAGTGATAAGCAATGTACAATAAACATATCCCAGCTCACTTCCATGGGTATTCTATACAATATATAGGTGTCATATAGGGCCTAATGTGCTTGTTCTTGCCATTCCCGTTGCTATCTTTTGCCATTCACAGTTGCGATTATATACTAATATGGGCAAAAGCTAAACTGAGCATAGGAACGTCCCCTGCTGTCTCTTAATTTTCATCTGACGCCGAACAACTGCTGATACATTGTTACCATCATCAAACATTGGGTCGTGTTGCAGAGTCTGAGTGCCTCTGTAGACGCGCAGGCTGAGCTGCTCTCCTGGGACTCTCCAGTAGCTCTCCAGTAGCAAGTAAAATTACAACTTCTAATTTATGCACGCCCAGAAAACGCCATCTGAATGCTTTTACCCAACCACTCCAGTTACCACTCCCAAACACTGTCTACCTGTCACTCACTTTGCAACTAATACCTCGTAGAGACTGTCATTGTAATTCAATTGCCCATGGGGGTAATTCTGAGTTGATCGCAGCTTCAAGTTTGTTAGCAATTGGGCAAAACCATGTGCACTGCAGGGGAGGCAGATATAACATGTGCAGAGAGAGATAGATTTGGGTGGGGTGTGTTCAATCTGCAATCTAAATTGCAGTGTAAAAATAAAGCAGCCAGTATTTACCCTGCATAGAAACAAAATAACCCACCCAAATCTAACTCTCTCTGCAAATGTTATATCTGCCCCCCCCCCCCCTGCAGTGCACATGGTTTTGCCCAACTGCTAAAAAATTTCCTGCTGCGATCAACTTGGAATTACCCCCCATGTGCGCATTGCAGCTCGGACGCATGCACAGTAAGAAAACTTTAACCTATTTGCATACAATAGCCGCTTTGCAACCGCATCCAAATTAGGCCCATAGCCCAGGACTTGTGTTAAATACAGACACGTAGCTAAAGCTTGTATATAAATGTAAATGGCAGACAAAATAAAAAATAAAAAAAAAGGGTGTCTGGCACCCACCCATCGGGCAAGGTAATGGGAGGATCACCCAGAAGGATTTGAGTTTTAATACCACAGGGTCAGACGCATGCTATAATAAATCTGGGATTGCGTTGAGGTTGGCAAAGTTGAAAAGAAACTTTCCCATGTATAAAAAAGGAAGAGGCCTTCTTCTCCTTATCAAACATTGGGGCAGATGTGCTAAGCCTGGAGAAGGCATAAAGAAGTGATAAAGGGGTGATAAGTGCAAGGTGATGACGCCAATCGGCTCATAACTGTCAATTTACATATTGGAGCTGATTGTCTGGTGCGTTATCACCTTGCACTTATCACCGCTTTATCACTTCTTTGTGCCTTCTCCAGGCTTTATACATCTACCCCATTGGCCTAATTCAGACCTGATCGCAGCAGCAAAATTGTGCAGTGCAGGGGGAGCAAATATAATGTGCAGAGAGATTTAATTTTTGGGTGGGGTGTGTTCAGGGCCGGCCCAAGCCTAAATTTTTGGTAAGCGAATATAGATTTTGGCGCCCCCAACCCTCCTCCCCCCCCGAAATGGTTTATGGAAAATATTATACACACAAAAGCTTAAAGTGCATTAAGCGAAATATGGGTGAAATCAACTGCCTACCATAAAGTTAAAACTTAAAGGGCAAAACCGTTAAGTAAGTGTATTCTAATTAATCTAACTTTTAAAAATGGGGGTCCTACCTGTCCTTTTCTGGGTCCCATTGGAATGAAGGTTTTTATTAATCTTATTAATTATTCAAATATAAAGACAGAGACTTGATTTGGACACTACAAAGTGTTGAAAGGGGGGTGGGGGGAGGGGGGGTGACAGTGCTGCTGGGCTGTGTAGCATGCAGGACAATGCACCAGACCTGTAACTAGACATTTCGGTGCCCTTTTGCAGAAAGTAAATTGGTGCTCCCCCTCCCATATCGGAGTACAGGGACAGTGCGCGCCGAAGGCGCGCACCCAAAATTTAAGGGCGTGGCTTCATGGGGAACGAGCATGGCCACATAATAGTACCAATTCACATTACACCACACAGATAGAGCACGTTACACACATTGCGCCAGGCAGAGCACGTTACACACATTGCGCCAGGCAGAGCACGTTATACACATTGCACCAGGTAGAGCACGTTACACACATTGCACCAGGTAGAGCACGTTATACACATTGCGCCAGGCAGAGCACGTTATACACATTGCACCAGGTAGAGCACGTTACACACATTGCACCAGGTAGAGCACGTTATACACATTGCTCCAGGCAGAGCACGTTATACACATTGCGACAGGTAGAGCACGTTACACACATTGCGCCAGGCAGAGCACGTTATACACATTGCGACAGGTAGAGCACGTTATACACATTGCGCCAGGCAGAGCACGTTATACACATTGCGACAGGTAGAGCACGGTGCCCTCGAAGGTGATTTCCCACCAGATACATAGCACAAGAACGGGCGGCACTCACGGGACTGTCAATGGCGGAAATCAATGGGCACAATACAGGTGTTACTCCCGTGTCCATTGATTTCCGCCATTGACAGTCCCGTGAGTACTACCCGTTCTTGTGCTATGTATATATATATATATATATATATATATATACACACACACACACACACACACACACACACACACACACATATATATATCATATATATACATACATATTTATATACAGTGTATATTTACATACAGTATATACACACACACACACACACACACACACACACACATATATATATATATATATATATATTATAATATGTATACACACAGTACCCGGAGCAATAATAAAACAGCCAGGCTTACTTTTGTTGTAATACAGGAGACAGGAGAGTGAGCACTCACTCTTCTCTGTCTCCTCCAAGGCGCGTACATGCTGCTCCACATGCTGCCTGCCACTGCCAGGGGACATTTCTTTACCCTGCAGCCTGCGCGCTCAGCCAATTACCGAGCCGAAGGCTGCTGTTTTAAAGGCTATTGGACAGCTGAGCCGTCGCTCAGCTGTCCTGTACTGTTAGGCTGCCCTGGCAGTCGGCGCTGCGGGTGTAAGGTTGCCAGGGCAACCAAGGGAAGCCGGAGGCGCAGCTCAGTGCCGCAGATCGTTAAGAGCTCTGATCTGTGGCGCTGTCACAGCGCAGCTCCCTCTCCTCCTCACCCTGGCCGCCTCAGCATCCGGGGGCACCTCTACTAAACTCCGTCTGCGAGCCCACACACCGCATAAGAGCTGGCGGTATACAGCAGGCAGCATCTAGTTTCTCTGGGAGCGTGGTCTACGCTGCCGGCCCCCTCCACAGTGTGGCGCCTTACTCTTACGCGTAACCCGCGTAACGGGCGGGCCGGCCCTGGGTGTGTTCAAACTGAAATCCAAATTGCAGTGTGAAAATAAAGCAGCCAGTATTTGCTCAGCACAAAATAACTCACCCAAATGTAACTCTTTTATGCACGCCCAGAAAACGTCATCTGAACGGCCATGACACACCTGCTTTTACCCAACCACTCCAGTTACCACTCCCAAACACTGTCTACCTGTCACTCACTTTGCAACTAATACCTCGTAGAGACTGTCATCGTAATTCAATTGCCCCTATGCGCATTGCAGATCGGATGCATACACAGTAAGAAAACTTTAACTGATTTGCATACAATAGCCGCTTTGCAAACGCATCTAAATTAGGCCCATAGCACAAAATAACTCACCCAAATGTAACTCTCTTCACATGTCACATCTGCCCCCCCCCCCCTCCAGTGCACATGGTTTTGCCCATTAGAGAACAATTTTGCTGCTGCAATCAGATCTGAATTAGGCCCACTGTCTCCACCCAGTCCGTTCAAAAAAATAGAAGTTAATTGTTTTTTTTCTATACAGTTGAAAATGAATAGGGGTTGGGTGTATCCATTTTTGTAGGATGGTCTTTTTTGTCCTTATAGCAAGCAATAATATCCTACTTCCCAGAGTAAATCTCTCCCCCCTCGGAGAAGTGCCCAGAATGGCCCACTCATAAGTATAAGGCACAAAGGTAACCAGGTGGCTGTCTGCCTCCTGCCTTACTCGCCTAAAGAAGCCCTGGACCACTGGATACTCCCAAAGACAGTGATAAAAGTCAGCCTCCTCCCTTAGTAGGAGCATATTTATTAATTATTTGGTTCTAGACCCAAATGAATATAATTTCTTATCGCCACTATTCTTAACAATAAGAAATTAATGATTAACAATGTATTCGAGATTATCCTTTTGGCCATACCCCTAGTTGCCATGCACTTCTTTGTCTTTAATGGGTTCTAACACTATTCCTGCTTTTGTTTTGTTTTTCCCTTTTCTGTAATTCTATTCTGACTGAGCAGTAAAACACCATCTAAAACTAACATATCCTATTGTTACTATAGTTTAAAAGTTCAATACCACCATATTTTATTGAAGACTTCTGCTAGGTAGAGGAACAGGTTAGTAGCACTTTTTAATAAGACCCCAAGAAAAGCAATATTAAATGGATTTAATAATGCTGAAAGTGTTAAAAAGTTCCCCGTTGTCTTCACACTGTGCATATGCGAGTGTATTTTACTGTGGTGAGCACAGCCTTCAGTACAGGTTCCAGCTGGCAGTCTTTGCATGTGCTGTATAATTTGTGAACTGCAGCCTGAAACTTTAAACTTGTTTCAGCTCAGTTGGCATTTTGTGCCTGGAACTCGGCATATCATTGTTCCATATTTCATTGAAGAAGCTGAACGTTTCCTTCTGTGCATGTGTGAAAGTGTGACCGACATACTATAAGAACAACATGTCCTTGAGCAAGCTCACAGCTGTCAAAGAACTCTTAAATTACAATCTTTTTAAGATACTTTAACACATCTACACAGTACATGTCTGTCTATTTATTGTGATGGCTATTAAATTATTTTACTATTGTTGATTCACGAAGGCTAATCCATATTCAGATGTGAGATTTTGGTGATGTTTTACCACATATATACAGGTTGAGTCTCCCTTATCCAAAATGCTTGGGACCAGAGGTATTTTGGATATCGGATTTTTCCGTATTTTGGAATAATTGCATACCACAATGAGATATCATGGCGATAGGACCTAAATCTAAGCACACAATACATTCATGTTACATATACAACTTATACACACAGCCTGAAGGTCATTTTAGTCATTATTTTTAATCATTTGTGCATTAAACAAAGTGTGTCTACATTCACACAATTAATTTATGTTTCATATACACCTTATACACACAGCCTGGAGGTCATTTAATACAATATTTTTAATAACTCTGTGTATTAAACAAAGTTTGTGTACATTGAGCCATCAGAAAACAAAGTTTCACTTTCTCACTCTCACTCAAAAAATTCCGTATTTCGGAATATTCCGTATTTCGGAATATATGGATAAGGGATACTCAACCTGTACTTGGGATTAGATAATGCGGTACAGAAAGTGGCTACTGTGCTTACTTATAGATCACTATTTTATCTGTCTGTTTTCCCATTATCTACCTAATTTGTTGGTGGTACTGTATTTACTAACGGTAACTTTTCAACATTCTTTAAATCAACTCTCTAATACTTGAAGCAATGATTTTTTAGGGATTTCTGTCAATTTCAAAGGTTACATTTTCTAGCTACTAAAATCTCAGAGCTCTTCTTAATCTTGTAATTAGTCCATTCAATTCATTCCATTTTGACTCACCTGACAACGTCAGAAGAATTTTCAAGAGCCAGGTTATTTTACAAGTAGCCCTTTTAGTGGAATCAGTATGTGATACCGGTGGCCGGGATGCCAGCCGTCAGTATACCGACATCGGCATCCCGGCCACCAGGATGCCGGCAGCGGGGCGAGCGCTAGTAAGCCCCTTGCAGGCTCGCTGGGCTCTCCATGTTGCGGGCACGGTGGCTCGCTGCACTCGCTGTATTCCGGTGCTGACATTGTACCGCTGTGTGGGATCTCGGCACCGGCATTGTGATCGCCGGGATCCCATGCGTCGGTATCGTCACCGCTTCCCCTTTTAGCTGGTTATGGAAAAATCCTTAGGCAGAGCTTTTCTCATTCATTTTTCGTGGGCTGATTTATTTCAGTGGCATTATTAGTATACCTGTAGAAACAACCTTGAAATTAATACGTTCAATTATTTACATTGTACATGGATAAGTTGTTTTTCCCCACTTGTTCTGTACTTGCTACTAATTACTGATTTCAATGGTTTTGCATTGTCTGAAGACTGTTGTTTCTGAGGTGAGGGAAACGAGGACTTTTTAGGTCAGTTTGACCCAAGTAGAGTAAGTGATAAGTTAATCAACCTGTAAATCACAAAATTACTTTTTAGCACTTTTTCTAAAATCCAACCTTTACTATAATCCATTTACTGTAAACTCATATTTCTCCATTCATTTCATTCCAGGTTATAGTCAGACACAGACTGTGCACATATGCCATGGGGAAGATTGAGATTGAAAACCAGCCTGGGAAATTTATGGAAGCAGCCCTAATGGGGGTGCGGTCTGATGAGGAAGTGGGGTCTGTTATGGGGCGGGATCCCTCCTTATAGGGCGTGTTTTGCTGCAGTTGTGTCTGAGATATGCCTGTATACCAGGGACGTGCATTCAGGGTAGAGCCTCCCCTGTCATACTTCCTGTGAAACTTTTGAGATTTTATATAATACTGATTAGAATAATACAAAGAATATATTTATAGCATAAACATCTTCCTTGTTTATTGTAATCCTTTTTAAAGCTAACACACACCAGCTTTGTGGAGATCTTTGGAGCTACAGGGAGATGAGGGATGAGGTAACAACAGCTTTGCCTTGGTTGTACAGTCAGACACTGTTTGCAGAGCTGGGGGCAGGGCCACAGCATGGGCAGTAACGCTGAATAGAAAGGGAGCTAATAGAGGCTTGCCTCTGAGTGTGGGTGTGTGTCTTGTGCACTGGTGGACACTTGGATGTGTCATGTCACCAGGAAGTGCACTGTAGTTGGAGCTCAGTCAGCAGCAGCAGCAAGAAAAGAGATGGGGATGCAGTTAGGAGACTCAATGGACACTGTAGCTTAGTGTAGTGAGGGGAGAGTTACAGTGAGTAGGGGGTGAGACAGGCTCTCAGCATTCAGACCCATCTCCATGTATGCCTCACCAGCCATTTTCCTCACTGCACATTACTGCTGTGTACATATATATGCCTTTTAGTTTATTTCTGAGTGTCTGTGGTTTCAGGATGACTTGCTGGGAACTCGACGATGCCTACAAGTTGCAGGCTATTACATTTACCCCATACATTCCCTATTATCAAACCATAAAATGTCTGTTTATGCATGACTATGACACATCTCATTGAAATTATTTATTATTTCTCTACTTTGACTCACGCATCCCTTGGTTTACTAAAGAACCACTGTACTCAAGGGCGTAGCTACGCAGGCAGTACAGTTACTATGGGGCCCAGACCTGTCAAAGTTACATGTGTTATAGTGGTGTGCGGTGAGGTCAGTGACTGGTGAGGCACTGCAGCCATAATGTCCACGAGTCCCGCCGATGACCCCTACCTCCGCCGAGCCGAAGCCTGCTATTGCCGCCTAGCCGATGCCCACTACCACCACTGCTAATGGCTTCTGCCCACGCAAATGGCTGCCACCTTACTGTCCTGTCTCCCCCCAGCGCCACCATCCTGCCCTATCTCCCTCAATGCCACCATCCTGCCCTGTCTCCTTCCACACCACAATCCTGCTCTGTCTCCCTTGACTCCAGCATCCTGCCCTGTCTCCCTCGACGCCACGATCCTGCCCTGTCTCCCTCCACACCACCATCCTGCCCTGTCTCCCTCCACACCACCATCCTGCCCTGTCTCCCTCCACACCACCATCCTGCTCTGTCTCCCTCCACACCACCATCCTGCTCTGTCTCCCTCCACACCACCATCCTGCTCCGTCTCCCTCCACACCACCATCCTGCTCCGTCTCCCTCCACACCACCATCCTGCCACGTCTCCCTCCACACCACCATCCTGCTCCGTCTCCCTCCACCCCACCATCCTGCCCCGTCTCCCTCCACTCCACCATCCTGCCCTGTCTCCCTCCACACCACCATCCTGCTCCATCTCCCTCCACACCACCGTGCTGCTCTGTCTCCCTCGACGCCACCACCCTGCCCTGTCTCCCTCCACACCACCATAATGCTCTGTCTCCCTCGATGCCACCATCCTGCCCTGTGTCCCTCCAGCACCACACTAGTAATATGCTAGGAGTATAGGAAAGGGGAAGATAGATTACACCTAACAAGACTATGACTGACGCCCCTCCCCCAGGCACATACGCCTTGTACAAAACATAATCACAAGTCAAAAGTGGCTAATAAATTATAAATATTAATAGGAACATTTACTAATGCCATCATCTGTTTCTTTAACTTACTTATACTGGGCTGACTATGGCTGGAGGGAGCTGGGCCGATACACAGGTTCCTTGTTTCTCCTTACAGCTCCTCTTCTCTGTGTGATGCTGTGTGCTCTTTCTTCTTACAGTTCCTCTTCTCTGTGTGATACTGTGTGCTCTTTCTTCTTGAATGGGTAAATCGCGTCACATACTGGAAGAGGTGGAGGAAGGCATTGGAAGCAGGGAGATCCAGGGACAGCAGGGGCTGGGTGCCACTGGCGTACAGTATCACACAACGCAGCAGTCACCCGCCAACTTTGCTTGTGGCAGTGGCTAGTAGTCAGGGGATAGCCGGGTGCCGCTAGCTTACCACACAGTGCGGCAGGCACCCCACACTCCAGCCGTCCCAACCTCTCTGCAGCCCTGCCTGTGATAGAGGAAGGCGGCACAGCTGGGGACCATCTGAGCCAGCTACTGGTGGAGCATGGTAACTTAGTGAGCTGAGCTCCCAGCAAACCATCAGAGGGCAACCCCCTCCCCTGAATCCGCCTATGTGGCAGTGGGGCTACCATCAGAAGTTATGGGGCCCAGGACTGACATAATAGGCAGGGCCCCCTTCCTCCCGCTACTTTATATTTACACAAAAAAATGTAGTCACTCACACATTGCAGCAATGCACAAACACTCACTGCAGTCATGCTCACACATTGTTATTCCAGAAAAGTTCTGCCTCAGCCAGCAAACATACATCTCTCCTGATCCAGGTTGCTTCTCAGGCACCGTGTCTCCAGGGGTGTAAGATCATAGCAGACGCCCGGAAGCAAAATAACAATGGCACTGCCTCCCCTGCCTGCACGTCCCTGATGTGTTATATCAATTTTTTGCCATTGGGTGGTACGTAGGAGTCCTTGCAAACTTTTTCTTTGGGGCCTGCAATATATTTAGGTATGCTCATTGTAGTATTTTATAAATTGAACTGGAGGGCATTTTTTTATATTAAATAATATGAATCCGGGCACTGTAATGAGGCACAATATAAACGGGGAGCACTATATATCATAATGTGAATTGGGGGTACTGTGCGGCATAATGTGTACTGGCAGCTCTGAAATGTGACATAGGGTGAACTTAAGCACTACTACGATTCATAAGAATCATAGGGCACTGCTATGGGGCATAACATTAATAAGGCTCTACTATGGTTCATAAAATGAACTAGGGCATTATTATGGGGCATACAATTAACAACTGCTGCAGAGAAGTGTCTCTCTAGACGCATTGGGATGGGGGCCCCTTAACAATGTTGCTATGGGGCCCACAAAGTTCTGGCTACGCCTCTAACTGTACTCGTAGCTTTCTACAGGGATGACAATATATAACTATTTAGCAGGCTCCAAAATGTTAAGCTCTGTTAGCCATCTATGGTGTTAGCTCGTTCTCTCTATGAGGATGGCTTGATCCCTCTTTAATAATTAACTTCTCTGTCCAAATTATGTATGCGCTATTCTCGCAAGAGCTTATTGATGTTCGTATTGATTTTAACTTATATAGTACTTTTTTATATTTATTTTTTCTCAAGTTCTAATCTAAAAAATATAACTTTTATATGTTATTAAAAAATTCCTGATATATTCATTATTGTGTATGAATTGTGCACTATAATATTAGCATTTACAACTACCAAAGTGAATTCACATCTCCCCAGAGGGGTTATCATTAGAATTATATGGTAAGAGGGGTTATATATTTATACAAACAGAAAAAGATGTTGTAAAGGGGCAGAATTATTGCTTGTCTTCTGAAATGTTTGTAATGGAAAAGCAGTCAGCCTGCCATAGTGTATGTAGGAGCAAACACAGAATTTGTAGAGGAGGGTTTCCAAATGCATTCCACAATGTCCCGCTCTGTGGAACATTGGAGCAAGTGCGGGAATCTGGGGAAGCAGTTGACGAACCTGGTACCGACCCTGGACATAGTATATACCAGAGGTTCCCAAATGCAGTCCTCAAGGCACCCCAACAGTCCAGGATTTAGGTATCTCCATGGCTCAGCACAGATGGTTAAATCAAATTGACTGAGGTGCTAATTAAGTCACCTGTGACCAAGCATGGATACATTTAAAACCTGTACCGTTGGGGTGCCTTGAGGATCGCGTTTGGGAACCTCTGGTATATACACATTGATGTTTTTATACACTGAATATATTGATGGTCTAAAAGTATAGATTTTACCAAACATATTTAATATAATTAACATAAGTGGTAAGGACAAGGTTAAACATCCCATAATATATAAATACACATACATATAAATATATACAATAGGTAATACATACGTGAGCCTGGCAGACGGGATACTGGTTGTCAGTATATGGACAGTGGCATCCCGCTATCTGGAATCCCTGCAGAGAGCGCAGCGAGTCCCCAGGTAATATTTCCACTCGGGTGGTCTCACGGACCCGCCACCTGAGTGAGAATACCGGGCAGTGATCGGGATTCCGACCACCAGTATTTTATAGGCTGTCGGGAGTCCTGCATCGGTATCCTGAACGCCAGGATCCCGACAGCTGGTATATTAACCGCATCCCCATAATAGAACCTGTAGGAGACAGAACGGGTTGGGTATGTGTGACCAGTGGTTGGGAGACAGCCGGTCACCATACTGATGCCGGGTTCCCGGTTTTTAGATGCCCAGTGGCAGGGGGAAAGAGCTCAACAAAGCCCCTTGCGGGCTCGCTGTGCTCGCCATACTGCGGGCTCGGTGGTGAGCTGCGGAGGTTCTATTCCCACTCTATGGGCATCCGTATTGAGATGGGCAGGCTCCTGAATGCCAGTCACATAACTACATCCCAATCTGTGTTATTGATTCATTAATAAAGAGAGGTCTTAGTGACTGACTGACTGACTGACTGACTGACTGATTAAATAAAAGAAGAGAAAGCTAAGCTTAAACCATTGTGGCTGCTAGAACTCAAGCTTCTGAGGGCTCTTTCCTTCTCAATCTGGACTGCATAGCAGAGCGTCAATGAATGGGTACCACGCGGCAGTTGTTGGAGGTTAGAGGAGTGCCAAGTTAGCGATTATCAGAACTAGGTACTCCGGCCTCTCTAAGGCTGGTAGGGATTGGAATATAGTTAGGCAATATTCAAACATGACTTTTCTATAGCCTGTGGGTCCATTGAGAGATAAACACCACATGGGGCATTCAAGGGGGGTATTCAATTGTTAGGAAAAAAACAGACACCCAACTGACTTTTCAAACAATTGAATTCCACCCATAGAGTGCATTCTCAGGCTCCATGGTACACAGATGGATACCTTTTTTTAATGATGTTGCTTATTGGAGGTAAGTTAAAAAATAAAAAAAACTACAAAATTGCTTTGACCTTAAATGGTTTCATGTTTATTTTAATACAGCATTTTAATACATACAGCAGGTCACTGATACAACATATGGATTTGCTCATGGATAACAGCGTACCTGGTTGTTATGAATGTAAGTATCCTCTAAGTACTATACAATTGATCCAGAGATCATTATTTCTTGGCTGAAAGTGGTCGCTGCATCTGTTTTGCACATGAGAAAATTGTGTCTGTAAATTTCCAAGGTTTAACCAGTGGTTCTGACCAATATTTGTTCAACAGTTCATTAATATCACTGCCTGTCCGTGTGTGTTATCAGATCCATCTCCCACTCCATCGACACCGTTCCGTATTCATGCAATATAGTACACATTTCTTTAATCGAATTTACTATCTAAGAGTGATTTGTTTTCTTTAGGCTGAAATTCTCTCAGATAGAGGTTTTCATGTTCATACACTTTATTGATAAGCTTGTCCATTATTGCTAATAAAACCCCTTTCTAAGGCAGTTCCTTAAAGGCTGCTTATTTGTGTTGGCTCTTTGCCTCTGTTATTATTATTTTTTATCTATCTATGGGGAGATATTACTCAGTTTCATAACGTGCACTTTGTGTGTATGCTGAGTATTTGTAATTTGAGTATGTTTGAAAGGTTCATGCGAGTCCTGACATAGCAATGTCTGATTACCTGGCAGATAATGTCTGCGAGAAGCCTTGCCAGTGTTCTCTGAGTTGGCTACAAAGTTGCTCCAGTATATTTAAGTAATCTTGTCCCTATCAGGAGGCTGCAGATCCAGAATTGTACCTGCCAGCATTTGTAGTCGCTGTGGGGACAAGCAGCACACAGTCATGTATATGGTATTTGCACCCATATAAGGGATGAACAAAACAGCACAATAGTGGTAGGTTTGTAAACAAAGAGTTGCTACTTGTAACATTCCAGATACATATAAAACAAACTGTGATGTACAGTACTCTATATGTTATACTAGGGAAGGGCAGTTTTCTGTGGTGTTTTTAATAATTTTTTTTGCACATTAACATCACTAGAACTCACAGTTCAATGTCCCGTTTTGATTTGTGATAACTACTAGCACCTTAAATGTCCCTCATTCTGTTTATGCTATTGTAACTTTTACGGTTGGGTACCACTGGAAGAACATAGCGGCTACATAACTAGGGTGCCAGTGCATATTCCATCTTTATACTTCAGACATTGAGAACTCACACAACCTAAAGCAATGTGACGTTAGTGTACAGTTTCAAAAAGGGTTCAGATCTTTTCAGCTGAATAGAAAATAGGGGAACTAAAAAATGTAGAATCTGACATTCTAAAATCTGTGCAAAGTTTTTCCCACTTTTTTATTTTTTTAGATATATTTTTATTTTCAATTTCCAATTTAACAATGCACAAAAGTTTAAACAATGGAAACGATCATCACATGAACATACAAATAGAAATACATAGGGGTAAATTTACTAAGATGGGAGTTCTATTTAAGATGGGATGTTGCCCATAGCAACCAATCAGATTTCAGGTATTATCTTCTAGAAGGTGCTAGATAAATGAGAAGTAGAATCTGATTGGTTGCTATGGGCAACATCCCATCTTAAATAGAACTCCCATCTTAGTAAATTTACCCCATAGTGTGTATATCTATATATAAGTTTATCCCACTTTTGTACCAAAATTGCAAATAGCTTTCTTTGATTGGGTTTGCCTTTATCTGGTATCATACCAACTTTTCAAATGTAAGAATTGGGACACTCGCGCGACTCTACTGCGCACGACCCGAAAAGGGGGTGTGGCTTCCATTGAGCGGGCATGGCCTCGAGATGCCAACTCGTTGTCCTTCTTTTTGGGGGCATGGCCGCGCTCCCTGAGCAGCCCTCTGCTCACCTCCCAGCACTGAATTCATGCCGTGTGCATGCGCACAGCATGTATTCAGGGATCACTCGCTGCTTTGCAGAGCAGCTGGTGATCAAAGGCTCCCCCAACTGGCCCACCCTTCCCCCCGCCCAGTTCGCTGGAATCGAGACAGTCGGGAGGTATGTGGTATAATAGGCACAGGTTCACCTTATGAATCTTGTATGTTATTGTTTATGTAAGATAGTTTGGGGCATGTATGTATCAATATTATTTTTCGTAAAATAAGGTGAAAAAAAGGTGTTTTTGCGCACAGCATCTAGCGAGTAAAAGGAGCCTCCCGAAGCCAGATTCCCCCCTCTCCCCCGTGTCACACTGCGGGACACTGCTGCCGGCGGGTGGGACAGTCTCAAAAAAACAGGACTGTCCCGCGAAAATCAGGTCAGTTGGTAGGTATGCAATATAACACGTAATTTGACGATAGATAGATACTATAGATAGATAGATAGATAGATAGATAGATAGATAGATAGATAGATAGATAGATAGATAGACAGATGACACTTAAGTTATCTTGCAAAGAAAATAAAAAATGTCATGCTTTATATTGTGCCATACATCTGGAACTGAAGAGTGGTATAGTAAAGTCAACTCGCCTACTTCATAAGTAAATTATTCAGGGATTTATGTATTATTATTTTTTTGGGAGGGGGGGGGGGTCATCTGTTTTTGGGGGTGGATTTTGAAAGATCTGGCTAAATAATTTTCTTTAGTTGTATCATAAACTCAATGCATAGGCACTTCACAATATTATCCCCCCAGTCACCCCACCAGGTTAGTTAGGGTTTGTTCATAAACTTGAAATCAGCAACTTTTAACTCAGGGGATTTATCATTCAAATTATCGGAAGACAAGAAAAATGTACAGTATCTGCTTTTGAAAAGAGAACTTGAGTGAACTCACAGTATGAATATATTATAAAGAAATAAGATTTACAAATTGGCCATTTTCCAGGCCTTCATCTTTGCTTACAGATATATTAAATACATTAAAGTTCATAAATAATTCTCACTATAATTTTGTGCTTTTTATAACTGGAGTTAAACTAATAAACATCATGGGTTTTTTGGGTAAGACGTTTGATGAATAAGCTTTAGTGACTCTCCTATTAAACAGCATATTACACTATTTTTATGTGTGTCACACATCCAGGTAATCACACAGAATAAAATTGTAAGATGTAGGCCGTCGTAGTAATTTATAGAGCTGGCAATGTCGCCAACTACTGGGCAGAGTACTAATTAGTAGCAACCTTGACCATGGACCTTATTCAACTTGGGTTGTTAATGCGATTTGATCTCATTATACTGTTTCTCGGGCCACTGCACACTTGCAGGACCCGTCCTGCTTGTGCGCGGGCCAGCAAATGTGATACGATCACCCCGTTTTCAGGGGGCCGCATCAACAACTGATCTTTATCAACGAAAAGGGCCATAGATTTATTTTCTGTATATACAAGATACCCCTCATGCTTGCAACAGTACATATGAAAGCCACACTGTAACCTCAATGTGACCCATCTCACTTCTCCCATCTTTGATCTTCTAATAATCGTATCACCTTCAACATCTGCTACAGTTAGGGGCAGATTTTATAAGTAGCAGGGGCTACCCCATGGCTATTAGCCATCCCTCAGCTATTCAATTAAGGGTGGCTACACTGTGCGTTAAGCCCCAGAGGGTGCACTTAACTGGAATCTTTACTTGCAGATTCAGTATCTGCATTGAAAAATCTGTGTTAAATGCACCTTCTGGGATTTAACCCTTAGGACATCTCTTAGATTCCAGTGCTTATGCGGAATCTATGGGTTAACAGTCATTACCCGTGGATTTACAATGTGGAGTAATTGACTAATAATTGAATAGCTCCATGCATTAGACCATGGGTATTTCACTCTGCCCCTTAGTATACCAGCTTTATCTTTATGAAGCTAACTAAATATCCTACACTCATAAGTCCTAAAAATGAAAACCACAATACTGTGCTGAATTAGGCCACTTCAGACGTAGACCAGTAAACTGACAATTATCTTTTTTTTTTTTTAAAAGAGATGGCATAATCAGCCACCAGCTGTCTGGGGCACAAGTGATCCTCTTCCAGTATGACCTCACCTAAAGCAGTCACCCCGTGCTGGATTACTAATGCTATCTACAGTAGCCCTTTGCAAATGCTTCAGTGGTGTTAACAGTCCCTGTTCTGGGCTGCAGTCGCTAACCTGCTATGTGTGTTGACCTGATCAAGGTACCACAATTAAGCTATCAGTTACCTCCACTTACAAGGCATTATTTTGCCTTGTAAGTGATTGTGAAAAGTCCGACATCGTCCGGCATCCCGCACCTCCGGCAATCTCGGACTCCATTACATCCTGCCGCATACTGTATGTCTGCCTTGAAAAAAGGAGACGTGACTGCATTCCCGATGGATATATATGACTCATCAGTGCCAGACTTGATGCTGCACAACCCCTACCTATTCTTTTCTCCCCCTAACTTACTTCTTCTCCCCTTGTTGCACCTGGCTGAGATGAGACAGGATTGGTACTAGAAGCAGTGCCAGATTAAAGTCCATATAGGCCTGGAGCTGAAATTTATGAAGGATGTATTGTGTGCTTGGGTTCAGCATGAGTGTCCGCTGGCCAGAATACCGATGTGTGAAATCCTGACAGGGGTGAGGTAAGTATGTCCCCCCCCCCCTCTCTCCTACCAGCTAACCCTCCGTTCCCGCAGCCTAACCTTATCCACCCCTCTTAGTGCCCAACCATAACCCCCCCAGTGGTGCCTAAACCTAATCTCCCCCTTCCCCACAGCCTAAACTTTAACTCTCCCCATTGGTGCCTAAACCGAACCCCCCCCCCCGCCCCCCATCAACCTAACTCTAACCTCTTTCACCCTCTCCCCTCGCAGCCTAACCTAACCCCCCCAGGTGGTGGGTAAGCCCAACCTCAAACATTTCCCCCCCCCCCGGCTCTGGCCCACCTGCTATAATTACAGTCAGGATGCTGGCTGTTGGGATTCCGGCAACGGTCTCTTGACTCCGTCTATATTCCACCATCGGCAGTTTGACGGGTGTCTGGATTCCGGCATCTTAACTGCATCCCGTGTGCTGCTGTGGCAGTGTGACCAGTACTGTGTGGGTTGCATCTTCATAGGGGGTGGCTAGTTTTATGGGATAGAAGGAGGGAGGGCTTGTGAAGCCTTCCATATAATCCGCCCCACCTTGCAATTCAAGTTCTGGTGCCGCTGTGACAAGCTTTGGTCCTCTTAGTGAGTGTCTCATGCTCCTGTACCCTCCCAACAGCACTGTATCAGTTTGCAACTCATTAGAGCACCGCTTTTATATTAAATAGCCCATCATCAAATATATTATAAATATGTCATTAAATAATGTGATTCTCCAGCTAATATTTTTGTAATAAGGACATAACCTGAAGCCAATTACTGTAGATCTACAAACACCTTCATGTCTTCTTACAGGGAAAAGGACAGGTCTGAGACATGCATAGAGGCATGACAGGATTATAGATTGGCTGTGACTCGCTGATGGGATTCAGACAGACAGGATGCCGCTGTCGGTATAGTGACAGCCGGCATCCCGACTGCCGGTAAATCATATGTATTCCAAGCCTATGGGCTTTCCACATTTTGGGCCTGGGATGGGGAGTAATGTACCTGGTAAGCCGAGGAGCGAGTATCCAATTGTGGCCCCTGCAGAGACCCAATGGAGACGCCTCTCAGAGCTGAGAGGTTGCAGGGGCGCCCTCTTCTGTAGCTCAGTGCTGGGATCTGGCTGTGTGGGTGGCTGCAACGTGCTGTCCCCTCACCCCTACCTAATCGCTGGGCTCTGCAGCAGCATAACAGGCCCCGGCATCCTCCTCCCCATATATGCCACTGTACCCATCACATGACAACAAGCCGTCCATCCAATCCCAGCCCCCAGGCTGCACTGGCTGAGCCCTGCTGATAGCTGCTGAAGAGCAGCCGACGTCTGGGCTCCTTTGGTAGTCCCCCCTCATTGCCGGTAGCTGATCAAAAAAGGACTGCTACTGTATATACAGTACACACATATGCACACATAAATAGAGCCCCGGAGTAAGATCCAGCACACAAAGAGCAGCACCAGACATTACACCAACCTGTAGGATGCATGTACAGTATATTTCACCTCATGGACAGTAACAGCTGCCATGTGTTCCTCAGCACAGCATTTCCAGCTGCAGATCAGCCTTTGCGGGTCCATCTTCATCATAATTTCAGTGCCACTGCCCAGCTGCCAAGTTCCCACTTAGTTGCTGAAAAAGATGTGGCGGGTGAATGGGCGGAACTTTGAAGGGACAGGCTTGGGGGTGGCCATGAGTGGGCTGGGCTTCATAGACTGTGTGGCTGTGAGTGGGCGGGGCTTTGAGACAGCCGCAGGTAAATGAGTGTAGAATGGCTGTGAGTGAATGGGCGTGGTTAAGGATGGCTCTGATGTTGATAGAATTCTTCCCTGACTTTGTGCAGCCGTGAGAGTGGGCATGGCTTCGGCTACTGTGTGTAAATGGGCATTGGGTGGCGCTTTAGAACAGCTGCACTGCTGCAGATAAATGAGCATGGCTAATGACAGCCACGTGTGAATATGGCTACGGACATCTGCGGGTAAATGAGTGTGGTTAAGTATAGCAATGGGTGAACGGACAATTCTGCTGGTGTTAACAGGAATTTTTAGTTTTTTTTACCTGACAACACAGTCTAGACTGCAGTGGATACTTTGGACCTATTTTTATGGGAGGACCTGGAGCTGTAGCTCCACCTGCCCCACTGTTAATCCAGCTCTGACTAGAGGTGTGGCTTTTGGGTAGTACAAAAAATGCTAAAAATCGCAGCACATATTTTAAATATATTGAATTTAGTGGCCAGACTCTGCAGCTAATAAGTGTTCCAATAGCTTGGACAGGGGGGGTCATTCCGAGTTGTTCGCTCTGTATTTTTTTCTCGCAACGGAGCGATTAGTCGCTAATGCGCATGCGCAATGGCCGCAGTGCGACTGCGCCAAGTAAATTTGCTATGCAGTTAGGTATTTTACTCACGGCATTACGAGGTTTTTTCTTCGTTCTGGTGATCGGAATGTGATTGACAGGAAGTGGGTGTTTCTTGGCGGAAACTGGCCGTTTTATGGGTGTGTGCGAAAAAACGCTACCGTTTCTGGGAAAAACGCGGGAGTGGCTGGAGAAACGGAGGAGTGTCTGGGCGAACGCTGGGTGTGTTTGTGACGTCAAACCAGGAACGACAAGCACTGAACTGATCGCAGATGCCTAGTAAGTGTGGAGCTACTCAGAAACTGCTAAGAAGTGCCTATTCGCAATTTTGCTAATCTTTCGTTCGCAATTTTGATAAGCTAAGATTCACTCCCAGTAGGCGGCGGCTTAGCATTTGCAAAGCTGCTAAAAGCAGCTTGCGAGCGAACAACTCGGAATGACCCCCAGGGTTTGTAACATCAAAAAAATAAAAACTGTGCAGAATCAATGATCATGATTGTAGTCGAAGCTGGCCAGTGTTCCTGTGAGGATGTCTTTGCTCCGTACCAGAGGCACCGCCCCTTTTTTCACCTCTGTGAGTCCTGTCCATTTCTCTCTCTAACCCCATCCCTTATCGTCCCTAGTCACTTTCACTAGTACACCAAGATAAAAACCAGGGTATGGGGCAGTGTAAACGGGTAATCTGGGTCATCCGAACTGGAACCCATTTAAAGCAATGGGAGAGCCCATACCTCCCAAATGCAGCGTCCTGCAGGTGGGTGAAGAGGTTGAGGGAAAGCCGCACACAAAGTCTCTCCTGCTGTCTGCACTTCTATGCAGACAGCAGCAATGCTGGGGTTAAGATGAATGGATGCCGCACTCATGTGGCGTCCGTTCACTGCACAAACAGAGGCTGGGGGCAGCCCAGCAGCTACCAGAGTGATGAGCTTGCCCCAGCGTGATGTAGACACTCCGGAGGTCACAATCTACGGATTTCCCGGTGCTTGAAGATGATGTCCTTTCCAAGCATTGGCCTTAAAGACACTGCACCCATGTTCAGTGTGAACGGTCCTGGGACGGCACTGCAGTGTAAACGGGATAAATCATGAGTCGGACATGGATTGGAACAGTGTTCCAAATCCCGGCTCCAATCCGCGATTTTGATGTAAAAGTGGTATTACTCACCTCTGCCGCCATGTCTGTGTCTGGGCTTGAACCATCTGAATTACTAGGGCTGTAATCCTGCTGTTTTACTAAATTTGCATAAATGGGTGTGGTTTTCATAGCCTTCTTTAGGAGCTTCAGTGTCATCAACTTTTACAGTGATGGGGTCCATACATCTAGCCTGTTATTGGGGAAATTCCCAGTCCTGCAGATGTCAGGTCGGGGTGTTGGGAATGATTTGTGCGCAGGTGTTGTTATTATAGACTTATGTAGGCACACACCACACGGATTACTCATACTACAGTATGAACAGCCAAGTTATCTAACCAGTGGTGTTGGTTTGTTGAAGTATAACAGGTACAGCCGTCCTCACTGTTGTATGTACTGGTTCTCATGGATCGAAGTTTCTTATAGTGCTCTGCTATACAGCTCCCCAGCCGATGAGTCTATGCTGCTTGCAGGTAGTGGCGCACTGTTGCTGGAACAGCTTTCTATTGCAAGTCTGTCTGGAGCTAAGTTTATATATAGATGTGTGCTTGACCATTTTTGCTGATTTTGGCTCTAATTTGTCGTCCGGTTTTGGTTTTGCAAAAATATCGAGATTGGTTTTGGCTTTGCAATTTTTTTCCAAAAATGTACAAAATATAAAACCTAAAATCATATCATTTGGGCCTTTGTTTTTCATAGAGTATTTTTAACCTTAATAAATGTTGTTTTGCAATAAACCTTGATTTGGGCCCTATGTACACTAAAATAAGTTCCACTGAGCAATAACATCTTACTTGCTACTTTTCAAAACTAGTTTCAGGGAGATTCCAAGTGGCAGCAGAATGCGCCGTGCAGGGGTGTGTCATGCTCCGCCCAAGGGGCGTGTCTAGTACTGCCTATGGGCATATTTATTGCAATCAGGGGTGTGTTTTGCAATGGCAGGTGAAAACTATAGTACTAAAAGCAGCAAAAAAAGAAGAAAAAAAAGTGTAACAATATAGGTGCAAGATATATTAATGTACCGTGTACATTAAGTGACTGAGAAAACCAAAATCTATATACACTGGTGTGGGATTATATACAGTGGTTGAAGTGGAAATTTTGAAGTGGGGGTATGAAAAAGTGAAGGTTGTAATTTTATGCGCGCCTAAGGCGCGCGCGTTCTGGAAAAGGGGGCCACTCAAAAGGGGGCATGTCCTTAAGTGTAGTTTACAACACCATATACCCCTTATACACATTATGCACCACAATAGTATGACCCCTTATACTAGTACTGTTGCCCCTTTCACATTATGCTACATGGAATCAGGCAAAATTCACATTACGCGACACAGTATGAGACAAAATTCACATATGCCACATGGTATGAGCCAAAATTCACATTATGCCACACGGTATGAGCTGAAACTCACATTATACCACACGGTATGAGTCAATATTCACATTATGCCACACGGTATGAGCCAATATTCACATTATGCCACACGGTATGAGCCAAAATTCACATTATGCCACACGGTATGAGTCAATATTCACATTATGCCACACGGTATGAGCCAATATTCACATTATGCCACACGGTATGAGCCAAAATTCACATTATGCCACACGGTATGAACCGAAATTCACATTATAGCACACGATATGAGCCAAAATTCACATTATGCTACACGGTATGAGCCGAAATTCACATTATACCACATGGCATGAGCCGAAATTCACATATGCCACACGGTATGAGCCGAAATTCACATATGCCATAAGGTATGAGCCGAAATTCACATTAAGCCACACAGTATAAGCCAAAATTCACATTACACTACACAGTACTAGCCACAAATCACATTACGCCAACTCAGTATGAGCCACAAATTCACACGGCATGAGACAAAATTCACATTATGCCACACAGAATGAGCCGAAATTCACACGGAATGAGCCAAAATTCATATTATGCCACACGGATTGTGCCAAAATTCAGGGACAGGGAGAGTGACAGCAGGGACATAGGGACCTGGAGAGTGACAGCAGGGATATAGGGAAAGGGAGTGACAGGGGGGACAGTGACAGCAGGGAGAGGGAGAGTGACATAGGGACAGGGAGAGTGACATAGGGACAGGGAGAGTGACAGCAGGGACATAGGGACAGGGAGTGTGACAGCAAGGACATAGGGACAGGGAGTGTGACAGAGGAACAGAAAGAGTGACAGAGGGACAGAAAGAGTGACAGAGGGACAGGGAGAGTAAGAGCAGGGACATAGGGACAGAGAGAGTGACAGAGGGATATAGAGACAGGGAGTGTGACAGAGGGACATAGGGACAGGGAGAGAGACAGAGGGACAGCAAGGACATACAATAGGGTAAAATTACGTAATGAGCAGCTGCGATGTGGAGGAGCCTGTGGTCAGGGGTGCTGTGAAGGAGGAGGCTGTGGGCATCGGCGGTGCTGCGGAGGAGGCAGTGGGCAGCGGTGGTGCGGAGGAGGAGGCTGTGGGCGGAGGTGGAGGCTGTGGGCAGCAGCCTTCTGTGCAGCTTCGGTCCACCTATGACCACCACTATTTGAAATCTGCCGCGGACCGGCAGCCAATCAGGAGCGGCCACTTCTGATTGGCTGCCAGTTCGAGAGCTCCAACTGGCGCGTGGATAGCGCTGAATTTTAAAAGATGCATTGGCAGGGGTCTTCAGTCAGTGCTCGAAGTGCTGGTTTGCCATACCGGTGTATACCGGCCCACTTCAAGCACTCACTCACACACACACTACACCCACATACATATTACACCTAGTACACAGAGCACCATAATACATTGCGTTACACACAGCCCCCTCCCCAGAGGCGGAACTATCGCCAGTGCAACCAGTGCGTTGCACTGGGGCCCGCCTCTGTCCAGGGGCCCAAAGCATGTAATGAGTCAAACTGACTCATTACATGCCGCTGTGTGCTGTGGGCAACCGCTGGCCGCAGCACACAGCCGCCCGGAGAGAGAGGAGAGGAGCGCAGCAGTACGGGGGGAAGGAGGAGGAGGGAGATGGAGGAGGGAGGTGGAGGAGGGAGCCGCAGCAGCACTTTGTTACTGGTGGAGGCGCTGCTGCTGCTGTCCCTCTGCTTCACTATAGGTTGTCTTCCGCCGCTGTGAAGCGCATCCCAGCATTCACAGCGGCGGAGAACTGCCTATAGTGAAGCAGAGGGACAGCAGCAGCCTCCACCAATAACACAGCGTTGCTGCACCTCCCTCCTCCTCCTTCTCTCCTGCCCGGGATCTCTGCCAGAAGCTGCACCGAGGAGCCTGAGCCAGCGGAGAGGGTAAGTATAATTCTTTCTTTCTTTCTTTCTTTCTTTCTTTCTTTCTTTCTTTCTTTCTTTCTTTCTTTCTTTCTTTCTCTTTCTTTCTTCATGTGCAAAAAGGGGACTGTCTGCCGTAATGTGTAAAAAAGGGGGAATCTGCCTGACATAATGTGTAAAAAAGGGGAATCTGCCTGCCGTGAAATGTAAAAAGGGGACGCTGTCTGCCGCAATGTGTAAAAAGGGGGAATCTGCCTGCCGTAATGTGTAAAAAGGAGGACGCTGTCTGCCGTAATGTGTAACAAGGGCACGCTGTCTGCCGTAATGTGTAAAAAGGCACGCTGTCTGCCGTAATGTGTAAAAAGGGGACGCTGTCTGCCGTAATGTGTAACAAGGGCACGCTGTCTGCCGTTATGTGTAAAAAGGGCACGCTGTCTGCCGTTATGTGTAAAAAGGGGACGCTGTCTGCCGTTATGTGTAAAAAGTGTACGCTGTCTGCCGCTATGTGTAACAAGGGCACGATGCCTGCCGTTATGTGTAAAAAGTGCACGCTGTCTGACGTTATGTGTAAAAAGGGGACACTGCCGTAATGTGTAAAAAGGGGGACGCTGTCTGCTGTAATGTGTAAAAAGGGGAATCTGTCCGCCGTAAGGTGTAAAAGGGTCTCTACCAAAAAGAAAAAGAAAATATCTCCCAGCGCTTATGTTTATCAAGTGTATCAATGTATTTCCTACTGTAGTAGTCAAAATATACAAATATATAAATTAATACAATAAAAGTGTTTTTACAAAAATGATATTTATTCAGGATACAGTGTTTATAACACATAAAAGGGGATTTTTATCTGCCACTATTGTTCAATTAAAATCAATACAATTGTGACCCTAATACCGGTATACTTTAGACAAAAGACAAACTGACATAAAACATATACTGATGGTGCTTATTTCAGCAGTTCATATATAGGATTTGCAGAATTTAGTGGAAATTTGAAAGTAAAGGGATGTTTAGTTACTTGCTAGCTTCAAGATGCAAATGCAAATAGGGCCCTAAGGTTTATTAGACTGTATTTTAAGGATTTAAACAAGTTTCTGTGAAATTATTTGCAAGCATTCTATGGGGAGGCAGTTACGTGACCGGCAGTCACAATCCCGACGCCAGAATCCCGTCCCCTTACAGTCCCGACAGTCGGCATGCCGACTAACCGGGACTATTCCCACTTGTGGGTGTCCACGACACCCATAGAGCAGGAATATAACCTGTCTCGCCACCGAGCCCGCAGCGTGGCGTGCAAAGCGAACCCTCAAGGGGCTTCGTTCCGCTCACCCTCCTCGCCGGCCATCTGCAAGCCGGTATTCTGGCGTCAGTATGGAGGCCGCTGGTCACGCATACCGAACCTCTTTTTATGTAGTAGTATGTAAGATTGAACATTAAAAAGTTGCTGAGGACATCACTCTGGTGCTTATCAAATAGAACTCTGTGTCAATGGGTTTAGTTACGGCTAACAGTTACAGAGAGATTTTATTGCCATGCGATATTTGTTTATCCTTAATACTGTTTCAAACTTGTTGAGCATTTTGAAAAAATTATGTTTAAGATTACCTGTCTGAGAGGCATATAAACATTATAGGGTTGAATCTGAGTTAGGAGTACAGCAACAAAGAGCACTGATAATTGTTAGCATTACTACCTCACAGCACTGAGGTCTTGTTTTCGATTCCCACCATGGCCCTAACTGTGTGGTGTTTGTATATTTCCCTGTGCTTGCATGGGCTTCCTCCCACAGTCCAAAAATATACTGGTAGGTTAATTGGCTCTTAATAACAATTATACATAACTGGAAATAATAAGTTATTTTCACCTTGGCAAAACCATATTGCATTGCAGGTGGGGTAGATTTAAAATGTGCAGAGAGATTACACTGAAATCTAAATTGTAGTATAAAATTAAAGCTGTCCCTCATTTGTGGACTACACACAAAAGCAGCCAGTATTTACCCTGCATGCAAAAAAAGAATTATATTTGCACCCCTTTGTTCAAGATACAAAGTTGTTATTATTATTATTATTATTATTATTATTATTTTTTGCTTTGCGCCAATCTTAGAATCATCCCCTAAGTGATTGTGGGATGTTTGTATTGGTGATTAAATTATATAATGGCTGATTACCAGTGTGTTTTCTGAACCAATCAACCTATTCTGTCAGTGATATTTCAACCTGCGGCCCTCCAGCTGCTGTGGAACTACACATCCCAGCATGCCTTGCCTCAGTTTTAGCATGCCTTAATAGCAAATCTGTGGCAGCACATGCTTGAATGTGTAGTTCCACAGCAGCTGGAGGGCCGCATGTTGAAGATCCATGCCCTAGACCAGGGGTGGGGAACCTTTATTCTACCAAGGGCCATTTGGATATTTATAAAATCCTTTGGGGGCCATACAAAAATGATCAACTTAAAAATGAGCTTGCCCCCAGTAGTTATGCCCCCAGTAGTTATGCCCTAGTAGATATGCCCCCAGTAGATATGCCCCTTAGTAGTACTGTGTGCGTACACCAAAAATGGGCGTGGTCAATTAAAATGGGGGCATGATACACATATGACCTCAATAGTGCAGTGCCAGATACACATATGCACCCAATAGTGCAGTGCCAGATACACATATGCCCCAAGTAGTGCAGTGCCAGATACACATATGCCCCCACAGTGCCAGACACACATATGCTCCCACAGTGCCAGACACATATGCCCCCACAGTGCCAGATGTGCCAGATACACATATGCCCCCACAGTACCAGATACACATATGCCCCCAATAATGCAGTGCCAGATACACATATGCCCCAAGTAGTGCAGTGCCAGACACACATATGCCCCCACAGTGCCAGACACACATATGCCCCCACAGTGCCAGACACACACATGCCCCCACAGTGCCAGATGTGCCAGATACACATATGCCCACACAGTGCCAGATACACATATGCCCCCACAGTGCCAGATACACACATGTCCCCACAGTGCCAGATACAGATATGCCACCACAGTGCCAGATACAGATATGCCCCTATGGTGCCAGATATGCTCCTATATTGCCAGGTACACACATGTCCCTACAGTGCCAGATATGCCCCCACATTGTCCGATATGTCCCCACAGTGCCAGGTACACACATGCCCCCCACCCCACTGTGCTGCTCACCGCTGCTGCTCTTCTTCTGCTGCTGCTGCTGTGTGTGTGTGTGTCAGGGGAGGAGAGTGCAGCATGCACCTCTCCTGCTCCTTAGTGCTCAGTTCGGCAGCAGCGTGTGTCAGCTGTCAGGGGCCAGGCAGGGAGGAGAGCGCAGTTATGTCCGGCGGCGACGTGTAGGATCTCAAACCAGCCGCCAGTTTGTGAGCCACTCAGAGCTCGCAGACCAGCAGGGGCGGCTCCTGATTGGTTGCTGGTCTGCAAGCTCTGATTGGCTCATGAACCAGCAGCTGGTTTAAGATCCTACACGCCGCCGGACATAGCTGCGCTCTCCTCTCTTGACACACACACAAAGTAGCGGGACGGATCAAGTGGCTTTGTGGGCCTTATACGGCCTGCGGGCCAGAGGTGCCCCACCCCTGCCCTAGACAATGGGCAAACAATGATGTCAACGTTTTCCCTTGAACTTCCAGACAAATGATATAGTGCATTCACACTGTGCAATCTTGCTAACATCTGAATATTATATTGTGTGTCATTCAGTAGTTTGGACCTTAACGATACATCAGGTATATATGTAGGTAGAGCATACACATTGTGCAATGTGTTAAACATTGTTAATGACATCCTCAGATTGAGCAGCATGTAGGGCCAACCAAAAGATGCGACGAACAACTCATGGTAGCGCGCAATTGTACGTACACACTGGACCATGGGGGTCATTCCAAGTTGATCGCTCACTAGCAACTTTTTGCAGCGCTGCGATCAGGTTAACTCTCGACAAAACTGCGCATGTGTATTCACCGCAATTCGCAGGTGCGTCGTACAGGTACAAAGAGGATCGGTGCTGAGCAATGGACCTAACGAAGAATCCATTTGCACAGCCAATCGCAAGGTGATTGACAGAAAGAGGGCATTTGTGGGTGTCAACTGACCGCTTTCTGGGAGTGTTTGGAAAAACGCAGGCGTGTCCAAGCGTTTGCAGGGCGGGTGTCTGACGTCAATTCCGGGACCAAAAAGACTGAAGTGATCTCAGCGGCTGAGTAAGTCCAGAGCTACTCAGAAACTACAAAAAAACTTTTTGTGTCGTCTGCTGCAAAAGCGTTCGCACACTTGCAAAGCGAAAATACACTTCCCCATAGGCGGCGACTATCTGATCGCAGCACAGCAAAAAGTTGCTAGCGAGCGATCAACTCGGAATGACCCCCCCATGTGTATGATTTATCATTACGATTTGCCGGTGAGCGACAAACTGACCCAAAAATAGTACCCAGCTTAACTGGGAATTACTGCAAGTGGTGTATTTTATGATCATTGCATTATAATATAAGGGGCTTATATAGAGATAGGAGCCAAGAAAAAAGTAGCATTTACAGTAGCTCCTGGAAAACCATGTTGTACTGCAAATTGTACAAACGCCTTCATTTATTTGCATGCATGGAACAATCGGGCTGCTTATGCATGCGGTCAGCAGATTTTGTTTCTGCACCCTGGAATTGAGCTAAGAAGTGCACTTTCCAACTTCAAATCCGTCTGCTCATTTTAAATTTGTCCCCCTCCGATTATAATAAGGTAAAATACGTACTGTTCATGTAATTGCAGTCACACTCAGGGGGTCATTCCGAGTTTTGCAGCCTGTGCGTTCAGATAGACGACGCCTATGGGGGAGGATTTTTTTGGATAGCAAGGGTGCGATTGCTTGTGCAGCCGAGCTATTCAAAAACATTTTGTGCAATTTCTGAGTAGCTTCTGACCTACTCACCCACTGCGATCACTTCAGCCTGTCCGGTCCCAGAATTGACGTCAGACACCCGCCCTGCAAACGCCTCGACACGCCTGCGTTCGCCTCACCACTCCCCGAAAACGGTTAGTTGACACCCAGATCCGCCTTCTGCCTGTCAATCTCCTAGCGTTCGCTGCTGCGAACACTTCTGTCGCAGCCGCAGTTCAGACCTGTTCGCACGACTGCGAAAAAAATCAGCAGCGTGCGAACGGGTCGGAATGACCCCCTCAGACCGGCACTGAGACGCATATACAGTACACCTTTCCAAGACATACATTATTTGCAGATGCTTGTGGGCTGATGCAAATAGTCACTGATGAAAGTCACCAGCACCCATGGCCATGTTAGCACATAGGAAACTGAACAGCTGCCCAGGGCTCCACAATTCTAGGGCCCTTCTAGCAGAGACATGTGGTGGTCACGCGCAGCAAGGGTAAGTTATGATTAATATTTTTTATTGATTCCCTTAAATTAATGGGTGTGTAGGGGCCGCAGTCTATTTACCCAGGGCCTACAATGCTGTTGAGGCGGCTCCGCCAGCACCACTAGACCGCTTGTGTTTGGCTCACTGTGAAAGCACTGCTGATACTAATGGCTTCTTTTCTTCGTTCTGATGCATTAGACAGGTGTTCTACGTTTTATTGAGGCCAATATTTATTGCAAGCAAGTCAAATGGTTACAGTTTATGTGACATATGCTTGACATAAGCCTGAGCCCTATTCTACTAGTGCCATCCGAGTGCATCTTCTGATAGTTGCTAATTTGCATATGTCTGCCATCAAGACTTTTTTTTTAAATTAACTTTTCACCTACAGTTTGGTGCGTGACTGCAGCCAACCCAGAATCAGCTCCTTTGTTTACTACCAGGTTTCCATTGTAACAAAGAAACATAGTGGGTAATTCAGACCTGACCCTAGACGTGCTAAAATTAGCACATCTACGATCAGTTACTCAGACATGCGGGGGGAAGCCTTAGTCCGCCCCACATGTCAGGCCCTACCCCCCCCCCCCCCCCCCCACACACACACACACACACACACAGGTACAAAAGCATTGCACGGTGGCGATGCTTTTGTACCAGACGAGTCCCGGGTCGCAGCGGCTGTGTGTGACGTCACGCAGCCGCCGCAGCCTGCCCCCCTTCCAACAGTACGGACACGCCTCTGTTGTCCGGTCCGCGCCCCACTAAAGGCGTTCTAACGCCATTGGTACGCCCCCTCCTGCCCCGCGACCACCTCTGCCTGTCAGTCAGGCTGAGGCGTTCGCATCTCACTGGCTGCACATGCGCAGTGTGACCACCGCGCATAGTAATTCAGACTGCGATCGCTGCAGCGATGCAGTCTGAATTACCCCCATAGTACAAAGGCAAATAATTGCATTTCCACTCCTTTCTCCATATTTGCTTCCTCAGTTACTGTGTGGGTGCCCAGAGGAGGGATTGGGCCAGAGCTATGGCACACATGTACGGTAATGCAATTAATCACTGCCGTGCAGAGTTTGCGCCACTCTCTCCCCTCCCATGTGCATCACAATTCTCCACAATCTCTGCTCCATTTTTAGGCAGAGCTACATTGTATGTAATAACTAAGGTCACTCTGTTTCACAAACAGAGCCTGCACTTGCAGCTCAATATACTTCAGCATTTGGAAAATAGGGATGAGAAAATGTGAAGGCTGAAAAGAAAATACAGATCCCCCTTTTTTCATTTTTTTTTTTAAAGATTTTTGCGGGCTTCTTGTGTGGTTATTAGACACACAACAATATCATTATTAGACACACAACAATGGGGGTAATTCCAAGTTGATCGCAGCAGGAATTTTGTTAGCAGTTGGGCAAAAACATGTTATATCTGCCTCCCCTGCAGTGCACATGGTTTTGCCCTACTGCTAACAAAATTCCTGCTGCGATCAACTTGGAATTACCCCCAAAATTACTATGTTTTGCTCATGCACGCTTACCTTGTAATGACTTAGATATATTACATCTGTACCCTTCTACTTATTTACTATTAGTGTTTGATCGCTCAAGCATAACCTCTTCTGCAAGAAACACAGTTATGGGGTATATCCTTCTCCTCTAGTGTACTGTAAGTGACCCCTTGGATGTTCAACTGCACTTACAGGGCAAAAACAGTTACCTAGGCAACGTGCAATGTGTTTGTCTTCTTCAACATAATAAACGCCCCCCTCACATATTAGCTCCACCCCCATCAGCTGCGGAAACTTTTTACAGTCTCTCAGAAAGTCGTAGTTAGAAATCAAAGCAAGACTGAGCCATGTTCTTTCATGTTTATATACCGGTTTAAATAGAAAAACACTGCGGATAAGGAACGCACATTACAAAGTTATGTTTTAAAAAAAACAACAACTTTAAAACATTTATATTGTTGCATTTACAAACCAGAGTAGTGTAGATTAATCTGGTGTTTAGAGTGATTTATGAACCAAAGTAGAGGCTAGCCAATGTAAATTTATATTCAATAACTTCAATAACTACTCTGTGTTATTACAGCACAACGTTTCTAAGACATGCTTTTGAAAAGAAAAGAAAAAAATGTAAATGTGTTGCAGGACGCTCCAGGGGCGTGACCTTCATGTCACAGTTAATGTTTGCCCCGGGTGACAAAGACCTTGCGTTTAATTTGGAAAGCTGTGTGTAAGCAGTGGGAACAGTGCGCACAGCCAATGAAAACACTTGTCTAATGCATCTCACTTTCAGTGTTTTGGTATTTTACTATCTTCCCTGTTATTGTCTCACTATTTGGCAGTTAAAACAAAACAAAAAAACAACCTCCCTGTATTTTAAGCTTTACAGAAATGGTACGCAGTGGGGCTTAGAGGTTTTGGATGAATTGTAGTAACCAGATACATTAGTGTGTCAGCCCGGTGCCAACAATAACAAAACCAAAACGTGTAACACTTTGACCTTAATATTCCCCAATCTCTTTTATCTGCGTAGTATGAGTCACTAGTTTGAAGTTTGTTTGATGAAAATTAACCTGTGTTTTATCAGAAAGTCATCGTGATGCAAAGATTTCTGCAGCTGATTCTGTTCTATGGGGTCTTTCATCATGTCCAGTCATTTAAATGGCATTAAATAACAAGGTCGTCCAAAATGAATGTGGATTAGGAATACTGTCTACTTATTCCGTTCTGAAATATTATTCGCTTCATCTTTGACGTCCTTGGGAAGGAATCTTCTATTAGCATTTGTTGCTGGCTATTCTCGTCTCTGTGATGCAGCCTGTTGTATCCAGACCTGTTTATTATTATTGCAACATTAATCAGGCTATATATTGAATTACTGAAGTGATTTATGACAATTTTCTCTGGAAGTCGAATTACTGTTTTTATATTTAAGTGCATTTTTTTTAATCACTATTATTGTAATATTGAGACTGGTACCAGCGTTTTTTTATTCAAATATTTCTATTTTTTCTTTTTTTTTTGTTCATTTGTGTATTTATACGTTATTTGTGTTTACATTAATACATGTACTTATTGATCCAGCAGATTGTATGGTTAGTGCCTATTATAGCTCTGCTCATTTTTTTATATTCTATATATTGAATCTGTGCTTTGAGCCCCTGGCCAGGTTTGGGTGGTTTGGCCTAATGTTTGGTCTAGTGTAATTACAAAAGCTGTTAGAATAAATATATTATTGGTGTTCATAGCCTTCAGAGCGTCCGTGTAAACATTAATTATCTTCTTTATAGTTTGCCTTAGAGTGTCCATTTCAGTCAACAATGGTTCATGATTATGAAGAAAGTTCACTCAGAGAACACTTCAATATTATATATTTTTATCTGCACTTCCAGTGACATATAACGATTTCTCTTTATATGGCCATGTTAACATACAGGGCAAATCTAGTGTAATAAAAAGGCTGGTATTATAAAGAGGGTGATGAATAATGATATTAGAACATTTTAAATGCTCTTTTAAAGTGAAAGGAATTATTGGTCCCAAAATTATAGTTAATGGGCCCCACAGCAACATTTTCAAAACCCCTTTCCCTCCCCTAAATCACAGCACTCATTATGAACTGGGCTTCAAAACAGTGCACTCACCCTTCAAAACAGTGCACTCACCCTTGTTATGTCTGCCGCATCTGACTCCACTTACTATTACATTATACAGTTAGTTCATCCCAGCAGGGCAGGCAGCTAGGATGGACTCTGCAGAATGATTCGGTGGGGGGATTTGGGAGGAGGTCCCAGGCAAGCTGAGGCCGCCACCTCCCTGTTTTCAAGCCACAGAGCAGGGTTCCTTAGTAGAGGGAGCAGACTGGGCAGCGGGCGAAGGCTGGCCCTGGAGGCAGCGCGGGTCCCATAGCAGCCATACTACCCTCTGCATCCACAGTAGTTACTCCTTTAATGTAAGCATGACTTGCGATAGATAGATAGATAGATAGATAGATAGATAGATAGATAGATAGATAGATAGATAGATAGATATTCCTCTCTTGCTGAAAGCAGTACTCTTATTTACACAGTAAACTCATACAGTCAGTATTGTATATAGGAGACACTTTGAGTTGTGTTGGTGGGTGGAATAGATTACTGATTAAATCAGCAGCATATAGAGACTGAAACTAAGTTTGTGTAGGTGGGGACTTAACATTACTGTCCTAAGCAATGCATAAACCCACATATGACCTTGCCGGCTGTGTTGCCAACAATTACCATGCTTTAGCTGTAAAACACAACATAAAATGCTGCTTTGTTATCATTACTTCATAATTTATAAACTCATAATTTAGAGTCTTAAAGCCCAGAATTCATCATAATGCACCTAAATATTTTTATTTTATTTTATTTGAAGCACTAAGTGTATTAATGGGTTTTAAAATGCAGATATAAAACAGTCACACCTTGTTGCTTTTCCAAATGCTCTTGCCAATACAGGTCCCAGGTTATTTTGCATTTTTTATATATTAGTCTCACAAACAAATTTGTTATCTACAAACCCACGATCTCACAAAGCGTCCAAGTATACTATTATTGAACATACTGGTAAAATATTTCTATTCATTGTTTATATCTAGTTTCTTTTGACTGCTCCTTTGTTTGTGAACAATCAGTTATATAGCATTGGCAGAGTAACATTTTACACACCAAAAATAGTTTGTATTATAACCGGGTAAAGCTAGGACCTGCAATGTACCGCAGCACAATCTGTGCAGGTTACTTGTTGAGTTTATAGCATGTTCTATAAGAAGGATTTTTTACATCTATTAAAATCTTTATTTAATAGGTTTGTTCGTTGTGTGAGGTCTTGAGTAGGGTCATGTATGAACTAGAATATAAAGACTATTGAGACAGATTCTTGCATTTGTGAATGATTTACGAAAGGATTATTACAGTAAATGAATTCAATTATTATTATTATTATTATTATTATTATTATTATTATTAAACAGTTTCCAGGGTGCATGTTGGGGCTGCTCTGATCATGACACTCGTAAAACATAGATCGATTTCTTAAGAAGCCCTTATTTGGTACAGTATATCAACAACCACAGTGTTGGCACCAAGTACAAACCAGGTTTCTGTAGCTGTTCAGTCTGATATGGTGGAAACAGGACCAGGATGCCCAATAGGCAGTCTACGGTGGACACCTGTTGTGGGGCCAAAATTCCAGGGGTTTAGGTCACCCGTATTAGGGTTGGGCCACTCGTCCACCATATGAATGCTTAAAAGAAGGGATAACACTGTTGCTAGTCCTGCAGCTATACTGACAGAACAGCAGGGGTGGTCTTTCCCGCTGCTCTGTTTGTGTAGTGATTTAGGGCCAGATGTAGTAAGCCTTGAAAAGTGATAAAGTGGAGAGATAAAGTACCAATCAACCATCTCCGAACTGCCATTTTTCAAACAAAAGCTGTAACATGGCAGTTCGGAGATGATTAGCTGGTACATTATCTCTCTCCACTTCATCACTTTTCAAGGCTTAGTACATCTTCCCCTTAGGAGGGTATGCAATTAGCTCCAGTAATCTCAGAGCTATTGATTTCGCACCCCTGTCTATTAATTTGAGGATGTTTTCACTAATTTTTTTGCAAAATTTTCACCAATGCCTCTTCACCTTTTTTTTTCTGTGAAAAGGCATTGGCGGAAAATACCTCAAAATCGTCAAAAATGGCCTGTGTTTTCACCAGCGCAGCTGAGAAAACATGTGGATTCGCAAGTTCACGTTTTATCGCTCCTGCTGAATTTTTCGCCTAGGCGAAAAAACGTCCCTGCTATTGAATAAGGCGAATCCCCTTTCGCCCTAAAAATAGCGAAAAGTCTTTTTTTTTTTTTTGCCTAGGCAAAAATACGCACTATATTGCATACCCACTTTGCCTCAGTCATTTGCAGTTGAGCACCAGGGGTCCAAAGAGCTAAGCTCTGATTGGGGAGTTCAACTCATGTTCCTCTGATTCCTGGTGCACAGCACGCGACTATTGGTGGGCACACACTATGTGATACACTCTGTGAGCGACATTGCATAGCTTTTCCCCTCCCGGGCCATCGACATACATGTATACACACTATGCAATATCGCAAGCGATCTCGCACAGTGACATCATGCCGTGGCCGGCCTGAACATGCAGCATCTGACGATATAGTCAGATTGAGCTGCATGTATTGTACAGGCAACAGCAGGGGTCGTTAACGATGGCATCGGCCATCGCTGGTAGCATACACAGTGGACTATATTGTTAACACAGTCGTTCAGGAGGGTAAAAATGAGCGATACTGTTTACAAAATCGCCTAGTGTGTACCCACCTTTAGTCTAGGGGTAGATGTATCATACCATCTAATGTATATTTATACATAATAAATGTATAACATTTGAATAGGTTTTCTCTATCATTTGGTATTTGTTTGTGGGGGTCTGTTCATAAACAGCCTGATTCATGTTTGTAAGTAAAGCAGAAAAGCAAGCAACTGGGCAAAACCATGTTGCACTGCAGGAGCTGTAAAGCTGTACAGTATTTGTAAGCTGCGTGCAAAACCAGCCAGTATTTACTCTACACAGAAAAACTATAACCTGCCCAAATGTAAATCTCTCTGCACATGTTACATGTGCCCCACCTGCAGTGCAACTTGGTTTGCCCAGTTGCTTTTTTTTTTTTTTGCTTTACCTACAAACCTGAATCAGGCCCAAAGTGTCTATTTTTATATTCAGAGCATGGAGCTAGACAGTGTGTATCAAGTGGGATCCGATCTCTAGGTCGACAAGACTTAGGTCGACATTGTCTAGGCTGACCACTATTTGTCGACAGTAAGTAGGTCAACATGGTTTCTAGGTCGACAGGGACTCTAGGTCGACATGTGCTAGGTTGACATGACAGAAGGTTACATGAGTTTTTCACATTTTTTTTACTTTTTCATACTTTACGATCCACGTGGACTACAAATGGGAACGGTAACCTTGCCTGAAGCATGGCGAGCGAAGCGACACCCAAAAATTTAAAAAAAAACCTCACGTCGACCTTTTTTCACGTCGAGCTAGTATATGTCGATCTTGAGTCCCTGTCGATCTAGGAACCATGTCGACCTGCTTACTGTCGACCTAGACACTGTCGATCTAAGTCTAGTCTATCTAACATACCACACCCGTATCAAGTATATGACACCTGTGTGATTTGTGAGCAGTGTGTACTAGTTGTGTGCAGGGCCGCCATCAGGGGGGGACAAACTCACATACACAGCTGATGGGACAGTTCCAAAAAAAAAAGAACTGTCCCGCGAAAATCGGGACAGTTGGAAGGTATGCAATATGTTTGATACCGTCTATACTATATACCATCTATAGTGTGAATTATTAATACTATATTCCATGTTTAAAAAGACCAATGCATACATATATTTTCCAGGGTTGGTACTAGTTTCTTCTACTGCTCCCTCAGACTCCCATCCTTGCTCCAATGTTCTGCAGACCGGGAGATTGTGGATTGCATTTGGAAACCTCCCTTGCAATAGAAATATTGCTTTTGTCACAGACCAGTGTGACCTGTGTAGAGTACTCGGTGTGTATCATGTGATAAGTGTTATCTGTGTATAGTTATCGGTGTGTGATATGGGTGTGACGTGTGTATAGTGGTCAGTGTGTATTAGCTGTGAGATATCGGTGTAACCTGTGTATAATAAGTTTGGGGCATTGTTTCAAAGTTTTCTAATAAACTGATATATGTCTTAATATAGTTCTTGTAGTTGATTTTTTGCTGCTGTTGCCTAGGCTTGTTACAGCAGGTAAATAGTTAATATACTGTTACTTCATTTATTTTGTGATATCATTATGTGTGAATAGTGAAACGATACAAATACACAATGTATGTATAGTTAGACATGTTTGTCTTCACTTTTACTCGTGTTTTTTATGTTTAATTTTATTGTGTTGTGTTGTAATGGAATGAAAACATTGACAAGTATGTATGTATGTATGTATGATAATATTGAGTAAAAATGATAAATAACATGGGGGGAAGGGGGTCAGTGTATATTAATATTGGTGTAGTAGATGGATCCCAGGAGGGGACCCCAACCTGTTATCTTGGCTAGGCCCCAAGTAATGTTAGTATGGCTTTGGCAGATAAAGGGGATTTTTTTCTTAAAATAAAGTATATATGCTAATTAAAGCTCACAAGTACGCAACACAACAATAAATACTGACAAATAAAATAACGCACAAATGTTACAATAAGGCAAATCACCTTTGTCCCCTAATATTTCAGCAGTGATTGGCTTAAAACTGGAGATGTACTGTATATAAGTGATCTGTGTGACACAAGATGATGCTTTCAGATTGGGTACACGCAGTTTTCATCTCAATCTCAGAAACTGAATGTACCAAAACATTTTAGTGTATTAAGACAGTAAATGTGAAGATTGGGCCATTTTAAATGTTACAGTGGGTGGAAAAGCTGGAAATTCCCCCAAACAAACAAGCACAGAGTATAGATAAACCCTCTCTGACGTTCCCAAGTGACATATGAGGACGCAGAATTGCTGCTAGTTGCTTTTTCTTACAGGTTTAGGGGGAGTTTTTCTCCTACCTTTATAAATACAAAGAAATGATGTTCAGAGTAATGATGGTGATGAGATAAGACCACCATCTAGCACTTCCTTCCAGCCTGGTAACATGAACTTTAACATAAAAGAAGTACACAAACCTATTTGGTTTCCCTCGACCTTTCCCCATGAAGTGTTGAGGGTTTGAGGGCAATAAATACATATCAGATAAATCTGAAGTGTACAAACTTCTGAAATGTAAAATGTAACCTGTTCTTGTCTGTATGTGCGAAGACCTTGGGCTTTGAAATAGCATTTGCACTTTAATGTGAAAGTTATTGGCAGTGATGGTTAAATGTCTTGTTGACTCAACTCATTTTATAATTGTTATGCACACAGTACAATGCAGTTTAGCAATTCAGTCACTGCTTTACAAATGTATGTGTATATAATATATATTTTCTTTTTTTCCCAATTACTTGAAAAGTAATGAGTTTGGGCACATTGCTGCTGTACTTAACGGTGAGATTTGTTTATACTGGTTTGTTCTTTTCAAAAGCAGTTACTGTGATACTGGCATACTGAGCCAATGCCGTGTTAGTTATAGCGAGCCACCTCTGGGGGGAGGTGTTCTGTAAGAAATTGACTGCTTTAATTCTAGACCTGCAAGCTTTTTTTTTTTACTTTTTTTTTTATTTAATCAGTGTATGGCAAAGTACCTGACACACGAATAAGCAAATCAATGTACAGTATCATCATTTAAATGCAGATTACCTGTTCCCATATCTTCCGAGACGTATACAATTCATCCAAAACAATTGTTTAAAATTAGTGATATTGAAAGAGAAGGTAAAAAGAGTCATGTAGTCGCTGATTTATCCGTACTGTTTAACTATAAATGAAGCGCTTGATTTTAAAGCCTTTGTTTTTAACAAAAAAGAAAAAGGAGATATATATTTCTTCTATTATTATTTATATTATTCTCTTTCGTAATGGGGAACAAAGTACTTGTCAATACTGGCATACATATAGTAGTAACACAGTGCAGAAACAAACTGTAACTTTACATTTTCTCTCACTGCAAGCCTGTGGCACTGTGCTAATTCTATAGCACTCTAATCCTTTCCACACACGAGTCTGTTAGCGACTGTATGCCCCTTTCAGACCGCCTGAGGCGGGTCGCACTCGGGAGCCTGACACGGGAGCCGCCAGTGTGCGCCAGGTTAGTGACGTCAGTGGTGGCTCGGCGGGGGCGCCGCTTGGAGATCACATGACCTCCAAATGCCGCCCGTCAACACACAGTGAACGGGAAATGGGTTGCATTGACCCGGCTCCCGTTCACACCGCACTGCGAGCTGGGTTAAACACGTGTTCAACCCTGCTCGCTACACAAGTTGGAATACCGGGTTCGCTCAACCCGGTATTTCAACCATGGCACCTTTCAGACCGTACATGAACACAGGTTATGTGCGTTCATGTGCCAATCACCCGTGTTGATAGCTAGCGGTCTGAAAGGGGTAGAGAATGAAACGACACAACCTTTGCAGATGAATGAACTAGTGCAGTGAGCAGCACAGAAATGTGAGAATGGTCAGACCCAATGTTTGGGGACTGACAACGTTACAGATTTTCAGAAGACCAAACTAGTGTTACCTATCTTAGTACGCCTAGAGGACCAGTATGTTCTTGCAACAAGTTATTTTTGATCTCGCATGGATATTCTAATAAATGAGATGCATGCTGTGGTTGACACACCTGTAATTATTATAGCTATAGCTTAACTCTGAGGTGTGTCTGTTCTTTTTTCCCCTTAGAGCCTTGTGGCTTCATTCTCCTTTGAGAAGCTGAGACTTTGCCTTAGTGTAGTAAACTTTCAATGGAAAGCATCATTCACTTGTTGCGTGTGTAATAGGTGTGTGTTTACTGACTAATAGGCCCCAAGCAGAACATGAGTTTGATGTGTGGATTATTCTACATTGTAGATAGTAATGAACTGATGGATCTGATTACCTAATCATGCAGAAGTCGGTCTGGACAGATTGTAAGGGATCTATTTACTATGCGGCGCTTCTGATCGTGTTTATGCAGGAAATTTCAAAGGGAAAAGATTTTACCAGCAAAAATCGGACTTTTACATTTGAACATAAACATGATAAGGAGTCTGAGTTTTAAAACATAAACCCCTAAGAGCATACTGATATGTCCAGTGATTCCTAGGCTCGGGGACCTGGCTACCAAATAAATGTTATTCCCCACTGAATGTTAACAGACACAAACAACATGACCGCACTATATTGTGCACATGAGCCAATAGGTCTATTTGTGAAAAGATGTAGAACCACAAACTCTACAAGCGCTCTAGTTACTGTATTAATGCATATACTGTATTACGGGGAAGTCATTCTGTTTTGTTCAAACATTGCTGGAAAGTCAAGTCACTGTTTTAGCTGAACGTACACGTTATGTCACAGGCTCACAGCAGTCACGCATGAAGAGTGCTAATGTGTATCTGTTATGGTCTTCTATCCTGCGTCAGTTTAGTTTTATATATGCTCATGTTGTGCATTTAACCTGTGGTGTATATGTACAGTATGCTCACAGCTACACTTCTCCCTTATGCTTAATTACATCATGCAGTTGACAGTTTGTTTTTATGTTATCGGTCTAAACTGTGATATACAGTAGTGGCGAGTATTTAAAGCTTACTGCAAATTTACATAAATCATGAAAAGACCTATATAAATAACCCAGCAACCTCCTATGTGATCTAAAGTGCTTTGTTCTCCTCTGCTGAAGGAGCCTTCCCATACTGTGATATCCTGTATTTGCATGTTTTTAAGATCACGCTGATGCAATTATAAGAATTTTAATTGGAAGCACCAATAGCAAAACCACACATGCAACATAAAATACAGTAGAAGGTGTTATAGCATGTTAGTCATTACTGGTTTCTATGTGCCTAAAGTATTCATTGTTCAAAATGAATGTGTGCTTTTTCACATGGAAGCCCATATTATGTCCGTCTCAATTAATGACTTGATGTATTTTTATTATTATTATTATTATTATTATTATTATTATTAACTAATAATAATCATAATAATGCTGGAAACAGGATTTTTTGTATTAGTTCAATATTTATATCTTATTATTAGATGTGTATTTACAACCACAGAATACAATGAATAATTGCAGTACATGTTACACACCGAAGCAAGAGTATTTTGTGCATTAAAATAATCGCTAAACAAAACATACTGTATACATAAACAGCTTCCAACAAGTCACTGAGAAAATTAATGCTTTTCAGTTGTCGACCTCAAAATTAATACAGCAAGGCAAAAATAAGACATTTGTTAATCACCAAAACATGCATATAATAAAATAAACCCCAAAACACATATTAAGAAACAAATGCACTGATACATTTAATTTAGTACATAGTTTCTTATGATGAAATCATGGAATCACTTACTTACAGTATATAGCGTACTGAAAATAAACATGACCTATGTGTAAAACAATCTGAATGTAAATACTGAAATGAGTAAGACTATGGACAGGCTTATTTACAGTGTTATCGTTGTGAGTTATATGGTTTACAAATGAATGTTACGGATTTCCTAGTTTTGTAATAGCAGAGCTCTTTATCGGTCGTCTGCATCTCTGAGATTTAATTTAAAATAAATATGCTATTCTCATTATTAATATGTAATATTCTCCATAGTTGCTTTTGGAAATAGGAATTGTATATGGGTTACTTACAGTTAATAAAAGTAATAAAGTTGGAAAGATGAGGTCTCAGAAGGCAATGCTGAGGCATCATACGTTCAGGTTTTCTTTTTTTACATTTTAAGTAAATTCTCAAAACAGCTAAATCATTTATTAGTGGTGTTGAAGAATTCCGACATCATATCACAGTATAGTATAGTATACAATACTCATATTTGTTACTCTATTAACTGAACAGTTCTCTCACAATTACACATCGCAGGTCATACTTGTGTGCAAACTTCATGTGGGTGAATGAATCAGATGTTGCATGGTACACGAGAGTAAGATTTAAAATCACTGTTCTCTTGTCATGCTGATGCTGAGGCAGAAAGTTAAAACTAATATGCTATTACACTTTTTTGTACTATATTAAAATCTGTGTGTGTAGAGAGGGCTATGCTATGCCCGTGAACAATGTTACAAATTGTGTTTATTCACACCAATTGTGTACAAAACAAATTACCCATTGCAGTCAGACATATCTATAAATAATAAAATATAATATAGGATGGAACACATTTGGTTTACATCAGATTGCTGATAGTTGTTTTATGCTCTGTTATAGAGCATATATTAGGTCAAATAAGATTTGTGCAGTGGTACACAGATATGTTGTACTGAATTGCAGACATACACAAACAGTACAGCTATGTTGGATGTGTTGTGTGCAGATTTTATATGCATAGAATAATCCACACACCTGTTGCCAAGTTATACTGCAATACTCATACAAATACAGAAGTTAAAAAAGGCAAACCAAAAGTTATACTCGGCTTTTAAATGTGTCTTTGTAAATATTGATCGTTCTGTAACCTGTAACAAATAAAAATATTTGATTATTTCGTGGAACTCTACTGTGCACCTAGGCATAATTGTGGCCAATTTACACTAATCTGTATATTCATATTTTCACTGACACAGGGTTCCTACTAACATTTGCTCAAAATATGTTTTGTGTTTACAATGAACGGTAGACTGTCAGTTTTAATCTGTATGTCATGACTATACTATATGTATATATGTATATATATATATATATATATATATATATAAATATAAACACACACACACACACACACACACACACACACACACACACACACACACACACACACACACACACTGTATATAAAAATAGAGGATTACCATACTGTCACTTTGAACTGGGGCACTAATGAATTACACAGGCTCTGTGGCTGGCTGACTTCAAGCCTGCATTTTCACCTGGCTTCAATTGGCCAAAGAGCCTGTGTGTGTGTGTGTGTGTGTGTGTGTGTGTGTGTGTGTGTGTGTGTGTGTGTGTGTGTGTATATATATATATATATAGGTGGATTATGGGCCAGACCATCCCTGGGCACATTATTGCGTGTGTTTGTCCCCTCCCCCCATCACGTTACTGCCCACTTAATTTTGGGGCCAGTCTGAATGCCTCATGACGCCAAATCACCCCCAACCTCATCCCACTTCCACCTTCCTATTCACCTGATACTACAGATCACATCCAAGTCCTGTGAGTGCCACCACACCTGCATTTGATATACTCCTCTCTAAGGTGGAGCAGTAAGGCACCCAGGCAATGCAAGTAATTTGGGCTGAGTGCCGGCATTGGTGAAATAAATATATATATATATATATATATATATATATACACACACACACACACACACACACATACTGATATATTACCTTTAAGCCCCTAATAATACCAACCCCATTACCTCAGTCTTCATCTCGCAGGCCTGTGTTTTGTTGTAGGCATCATAGAAATAGACTGGTGCCAGTATCTGTAAGTGCAATCAGGTTTTCTTATTTCAGCCCTGGCTGTGGGTTCTAGACTATGAAATGATGTTGATAACAGGGTTATGTAGGCCTGTGTGATATAGTTTAAGAGGTTCACCCAAAGGAAATTCAGAGAAGAAAATGCAGACAATAAATCTAACATTTTATTATATATGATCTATATGTAAATTAGAATGCGCATTAAGTAGGATGTTAGTGGGTTGCATCCCTTTTGTCTTCCCTTGTGCATTTATTCCATTAGTTGTGGTTAAGTAACGTTCATCTGACCTTTAATTAATGATATCATTCTTAGTCACTGGAAAGGTAATAACCTTTAATTTATTTAAACTCCTTTTTCGGTTTATGCCACGACTGCATACTGTATATCTCTGTGCTAGAAATGTTTATTCTGTCCCAGGGAATAATAGTGCATGGAACTAGCAGAAATACATTGAAAGACATGCACAGCTGCCAGTTATACGGTAAATACTGTAGCAATATGTCTTCTTACTGTAAAATGTTTGTGGCTTTTATCACTCTGGTGTCAATATATTGTGTCTCATATTCACGACACAGCACTGAAAGTAGCTTCCTGAACAGAAAGCACTTTTGGTTCTCTTGGGCATAAACAGCTCTATGGTTACATACACTGTCACGTTTATCTGTTGTTCATGCCGTACCTATAGTTTGCTTCGGAGATAATGAATTATTAGCAAACATTTAGAAATACAAAATGCAGAAGCTTGGTTGATCAGCATGTATACTGAGCTTTATGATTCATTTTATATACACTATATTTACCAGCCATCCTATGCAGAACAGAGGCTCAATGTACACATCATTTAAAGCCTATTGTTTGTTGTTGTTGTTGTTGTTGTTAGAAATCCTACACTATGCATCTGTTTTGCATAGGGAGCAAAGCTTCCAAAGTTTCTTTGTATCTGTACTACAATATTTACTGAGGGATGAACGCCGCAGTTAAAAAATGACAACTGAACGAGAAAACCTTGACCTACAGTATGTAAGAACCACACGATGTGCAGTGAGCTTCAGCAATACATTACTTCATTTGTAATTTAAAGTAGTCTTTGTTACTATATTTTTACCCGAACCTAATACAGCTGTTTTAATAAAACCATTAGAAAACGGTGTAATTTTTTTGCTACTACAACCGCTAAATAATATAACCCAAAAACAATAGTTTGGTCTGCTATATCCCATGCCTTCACAAAAGTAATGAGTGAAACCAGTGGTTCAGTTTGTGGCACTATTCATGATCTTTGACCAATAAAATAAATTCTCAAACTTTTATTCTTCTTTTAAACAGAAACAACAACAATAATTTAAGAGATGTTCTGACATTTGTTCATTTTGTTTGTTTATTTTTGTAACATACTGTATATTGTTCAAACATACCTTTTATAGATTGAGTTTATTTAAAATTCATGAACAGGCCGAAATCTTTTGCATTCTCAATACAGGTTAAGTATCCCTTATCCAAAATTCTTGGGACCAGAAGTATTTTGGATTTCGGATTTTTCCGTATTTTGGAATAATTGAATACCGTAATGAGATATCATGGCGATGGGACCTGTGTCTAAGCACAGAATGTATTTATGTGTCAAATACACCAGTGCCGTAACTAGGCATTTTAGCGCTGTGTGCAAGAAACGACATTGGCGCGCCCCCCCCCATGTAAGATAGGGGCAGTACGCGGCGTAGGCATGCGGAAAATATATAGGGGCGTGGCTTCATGGGGAAGGGACGTGGCCACAAAATAATAGCAATTCATACTACGGTGCACAGTAGTCTACATTATTCAAATTACGCTGCACAGTAGCGCCACTACACCAGGTAGAGCCCCTTTTATACATTACAGCAGACAGCGTCCCCCTTTTTACACATTACAGCAGACAGTCTCCCTTTTAACACATTGCGGCAGCCAGTCCCCCTTTTTACACATTGCGGCAGACAGCGTCCCCTTTTTTACACATTACAGCAGACAGCGTCCCCTTTTTTAACATTACGGCAGACAGCGTCCCCTTTTTACACATTACAGCAGACAGCGTCCCCATTTTTACACATTACGGCAGACGGTGTCCCCCTTTATACACATTGCGGCAGCCAGTCCCCCTTTTTACACATTACGGCAGCCAGTCCCCCTTTTTACACATTGCGGCAGCCAGTCCCCCTTTTTACACATTGCGGCAGCCAGGTCCCCTTTTTACACATTGCGGCAGCCAGTCGCCCTTTTTACAAATTGCGGCAGCCAGGCCCCCTTTTTACACATTATGGCAGACGGTGTCCCCCTGAGAGAGAGAGAGAGAGAGAGAAAGAGAGATACATACTTACCATCTCCCCGCTGACAGGCTCCTCGTGCAGCTCCCTCGGTGCAGGCAGGTGAGAAGGAGGAGGAGGGAGGGGGACTGGATCCGCAGCAGCGCTATTTCATTGGTAGTAAGCGCCGCTGCAGCATCCCCCTCTCCTTCCGTATTGGCTGCCCGGCGCTGCTGTGGATGCTGGGATGGAGGAACCGCACTTAACAGTCACTGTTAACCGATTGATGGAGGTCACACAAAAAATCGGCACGAAGTAATATAGCAATAATTCTTTACATATTGTCAATAAACATGTACCAGTTATACATTATGTACACAATAATTAACGTCCTTAGGCGAAAATTCAGGAAATCATAGCTCAGTTTGCTGGGTATAACCCATATAATAATGTGCATAACCCATTAAACAGCACAGCATTATCCTAATTAATAACCTTTATCCAAATGGACAAATTCCATAATTATTAACGATAATTATAGTAAGATGTACAGATATGTCCTCATGCATCTTTGCTGCAGTTACGCCAAACAACCCATCTTGGCACGCCAGATCATAAAAGAATCTTCTTGCATTGTGAGACTTTTTTTTTGCTGAAAATGCTTCTTAGTAGCAAGGCAATGCGACTAGGACGCACCAGCTCGAGGAGACTCTTACACCCAAGTCTGTTAAATACTGAATTAGCTGTTAATGAAACAGTGTAAAAGAGTTTATTCAAGATTATATAACCAGGCCAGTTGAAACGACAATCAGAGTTGTGTTGTTTTGATCATTTGACTGATTGTGATATTTTAGTGTTTGTGTTATGAGTAACTACGGGATATAAAGCCAGCTATATTTCATTTAGTTCACATTTATGGCTATACATATATATATATATATATATATATATATATATCGGTCTCTCTCTCTCTCTCTCTCTCTCTCACACACACACACACACACACACACACACACACACACACACACACACACACACACACACACACACATTTCTTAAACGGGCCACTTCCAACTCAACCTTTGTGTTTAAAATGGTCTCAGGCTTAAAGTCAGCATTATGCCTCATAGTTAGTTACAGGCTTCAGTTAGTTCTAGGCTTTAGTTAGTTCAGTTACTTCTGTGCATTAGTTCCAGTAGTTCCAGGTATTCGTTAGCTCCTGGCCTTAGCTAGTTCCATTCCTTAAGTAGTTGCAGGCATTAGCTACTGTAGGTCCAGGCATTAGTGCCGAGTTTCCTAAACTCTGCACTAATGCCGCCCGAGTTTAGTGGCTGTGCGGATGACGGCCAAACTCAATTTTTTTTGTTAAAGGTGCAACACTTAAAAGGCATGGTTTTGCCTTGTAAGTGATTGCCCCTTCAACAAAAATGTCAGAGTTCAGGCGGCATTACATCCCGCCCCATGTTTTAAGGATATCCATGCTTGAGCACAGGTTAGTAAAACCAAAGTACTGTAGATGTTTTTGCTTTGTGGAACCTTTTCTGGATAGTCTGACTATCATTGACAGCCCTGATTATATATCAGAAGAACTCTTTTATTTTAATATGGAGGACATGCATTTGCTCTTTTGTTAAATTAATGTAACAGATATGGTGGAATAGAGAACTTGCTAGTGACCTGGGTGTAAGCAATTGTCAGTTGTAGTCCTTAATAAGGTACTGGGTAGCTCCATAGTTTTTGAGGCCTCATCCCCATATGTGTGCTGTGTATACGGTGCAGTTTAATGGCACTTACGAAATACACCATGCACTAGAACTGCAGTGCTCTTTGTGTGTGTGTGTGTGTGTGTGTGTGTGTGTGTGTGTGTGTGTGTGTGTGTGTATAGTATTAATGTGGCTAGGGCTGATGTGAGTGATTAAGCATTGTCTGTAACATATTTTAATGCTATATGTAGATGATAACATTCTATACTTCTAACAAAGTTGTAATGGTTATGTACATAGAAATTGTTTTGAAGAAATGCACTCCCTGGGACCGTGTATGAACTAATGAACTATGAAGACTTTTTTTCTTCTGAATTTTTGTTTGTCTGTGGGTCTGTTCGTTTCGGCATCACGCAAACACTATGGGATGAATTTGGATTGCGTTTTCACTATTGTATAGCTTAATCACCTAGAAAGAAACTGTGGTATATACACTATTATCTAAATGTGACATCAGGGAGAGGAGCAATAAAGGAAAGACCAGACTTTTGACACTCAGCACGTGCATGGTGCGGGCTCCTCAAGCCAAAAAGGACTGTAAATGTCTATAAATATATTTTTTGGGAACAAATACACTTCTGGGAACTGTTTATAACCTATGGATGCAAAAAAAATTTTTATTGCGATTTGTACAGTCTTCTTGAGCCCAACATACATACATATATATATATATATATATATATATATATATATATATATAGATGGGTCCACATTTATCTTGACCTTTAATAGGATTAACTGAGACTGTCCAGTCGGACTTAATCCCCTGCTGTGCTGTATTGTTCTCTGTATTGTATTGCAGCTGAGAACAATAGATGGAGGGTTTATGCTAATAAGTCATGTTGTGCCTATGCGCAGCAAACTAGTCAAGATAACCGTGGACACATCTGTGTATATATATATATATATATTTATACAGTTCCTGGGAAAGTCCGCACTCACATCAATAGGTCCATAGTATAGGGGTGCTCCTCAAGATAACCCCAAAAGGTTTCACATATACCAGGTGTAAGAGATAAAATGATCTCTAAAGAGGGCACTCACCAGTCCAATTGACTAAAAGACTTTTTATTGGTACATCACAGTCATCAGCAAAATGTCGACATTTCGACCCATAGGGCCTTTTCCAAGACAGTCACCAGAGATATCCAGTCAGCATGCCAGCTATCAGTGATAGCTGGCATGCTGACTGGATATCTCTGGTGACTGTCTTTTGCTGCAGTTGTGTCTGAGACCAGGGGTATATTGGGAATTAAAAGTGGCCCTGCAAAATTTTGGAGAAGTGTCCTAACATAGGCAGCACAAGAGGTATAACATACCGTGTAGCTATGGCAGCATCACCGGATGGCAGAGTTGCTTTACTGCAGAGATGGAAAATTCAGAATGAATGGGGACAGTGAGGTGTACTAAGTGCCGTGGTCTGCATATCATATGGGCAGGGGAGGGGGGCACATGACATCACACAAAACAGACCCCACAGACACGGCGGCCTACCAGGAATCTTCCTGGTGACCCCTATGGCCAGTCCAAACAGACATCCACTGGAGTGAAGCTGTGAGCAAATGCTAGTAAATAGAACAAAATAATATTAGCAGTCAATCACAATATAACTTTATTTTCTTTTAAAGTTTAGAAAATGAAAGCAAATTGGTTGCTTGGGTTTATAACACTTTTTCACTTTTACTTGTAAAGAATTTTCAGAAATTGAATCTAGTATTTTAGCCTTTGCTTAGCTATTGATGACAGAATATGTGTCTATTTAAGTATACTATCTGGCTGTACATTTTTTCTACTAATGTTGGAACTATTTTCATGACCTTAATTAGGAACATTTGACCCAAAATTTTTAAAAGTTTTTCTACATTTTTATTCCAGGTGATATGACAGGAAGGAGTTAATTATCCTCCAGGGGAACATCCCTTCCTACTTGATGGTGAGAGATGCCAGGTAGGCTCCATAATTTTGTAGACTTGCGCTGTACAAAATAAATATCACACAGTTGCCAACATTCTAAAACAATTTTCTGGAACACTTCGCACTTGAGCAAGTGCATTTCAGCACATTGTGGGGTATATTTACTAAGGTGAGATTTTTTTAGACGTGGAGATTTTGCTCATAGCAACCAATCAGATTCCACTTAACATTTATCTAGCTGCTTCTAGAAGATAATAGATATAATCTGATTGGTTGCTATGGGCAACATCTCCACTTATAAAACACACACCTTAATAGATATACCCCCATGAGTGCTAATATCTAAGAGACCCTTGTTACATATATAACACTAGAGTAGAAGAATGCATGAAAACGGCATCTAGTATACAATGTAAAATGAATATTCTGTGCTTTTGGTCAATATTGAAGTGGCATTTCCAAAGGCTAAAAATCCCAAGGACAAATGTTAAGAAATCCTAAAACTTGGGCTTGTCATATGAAACTAGAAACAGCTGGTAAATACACAGATGAGATTTTTTTTATTTGTTAGTTTGTATTTTGGGCAGTAAAATATCTTCTAAAAAGCCTGAGGATTTTTCACTAAATGCCCGTTTTTTCCACCCCCCCTAAGCCATAGCTGTACTGTAGGCTGTTGAGTTAAAAAATCAGGCATTTAAAGTGGCATATTGTCAACATTATCTGAAACTGATTTTTAACTCGGTAGTCTAAATTTTCTGCTTATGGAAAAAGAAATAAGCAAAATTCTGAGTCTACTGATAAATTAACTTGTTTATGTATTTTTTTCACCACAATGATGCATCTTTACTACTGATAATGTTGGCCAGCCTGTGTGTATATGTACAGTACATGAAATATAAGCTTCACCCACTTAAGTAAAATTATGAGCAACGGTTCCAAGAGAATGGACAAAATGAATTGTGTGACAGTGGGCAGTTCCACATGCAATGTTTAATGTTTGCAGGTGAGGTCTACAAAATAATTTTTATTTCATTTGCCATGTAATAGAAAAATCTATTCAACAAGTCTGATGCAAAGTTGAATGTATGCAATATGTACATACTTTACTTGGATTCACACTGCACATGCTCAGAAAATTAGTGCATGCAAATATAGGAATGTAGCGTTAATCTCATTGTAATCATCATTTTTATGACCAGAGAGATGGAATGGTGGTGCGTAGGGGCAGTATATATTCACATATATGTCTGTAAGGCTGTAAGGAAGCATATCCTTTTGAGATGCATGTACACATTGATGATGATGATGATGATGATGATGATGACAATGATAAATGATTTGTAGCAAACCATGCAGAGGTTTTTGTATCTACAGATGGATACAGCTCTGCATATATGCGAAATACACTATTTTTCTGATCTCTACATTTCTTTTGAGTACTGTACGCCCATTTTACTTCCAGCTTTATATCGGCCCATTAGGTTTCAAATCTTAACATAGTATCTACAAACCTGCTTCCACTAAAGTTTCATGTCTGTTTCAATGTCTCATTTCAGTAGCACTGTGTGTTATGTAGGAAACCACTGAGATAATGATTTAGCTGCTGTTTGTTATCTGTAGGTTGTATGTTGAAGTGCTTAACTGGTAGTTGTGGATGGACGACGACCTAAAAAGCAACTTAGTAAACCACTGGGTAGACACAGTACGTAAGGCCAACATCAATGCGTAAAACCTTCATAAATATGCGAAAACGCCATTGTAATATAAAACTGTGGGCCCGATTCTGACCTGTTCACTGTTGTGCGAAGTCGTAAGGCGGACGATTATCGATTGACTGTGCATGCGTATGGATCATAGTGCGCACGCGCGAGGCCAAACTGCTAAAAAATCCAGCATCTTTTTTAATCGCTAGGCGTACGCAAGTTGACAGGAAGCCGGCGTTTGGGGGTGGTAACTGGCCGTTTTCTGGGAGTGTCAGTAAAAACGCAGGCGTGCCCAATCGTTTTCAGGGAGGGTGTATGACGTCAGCTCCGACCCCGATCAGCCTGATTCTATCGCACTGTAGGAGTAGGTACTGGGCTGTGCACAGATTGCACAAACTAGAAAAATAATTTGATTTTCGCAAGGTGTACGTAGACTTGCACGGGGTGGGTATTCACTCTGTCTGGGCGGCGACTATCTGATCGCAAGCCTCTGCAAATTCACACAGGAGTGATCAGGTCTGAATTATGCCCTGTATTCGAAGACCCAGGTTGCTGATATAGAATATTTTTATACTAGTAAAATAAATGTTTCAGTACTTTTATAGAATGCTAGATATTTGTGGTTAAATTTACCTTTTCAGCAGTGGCAGCTCCTACCTCTTTGCAGTAGGAGATGACAGCCCCAGCCAGCCTGGTCCCAGCACCTGCACAATGGATCTGGCAAGAACTGATACTGGTGGATGCGCATAACCGGTGGTGGGGACTGTGCATGTGCAAAACTTTGGCTTCTATGGACTGCATTGGCTGCAGCCCATAGAAGCCAGGTAGGGCTGCTTGAAAGGCAGGGAGTGGCTTCCCACATAATGCATGCTCTCTGCAAATCGGAACCCGTACTGGCAGTTCCGGATGGGAGAAACACCTCCCAATGGGACTGCCTGTTCTGCGGCTGACTGGCAAGTTCCACTTCCAATGGAAAATAATTGCCAGATCCAGTGAAGCCAGTGCAGTCAGGGACCGCAACTGGCTCACCGAGGTGCTGGGCTTTACTGGGGGTCTGCAGCCACACAGCCCATAAGTAAAATCTGTGACTGCTTTTGAGACAATCTTTTGAGTTTCTTAGTATAAAATAGGCCCTTTTCCACCTTAGGGGTGTGTCTTTAAGTAAAGCCGTTTTAAAACCTGATATACGGGAAGATATTCAGGAGGGGACTGTAGACACTGTTGAGGCATTATGGGTAGAAATTGCATGCAGGGAAAAAGGATTAAAAAAGTTAGTATTGGGTGTATGCTATAGGCCGTCTGGCATTAACGTATCTGATGAGGAATTGTTACTAAAGCAAATTAAAAGAGCAGCAGGAGTAGAAGACATAGTAGTGATGGGAGATTTTAACTATCCAGAGATAAACTGGAAAAATGATTCATGTGATACTGCTAGGGGCAATATGTTTTTAAACACACTTAATGATAACTACTTAGTTCAACTAATTGAGGAACCAACTAGGTACAATGCAATCTTAGACCTGGTATTAACAAACAATGGGGATTTGGGATCAGGTATTATAGTAGGGGAACCCATAGGAAACAGCGACCACAATATGGTCACATTCAATATCAGTTTTCATAAGCAGCCCTATACTGGCTCAACTAGGACTCTAAACTATAGTAAAGCGAATTTTGAAAAGATGAGGGTATTTTTCAGGGATATTGAATGGGAAGGTTTGTTTTTAGGAAAAAATACTACGGAGAAATGGGAGGTACTAAAATTCCTGCTAGCTAAAAATACTCTCAAATTTATGCCTACAAGCAGCAAAAAAAGGAATAAAAATCATAAACCGATGTGGCTTAACAAAAAGATAAAGGAACTTATGGGCAAGAAAAGGAGAGCATTTAAAAAATACAAATCTGACGGGGAAGCAGAGTCATTTCAGCACTATAAGGAATGTAACAAAATAAGCAAAAAGGAAATAAGAGCGGCTAAAGTAGAAACTGAAAAACTAGTAGCAAAGGAAAGCAAAGCGAATCCCAAAAATATCTTTAAATACATTAATAGCATGAGATTAAAGAAGCAGAGTATAGGCCCCTTAAAAGACAAGTTGGGAGTTTTAAGTAAAAATGATAATGACATAGCGGACACACTAAATGAGTTTTTTTCGACAGTATTTACTAGAGAGGACCCAATTCAGGGACTAACGCATAATCTCAATAATGAGAATATCCCACTGATAGGTAGTTATTTAAGCGAGGAAGTAGTCTGTGACCGATTAAAACATTTAAAGATTAATAAGTCACCAGGTCCCGATGGTATTCACCCAAGGGTTCTAATGGAGCTTCACTCTGAACTTGCAAAACCGCTATTTTTGATCTTTAAGGATTCAGTAATATCAGGTATGGTTCCCAAAGACTGGCGTATAGCGGAAGTAGTGCCTATATTCAAAAAGGGAAGTAAAGCTGAACCAGGTAATTATAGGCCAGTTAGTCTTACATCTATAGTGGGGAAAGTATTGGAAGGTATTCTAAGAGATAGTATTCAGAAGTTCCTTGAAGTCAATAAGGTAATTAAAAGGAATCAGCATGGGTTTATGAAGGACAGATCCTGTCAAACCAACTTAATTGGCTTTTATGAAACAGTAAGCGCAAACCTAGATCAGGGTAAAGAGGTGGATGTAATCTTTTTAGATTTTGCCAAAGCATTCGACACTGTACCACACATAAGATTTATCTACAAGCTACAAGAAACAGGGCTAGGAAGCACAATATGCACTTGGGTCAAAAATTGGTTAGATAATAGGGAGCAGCGCGTTGTGGTTAATGGATCTTTTTTAAATTGGACTGAAGTGCTAAGTGGTGTGCCGCAAGGCTCAGTATTAGGACAGCTATTGTTCAATATTTTCATTAACTACCTAACAGAAGGTCTAGAGAGCATGGTGTCAATTTTTGCAGATGATACCAAATTGTGTAAAGTTATAAATGCGGAGGGGTATGCTGAGTCGCTTCAGAACGACTTAGTTAAATTAGAAGCTTGGGCAGCGAAATGGAGAATGCGCTTCAATACAGACAAGTGTAAGGTAATGCACTGTGGTAACAAGAACAAAAATAACACCTACCTACTAAATGGGGTAAAATTATGAGATTCTGTACTGGAAAAGGACTTAGGTGTCCTCATAGATAGCAAACTAAGCAGTAGTACCCAAAGTAGGACTGCAGCAAAGAAGGTTAATAAGATATTAGCATGCATAAAACGGGGAATTGATGCTAGGGACGAGAGTATTATACTCCCGTTATATAAATCACTTGTGAGGCCACACCTTGAATACTGTGTACAATTCTGGGCACCATACTACAAAAAGGATATCCTGGAGCTAGAAAAGGTTCAGAGGCGGACGACCAAACTAATTAAGGGTATGGAGACGCTGGAATACGAGGAAAGGCTTGCAAGACTAGGCATGTTTACACTGGAAAAGAGGAGATTAAGAGGGGACATAATCAACATCTACAAATATATAAGGGGACAATATACAGATCTTGCGCAGGACCTGTTTTTGGTTAGATCAACACAGAGAACTCGTGGACACTCGCTTAGGTTAGAGGAAAGGAGATTCCGCACAATACGGCGTAAAGGCTTTTTTTACGGTAAGGACGATACGTGTTTGGAATTCCCTGCCTGAGGGAGTTGTAAAGGCCGACTCAGTCAACACCTTTAAGAATGGGTTAGATAAATTCCTAATGGATAAGGATATCCAGGGTTATGGGGCATAGTCACGCACTATGGTTATTATAAAAAAGAGGGGTAAAACGTAATGGCAGTCATCAACATCAGTCAAAATTTTATACAAAATAATACTTCATAGGAGACCACAAATAGGTTGAACTCGATGGACAATTGTCTTTTTTCAACCTTAGATACTATGTTACTATGTTGCTATGTTACCTTCTAAAGGACCAGAACAGTCATAAAACATTGGTAGGACTGTAAGATTTTCAACAAATAGAAATAAAAAGTAGAAGAAAGACAAACATAAGAAATATGAATAGGGGATATTATAAGAGGGTTATGAAAACAATTGAACTTAGGAGAAAGGGAGGCAATAAAAGGGCAGAGGTAAACATGAATAAGAAAATGAAAGGAAGATACTATAAACAGTGAGCAAAGTGTGGGGAGTGTACCTTCATGGTGTCAGCTTACCTATATTGCAGTTAGGGCTGTAACACACTAGCCGGTTTTCCCCGGATGGCAAAAAGCCGGACAAACTTTGTCCGGCTTTTTGCCATCCGGGAGAAACCGTCAGAGTCGCTCACACAGAACGGCTTTGAGCCGTGTGTGATGCTGTGCGCATGCGCAGCATCAGACACGGCTTCAGAAAAACCCGTTGTGTGTGAAAGCTCCCCTTCACACACACGGTTTACTGGCTACAAAGAAGGCCCGGCAGCCGGACCTTCCAGTGGTGAGACCCGGCTGCAACCCGGCAGCCGGGCTGGGGCCGTGCAGTGTGAAGGGACCCTACCCCTCACACTGTTAACTACAATGCCGGCACGGGATAAAGCCGTCCGGCTTTTTACCGGCCGGCAAAAGCCGGGTAGTGTGTTTTAGCCCTTACAGATGTCAGTAACAGTGATTTGCTCTGGACTTCTCCCTATGAGTTAAACTAGTTTCTAGAAAGTTTGTGAAGCTTTTAGGATTTTCAGATATTTCGGAATTTCACCATACACCTTAAATGTCTCAGATCTTGATACAAGTCCTAAAAAAATATATATATATATAAAGATTCAATAAATGAAATAATATAAATAAATACTTTTTCATAAAAATTTTTAACAAATCATCCAATGTTCTTTATCAGAAAAAAGTATGCAAAGCTCAACTTTTGGATTATCAGTTCTGTTAAGGGGATATTTATTGTAAATTAATTTGATGACAATGAGATGTGAGTTTGGATGTCCCAACTTTATTTAAAAAAAAAAAAAAAAAAAAAGACAGGGATTTATTTATCAAGCAGTTATTAGGGAACTCTAGCACTATTTGTGTGAGACCCCTAGAGCTGATGAGAGCACTCCCTGCTGTTCCCTTAGTGCACAACATGCACACCGATACTTAGGTTGCTGCCTCGACTTAAACTTCTAGCAGTAGGTGCTCACACAGTAGGCTAGAGACAACAGGTAAGGAACTGGAGAATCATACACAGGAGCACAGAGGGTTAAGGTCCAGACTGGGTGCAGATCTCAGCCTGAACAGAGCAGGCACTATGAGGTGGAACGCAGGCACTATGCAGATGACTTGTAGTCAGAGTGCGGCTGCTGTGCAGACAATGTGCAGATGAGACCCTCTGAAGGCTGAGAGCACTGGTTTGGCAGGCAGAGGGTAACCACACTAGAACTGGAGCTAGATGCAGGCAGGGCAAAGACTAGGACATAAATGGGCAATAAATCCGGCAGAGTATCCACAGGACATGCAAGGTCTGCAGACAGGAACCAGCAGCTTATACAGACAGAAACAAGCTGTAAGTGGCACAGAAAGCTGGACTGACTGGCTTATAACAGTAGCACTGACCACTGAGGAAAGCCAGTCTGGGAGTGCTCCTTTAATTATAAGCTACATGCAGCTGTTGTGCTGCACATACACAACACACTGACAGAGAGTGGCTACTTTGCTAGGCAATCAGGGATGTGGTAGCTGAGTGGTCCCCTGGTTGCCTAGAGACATTTGGGGACTGGCGGCCCTTGTGGCCGGAAGACGCAACATCCCGGTTACCAGGCAATCACCGGGACTTGCATCGGGAACAAGCCGCTCTGTGAAAAGAGTGGAGTAGCGAATGAGTTGATAAGTTACCCAGCGCAAGCAATTAGATGCTACCTATCATTTTATATTGTATACTTGATAATTGCTGATTGGTTGCTGTGGACAACTTCTTCTGTGGTTCAGTTCTTCAGTCCTTTCATTGTTTGATACTGTACATCAATCCCTAATCAGGGCTGAATCTAGGCAGTAATGTAGTGCACTCCAACCCCCCCGCCCCCCCATTCAAATTACACCACACAGACGTACCCCTTTATACACATTATACCATACAGAAGTACACTTTATTACCATTACACCACAAGAAGTACCCCTTATGCAAACAGTGCCCCCTTGGCACAGACTGGACAGAGAGTTATAGGAACACCAGCATCAGTCACTCACCATGGAGTAAAGCTCACTCCAATCCCCTGCAGCAGAGCGGCTCCAGTTTCTTGCAGCAAAGTGTCCCCAGTAGCAGAGTGGCCCCACTCTCTGGGAGCAGCAGAGTGGCCCCACTCGCTGGGAGCAGCAGAGTGGCCCCACTCGCTGGGAGCAGCAGAGTGGCCCCACTGTCTGGGAGCAGCAGAGTGGCCCCACTCTCTGGGAGCAGCAGAGTGGCCCCACTCTCTGGGAGCAGCAGAGTGGCCCCACTCTCTGGGAGCAGCAGAGTGGCCCCAGTCCCCTGCCGCAGCAGAGTGACCCCAGTCCCCGGCCGCAGCAGAGTGGCCCCAGTCCCCGGCCGCAGCAGAGTGGCCCCAGTCCCTGGCCGCAGCAGAGTGGCCCCAGTCCCCGGCCGCAGCAGAGTGGCCCCAGTCCCTGGCAGCAGCTGCTTTTCTCTGGACACGGAGCTATAGCGGTGGCCATCTTTGAAAGGGTTCAATGCCCCATGGGAGTTGTAGTTTATTTTTTACTACTCGACCTCTAAGCAGTAAAAGATTAACTACAAATCCCATGATACTACTCTTCCTTCTCTGACCATCATTGAAAGGGTGCAATGCTTCATGGGATTTGTAGTTTGTCTTATACTGCTCAGAGTCTACAAATCCCATGCAACTCCTCTAACTTATCTAGCAGGGTGCTGCATGTGTCCTGTGCAGCCTGTTGCTGGTGCCCCCTCTAATCCAGCGCCCAGGTCACATGCCCCCTTAGCCCCCCTTTCCCTTAGTTGCGGACCAGCACTGATATTCAGGTACTTCAGTAACATAACATAATGGTTGAAGTTAAATAAAGTTTATATTTTGGAGTGGCTGACTCAAAGTTTAGACCTTAATCTAATAGAAATGTAGTGACAGGACCTGAGACAGGGTGTTGATACAAGAAAGACCATGCAAGAGTTGAAGCAGTTCTGTAAGAAGTAGTGGGATAGGAGCATTACTATAAACAATTACAATAATTACCATAAAGGTTCAAATCTTGAAGTCATTGCTGCTGAAATAGTCACATTAATTACGGAGTCCTAGAGATTCACATTTCCAGACAAATAAATTTAATGTATCATTTTGTTCAATAAATGAAAAAGTACAAAGGTAACTGAAACTTTTTTTCATCCTCACGCATTGTTCGTGGGGCTGCGGGGCCTGCTGTAAAGTCCTTTGTTATGATTAGCCATGGACCATTTGCCAGAACATTTCCACCCAAGACAGGATAGTTTTGTTTGGTGGTGCAGGTCCTGGAACCTAGGTGTTATAAATGCCAGGGAAGGCACGCCATTCTGTCCTGTCTCGTAACTTCAGAAATAATGTTCCTCACACCATGCATGTTCCTGGATGGCGTACTGTGGCATACCGTCTGTCACTCAACGTCTCCTGTAAGGGATGCGGTCAGCATCCTGGTGGTCTGGATGCCAACGGGCAAGTGACCGACAGTGGAATGCTGACACCATTCAGATTCCCGACTGCAGACATCCAATAGGTAAGTATTGGGGGGATGGTTACGACCCAGTGTGGGGGGGTGAGGTTAGGCTTAGGCACTACAGGGGTGTAGCCATAGCTGCCACCCCCACCAAGTCTTAGTCCTAGCCACCGCCCCCTGTGATTAGCCAGAGCCACCACCCCCCACTATCTTAGTCCTACCTGCCACCCTGGGCGAGTTAGGGTAGGGGGCAGGGCAGGTATAAATTAAATTTCCCTGTCAACATTCTAAAAGTCAGGATGCCACGGTCGGTCATGTGACCGCCGGCATCCCCACCACCAGCATTTCCTATCACACCCTTCTGTAACACATAAGATAAATAAGATACCAGTTTGTTACGTTGTTGTTGTTGTTGTTGTTGTTGTTGTTGTTGTTGTTTTTACGCACTTGTATATATCCTTTTGTGTGTGTGTTTTTTTTTTTTTTTACTTACTGGGTTCTCTTTATTTTTATTAGATGATCTGAAATGAAAACTTTTATAGACACATTTGTGAAGAAATCCTGAAGATTTTAAAGGGTCCACAAACATTGTAAAACCATTGTACTTTTCTGCTAAGATACACACATACATATACAAATTTGTGTTTCTTAATCTTTCTTGGGTGCGGAATGACTTCTTATAGTTTTGAAACTAATTTGAGTAGCAGATGTAGAGATCTGATACAGAGATCCAGTGACTTTGTTTGTTCACATATTAAAAGCTTTTAAAACAATGCATCTCCTTTGTTTCCCTTCCATATTACTTCATATGTACCAAGCTGCTAACAGAATAGCCCTGAGCTGTTTGTCATATAGTATTTATGTCTAATTTCTTTTAGTTTAATTGTTCATTTATTGTGCTTATTTTGTTTGGCAAGTAGAGTATTCATTAAATATCAACCCTTTTATGGTAATTTACAAATTATATACAATTTATTCCTAAATCAGCAAAACCTCCCCATTACTTAATATACAAGTGCCTGCACCTTAACAGAACTTAACTTAAAAGACCTCTCCTGCCACTATATCTGCTTAAACTTATAGATGTGCTTCCCCCCACCTTTGGTTTTGGTTGTAATCTATCATAGTAATTCGGTTTTGGCTTGGTTAACAATCGATAAGAAAAATCAATAAACATTGATAAAAAGAAATGAAAATTTCTAAAAACAGCTAAAATCCTGTAATTTTTGCAATGTGAAATTCAGATTTAAAATCTGAATGAGGACTCGTTCTCCTTGTCAGATCCAGGCCGGGTCTTTAGTTCGGTTCAGATCCACACATCGCACCTCTCTATTCCCAACCAGAGGAGCCATAGGATGGTGGAGAGAGCTCTGACACAGAGTGGTATCCCTGTTTCACTTACAGATCTCTCCACACCTGGGTGTCTGAGTCCTGTGTAATTTGTTATCTAATGAATGTCTATAGAGAGACAGACAGACACACACACACACACACACACACACACACACACACACACACAGTCTTCCCGAGTCCTGTCCCAGTGTGTAAGTAGTACAGAGGCTGCTGCTATTTTTGCATGTGACAAGATAAATTATAGATTTTATATTTCTCTGTGTATTTTAAGGTTGTTTAAGTTGTCTTTTATTCCACTATAAGTACATTTTATAAAATAGTTGTCTTTCAGTTTGGTGGAGCTATAAACAGTACCCAGGCAATATGAAACTATTAGTTTAAATTTAATATACACCATTGGGCTTAATTTAATATACATAATCCATACGTTCCAACATGACCCATTCCAGGAGGGACAAAATTCTTAAATTACAGTATAACTGGAAGCATCTGTGTTGAAACACCTTTCTTATCAATTAAACAGTTCAACACAGGTGACTACAATCATATATTAAGAGCGAAGTCCATGTAAAGAGCATTTTTTCACTCCTGGAATAGGTCATGTTGGGAAGTATGTACATTCTTATATACAACACCACCCCTTCCACCGGGGCCTCCCTGTCTAAAGGGCCCTGGGCACCCACAAGGCGTAATCCGGCCCTGTACTAACGTATACACCAGAGTTTTGACTGTATAAAGTATATGAAAAATACAAAGAAAATATTATAAATATCTTATTTGTATTATTCTAATAATTGTTATAGTCAAATCTGGCTCTTGTACTAGCCAGTGTCTCCTCAGCCATTTACCTCACCGCACTTCCCTGTATAAGCAGTACTAATGTGTGGTTTAATGTGAATAAGGGACACTACTGTGTGATATAATGTGTATAAGGGGTACTATTATTATAGGGTTTACAATTGTGTGGCCATGCCCCTTCCCCATGAGACCATGCCCCTTTTTTAGATGCACGCGCCCAATTAAAAATATGGGGGGAGGGGCACCACTGCTCTTTCTGGTACAGAGCACCAAAATATCTAGTTACGGCTCTAGTCATTCTCAACATGTGATCATTCTGACCGCGGCGATACCATGGTGTTTCTGAAAGTCAATATTACCCCACTGTAACAGAAATCAGGCTACACAATGCAGCATTTGCTTTGTTTATTCTGAGCAAATACAATAAAACAAGTTTATGATCAGCATTTCATTAACTAGGCCGCACCTCTGTCCAGGGGTGGTTTAACAGAGGAAGGGGCCTGTGTGCAGACTCCGGGTGGGCTCCCTCCACTCTATGGTGCATTGTGCCATAGTCTGTTGCACATGCGCAGGTCTCTGGAAACTTGGTGCCCACCAGGTTCCGGCAACTAATCACTACTGGCCATGTATGGCAGCCATTTTCCTGGTGAAGGTAAGTAATTAAACATGGGTGCGGTGTGGGCCCTCCTAGGCCTAGGAGCTCGTGTACACCACTCACACTGCACCCATTATAGGTGCCATTGCATCTGTCATATCCAGTATAAATGGCTCTTTTTCCAGCATACTTTTACATGATCACTATTGTTTTTCTAGTCAGCTGGGATTTCTCTAACAGGGTTATCCCATCCTCAGACAAGACATTGTGCAGAGACACAAGCAGTACTTCAGCGTGACACCACATACCTGACATTTATCTGTACAAGCAGATTGACCTTTTTGATAGAAGTCAGGTGCATTGTTTTGATTAATGCCATTTGTTTTCACCAGAGTGTAAAGCTATACGTTTTATTGCCATCTGACAAAGTATTGAATCACATGTCAGTCACCTCTGAGATGAGGGAGATTTCATAGCATTCTTACTTGAATAATTTTCACAAAGTGCGCTATCAGGTTCTCCCTCTGGGCCATTTACCACAGCAGGCAACACTAGGAGGACGTCAGCTGCACGAGGTGTGTAATACAAATTAGAAGGGAATTAGAGAGTAAGAATCAGTTTATGTAATTTAATAGTCAGGATTTTGTCAAATACATTAAACTGTCTTTCTCTTACGTCTTAGAGGATGCTGGGGACTCCGTAAGGACCATGGGGAATAGACGGGCTCCGCAGGAGACATGGGCACTATAAAGAAACTTTAGAATGGGTGTGCACTGGCTCCTCCCTCTATGCCCCTCCTCCAGACCTCAGTTAGATCCTGTGCCCAGAGGAGACTGGGTGCTTTCAGGGGAGCTCTCCTGAGTTTCTCTGTAATAAAGAATTTTGGGGGTCATTCCGAGTTGTTCGCTCGTTATTTTTTTCTCGCAATGGAGCGATTAGTCGCTAATGCGCATGCGCAATGTCCGCAGTGCGACTGCGCCAAGTAAATTTGCTATGCAGTTAGGTATTTTACTCACGGCATTACGAGGTTTTTTCTTCGTTCTGCAGATCGGAGTGTGATTGACAGGAAGTGGGTGTTTCTGGGCGGAAACTGGCCGTTTTATGGGTGTGTGTGAAAAAACGCTGCCGTTTCTGGGAAAAACGCGGGAGTGGCTGGAGAAACGGAGGAGTGTCTGGGCGAACGCTGGGTGTGTTTGTGACGTCAAACCAGGAACGACAAGCACTGAACTGATCGCAGATGCCGAGTAAGTCTGAAGCTACTCAGAAACTGCTAAGAAGTGTCTATTCGCAATTCTGCTAATCTTTCGTTCGCAATTTTGATAAGCTAAGAATCACTCCCAGTAGGCGGTGGCTTAGCATGTGCAAAGCTACTAAAAGCAGCTTGCGAGCGAACAACTCGGAATGACCCCCTTTGTTAGGTTTTTTATATTCAGGGAGTCCTGCTGGCAGCAGGCTCCCTGCGCCGTGGGACTGAGGAGAGAGAAGCAGACCTACTTCAGTGATAGGCTCTGCTTCTTAGGCTACTGGAAACCATTAGCTCCAGAGGGATCGGAACGCAGGTCTCATCCTTGCCGTTCGTCCCAGAGCCGCGCCGCAGTCCTCCTTGCAGAGCCGGAAGATAGAAGCCGGGTGAGTATACGAAGAAAGAAGACTTCACAGGCGGCAGAAGACTTCGGATCTTCACTGAGGTAGCCATTGCTCCCGCACACACACACAGGCACAGATGGGTGCAGGGCGCAGTGGGGGGCGCCCTGGGCAGCAATAATCCTCTTGGCTGGCATTACAAGTATATTCAGCTATGGCAGTATAATACACAGTCCCCCGCCAGGTTATTTTGTATTTTGAGCAGGACCGAAGCCCGCCGCTGAGGGGGCGGAGCTTGATCCCACAGCACTAACCAGCGCCATTTTCTCCACAGCACGCTGCTGAGAAGCTGGCTCCCCGGACTCTCCCCTGCTGAACACGGTGACAGAGGGCTTTGAAGGAGGGGAGGGGCACATAATTTGTGCGCAGTCAAAATAAATATATATATATATATATATATATATAAAACAAAAAAAGCGCTGTATATAGCTGGGACTTGTGTTTCCAGGGTCATTGGAGCTGGGTGTGTGCTGGCATACTCTCTCTCTCTGTCTCTCCAAAGGGCCTGGTTGGGGGAACTATCTCCAGATTAGAGATTTCCCTGGGTGTGTGGGGTGTCGGTACGCGTGTGTCGGCATGTCTGAAGCGGAAGGCTCTTCTAGGGAGGAGGTGGAGCAAATGAGTGTGGTGTCTCCGTCGACAACGCCGACACCTGATTGGTTGGATATGTGGAATGTTTTAAATGCAAATGTGAATTTATTACACAAAAGGTTGGACAAAGCGGTGTCCAGGGGAAATACAGGGAGTCAATCCCTGCCTTTCACTATGTCACAGGGCCCTTCTGGGTCTCAAAAGCGCCCACTATCGCAAGTAGCAGACACTGATACCAGTGTCGACTATGATGATGCGAGGTTGCAGCCGAGATTGGCAAAAAGTATTCATTATATGATTATTGCTATAAAAGATGTGTTGCATATCACAGATGACCCCTCGGTCCCGGACACGAGGGTGCGCATGTATAAGGAAAAGAAACCTGGGGTTACTTTCCCCCCTTCACATGAGCTAAATGAGTTGTTTGAAAGGGCTTGGGAAACTCCTGACAAGAAATTGCTGATTCCCAAAAGGATTCTTATGGCGTATCCTTTCCCGGCTAAGGACAGGATACGGTGGGAATCCTCTCCCAGAGTGGACAAAGCGACAAAGATGGTGGCGTCTTACGAGGCCATTCCATTCGGCAGGTTCCATGCGAGGACCTTTCAGTGGGACCTTCTGGACAAGTGGTCCGGGTCACATCTACATATTCATCAGATGATCAGCCTGTCCCCCAGGGCCAGGGTATCTCTCTTGTGGTGGCTGCAGAGTGCTCACCTTCTAGAGGGTCGCAGGTTTGGCATTCAGAACTGGGTTCTGGTGACCACGGATGCGAGCCTCCGAGGCTGGGGAGCAGTCACACAGGGAAGAAACTTCCAGGGTCTGTGGTCAAGCCAGGAGGCTTGTCTACACATCAACGTACTGGAATCGAGGGCCTACGTCAAGCGGAGAATTTTCTTCGCGACCTACCGGTTCTGATTCAGTCAGACAACGTCACGGCTGTGGCTCATGTAAACCGCCAAGGTGGAACAAGGAACAGAGTGGCAATGGCAGAAGCCACCAGAATTTTTCGCTGGGCGGAAAATCATGCAAGCGCTCTGACAGCAGTCTTCATTCCGGGAGTGGACAACTGGGAAGCAGACTTCCTCAGCAGACACGATCTCCATCCAGGAGAGTGGGGACTTCTTCAAGAAGTCTTTGCAGAGATTGCAAGTCAGTGGGGACTGCCTCAAATAGACATGATGGCGTCACGCCTCAACAAAAAGCTCCCGAGGTATTGTGCCAGGTCAAGGGACCCTCAGGCGGTAGCAGTGGACGCCCTGGTGACTCCGTGGGTGTTCCAGTCGGTCTATGTCTTCCCTCCTCTTCCTCTCATCAAAAAAATATTGAGAATCATAAGATGAAAAAGAGTATAGGCAATTCTCATTGTTCCAGATTGGCCTCGAAGGGCCTGGTATCCGGAGCTGCGGGAAATGCTCACAGAAGATCCGTGGCCTCTTCCTCTCAGAGAGGACCTGTTGCAACAGGGGCCCTGTCTGTTCCAAGACTTACCGCGGCTGTGTTTGACGGCATGGCGGTTGAACGCCGGATCCTAGCTGAAAAGGGCATTCCGGATGAGGTCATTCCTACTCTGATAAGGGCTAGGAAGGAGGTGACAGCGAAACATTATCACCGTATCTGGAGGAAGAATGTGTCTTGGTGTGAGACCAAGAATGCTCCTTCGGAGGAATTCCATCTGGGCCATTTTATCCACTTCCTACAGACTGGAGTGAATTTGGGCCTGAAATTAGGTTCCATTAAGGTACAGATTTCGGCCCTGTCTATTTTCTTTCAGAAGGAATTGGCTTCTCTACCAGAAGTCCAGACTTTTGTGAAGGGAGTGCTGCATATCCAGCCTCCTTTTGGGCCCACAGTGGCTCCATGGGACCTTAACGTGGTGTTACAGTTCCTTAAGTCTCATTGGTTTGAGCCTCTTCAAACCGTGGAATTAAAATATCTCACTTGGAAAGTGGTTATGTTGTTGGCCTTGGCATCTGCAAGGCGAGTGTCTGAGTTGGCAGCTTTATCTCACAAAAGCCCCTATCTGATTTTCCATGTGGACAGAGCTGAGTTGCGAACTCGTCCTCAATTTTTGTCTAAGGTGGTTTCCTCCATTCAAATTCGGTGAAGGCCCATTCCACTAGAATGGTGGGATCTTCTTGGGCGGCTGCCCAAGGCGTCTCGGCATTACAGCTTTGCCGAGCGGCGACTTGGTCAGGTTCAAACACTTGTGCTAAATTTCTACAAGTTTGATACCCTAGCTGAGGAGGACCTCATGTTTGCTCAATCGGTGCTGCAGAGTCATCCGCACTCTCCCGCCCGTTTGGGAGCTTTGGTATAATCCCCATGGTCCTGACGGAGTCCTCAGCATCCTCTAGGACGTAAGAGAAAATAAGATTTTAAATTTACCGGTAAATCTTTTTCTCCTAGTCCGTAGAGGATGCTGGGCGTCCGTCCCAGTGCGGACAACATTCTGCAAGACTTGTATATAGTTATTTGCTTGCATAAGGGTTATGTTACAGTTTTGTTCAGTCTTTGACTGATGCTGTTCTGTTTCATACTGTTGACTGGTTCGTATATTCCATGTTATACGGTGTGGATGGTGTGGGCTGGTGTGAATCTTGCCCTTGGATTAACAAAATCCTTTCCTCGTACTGTCCGTCTCCTCTGGGCACAGTTTCTCTAACTGAGGTCTGGAGGAGGGGAATAGAGGGAGGAGCCAGTGCACACCCATTCTAAAGTTTCTTTATAGTGCCCATGTCTCCTGCGGAGCCCGTCTATTCCCCATGGTCCTTACGGAGTCCCCAGCATCCTCTATGGACTAGGAGAAAAAGATTTACCGGTAGGTTTAAAATCTTATTATTTCACTCTTGTCAGTCACAATCTGTGAAATATACATTTTCTGTCTAACATTTCTATTATTCATACATATTTACTACATTATGATAAAATATACAGTGAACGGACCGATGCATACACATGACAGTGGATAGATATTTGCATAGACCAATGTATATTTGCATTAGCATAAATTAGTAAATGTGGGAGCCATAGTTATCTGAATATCCCATAACTTTACGTTTCGACTCAGAGTCAGACCCTTAGGGGTTGCGCCCATGTCTTGCATCATTTACTGATAGTACTTCTGCAACTACTGTATATGCAAATTCCATATGTGCAAGGACTGAGACACCCACTGTCAGGGTCTATCCATGCTGAAATTCTGATTGGTCTGTCTTTAAACACCACCATCAGTCGCACCATAAAATCTTACACCAGTCCTATGATAGGTGCAGTTTAATATTCCGAGTATGGCCTCCTGTGTGAGTGGTTGAGCATCTGTGTATTCCCAGAACATGCCCATAAGATGGACCATCACCATGTATATGCAAAGATATCTCCCCATCACCGCTCAGGAACACCCAATACATTTTCAGTGCACTTCTGTGTGTGTGTGACCAGAGGAGTCACTAAGCCCCTTGACACCTGGTGCGGCGGGCACATAAGGGGCGTGGTCTTGCAGGATGGGGACGTGGCTATCCTGGTGGTCACCATGCCGATGCTGGGATCCCGAGCAATCAAACGCCCGACAGTCGGCATGTCGACGATAGAGTGGCAATAGAACAATTGGCTCTGTTGCGCTCAACCAACACCCCCTCCCTTCCGCCGGCATAATGCGGTTGGGATCCTGGTGTTGATATGCTGGCCTCCGGGATCTCCACCGCCGGTCTCACAGCCCCAACCCATACAATGAATGGCAGATCTGAGACAGTTCATCCTTGTGGCTCTTTGGGCTTATCTACTCTCAGAGATCCCTGATTACAACATTACTGTGACATCACAAGATTTCCAACCTAGCACTTAGGTAGTAGATTCGTAACTAAGTGGCGTCACTTACAGTACCTAGCTTTGTCAAAATGTTAATTTCTCTCAATTGTTGATAATTATCTGTTTTTATTTTTGTTTGATTGGCCCTAAAATAATCTCACCTTAATTTTTTTCCTCTGGGCCCCTAGGATAGCAACAATATATAAACTATTATTATTGACACACTTCTTTCTATCTTTGTTAAAGCATTAGACTGACACAAGGCCTACCCTACCGTCTCCGGCCCCCCAACACAGTACCCCCCAAACCCATGGACATACACTATCCACCAAATTTTTTTTATTGTGGAGGTCAGTGTGTTTGTCTATTTTTCTTGTGGTGACCAGTGTGTTTGTATTTTTTACCTGTGTGGGCCAATGTGTATTCTTTTTTTCCTGTTGGGGCCAATGTTTTGTTTTCTTTCTGTGGGGACAATGTGTTTTTTTTTTCTGTGGGGACCAATGTGTTTGTTTTCCTTTGGGGGACAATTTTTTGTTTTGTTTGTTTTTTGTCAGGGGGGGTAGTGTGTTTGTTTTTTACCTGTCCGGCATCAGTTTTGTTTTTTTGTGGCGGCCAATGTGTTTTTTGTTATTTTTCCAATATTTAATTATTTAATTTCTTTTGGGAGCCAATGTGTTTTATTTTTTCCTGTGGGGCCTAATGTGTTTGTTGTTTTCCTGTCAGGGGTCAGTATATCTTTTTTTCTGTGGGCGCCAAAGTGTTTCCTTTTTTTGTTTGGTGGCTTATTTATTTTCCTATGGGGGCCAATGTGTTTTTAAATTTTCCTGTGGGGGCGAATGTGTTTTTTCCCCCTGTTCCTGTCGGGAGTCAATGTGTCTTTTTTTTTCTTTTGTGGTTCAGTGAGTTTTATTTTTTTCCTCTGGGGGCTAATGTGTTTATTTTTTTCCTTGGGGTCAATGTCTTTTTTTTCTCCTGTGAGGGCCAATGTGTTTTTTTTTTATATCGAGGCCAGTGTGTTTGTTTTTTCTTCTGTGAGGGCCATATGTGTTTATTTTTGTGCAATGTTTTTCATCTGCACATGCATCTGAGTTGCACTGGACATGTGTCCTGATGGTGTTTATACAGAATTGCAGTACAGATTCAGACACACGCACAAGAAATGTATTTAAAATGTGTTGGGCGGTTACAGGGGTTGGCTAATAAGATGCAGATGTATCTTAGTGTGGGTTGCATATAGACATGCCGAATCGCTCACATTGGCCATACTCAGATGGATGATCTGTACCTAGCATCGGGCTGGTGCAAGTTTCAATGGTGTAACCGATGGTGGCATCTAAAGAAGTACAAAGCAGGATTGCAGCATCTGTAGACACTTACAGTGGGTGTCTCAGTCCTTGCATATTCGGACACAGATTTACACTAGGTAAGGGCATTGTAGTAGCATTAGCATTAAGTCGCAGACACAACCGCAGCAATACATGCAAGGAAGGACACAACTACGTCCAGCTCAGAATCAGGCCCTATAAGGAGAGATCCTTCCCCTCGACAGACCCAACCCCATCAACAGGCCCCGTCTCCAGTAGGGCTGCTTCTCTAAATTTCTTGGGCTGGTTTTCCTTCCCAATCCACCCCTGCCACATTATAATGAGCAGATCAGATAATGACATATTACAGTGGCCGCCAGTTCAAATTTTGCCACATTACAGTGCCCCTTTGTTCTCTAATGGGCAAAACCATGTGCATTGCAGGGGGGGGGGGGGGGGGGGGGGGGCAGATATAACATGTGCAGAGAGAGTTAGATTTGAGTGGGGTGTGTTCAAACTGAAATCTAAATTGCAGTGTAAAAGTAGGGCAGCCAATATTTACCCTGCACAGAAACAATATACCCCACCCAAATCTAACTCTCTCTGCACATGTTATATCTGCCTCCCTGCAGTGTTCATGGTTTTGCCCATTAGAGAACACATTTGCTGCTGCTATCAGGTCTGAATTAGGCCCACAATTGCTTAGCAGGCAAATCTGGGAAATTGGTATGCAACTTTATAACCTGGGTCCAGGCTCCCCTAAGCCTCTGGGCCCCATAGTAATGGCACCCCTTGCACCTACTATAGTTATGCGCATGGACTGATGCATTTTACTAATGAACTGATGGATTTGTGTTACCAGAGAAAGTAGCTCTTTTTTGTGATGTTGCAGTATGTTTGCTCTTATGTAATTTCAATCAAACAAAAAGGACTCGGTAATTAAATAAAAGGCAAACATGCACATTGAGTTCATTGATTAGTATGCCTAATTATCCAGTGCTACAACAATACCTGGTAGAAGTATAAAAATAAATGCAATTGAAAGCATGTTCTTACATGTAAATTAGGGTGTGTACACACGGTGAGATAAATCTGTGAGATTTTGACAATATAGTCAAAATCTTATGAAAAGTTAGTGCATATCTCATGGTGCTAGGCAGATTCAATCCCGATGCGCACTCCTGTGGGGTCGGTATCGTAAGGCTAGATAGACTGTGCAGGCAAGTCAATCTTGACTATCTAGTTTACAATCTAGTACAAAGTATAGTCAAAATTGGCGCTTAGTCAAAATCGTACATAGACAAAATCTCAAGCACAGATAGTCAAAATCAGTACAATCTGTGCTATCTGGGCTCTGGGAGAGTTCAAGGGAAATCGCATAGTCAAAATCGGGCATAGCAGGGATCTCACCGTGTGTACACACCTTTACTCTGCTTTTAAAGAGCTACCTCTACAGTGACCCTAGGTGGCATAATTAGGATAATAGATGCTGCCTGGCAGAACTACTATTAGTTCACATGCTTGGGAAGTAACTGCAATGTAGTCACATAGATTGTATAAGGTTCAGGTGCTTGGACTTATATATGTCTGAGTGATTAAGTGATGACACATATTTGTATTTACACTGTATTCATCCTATTCTTTTATAAAAAATAACTTTAGTTCTACTGTAAGTTCAAGTGGTCTGTAATGTTCTAACACCTCTTCAGAGGCACTGGGCAGTCTAGTGATATACATGTTTATAGCGTGGACTGGATCTAATATATTAACACACTCTTGGTTTAGATTTATAAAAATGAAATGGCATACTCAAGTAGTTAATAAAGTTAGTGAGGTCATCAATAAAGTTGGGCTTACCAGAAAAATGTTGGAAAGTCTTCTAGCTAGAGCAGTTTTAGCTTAAGTCATTGCATCTATGTACTAAACCTTGCAGAGAGATAACGTTGACTGAGATAAAGTACCAGCCAACCAGCTCCTAACTGTCATTTTGCAAACACAGCCTGAAACATGGCACTTAGGAGCTGATTGGCTGCTACTTTATTTCATTCCACTTTATCACTCTCCAAGGCTTAGTACATACAGATGTGCCCTGCTACATCTTTGCTCAGTACGCCATGCAGCATGCACTTCTATTTGTGCCCTGCCGTGCCGCAGCTTGGTGTTCTAAGTAGCATCATGCTACAGTAAGTTGCAACGTAACGTACTGAGGTGCTGGAGAAGCCGGAGAGTGTAATACATCTTTCTGTCTACCAGATGTCACTTTTTCTAAACTGTATGGCACATGCGTTAAATATCCAACAAGCTTCTGATTGGCTGGCGGAACCTGTCTTTCGTTACACTATACAGTAGTACTGAATAGCGTTTTTCATAAATGTTTCTATATGTATTTTTGTGACTGCCTTATGGAAGCATTTTAGCAAACATATGTAAATCAAGCACCTTTGCATGGGCATGTGATTGTATGCGATCTAGCCAATCACACCAATGAGAGAGTGCATGTTTTTGTTAGGTTTTCCATGGGACTGGATATATTACTATGTATGTATGGCAGCCAGACCACGAAACCGGCATTGCCATTTGCGATCTGCCAGGTTGAAAAAAAAGTTAGACTTACTGTGTGCGGTTTGTACTCGGATAAATTGCATGGTTTGAAAACTTCACATAAAGACATATTTTAAATTGCTGTTTGGAAAAACCGCTCTTAGATAATAAATGTCTTTATTGTGTTCATCTTACACACATACAGTTATTGGATGACTTTTGCATGATAAAATTACATAATCCTGCAGTAGAACGGAAAGGCATTTGACCACACATTATTCTCAGTACACGTTATTTAAAGAAGTTCCCTAAATGATTGTATATTTTTATCTTAGAAAATTAATGGTTGTAAGGGAGTAGTGATTCAGGCCAGTTGCTGAAACACAGCATTCTATTTGTGAAAAGAATTATAACTTGTAGAACTGAAAGGCAATGGATTGCTAAATGTGTTTTATTGTCTACGCGTGCCACATATCTGCAGCATAGTTGACAACTGTCATTCATTTCAAGGGAAAGTTTTAGGCATGGTTTCATTTATGTGTCCCTTTGACCAAAGGTATGGTGCTGTGTTTCTTATTCTGTATCTATACAGTATGCAATTCTTATATTTCCTTATTATCTGCACTTCATAAGTGTAACTATGTGGACCATGCCCTAACTGAAAAATTAGATTGCATTAAGTCATAAAAATAAACTGTGAGATTGTATTTAGTAAGCATTATGTGCTAGCAGTCAATCCTGACTGAAGAAGGCAGCCTGTGATTGGATATGAGGTGATTATAGTCATGTGCTGTTCTTATTGGCTATGAACACCTTATTTGTGAGGCTTCCTGGCTAATTACGAGATCAGGTGATTCAATGTTTTAAGCTTAGTAAAGGGGAGGTCAACTTTTTGACAGCTCTTCATCTATAAAAGATGCCTCACATATCACTCATTAGGCAACCTAGGAGTAGCTTAGGGCCTGATTATTCCTGGGAGACACATCTACTGCTGCAAGGGTATCTTGACACTGAGGACTCAATGAGGTACAGTTTTTTTTCCTTCCAGACCTGCCCCTGTCCAATAAGACTCCACTGCATGGCCAGTCCATGATGCTACCTGACATATAACTGATTTTAGCTTTTTCTCTTCCTTATCAAATTCTACAATTACTCAATGTCCCTTAAACAAACTTATCAGAATTCTACACAGGCTAAAAAATGAGAATAATGCGTGAACAGAGTAAAAAACAAATAACTCACCTGTGTTGTTTAATTTACTTAATTATGGAGTTTTAAAAGAAAATCCATAGTTTCTTAGAACAAAACATTTTACATTGTGACATTGCAGAGCGGATGTAGCTTTTTAAACCTTTTAAAAGGTTCACTCCATTAGTACAGAGTTACAATTCACTGCAGGCAGAAAGGTGGCCCAAACCAGTCATTTACCTGGGGCCCCATGTTGCTTTATCCTGCACTGGCCACTGGTCCAGTAAATATGAAGGCCCTTCTCGCTGGAAGCTTGTTACCTGAAGTCATGTGCCAATTGCTTTCAATGCTGTTCATTTTCCTTGCAGGCCTTTTATGGCTCTCGATTAATACTGTATGTATTCCATTGAGCTATATTCCGAGCTATGGAAGGACTTTCTTCACCAAAGTTGAGACCTAAGATGCTATTTTAGAGGGTTTCCCCTCTAACCACAAGGTCAATTGGCGATGACCCTTGTGGTTTTTCTAATTAATTAGTTCCCGCCATAGGAATGAGTGAAGCCGAGTGTTTCCATTCACTCCTGCGGGCAAACCGCAATTGGCTGAGCCATGGGAGAGCAAAGCCAATCAGGAAGCTGTTGCTATGGTAGCGGATGCTGATATTAGTCATGTGGAGGGCCCACATACACTGCTACTAGTCTGTTATGGTCTAGGTTTCTTTCGGTTTATTATTTTTAATTCTGTGGATGCCGACATGGACGGAAGAGGAATGATCTACACTGTAATTAGGTGAGTATATATATATTTTTTGTATTACAGGTGACCTATGGATTTTACATGGACAAAAGGACCAATTCTCTATGTGGGATGTAGGTAAATGTATGTGAGTGTGTAAGTATGTTTTATTAAAGTTTTACTATCACGGTGTGTGTGTTGACTTTATTGGAATATTTATTTTACAGTAGAGCTACAGATTCCAGCGTGCCCTTTAATGCCCCACATGCTGCTACTTCTAGTTCTCCAAGTACCAGCATGCAGGGGTAGCTTGCTGGAACCCATATTTCCCCTGTAAAAGACAATATTTATTTCTTATTTTACACTTAATTGCTATCAGCCTGGCAACCACTGCCCAGGGGTGCTGGGGGCAGCCTCAGGCATCAGCCCTAGCCCTTGGGTGCCTGGAGGGGGGACCCCTTTATTGACACCCCCAGGGAACCCCAGCCAGGGCTGACTAGAGGGTGGCTGATGCTGCGACCGCAGGGACCAATATAAACATGTCCCCCGGCTGCGGCACTACCTCCCTGGCTAGTGGAGCCCGGAACTTGTTTCACAAGTTTGGGGAACCCCTACATCTTTTTTTTCCCCATATTTTTGGAGGGGGACGGATGACTTGCACCTCTTCTTTTTTTTTTTTTTTTTTACTGTTTCAGCACTTTACAGACAAAAGCATGCACGGATCTCATTGATCTGTACATGCTTCCATCAAACTTGCAATCCAGAAGCTGGTCTATTTATTGGAGAGATTTTAGTAATGTTTTAGATGTGAGTTGTAAACTCGCACACCCCATTAAATGACCCGTGTTGTATGTTTGCAATGGCAAAACATCTGGATGCGAGTTTTGCCATTGCGAGCTTTGGGATTGCAGGAAATATGCGAGTTTGCATGTTCCTGCACCCCATTACATTGGTCAAGTTTGCAAAATGTGCGAGTTTAGCGCTAAACTCGCACCCCATTATATCCCGCCGTTTGTCTGCATTTGTCAATTAAAAATACTAGGGACAACTTTCATAGACTCTGCTAATTCCAGGTCACAGGTCTGTTAAAAAAAAACATGGGACCTCCATGCTACTTGTCACCAGAAAACCATCAGCTGAAAAAGTTATTTTAATTTTTTTGGTTATGGATACAGTTTGGTTTAGTTATTTTGTGTCATTGTGAAACGGATTCTTTGCATCCTAGAACACAAGTGAGATTGAAGATTTATAGTTTATTTATGGTATCAATTGCTTCTACAGCCTTTCAGCAAAGCAATTTACAAAGTAGCTAAATAAAATGAATGGTGTTATAGTTATTGTATACATTTTGATCAGTAATGTTTATTTTTATTCATTGTGTCATATACTATGCAGAATTCTTATGTCCTTTAGGTAATCTCAACCCTTTGTGATCCTTAGTTCTTTGTAAGAATATTCATATGCCTCTCATCCTAACCCTCTATTCTATACTCTCTATGTACCCCAACTGTGTCACCTCTGTCTGTCTACCCCTCCCCTTTAGAATGTAAGCTCTCACGAGCAGGGCCCTCTTCCCTCATGTGCTTATCCTTTCTTACTTTAATAATCTTCAACTGCACCAAATCCATCAGTCTTCTGCCACCTGATACTTATTCCAGTGTCATCTGCTGATGTAGCTATGTTTATTTACCCTGTACTTGTCCTATACTGTCATCAACTATAAGTTGCTGTTTTCCTGTTTGATTATTTATGTACTCTGTAATTGGGCGCTGCGGAACCCTTGTGGCGCCATATAAATAAAGGATAATAATAATAATAATAATAATAATAATAATAATAATAATATGCCTCTCCCAAGCATGTTCAAATTTCTCTACTGTCTTAGCCGCTATCACCTCTGACGGTTGACTATTCCACTTATCCACTACCCTTTCTGTGAAGTAATTTTTCCTTAAATTTCTACTGAACCTCCCCACTCCAGTTTCAGTGTATGTCCTCGAGTTCTAATACTTTGATGAATGTTTCCCTCCTGTACTTTGTTAAACCCTTGCAAAAAAATTGACGTTTTCTATCATGTCCCTTTCCCTTCTCTGCTCCAAACTATACATGTCAAGATCTTTCAGTCTTTCAGGGTAATTTTTTTTTTTTTTTTAAAGTAGGACATGCACCATTTTAGTTGCCCTTCTTTGTACACTCTGTAATGTATTTATAACCTTTTATGAGAAATGGTATCCAGAACTGGACGCAGTATTCCAGATGAGCCATACCAATGAACTATACAGTGGCATTAATATTTTTTTTCCTGCTACTGATTCCTCTCCCTATGCAACCAGGCATCTGACTTGCCTTTCTCATTGCTGTATTGTATTGCTTCCCTGTCTTTAAGTCACTTGAAATAGTGACTCCTAAATCCCTTTGTTCCTCAGTAGTCTCATTATAGTACCATTGATACTATATTTAGCCTTTGGGTTTTTTGAGACCAAACTGCATGATTTTACATATTTCAGCATTAAACTGTAGTTGCCAAGTTCCATTCATCAAGTCTACCTAGATCATCAATCATTTGTTTTACCCCTCCTCGTGTGTCTACCCTGTTGCATATCTTTGTGTCATCTGCAAAAATGTGTACATTCCCTTCAATTCATTTGCAATGTCACCAATAAATATATTAAAGAGCACTGGTCCAAGTACAACCAGGCTAACCATTTAACTGTTCTATAATCCAGTTCCATGCTTTAGAGTTTATTTAGCAGTCTGATATGTGGGATAGTGTCAAATGCCTTACTAAAGTCTAGGTATGCTTCATCTAGTCCACCCCCCCCCCCCCCCCCCCCACGATCTATTATTTCAGTCCGTTTAATTAAGCTACCAGCACATCTTTAAGCTCTTTTAGTATCCGTGAATGTATCCCATCTGGCCCCATTGATTTATCCACTTCAGTTTTGAGCGTTCTCTTAGGACCTTCTTCTCTGTAAATATACTTTCAACTACCCGTATATACTCGAGTATAAGTCGACCCGAATATAAGCCGAGGCACCTCATTTTACCACAAAAACCTGGGAAAACTTATTGACTCGAGTATAAGCCTAGGGTGGGAAATGCAGCTCTAGCCGTACACAGCCCTCATAGTGCCAGATATGCCCTCATACTGCCAGATATGCCCCCACAGTGCCAGATATGCCCTCATGCTGCCAGATATGCCCTCATGCTGCCAGATATGCCCCACAATGCCAGATGTGCCAGATATGCCCCACAGTGCCAGATATGACCTCATGCTGCCAGATATGCCCCACAATGCCAGATATGCCCCACAGTGCCAGATATGCCCTCATGCTTCCAGCTATGCCCCACAGTGCCAGATGTGCCAGATATGCCCCACAGTGCCAGATATGCCCTCATGCTGCCAGATATGCCCCACAGTGCCAGATGTGCCAGATATGCCCTCATGCTGCCAGATATGCCCCACAGTGCCAGATATGCCCTCATGCTGCCAGATATGCCCCACAGTGCCAGATGTGCCAGATATGCCCCACAGTGCCAGATGTGCCAGATATGCCCTCATGCTGCCAGATATGCCCCACAGTGCCAGATATGCCCCACAGTGCCAGATATGCCCCACAGTGCCCTCCATCGCTCCCGCGCTGTCCCGTCACTCCCGCGCTGTCCCGTCAAGGAAGTGCCGGTTCGTGCACTTCCTTTAACACACACACGCCGCTGCCGCCGGAGACGCAGGAGGGACACAGGAGAGCCGCGCGCTGTGCCCTCCGTGTCTCTCCTAAATACTTACTCGAGTATAAGCTGAAGTGGCTTTTTCAGCACAAAAAAAGTGCTGAAAAAGTCGGCTTATACTCGAGTATATACGGTACTTTATTTTTTATAAATGTACTTGCAACTTAATTGTAACCCCTTCCCCTCTTCTTCTGTAATGAATACTGAGCAAAAATATTAATTTAAAAGATCTGCTATTGCCTTGTATCCCTCCACCAAATTCTAAACAGAAAAAAGGTTTTTAGGCGCTGAACAGGGTCGTGCAAATATAGCACTGGTAATGGCAGCCACTTGGTAAGGAGGTAGCCGGCCTCCTGAAAGTGAAACAACTAAAACAAAATCACCAAGTAGGCGCACGGTACCAGTGATGTTGATAAAAACACAATTTATTAACATAAAACCAATAACAAACTGATTAAAAGACACAACACTACACAGAGCATATAACTGAGGTATTATACCTTATAGTTCACACATAAAGTGTATAAATAAGTGAAAGGGACACTAATATGCAGGAGAACCCGTCTCTGTAAGATAGGGTTAATCTCTCACATTAATTCCATATCAGACAGTTTAAATGAAAAGGAAGTCCTGTAAACTGATGTAATTAGCGTTTGTGACCATAAAGGTGTCCAGATTTAAATAGTGTTTCCTTGGAGCAAAATAAACCAGCCGATTAATGTTACTCACTGAGACGTAATGATCTCTTGCTGTACGGGATAAATGGTTAAGAAACCGCTTGTTATCACCCTGTGCATGGGTGAGACATCCGTCAGCGGTATATTCAGATGAAAGCCACTTCTTTCTGTGCAGCACCAGTTGCCTGTATTAGATCACCATACAGATCCTCCAGCTTGCTGAGCGACGCCCGGCCGGGCAGGAGGTAACAATGTTCCAAATGCAAGGAGAGTTAGAGTGGAGTGATTGAATCACAGGCTGGATCATTCACCGGTAACTTGTAACAAACGGCTGAAAGTGATGGATGTCGTGCTCCGTGGGACACTTAATGGTCAAGTGTGGCCCTTACTTCTGTACCCTCTCAAGAGGCAGAGTGAATATACCGCTGACGGATGTCTCACCCATGCACAGGGTGATAACAAGCGGTTTCTTAACCATTTATCCCGTACAGCAAGAGATCATTACGTCTCAGTGAGTAACATTAATCGGCTGGTTTATTTTGCTCCAAGGAAACACTATTTAAATCTGGACACCTTTATGGTCACAAACGCTAATTACCGTATATACTTGAGTATAAGCCGACTTTTTCAGCACTTTTTTTTGTGCTGAAAAAGCCACCTCGGCTTATACTTGAGTCAGGGTTAGGAGGGACACGGAGAGCACAGCGCGCGGCTCTTCTGTGTCCCTCTTGCATCTTCGGCGGCAGCGGCGTGTGTGTGTTAAAGGAAGTGCACAAACCGGCACTTCCTTTAACACACGGTGCTGCCGCCGGGGACGCAGGAGGGACACAGGAGAGCCGCGCACTGTGCTCTCCGTGTCCCTCCTTCAGAAGACAGCGTGGGAGCGACAGAGGGTAAGTATCTAGCACTGTGGGGCACATCTGGCACTGTGGGGCATATCTGGCACACCTGGCACTGTGGGGCATATCTGGCACACCTGGCACTGTGGGGCATATCTGGCACTGTGGGGCATATCTGGCACAGTGGGGCACATCTGGCACTGTGGGGCATATCTGGCACTGTGGGGCATATCTGGCACTGTGGGGCATATCTGACACATCTGGCACTGTGGGGCATATCTGGCACTGTGGGGCATATTTGGCACATCTGGCACTGTGGGGCATATCTGGCACATCTGGCACTGTGGGGCATATCTGGCACTGTGGGGCATATCTGGCACATCTGGCACTGTGGGGCATATCTGGCACATCTGGCACTGTGGGGCATATCTGGCACATCTGGCACTGTGGGGCATATCTGGCACTGTGGGGCATATCTGGCACATCTGGCACTGTGGGGCATATCTGGCACTGTGGGGTATATCTTAGAGATGAGCGCCTGAAATTTTTCGGGTTTTGTGTTTTGGTTTTGGGTTCGGTTCCGCGGCCGTGTTTTGGGTTCGAACGCGTTTTGGCAAAACCTCACCGAATTATTTTTGTCGGATTCGGGTGTGTTTTGGATTCGGGTGTTTTTTTCAAAAAACCCTAAAAAACAGCTTAAATCATAGAATTTGGGGGTAATTTTGATCCCAAAGTATTATTAACCTCAAAAAACATAATTTACACTCATTTTCAGCCTATTCTGAACACATCACACCTCACAATATTATTTTTAGTCCTAAAATTTGCACCGAGGTCGCTGTGTGAGTAAGATAAGCGACCCTAGTGGCCGACACAAACACCGGGCCCATCTAGGAGTGGCACTGCAGTGTCACGCAGGATGTCCCTTCCAAAAAACCCTCCCCAAACAGCACATGACGCAAAGAAAAAAAGAGGCGCAATGAGGTAGCTGTGTGAGTAAGATTAGCGACCCTAGTGGCCGACACAAACACCGGGCCCATCTAGGAGTGGCACTGCAGTGTCACGCAGGATGGCCCTTCCAAAAAACCCTCCCCAAACAGCACATGACGCAAAGAAAAAAAGAGGCGCAATGAGGTAGCTGTGTGAGTAAGATTAGCGACCCTAGTGGCCGACACAAACACCGGGCCCATCTAGGAGTGGCACTGCAGTGTCACGCAGGATGGCCCTTCCAAAAAACCCTCCCCAAACAGCACATGACGCAAAGAAAAAAAGAGGCGCAATGAGGTAGCTGACTGTGTGAGTAAGATTAGCGACCCTAGTGGCCGACACAAACACCGGGCACATCTAGGAGTGGCACTCCAGTGTCACGCAGGATGTCCCTTCCAAAAAACCCTCCCCAAACAGCACATGACGCAAAGAAAAAAAGAGGCGCAATGAGGTAGCTGTGTGAGTAAGATTAGCGACCCTAGTGGCCGACACAAACACCGGGCCCATCTAGGAGTGGCACTGCAGTGTCACGCAGGATGTCCCTTCCAAAAAACCCTCCCCAAACAGCACATGATGCAAAGAAAAAGAAAAGAAAAAAGAGGTGCAAGATGGAATTATCCTTGGGCCCTCCCACCCACCCTTATGTTGTATAAACAAAACAGGACATGCACACTTTAACCAACCCATCATTTCAGTGACAGGGTCTGCCACACGACTGTGACTGATATGACGGGTTGGTTTGGACCCCCCCCAAAAAAGAAGCAATTAATCTCTCCTTGCACAAACTGGCTCTACAGAGGCAAGATGTCCACCTCATCTTCACCCTCCGATATATCACCGTGTACATCCCCCTCCTCACAGATTATCAATTCGTCCCCACTGGAATCCACCATCTCAGCTCCCTGTGTACTTTGTGGAGGCAATTGCTGCTGGTCAATGTCTCCGCGGAGGAATTGATTATAATTCATTTTAATGAACATCATCTTCTCCACATTTTCTGGATGTAACCTCGTACGCCGATTGCTGACAAGGTGAGCGGCGGCACTAAACACTCTTTCGGAGTACACACTTGTGGGAGGGCAACTTAGGTAGAATAAAGCCAGTTTGTGCAAGGGCCTCCAAATTGCCTCTTTTTCCTGCCAGTATAAGTACGGACTGTGTGACGTGCCTACTTGGATGCGGTCACTCATATAATCCTCCACCATTCTATCAATGTTGAGAGAATCATATGCAGTGACAGTAGACGACATGTCCGTAATCGTCAGGTCCTTCAGTCCGGACCAGATGTCAGCATCAGCAGTCGCTCCAGACTGCCCTGCATCACCGCCAGCGGGTGGGCTCGGAATTCTGAGCCTTTTCCTCGCACCCCCAGTTGCGGGAGAATGTGAAGGAGGAGATGTTGACAGGTCGCGTTCCGCTTGACTTGACAATTTTGTCACCAGCAGGTCTTTCAACCCCAGCAGACCTGTGTCTGCCGGAAAGAGAGATCCAAGGTAGGCTTTAAATCTAGGATCGAGCACGGTGGCCAAAATGTAGTGCTCTGATTTCAACAGATTGACCACCCGTGAATCCTTGTTAAGCGAATTAAGGGCTGCATCCACAAGTCCCACATGCCTAGCGGAATCGCTCCGTGTTAGCTCCTTCTTCAATGCCTCCAGCTTCTTCTGCAAAAGCCTGATGAGGGGAATGACCTGACTCAGGCTGGCAGTGTCTGAACTGACTTCACGTGTGGCAAGTTCAAAGGGCATCAGAACCTTGCACAACGTTGAAATCATTCTCCACTGCACTTGAGACAGGTGCATTCCATCTCCTATATCGTGCTCAATTGTATAGGCTTGAATGGCCTTTTGCTGCTCCTCCAACCTCTGAAGCATATAGAGGGTTGAATTCCACCTCGTTACCACTTCTTGCTTCAGATGATGGCAGGGCAGGTTCAGTAGTTTTTGGTGGTGCTCCAGTCTTCTGTACGTGGTGCCTGTACGCCGAAAGTGGCCCGCAATTTTTCTGGCCACCGACAGCATCTCTTGCACGCCCCTGTCGTTTTTTAAAAAATTCTGCACCACCAAATTCAAGGTATGTGCAAAACATGGGACGTGCTGGAATTTGCCCATATTTAATGCACACACAATATTGCTGGCGTTGTCCGATGCCACAAATCCACAGGAGAGTCCAATTGGGGTAAGCCATTCCGCGATGATCTTCCTCAGTTGCCGTAAGAGGTTTTCAGCTGTGTGCGTATTCTGGAAAGCAGTGATACAAAGCGTAGCCTGCCTAGGAAAGAGTTGGCGTTTGCGAGATGCTGCTACTGGTGCCGCCGCTGCTGTTCTTGCGGCGGGAGTCCATACATCTACCCAGTGGGCTGTCACAGTCATATAGTCCTGACCCTGCCCTGCTCCACTTGTCCACATGTCCGTGGTTAAGTGGACATTGGGTACAACTGCATTTTTTAGGACACTGGTGAGTCTTTTTCTGACGTCCGTGTACATTCTCGGTATCGCCTGCCTAGAGAAGTGGAACCTAGATGGTATTTGGTAACGGGGGCACACTGCCTCAATAAATTGTCTAGTTCCCTGTGAACTAACGGCGGATACCGGACGCACGTCTAACACCAACATAGTTGTCAAGGACTCAGTTATCCGCTTTGCAGTAGGATGACTGCTGTGATATTTCATCTTCCTCGCAAAGGACTGTTGAACAGTCAATTGCTTACTGGAAGTAGTACAAGTGGGCTTACGACTTCCCCTCTGGGATGACCATCGACTCCCAGCGGCAACAACAGCAGCGCCAGCAGCAGTAGGCGTTACACGCAAGGATGCATCGGAGGAATCCCAGGCAGGAGAGGACTCGTCAGACTTGCCAGTGACATGGCCTGCAGGACTATTGGCATTCCTGGGGAAGGAGGAAATTGACACTGAGGGAGTTGGTGGGGTGGTTTGCGTGAGCTTGGTTACAAGAGGAAGGGATTTACTGGTCAGTGGACTGCTTCCGCTGTCACCCAAAGTTTTTGAACTTGTCACTGACTTATTATGAATGCGCTGCAGGTGACGTATAAGGGAGGATGTTCCGAGGTGGTTAACGTCCTTACCCCTACTTATTACAGCTTGACAAAGGGAACACACGGCTTGACACCTGTTGTCCGCATTTCTGGTGAAATACCTCCACACCGAAGAGCTGATTTTTTTGGTATTTTCACCTGGCATGTCAACGGCCATATTCCTCCCACGGACAACAGGTGTCTCCCCGGGTGCCTGACTTAAACAAACCACCTCACCATCAGAATCCTCCTGGTCAATTTCCTCCCCAGCGCCAGCAACACCCATATCCTCCTCATCCTGGTGTACTTCAACACTGACATCTTCAATCTGACTATCAGGAACTGGACTGCGGGTGCTCCTTCCAGCACTTGCAGGGGGCATGCAAATAGTGGAAGGCGCATGCTCTTCACGTCCAGTGTTGGGAAGGTCAGGCATCGCAAACGACACAATTGGACTCTCCTTGTGGATTTGGGATTTCAAAGAACGCACAGTTCTTTGCGGTGCTTTTGCCAGCTTGAGTCTTTTCAGTTTTCTAGCGAGAGGCTGAGTGCTTCCATCCTCATGTGAAGCTGAACCACTAGCCATGAACATAGGCCAGGGCCTCAGCCGTTCCTTGCCACTCCGTGTGGTAAATGGCATATTGGCAAGTTTACGCTTCTCCTCCGACAATTTTATTTTAGGTTTTGGAGTCCTTTTTTTTCTGATATTTGGTGTTTTGGATTTGACATGCTCTGTACTATGACATTGGGCATCGGCCTTGGCAGACGACGTTGCTGGCATTTCATCGTCTCGGCCATGACTAGTGGCAGCAGCTTCAGCACGAGGTGGAAGTGGATCTTGATCTTTCCCTAATTTTGGAACCTCAACTTTTTTGTTCTCCATATTTTATAGGCAGAACTAAAAGGCACCTCAGGTAAACAATGGAGATGGATGGATTGGATAGTTTACTAGTATACAATTATGGACGGACTGCCACGGTTAGGTGGTATAAAAAAACCACGGTTAGGTGGTATATATTATAATAATAATACAATTATGGATGGACGGACTGCCTGCCGACTGCCGACACAGAGGTAGCCACAGCCGTGAACTACCGCACTGTACACTGGTTGATAAAGAGATAGTAGTATACTCGTAACAACTAGTATGACACTATGACGACGGTATAAAGAATGGAAAAAAAACCACGGTTAGGTGGTATATATTATAATAATAATACAATTATGGATGGACGGACTGCCTGCCGACTGCCGACACAGAGGTAGCCACAGCCGTGAACTACCGCACTGTACACTGGTTGATAAAGAGATAGTAGTATACTCGTAACAACTAGTATGACACTATGACGACGGTATAAAGAATGGAAAAAAAACCACGGTTAGGTGGTATATATTATAATAATAATACAATTATGGATGGACGGACTGCCTGCCGACTGCCGACACAGAGGTAGCCACAGCCGTGAACTACCGCACTGTACACTGGTTGATAAAGAGATAGTAGTATACTCGTAACAACTAGTATGACACTATGACGACGGTATAAAGAATGGAAAAAAAACCACGGTTAGGTGGTATATATTATAATAATAATACAATTATGGATGGACGGACTGCCTGCCGACTGCCGACACAGAGGTAGCCACAGCCGTGAACTACCGCACTGTACACTGGTTGATAAAGAGATAGTAGTATACTCGTAACAACTAGTATGACACTATGACGACGGTATAAAGAATGAAAAAAAAACCACGGTTAGGTGGTATATATTATAATAATAATACAATTATGGATGGACGGACTGCCTGCCGACTGCCGACACAGAGGTAGCCACAGCCGTGAACTACCGCACTGTACACTGGTTGATAAAGAGATAGTAGTATACTCGTAACAACTAGTATGACACTATGACGACGGTATAAAGAATGGAAAAAAAACCACGGTTAGGTGGTATATATTATAATAATAATACAATTATGGATGGACGGACTGCCTGCCGACTGCCGACACAGAGGTAGCCACAGCCGTGAACTACCGCACTGTACACTGGTTGATAAAGAGATAGTAGTATACTCGTAACAACTAGTATGACACTATGACGACGGTATAAAGAATGGAAAAAAAACCACGGTTAGGTGGTATATATTATAATAATAATACAATTATGGATGGACGGACTGCCTGCCGACTGCCGACACAGAGGTAGCCACAGCCGTGAACTACCGCACTGTACACTGGTTGATAAAGAGATAGTAGTATACTCGTAACAACTAGTATGACACTATGACGACGGTATAAAGAATGGAAAAAAAACCACGGTTAGGTGGTATATATTATAATAATAATACAATTATGGATGGACGGACTGCCTGCCGACTGCCGACACAGAGGTAGCCACAGCCGTGAACTACCGCACTGTACACTGGTTGATAAAGAGATAGTAGTATACTCGTAACAACTAGTATGACACTATGACGACGGTATAAAGAATGGAAAAAAAACCACGGTTAGGTGGTATATATTATAATAATAATACAATTATGGATGGACGGACTGCCTGCCGACTGCCGACACAGAGGTAGCCACAGCCGTGAACTACCGCACTGTACACTGGTTGATAAAGAGATAGTAGTATACTCGTAACAACTAGTATGACACTATGACGACGGTATAAAGAATGGAAAAAAAACCACGGTTAGGTGGTATATATTATAATAATAATACAATTATGGATGGACGGACTGCCTGCCGACTGCCGACACAGAGGTAGCCACAGCCGTGAACTACCGCACTGTACACTGGTTGATAAAGAGATAGTAGTATACTCGTAACAACTAGTATGACACTATGACGGTATAAAGAAAGAAAAAAAAATACCACGGTTAGGTGGTATATATTGTAATACAATTATGGATGGACGGACTGCCTGCCGAGTTCCGACTGCCGACACAGAGGTAGCCACAGCCGTGAACTACCGCACTGTACTGTGTCTGCTGCTAATATAGACTGGTTGATAAAGAGATAGTATACAATACATACAACAATGAATATACTACTATACTGGTGGTCAGGCACTGTGGTCACCACTAGTCACACTGGCAGTGGCACTCCTGCAGCAAAAGTGTGCACTGTTTAATTTTAAATTAATATAATATTATGTACTCCTGGGGGCTCCTGCTATAACAACCTGCAGTGCTCCCCAGTCTCCCCCACAATTATTATAAGCTTTGCCTTTTATACATTGATGTGCAGCACACTGGGCTGAGCTGAGTGCACACAGACTGAGTCACACTGTGTGACTGGCTGCTGCTGTGTATCGTTTTTTTTCAGGCAGAGAACGGATATAGCAGAGAACGGATATATATTAAAATAAATAAAAGTTAACTAACAACAACTGCACTGGTCACTGTGGTAAACTCTGTCTGACTCTGCACAATCTCTCTCTCTCTTCTAATCTAATTTCTAATGGAGAGGACGCCAGCCACGTCCTCTCCCTATCAATCTCAATGCACGTGTGAAAATGGCGGCGACGCGCGGCTCCTTATATAGAATCCGAGTCTCGCGAGAATCCGACAGCGTCATGATGACGTTCGGGCGCGCTCGGGTTAACCGAGCAAGGCGGGAGGATCCGAGTCTGCTCGGACCCGTGAAAAAAACATGAAGTTCGTGCGGGTTCGGTTTCAGAGAAACCGAACCCGCTCATCTCTAGTATATCTGGCACTGTGGGGCATATCTGGCACTGTGGGGCATATCTGGCACTGTGGGGTATATCTGGCACTGTGGGGCATATCTGGCACTGTGGGGCATATCTGGCACTGTGGGGCACATCTGGCACTGTGGGGCATATCTGGCACTGTGGGGTATATCTGGCACTGTGGGGCATATCTGGCACTGTGGGGCATATCTGGCACAGTGGGGCATATCTGGCACTGTGGGGCATATCTGGCACATCTGGCACTGTGGGGCATATCTGGCACAGTGGGGCATATCTGGCACTGTGGGGCATATCTGGCTCAACTGGCACTGTGGGGCATATCTGGCACTATGAGGTCTGTGTACGGGTAGAGCTGCATTTCCCATCCTAGGCTTATACTCGAGTCAATACGTTTTCCCAGGTTTTTGTGGTAAAATTAGGTGCCTCGGCTTATATTCGGGTCGATTTATACTCGAGTATATACGGTACATCAGTTTACAGGACTTCCTTTTCATTTAAACTGTCTGATATGGAATTAATGTGAGAGATTAACCCTATCTTACAGAGACGGGTTCTCCTGCATATTAGTGTCCCTTTCACTTATTTATACACTTTATGTGTGAACTATAAGGTATAATACCTCAGTTATATGCTCTGTGTAGTGTTGTGTCTTTTAATCAGTTTGTTATTGGTTTTATGTTAATAAATTGTGTTTTTATCAACATCACTGGTACCGTGCGCCTACTTGGTGATTTTGTTTTAGTTGCTCCACCAAATTCTAACTTTGTTTTAAGTCGTAATATTCCTTCACTTGATTTTCACCTTTCACTTATATACTTAAAAACGTTTTTACTCTTTTTATCTACTGACTGAGACATTTTCTCCTCAGCTCTACCTTTGCACACCTTATCGCCTTCTTTGCCTCCTTCCATCTGTCAAGATACTGTACACCTTGTCAAAGTCAGAAAAATATCTCTACACACACTGCCATATTTGCACCTCATACTGGTCCGCGCTGCGCATGCGTACGCTCTCCCGTACGTGCACATACTCACAGTCGCGGGCACCCGCAGGCGCACGGTATGCGTATTTACGGCAGAGTTTATGTAATCGTAGCGTGCGACTCATTCGTTACATATTTTCACTAATAATGTATTTTGTAGATCATGGTCCCTTTGATAGATACTGAAAGTTTAGTTAACATAGCATGTTCCTGAACAGAGAGATCCCTCTTTGTATTGTACGAAGGGTCTAACAGGGGTCATACAGTAGTGTTTGGTACCCATCGGAAGAGTATTTAAATAGCAATATTCCGGTGTTGGTTTGGAGCGGATTAATCGCTCGTGCGAATAGTTATGGACATAAGAAGTTTATGTCCATTTACTATTATTTGTTCTTACTTAGTCATGCGGCGGGAAACCCAGTATCCCACCCACCTGGACAGTTGGAAACAGTCACAGCCCACCTGTATGAATCAACCTATGACCTTTTGTTATAATGCGAAGCCGAATTCCTGTGTCCAATGAACAATGAGATTGTAGGGACCATTGAATTGTATTGTGTGTGGGGCATAAATAGGCAGGCCGACCGTATCCAGTTCTCTCTCTTCAACGGTTCTCATTGCTGATAATCGGGAGCTGGATATCGAGGCGCATGCGATCGTTTCCCCTTGTGCGTAAGTGTTTCTCCGCAATCATATTGTCTTGATGTTATTGTGAGCCATTTCTCTCTCTCTCTCTCTCTTCTATTTCTCCCGTATTTTTCCCTTAATTGTATTGTATTGTATTTCCTGTGTAGTTATCTGGTTAGTTAGTCTATGTTATATTGTAGTGTATGCTTTGTACTGTGATTCTTTTGCAAGTATAATAGTCATAATACATATAATAGGTTTTGGACCCTAAGCCCAGGTATCTGTGTATTTCTTATAGTGTTAAGTATTCCCTGAGCGTCGGTGACGCTCAAGCAGCTTTGTAGTTAATCAGGTTACACCAGGTTGCACTTACACTCTGTCACCACACTAAGGTTTACTGTATATTTCGTTGTTAAAGGTATAGATATAAAGGTTTAACGTTATAAGCGTCTGCACCGCTGGTGATCTCCTCGTGGTCCTGAGCGTCCGCTACGCTATAGCGAATCATTACGTTAGTCGGCAGCCAATAGCGTGCCTGCCTGTGATCTCTGGGCCGTAAGCGAACGTGACGCTTGAGCGTCTCGACTACGGTTGAGCGATCGTTACGCAACTTGCGTACCCTTACGGTACTTCTTACGTAGATAGCGTACAGTGTTCTTAGACCTCTTAAAGTGTTTTATATACGATAAATATTTAGCTTTATCAATTGCGGGCTCGTTCAGTCCTTCACATATCTGCACTAGGTAGATCAGCAGACATTATCCCTCAGCAAAGGGCGGGAGGTTGTATCCCTCGTAGTGCTGACGGGATAAGCGTCTGCTTCGCTTAGGTAAAGGGTGCTGAAGGAATCCGGGAACCGGAGGTAAGAGCAAAACGCTAGTGTCTTTTAAAACTGTTTATTTTTCTATCTTGCGTACACACGCACACATATATATCTGCATTCCTTTTTCATTTGTGTATTTTCGTATATCACTCTCCTGTCTGCCAGTTTTATAGTTGATAAAAGTGCTAAAAGAGATTTGCTGTTATTTCATAATTTAAGAATAGAGGTAATAAAGTTAAAATATAGACAAACACACAGTTTTGCCTGGGAGATAAGGCGAAGTCAGTGTGGTGTGTGGTAGATGATCAAGGATCATCTACATTGATAAAAGTATAAATTGTGTTACGGTGGATCTTTGCTTTGCGTGCACGTGTCCCTAACAAAGACTTGCGTACGCAATCCAAAGGCCGACGCACGCAGCGTATATTACGCAACGGAGCGTCCGGTTACGCCCACGTAGCTCAAGTCACGATAAGTTGATTTTTAACGCAAAGCGATAAATAACGCAAAGCGATAAATAACGCAAAGCGGTAAATAACGCGAGGCGAGAAATAACGCAAGTCTATTTTTGGGTGTCCGAAATTTAAATTAACAGATCCTGCTCCTAATTGGTAACACATCTGGTCTAAAGAAAAATTTCTGCGCAGAAATAGAAATAGAAACAAAAGTGTACATGTGATGAGTGAGTGTTTTTGTATTACATAAGTTTATATAACTTGGAGGTTGAACCAAAAGAAATCACAGAGTACTCGTGAGGAACATACGTGTAAGTGACATGCACGGTGGCTAGGGAGGCATCCTTAGTTAAACATACAATTTGAGCATTAGAGTATAGCGGACCAGGAGGTCGTATAAAACAAGACCAGGAGGTCGTATAGAACAAGACCAGGAGGTCATAGTAGACCAGCAGGTCCAGGTACAGTAAACAAGGAAGTCCGCTATACAGTCCACAGGCACAACACCGAAAAGGGTTGGTGCAACACCCATATAGGCCATACAAGCTCTCGCTGAAGGAATTCGCAGCCGCAATTTTCGATTCCATTGGTCTTTCCGTACATAAGCTTAGTTGCTTGTGTGCTGAACGATTGGACCGCACGTAATTGTGTACAGTAGTTAGTAATCTGACCTAGTACTATTAGAGTAAAGGGGTCACAAACGCTATTTGTACATTCTAACGTGATTTGTGTAATTTTTTCTTTTTTCAAAAAGGGAAGTTCGCTGGTCACTCAGGAACTATCTGACAACCCCACCTTTACTGGAAAGGGTAGTGCTCTTCGGATCACACTCGCATTTTTCAAGTAAACAAAGGTTAATAGGTGCCCTGGGTCGAGTGCGCCAGCACCATATCGGTGTGATCAGGTCGCATTGGTCGGCGTGGGCGAGCGAGTGGGGTGCTCGGTAAACTTCACCGTCTGCCTATCGTGAATATTTTGGTTTTCTGTAAGGGTTCGCTGAAGACCCTGATATAGAGATCAGAGGTAGAGCAAGCAACACCTGC